>NC_133396.1:119976989-120601989 GCF_047511655.1 Castor canadensis
CACTGGGGACACAAAGTGAGATCTTGTTTTCTATCTCTTCTCCCAACCACGGTCAGCTTCTCCCTGTCCCTCCATTCACCATCCTGGACCTCCTGGGCTTCCTTTTCTTCCTAAAACACTCCAGGGCTCTTGGGCTTTCACATTGGCTGTCCTGCCTCACCAAAGGCTCTCTTGACCATATCTCTCTGTGTATAGACTACTCCTGCAAAACTTGCTCAGTGTCATCTTCTCAGTGCAGCCTATCTCTGCCACTCCTCTGGGCATCTTTGATCCTTCTTACCCTATTATATTTTCCCCATAGCACTTACCACCTTCCAGTATATACTGCAATTAATTTTATTATTTTGATTGGTGTCTGTCTTCCCCATCAAAAAGGTAATCTCCACAAAGGTCAAACCTTAGTCTGCTTTATTCACTTTTATTGTCCCACTCCCCATGTTTAAAATATCTCTGTGGTTGTGTAGCTGTTCAGTAAATAGTGATTGAATCAATGAGTGAAACATACAGCTCCTATCTTCATGGAACTGGGTCCATAAACATCCAAGTAGACAGAAAACTTGAGGAATTCATTATTAGAGTTTATTTATAGAAACTGAATCTCAAAATAACCTCCAAGTAGTAAAATTTAAAAATCAGGTATTAAGGACAACTCCTGTGTTTTTGAGGCATACCTAAACTTTAAACATGATGCTCTTCACATTCAAACATTACTGATTCACCACCCGAGGTCTGGAAGATCTAAGTCTGACCCAGAAGCACAATTATGGTCTATTTATATTTTAATATCTGGGAGGCCTAAGTCAAGTGGCAGTGAGTTGAGTCTAAACATGTCAGGCTGCTACCTACTCAAAGGTTCCATTAAATAGGGTAAATGGAGTATCACTTCTTCTTTGCTTATGGACAAGGACACTTTTGAGGTGCATCTGTCTGTTCTCCCCAAGCAGGACAGTTATGATCCATCTTCTAGATGCTGAAAGAACCCTGGAAAAAATCACCAGGCACAGGAGTCTCTACCCTGTCTTTTCACTCTTCCGCTTATACATGTTCAGTAATACACCATTGCATCAAATATGCAAATGGAGTGATTTTTAATGGGATTTTTATTTAGACCAGTGTAGGTTTAGATACAGGAGATTTCTTTTTTTCCTTCATTAAAGGAGGACCAAAGCTGTGACTTGAGTCCCTAATGGCTATTCACACCTTGAGCCACCAACAGGATGATGTCCAAAACCCAAACCTGACGAGTCTGTTTGGATCTCTAATACTTGTTATTCTAATTATTATTCTCAGCGTCTGAGAGAGAAAGGGCAGAGAGGTGAAGGTTTTATTCCCAATCTGGAAATAAATAGTTATGCATTGTGAGAAACTATGAGCCCATTCTTATTTTTACCTTCATACTTACAGAATTGGTTATATTTTGCCTTATGTTTATATGAGGCAATTAAAAAAAATATATATATATGTAATAGGCTTTAAGCAAATTAGAATACTTAATATGGGTTTTGAACTTCTGCCAGGAGTGGGCTGGGAAGCCAGTTCTTCCTATTTGCATTGCTGTATTTATCCATTTCTAAACATTAGAAGATTCATCTGTCAGATTCTGTGTAAATCTAGCACACAGATAATTTGTTACAAAAAAAAAAAAGCTTTCTTTCAAAATGTTCTGCGGTTTTTCTGATCTCACTGCTTTTCTAATTTTCTAATCACATAACCTTGAAGTCGAAAGACACAGCCTGTGATAATCTGTGTACACTGTCTTCATTATTATCACAGACATTTCTGGAAAAAAGAAAAAGAAAACACACTCACACAAAACACACACCCCAAACCCGCTTTCCGCCCCACACACATTCAAAGCTGACTTTAAAGTTCTACTTTAGTCACAGTTCAATCAGATTCACATTAGGCCTACTCATCAGACAGGAAAGTGTCCATGAACATAAGGGAGATATTGACTTTAAAAATTTACTGGCGAGGCGTTCAGAGCCTGCAGGAATGTCAAAACTCCAACCTGCATTTTGATGTTTTTGCCTCCGGTTAGTCTTGACTGACATGCCTTGAGCACTTTGGTCTGTGCTCTGGCATCCATTAACTGTCCTTGACTCAATGTTATCCAGGCCGTTATGGGCAGCTCGGTGCCTAATGGCTTCAGTGGATTGATGCCCCAAGGTGTAAGGAAAACTCACGACTAGTTTTAAGGGATCACATTGGCTATTCTTGGCTTCATTAGGGGGGCAGTGTTTGATCCTAAATAATGAGAGTCAGTTAATTATTATTCTGATAATTGGGCTTCATGTGGGAGCATGGCAGGCAGGCAAGAGGTATTTTAAAAGGAAGCAAGTTTGGAAAAGGAGAAAGAAATGTCAAGGTTGAGGTGTCTTTGAGAGGAGTTTGTTTATATGCAAAGCATTTTCACCTAAGTGAGGACCTGGTGCTGGATGGGGGGAAGAGAAGGGGGCTGGGGCGAGCACAAATCTATACTTACTTCAGCTAGGGTGGATTACAAAATTACTACCTTGGGCAAACCACTCAAAAAGGCTCACCCATCCCACGACTGAACCTGTAATTCCATGTGAAGAGATTGGGAATTGGTTTCTCTTGGAGGGGAGACATACTGTGTGAAGAATGGGGGACCTGGGTTTATCCCATCTGCTCTCGAGGGAATTTCTCTGTGTGCTCTTGTTTTTGCTCCTCCCTACTCCCACACCCCTCATCTAATCTATAATCTGACAACCAAATCCATTAAGGCTTTGGCAATGAGCCTGCTGCCTGGTCAGTTGGAGGGGTGGCTATGGGCAGATGATCTCTGGGGGGAGGAAAGTTGGGGGTAGTCAGCCAGTCCCAAATGATCCTCTGTGATACTGTGATAAGTTGAAAGTACTGCCTTAAACTATTAAATCTGGACTTGGTCTCTTTCCCTTCAGTGAGTTCTGTGTTACAGTATTTACATTCATTGTCAATTATTTATTATGCCACCTATGTAGTAAAGCGAAAGAAAATTCCAGACTGTGTGAATCCATAGAAAATTGTAGATTTCCTGGAATCTAAAAAAGAGCCCACAGTGTCTCTATCCACTTGAAGGAATGATTGGGTTTAAACAAATGTCTCAATTTAAAAAGAAGAGGGTGAGTTTGAGGAAGGTAAACTTGCATTTGAAGCTTTGAGCAGGGGTTTTTATCAGACTTACTTATACTTCAGGTAGAGCTGGCCAGCTGAGATGAGAGCTGGCCTGCCTGTAGACCAGGTGACAGTGACCGACAGGAAGAGAAGAAATAGAGAGAAGGCCCATACTCATTTTGAGTTCCAGTTCTATGTTCATCTGACTTTGCTTGCTTCTAAATCTCACTCTTCCAATTAAACTGGAGAGACTATCAAAAGTGCATGTTCAAAACGGTTGAATACCCTGGAGTTTTGGACTTGCCTGAGCCTTCTTCATACGGCTCTGTGATTCTCTTTTGTAGGTGTGAATGTTCTTTGAGATACACCATGGGCTGCAGAGCAGGAGGAAAAGGTGGGAGGGCCAGGGGCACAGTATTGGGGAATTGAAGAGTTAGTGGCCAAAACAGGTGATCTTGTCTGTGATCTCTCAACTGTTCCTAACAGCTTCAATTCATCTCATAGGCTCACCCAAATGGCAGTGCACTTCACTAGAACATGGTGTACTAAACTCAGAGTTATTAGACCACATGACCATCTTGGATTCTGTGCACAGGGAAGTTTTAAAGCCAGAGTTGGCCAACAGAGCCCAGCAGGCAACGCCAACAATGAAGTAGAAACTAGCTCCCACTTAACCACTCATACATGAGGGGTCCTTGAGCTTAGTCTGATTCCTCATCTAGGTGATGGGTTTAATTATTTGCCTTCAGACCTTCTAGAGGTATTACAAAGCTGGATCAAGATCATAATTACAAAGCAATTTGTAAAAATGAAAAATTATGCAAACTTTTGGTAATGTTATCATTTCCAGATAAATTAGGGTAGAAGGGATCCCTAACACTACCTTCCTCTATCTTTACCTTGCATCTTGCTTTTTTTATATTCTTTTTTCATGGGGGCTTATTTTGTCTTTTAAAAAACGTTTTTTATTAGCATTATTCGTTGTACATGGGGCTTTAATTATGATATTCCCATGCATGCTTACAATGTGTTAAATTCATCCCCTTCATCATTCTCCCTCATCCCACTCTTCTCTTCTTGAAACAATTTCATTGTTCTATTTTCATACAAGTATACAAAGTACATCAGCCATACACTGAGTGAATCAGCCTCCTATTGAAATTTAAATGACATAAGAAATTTCTCCCATTGGAACAGACTAACGGAAGTTTAGAAATAGTGCTTAGCTCAGTGCCTTACGTGGATATGTTTGTTAAATTTAATAAAAACCACTGAAGGCTTTTATTTACTTATTTATTGGTGTAGAATACAATGAGTGTGTGAAGAATGTGTCACTTTTCTGCTCAGGTTCTCACCCTTACAGGTGTGGGATACGAGATTGATTACTTTACATTCCCTTTAAAAAGACTCTGTGAGAGTTTTCAACACTTTTTTTCAGCCTACTTTACTTCTTGGAATTTCAAGTTCTGGCCTTCGTTTAGTCTTTTTCTTATTATTCATCCTAGAGAAGCTGCTTCAGCCTTCTGTGAAAGATAAACCACACATTCCCAGAATTATTGGAGAGGTATGACATTATCTGATCCATGCTCTTATCTTTTATAGATTTACTTCCATGGTTCTCTAAGTCCTTGACTTTCCCAACTGAAGGATCCTAATATTTTTAGTATGTTTTCAGACTTTGCATGAATTGGCACTTTTATAAGATGTTTCATCACTGTACAATGATCACAGAAGGTGCAATCTACCTCAGGAAAGGCCATAATTTCTTAAATTAGACAGATGATATATCATGGAACATGGGTCAGAGACACTACTGGAGGAAGACATTATTTAAAAGAAAGAAGAAAACTTTATTTATTCCCAGACCTTCCCTTTTCAACTAGGCAATCTTCCTCAAGTTTACCAGTGATGTCATCTTGTGTCTTGACATTGGCTAGGGCACATGATTGCCAAGGTCTTTGGTGCCTTTGAACTGTACAAATATTTCCACTCCAGTGACAGTGACTCAGAAGCCAGTCTTCACAGCTTCTCTGTTCTCTGGATGGCAGGGCATTTGCATTTCACGGATGAACCCTGGATAGTGGACATTATGGCAAAATGCTTACTCTCTTTTCTTGCTCTGCTTCTCCTTCTGCCTTTCAAAATTCTCATGAAGTATTTCTTTCTGCTTTTTACCTAGGATGACATTGACAATGCTTTTAGATTTGGCTTTTCCCGTGGAACACAAAAAAACCTGTAGTTCAAAATGCCATACTGTGTTCAGACTGCCATGTTCTCTTGGAACGAGGTCTGTGTCTTCCCCATCATGCCTTTGCTTTGCCTCCCTGCGTCCTGCCTGCAAACAATGAGGAAGAGAAAGTCAGAAATACCATCAGTCACAGGCTCTTCCAAAGCAAGAGTCATCCACTGGTCAAGTGATCGTGATGGATTAAAAGCTGAAGTTAATATTTAGAATTAAGCATTTGAGCTAATAGGAATCAAGTGTAAGCAATTTGGAATGTAGTTTTTTAACCACTCCCATCCACACCGCCACCTATTAGCCACCTGTGGGTTCACTATTATGTAAATTATCTATGGTAACTCTGGAATGCTGGGTCAAGTCACCCCTTCTCAGAATCCCTCTTCCTCTGGTCTGCTTTATATCCCAAGGAAAACAGAGTGGTGGTGGCCTGGAGAAGAGCTTTTAAGTCATTATACTTTAGATTATACATGCCATTGTACACTCCATCATTAAACATACCTCTTTCACTATAGACCATTGAAAGTTGCTAACTGTATTCAACAGTGTTGAATACAACACTGTTGTTTAATAGTCACACTCAGCAAGAGCCTAGCTAAACATTTGACGTGTTCAAAAGTTTACAGTAGAGAATGGTGTGAGAAGGTAATGTGGATGGCATTTAGCAAATTTGTGACATTATCCTGAATCCTCCTCTTATTTTTCTTGTCACTGTTCTGGTGGATATAAGATTTAATAAGCAATTGGTTACATTTCACTATCAAATAGACTTGAAAGAAAAATCTTATCGTTTTAAGAGGTATGTTTTTATCCTGTCACCTGAGTTGGAATGGTTTCCCAAAGCTTCTGTGACTTTGTGAACATGTTTGTCTATCTTTAGAAAAGGCAGAATAGGAACATGAACTATGTGTTCCTATGAGGACATCAGCCCTGGGCAAGACAGATTAACTGAGTTACAGCTTTTAAATTCAGGGATATGACCCTTAGATACACTTGTGGTAACTTGAAAGTTCATGAAATAGCTCAGGCTACTTATGTAGTATCCTATAACACTAAACTCTCTCAGAGGCTGTGCCTACATGTACCATGAATGTTATTAATTCAACAAATACTTCACATCAAATAAGAATGTGCTAGGCACTATCCCAGATGCTGGAAACAGGGCAGCTGAACAACACAGACAAAGTCCTGGCCCCTTTTTTGGTCTCTCACCATGTAGAAGAAAGACATAATTAATAATTGATGTGCAACTAAAGGAAAAAATGCAATATCATTATTGATTTAATTCAGGCCTTTCTTTTCTCAAGTAACTGGCTCTATTGAATTTCAGTGTTGGTCATTGTTTTATCTCACTTCCACTGACTCCTTTTCACTGAGTCTATGGTAAAGGCCAAGTGACTGTCCCAAAGGAGACTGGCCAAGGCCAAGTCTTCAGGCTCTTAATCTTCAATAAAAATATGCTGACTACTGTCAAAAGTTGCTTTGCTCACAAAAGATTTTTAGCATCTACTTCCCCAAAATGAATTCTCTCTCTCTCTCTCTCTCTCTCTCTCTCTCTCTCTCTCTTTCTTTCTCTCTCCATTCCAAATTCACACACCTGAATTGTCCAGCTGAGGATAAAGTACCAAATTTGGAGGGTTCCCTAGCAGATTGGTTTGGGAGTCATACCCAGGAATGTTAAGAAGGAGTTCATAGTGTGGGCCATCTGTGTGGTGTCAGATAAGTGACCAGAATTGCCCTCTCCTGAGTATTTGTCACCATTTGGCATGATTAACTCTGAAGTTTCCTGTAGCTCTCATTTCCATCACAGCTGCTGCATGGAGCTGATAAATGTGTGCACAGGGTGTGGGGAGAGAGTTGGGGAGAGGAATGGAATTTCTGTGGTTTTAGTTTTGGTTTGCTTTGCTATTTTCACACCTAGAAGAAATGTATAATAGGACATAGGTCAAGTTTCTTTAGACAGCAGTAGCCTGTGATTCTCATCTAAGTAGCTTCTAACATCGTTAGCTCATATACCTAGTTGATAAATAAAATTTTGACCCAAATTCACTGTAACGCCCAAGAACAGAAACCATTTGTCTTTTGGTAACATGCATTTTGTTACTGCTTAGAACAATCCCATTCTCTAGGCTGTGTCTTCAATATCCAGTGAAGGAATGTTTGGTGGCTAGTGCAGTTCATTTCAATGTCCTGGACCAAAGCAATCATTTCTATATCATGTCTACATTGTGATCTCTATTGTGCTGGAAAGTCAGTCAACTTTTTTACAGAATGGACTGTTTGCCTGGTGGCCTTTTGTAAATAACCCTTCAGTGTCTACCATGCCACACAGGAGGGACTGAACACAAAATTGCAAAGCATTCAAACCACGTATTCAGTCCCCTCCTGCTCCTCCTGCTTTAGTTGAGTTCTGGTCATGACTTTCTTGTCATTGGCTAGTTCCTCAATTGTACAAGGACCATCCCCACCCCAAAGTTTGTTTCAACATTTCTGTTTATTTTCTATACAGGAAAAATTTATTGAGCTTGGTATCAGATCCTGCCCTTTACTATGCATGACCTCACCCACTATAGAGAGATACTGTTATTTCCACTTGTTGGAATTTCTAAGTGTCACAAAAAGTTTAAAAATGTGTATATCTAAAGCAGAACTCTTGTCCCCACCTCTCCAATAAATCCTGCCTTCTTCATCTATGTTGCTCTCAACCAGACCCCCCCAAGTCATTTTTTCACTTCTCTTCTTCCCTCATTCCCACATTCAATCCAGTGATAAGTATTATCAACCTTACTTTGTAAAATCTATCTAAAATGTGACCAAGCTTTAAGACTTCCATTGTTATTCCCTAAATTTAAGAAAGACTGCACTGATGTTCCTTTCCCCTTGAACACTCCTCTTTAAGACTTCCCCTGGCTCAAGAAGTACAGTGCCTGCTTTGCAAGCAAAAAGCCCTAGTTCAAACCTCAGTCCCACACAAAAATAAAAAATAAAAAGATTTAGCCAAATGCCAACTCCTCAAAGACCTTTACTTTTCCCCCGTACCCCCTTCTCACTATCTTTTTATGCCATACTAGCTATTTTTATGTATCTTCCACTACTTTTTCTTAATACTTACTCTAGTTTGTTTCTCTAACCCATCTTCTCTGATGAAATGCAAACTTCATAGAAGTCAGGAACTTAACTGTTTTACTAGCTAGAACAGGAACTTACACATTAATGCTCACCTAATACTTGTAAATGAGTAATAAGTAAGCAAACAGATGAGAAAACACAAATCAACAGAGATGCAGTAACCGGCTCAAGATTACACAGCCTGCCAGTAATGGAACCCAGACTGGAACCCTTGCCAGTCTGCTAAATGGAACAATTTTGCTATAGGCTAGAATGCTGGTGTTACAGTTAAAAAAAAAAAAAAACAACCTTCTGAAATCAACTGTTTCTACTTCAAGATTTCAAGATCTCGGATATTTTGTTCTAGTGCTAGTTCCCCCTTCCTTCCTCCCTCCCTCTCTCCCTCCTTCCTTCCTTCCTTTTCCTTCCTTCCTCCTTCTTTCCTTCTTTTTAATTGCTGGACTAAAGTAGAGTGAAGAGTAGACATATTTTTTTGGCTCAAAATTCTTCAGTCTCATCATCTAGAAAATGATCCTGATTACTGACTTTGCCTATCCTATGGAGTCTCGACCTTAGAAAAGTAGAGTTATTCTTATTAAATGAATAAGTGTTCCAATTTTATTAAGCACCTGTATGGACCATGAAGTGTGATAATGACTTTCTATTGGTCACTCAAAGCTGAAAACACGATATAAGATATTATGCCCATTTTACAACAAGAAAACAAAATTTTCTAAAGTTACTTAGCTAGTAAGTAACAAAAGCAGGTTATAAATGCATGGATGATTCTAGAACTCATTTTAAGCACTCTAATCATTCATAATACTTTTACACAGAGTCTTGACTCTTTCTTAACCCAGCCCTCAAAGCTATAATTAGCTTTTGATTAGAGCTGACATGGAGATAAAATGAGGTGCCATCACTGCATTGCTTTGTATATCAACATGGTCCTGAGTTTTGGGGCTAGAGATCTCATCATTTTGTTCAAGTTTAGTTTTCTTGTGTTTTGGAATTGTCACAGTCTCGGTATTTCAAGCACAGACCCACTGAGAACTCCAAGGATGCCCTCTCCTTCTGCAGAATCTCCCCATCCTATCTTAAAAGGCCTGAGAGGTATCCAGGAGCCAGTCCCTCTCTCTGTTGTCGACCACTTGGGCTCCTGGGTTGAAAGACCAGGCCATTTGACAATCATCCACATGGTTAATGTCATGTAATCACCTTTGTATAAAGAGCTGTGGAGCCCAGGATTTTTGATGCTACACCTGACAATGTCCTATAATAATGTAGGAAGTTTGGGCTACTAGGTCGTAATAGAGAGAAATGAATAATCAGATGTGTCTGGCTAGTTTCAAAGAGGTGATACACTAAATTGAGCCACCAATGAAGTATCTTGAGCTTGATAACATCTCAGCAACTTTGCCTTTTCTTTATATCTGTTTTGATGGTAGCACTGGGAACTGAACTCAGGACCTTGTACTTGCCAAGAAAGTCGTCTACCACTTGAGCGACATCCTGAGCCCTTTTGCTTTTAGTTTGCTTTTGCCCAGGCTGGCCTCAGTGGTTTTCCTACCTCTGCTCCTCAAGCAGCTGGGATTATAAGCCTGAAACACCATGCCCCACTTGTTTTGAGATGGGATCTATCTGTATCTTTTGGCTGGGCTTCAAGTCATGATGCTCTTATTTCTGCTTCCTGGGTAGCTGGGATTACAGGCAGATACCACCTTGCCTGGCTCATCTTTTTTTCATTTCTTACTTTCCTCAAGTTTGTCAAGGATGAACAGCTATTTTCCCCACATTCAGTATCACAAAGCCCTAAGGGGTTAGGGGAGAATGATGAGAGAAAGTCCTTGCGAATGGTATCAAAAAGTTGGGGAAGAGTTCCACTGACTTGGGTGGGAAGCAGATGGGAAGAAGTAAAGTGAGGCAGGAGAAGGAATTTTGGTTGCCATGACCTCTTTGGAGGCAAGAGTCCCAGTGCTCAGCCTCCTTCATGGTGAAAAACACTATCCACTTAATACTCTCTGGCTTTCACTGTGGTTCAGCCCTAGAGACATGAGCATTCTCCTAGGCTCTCCTCAGATGGTCCAGCTACATACATGCCTCATGTATGTACATACATACAAGCTACATACATACAAGCAGAGGTCTTGAAGTCCTCTGCTTCTCGTATGAGAAGACTGAGCTCTTTGGAAATTCAGCATCTTCACGAGAATGGTTTTAAAACACAAGCACCTGCTATTCTCTGAGTGGTGGATTCAGAAGATGCGGGTGGGAGTTCAGGGTGGCATCAGTATTTTTAGTGATATCCTTAGAAAAATCAATATCCTGGAACTGGGTGATCTCCAAGGCCCTTGGTGACGTCATGTTCCAACAGATCCAAGCTTTCCCAACAGACACCAGGATTCATGAGTACACTTTGTCCCATAGCCCAAGCTTGAATAGATTCAATTAGGACGTCCTCTTAGGTCCTGTGGGTTTAGATTGAAAGCTCAGAGCTGCTAGTCCTTGGGCAAGCAGACCATGCAAAGACCTCTTCCTTGGAGTTTGCAGTGTTTGTCTGGCTGTCAGCATCAAGTGGGTGTTCATGTATGGAAAGTCAGTGCAATTGAGCTGGTGTTCTGCAGAGGTCATTTCAGACATTTCATGAGAACAGAGGGTTTCCTTTTTACATGGAACAGCAAAAGCTAGTCATGGCTTGAGGATTTTCCTCCACATAAGTCCTAACTATAAAGAGGAACTTCTCAAGGAAACTCTAAACTGGAATTCAAAAGGAACAATAGAATTGAATTTGATTTGTTTAATTCTGAAATCAAGGTCACTAGAAAGTACTACAGCTCTTATTTGTGTGGCTTGGATTTTTTTTTTTCTTTTTTTTTTTTTTTTTGTGGCAACATCTTTCTTTTCATTTGATGGTCCTGTCATCCCAGAACTGTGTATGTTACTGATCCTGCCTGTATTCAAAGCTGTTATTAAGTGGACTCTTTTAGATTTTAGAGAAATGATAATGGTTCCAAAGATGACAGAAAGTGGCAGCTGGTGACAAAAAAAACCCTTGATAAGACGACAACAGTAAATCAAACTACCGCCACTTTTTCGTTTCATGTTTGTTAATACCACCTCGCCTTTTGAAGTTTAAAGCAAGGTTCAAAAAAGCCAGGTGCTGAATCATAATATTAAAGAGAGTAAGGAGCTCCATGAAAGCGAGGAGATCTGAGGGGGGGCGCAACAAACACAGCTTTCAACTGCCTTTTGTCGGCCCTTCTGCAGATGTCACCAGTGGTTCTCCCAGCAGAGGGTTCGGCTTGTAGCAGCGCCTCTGGCTGATTCCCGCACTGTGTTTCAAGTGTCAATCAAAAAGGAAGGACGCAGCTTAGGTCCTGGTCATTGTCCTGTGAAAAGAGCCAAGCATTTAACATTGATTTAGCTTCCTCAATATACAAAGATAGAGCCAGCTTTGTGCATCGAAAAGGGCCTTTGGCAAGGTTGCTTGTAGAGCAATTCCGTTGTATCCATCGTGCCTTGGTGTAGCTGTCAGACTGCGGTGTCTGGAGCCCTTAGAAAAGTTATTCAGGACTGAGTGAGCAAATTAGGAAGAAAGAACACCTTCCCTGGACAGTGGGGCCGGCGTGGCAAAGGCTTCCTGCTAGCTCTTGGTCTTGACAAGCATTTTTAATAATAGTAATAACAATAATCACAATGATAAATACCCAGAGCCTTTGAAAGGGTAAGTTAGAGCAATGAGAAAGGAAGCCAGAGAAGATCCAAGAACCTGAGTTGGCACTTGATTCACATTTATTACTCCAAATATATTCCTACTTATATCCCATGTGGTCCTCAGTGCTGAAATTTATAACTTACCCACCCTTACTGTGAGCAGACACTATTTGGCCATATTAAGGGAAGGAAATGATGAAGGCAAATCATTTTTGTGTGTGTTTTTCTTCTCCCCTCTCTTCAGTTCTCTTTCGTCTCCTCCTAGTTGCTCTCCTCTCCCTCTTCCTCCTTATACTTCTTCTGGCCTCTGGAATATTGCATATTCCTATTCAATATCCAATTACAGAATTGCTTTTCAGCTGCTTGCTCTGAGGCATTATAGACAATATTGGTCCTGGTAATATTATATAGATATTCCACAATTTACGATGACCCATTTGAATGATTTTCACACTTTAAGCTGGTGTGAAGATGATACCCACTCAGATGAAACCATACTCCAAGCACAACATGTTGGTATGTGCCTGTAATGCCAGCTGATGCAGGAAGATCGAGAATTGAGGCCAGACTGGGCTGCTACACAGCAAATTCCAGGCCAGCCTGCACTACATAGTGAGACCCTGTCTCAAAAAAAACAAACAAAACAAAAATACATGAAAGAAAAAAAAATGAAAAAGGGCTGGTAGAGTGGCTCAAGTGGTAGGAGTGCCTGCTGGCAAGCATGAGGCCCTGAGTTCATACTCCAGTACCACCAAAAAATAAAGTAAAGAAAGAAACCATACATCAAATTTTGAATGTGAAACTTTTCCTGCAGCATGAATGATACTCTATTCTCTTGTGATTTTTGAGCAGTGGCAGCAAGCCTCAGCCTCCAGTCAGCCACGTGATCACCAGAGTGAACAACCAGTACCCTGCAGTGTGCTGTGTTGCTATACTACAATACTCAGTAGTTTGATGTGCTGAGTACAATTTCAATCTATAGCATTTCTTTTACATTTTATTAGCATATAAAAGTTGTACCAGGGAATACATTGTGATGTTTACATATGTGCTTACAATGTATCTTAGTTAGATTTACCCCCTCCATCTTCCCTCATCTCCCTTGTCCTCTTCTTAGAACACTCTGGACATTGACCTACAACATTTTTCACTTAGAACTTCATTGGGATGGAACCCCATTATAAGTCAAAGAGCATTTTCAACCTTTCTCTTCCTTATCACTAATGAGTCAGGTTCTCCAAACAGTGCCCACTAAGTGCAGGTCTTCAGACCCTTGGTAGTTAAGCCACTGTAACAGTGATGACCAATGTTCCCTGCATGTCCATGGGTGCCCCACTTTCTTTGCAGTTTTATTAGGGTCTTGGAATGATTTACAATTCATGAGAATATGTGTCACTTCTGCTCTAAGGTCCTAACAATTGGGGTACCTTCTGAGCCACAATATGAGATGGTGAACCCCTAACATCAAAGCAACTTTTATTCCTGAGTGAAGGCAAGCTATGATAGAGTCATTGACCCCAGTGAAATTTGTATGAGCCATAAAGAACCTCTGTTGTGTTAAACCACTGAACTAGAGTCTCGCCCATCATGTTGGGTATGCCCAGTTTGCTAGAAATATCCTGATCAGACACTCCTCAAAAAGGGTGGTTCTGAAATCTTGGCTAGCCATAGAGCTTTTTCCAACAGCTGCTCTAACCTGTGTAAATTCAGCAAGATAATAAGTGAAAACAAAGCAACACAAAATGCCTCATTTTCCTTGTAGCCAAAGTTTTGAGTCCTCAACAATGGATTGTCTCTTATAAATGGGAACCACCTTTTCTTTTGTGCCCACCTACATCCCTAATTCCCTTGCCAAATCATCCTGTAGCTGCACCTGCCTGCCCATACCTTGACTAAGAATTAACTAACCATTGGCCCCCTTTACTCTTGAGCCCAGATTAGTGAGTGTGACTTAGTGACAGTAAGTCAACCTCACTGGTGAGTGCCATTGCTAAGTTTGGGTCTCCAGCCTCAGTTACCCCTTCATAATAGTCAGTAATTCCACTGCTGTCTTTAATTAACTTCTTTTCCATCTTCTTAGCATATCATATTACTTTCAATTTCTGTGCATACACAAAAAACTAATTGACATAGTTTTCCTAACATTTCCATTCCTACCCAATAAGCTTTTCTGTGCCTCTCTCCACTTGCCTCAAGGAATCCCCCTTTCATTCAAGGCTGACTCACTCACCTGCCTTCTGGGCCCATCTCCTAGCCCTTTGCTCTACCAATTACCCTTTTTATTCCTGGAATTTCCATCTCCCTAGCATACAAAGCAAGCTTCCTCTGTATGCCTTCTGATAAAGTGGTCCTTACTCACATAGTCCTTTTTCTCATTCCCCAACTCTTCCTTGGTCCATAACAACCTGCCTTCTGTCCTCTCTAGAGTGCTCTTCAGAAGGCCACCAAAGCCTCCATGTTATTATGATAAGAACCTTTTAGATCATTACCTTGCCCACTCCTGTTGGCACCATGTAGACCCTTTCTTTTTTGTGCATTCTCTAAACTTGGTTTCCATGTTGCTTTCTCCCATCTTGCCATTCTTCTAGCTTCTATTTCTTGGCCTCATTTCACAGATTTCTGCTCCTTTGGACATCATAAATGCATCTCACAAGCTCCAATTGTGGCCTTATTCTTTTCCAATTCAAGTTTTTTGAAGTAGCCTTCATGATACTTGTTGGAATGCGGGCAAAGACTTGGTTATAAACCTCAAAATTACCAATAAGAAGAGAACTCTTGGCCTAGAATGTAGCTCTGTGACACAGTCTCAATTCCTCCAACACAATTGGGTTGTACAGTTTTGCAAGTAGATCTGACTCAGACTACAGCATGGATTGGATGGCTACCACTTTTATGGGGTAGGTCTCTGTGCAGAGCACCCATAGTGAGGATTCTTAGATTCATGGCATCCTGCAGGCTGTCTAGAGGTTATAGGAATAGAACTGGAGGTAGAGGGACAGTTCGATTCCTGTCCAAATACATTTGGAAATGTATTTTTTCACCTGTGAAGTTCTGGACTTCAATACACACCCAGGGATCAAGCTCCAGGCAATTCCATAAAAGGTAAAGCTATGTAACTTTTATTGCTCTCTTCTTTCTTCTTCACTCCTTCTTACTGATAATTAATATCAGTCAGCAATTTTACATGTGAGTGAGTTGCTTCAATTTCACTCTAGACTCCAAAGACAGGGGGCATGTTCTTTCTTCATTATATCTTTTCTACCCCCTTTCCTTGAAACCCACATAGACATACACTGATCCTAGTGAAGACATCATACTAAGGATACTGGAGGTATCATCTCCTCATTCTTTTCCTTCTTACTGGAGACAGCCAACATTTTATAATAAAGGCGATCTGATGCTTTATTCTTGAAAAAGGAAGCATGTCAGTTCCATCACAAGTAACACTTCTTTATGAACCCTTTATGCTAACCCCTTTGCCTGAAATTTCTGGGTCATCTGGCACATAAAGTCATCAACTTGAACTAATTATCATGATCCAAATGCTTACATTTGGGTTTGCTCTCAGATACACAGTGATTTTGTGACTTCCTTTGAGCTTCTTATTCATGACACCAACTCAGCTTTGATTTTCTACTGTGATTCCCTCTCAACCACGGACCAGGTTTTTAAACCACAACAGACAGGAAAGGCAACAGATCCACAGGCAGGAAAAGGTAAAGCACAGTGCCTTTAAAGAAAAACAAGGAAAAGCACCATGAATCCATGGATAAGCTAAAGCAAATGTCATATGACATGTGACTTTGTTCACCTTGACTGGGTGTGTCATCCTGAGCAATAGGGACCAGGTGGGTAGGAGGGTGAAGGAGACTTGCTTAGAGATGTGAGTCATCTGTATATTGAATTTATTAAAGATTTAAGTAGTCCTTTGGATTTTTCCATCCAAAGACTAGTTTCCTCCAAAGACTTTTCCTCTAGGTGTTTAGTTACTATTCCTTCTTAAGGCACCCAGGCCACAGTACAATGAGAATTGGATTTGACCACCTCTATGGCCTTTGATGACAACTTCTCATATTCCTTCATTGTGCTCCTGAAATGGAGACCATTTATTAGTAACATTTGGTCATGTCCTCCCTCTCCTCTGTACTCCTTTCTCATATGCTCAAAATTCCTCAAATGCTTAGAGTATGACCTCCAAAATACCTAGGAATGGTGGATCAAAAAAAGAATGGAGGTTGCCATTCTCTAGTCCCCTCCAAACACCCAAACTAGATGTCAGAGTGCTTAGAAAAATGTCTGGAGCTCAGGAGCCCTTGATAAGGCATCAAAGCTGATCTGGATTGGGTGGGGCAACCTGGCATGGAGGCCCCTGCTCTGGGAATCTCAGATACAGCAGGTTGAATCTGATTCTCAGTGATCTTCCTTCAGGACAATGGACTCCTTGGTCAGAAGACACCAAGGCACAGCAAAGCAATCATGGAGATTGTTTGTCCTTCTCTTGGTATGCTGTGTCTGAACTGTGCCTCTTGGTGCTCATTTCGCCCCCTTTGGTTCCCTTGGCTCTTGTAGGTCTGATGACTATTTGGTTCATGGGCCACACAACCTGTGGTTCCTTCCACAAAGAATGTCTGTATTTACCTGCCACCCTAACAACCGAAAAAAGGGGGTAGAAAGAAAAGGTAGATCAGGTTACATAGTCATAGCCATGTAAATTAATGGCTATGGTTTTTAAATTTAAAAACCAAATTCTCCCTGTATCATTTTGATTGCACCCAAGCTCTAATCCCCTGTAGAAAAACAAGGGAAATTTACATGGAGGTGGAGAAGGACAATGTAAAGAGAGGAGAAAGAATAGGTATTTCAGTACAAGCCACTGTAGGCTGTGTCAACGTATTACCAAGATGTGGTCTGGCAATCAGTTTTGTTTGATTCATTGCCAGTTGTCAGCGGTCAAAATTGGCATGGAATCTGAACTCTACCTGATCTGGAATAAATAGCCACCAGGGAAGTGGACAGATTAAATGCTTATATTCTGGTTCTACTTGGCCTTTGCTATATCAATATCTACTGAGGCAATTCTCTTGGTAATTTACTGATGACTCCTAACTTTTCATTGCTGAAAATCAACTAAAACTGGAGACTCTGAGGTTGACATAGTGGCCTTCCAAAGGGGGCAGCTGTGGTGCAGTGTTCTGAATGAAATTTGAGGTTCAGACTACCAGGGAACAAATCATGGCTCCAGAACCCACCAACTGAGTTGCCTTGGGTAATTAACCACTGCGTACCTCAATTTCCTGGGCTGTAGAATAAAGATGGTGGTGATAGCAGCACCTGCCATGGATGTGGTGTGAGGATTAAATTAGACAATGAACTTGAAACAGTACCCAGCACACACCAAGTGGTCATCAAATATAGCCATTGCCATTATTTATATTGCCTTAGGGTAAAAATATTAAATTCTCAATAGATGAGCACTTCATTTTGGAGATTAAAGAGATACTGAGAAAGATTAATCCAGGCCCAAAATGTAAAGCAAGATTACTATATAAAATGTGGGAGTACAGAAAATCAGAAAAGAAAATTAAATTTACTTACAATCTCACTGCTCAGAGATACTCATGGTAATAATAGGGCACATATTATTTGAGATATATAATTTGTAGTTATATATACATTTATATTTATATATAGTTGCACTGTATAAACTCAAATACAAATGTGATTTATTTATAGAGAATATATATATATATATATAATCTCTGTGTTGTTTACTAGAAACTGCCCTTGTCATCTGAGGAAAGAGGGTGCTCTATGAGCACTCTCCCATATCCCCTGCTCATTTCCACACTCTTTTCTTTCAGGGTCTCCATGACCCTTATATGATCATCTCTGACCACCCTAAATAAAACACCACCTTTAATCCCCAAGAGGCACCTCGGTGTGTGTCATCTTTATTCCCCATGGGAACTTAATTGTCACAGCATCTTCTGCTCCTAGTACAGACTGCTTCCCAGTAAGGCCTGGGAAGCTCACTGGTATCTGTAGATGAGTGTGTGTATTTAATTCCAAGCTCTTTCTCTGCCACTCATACCTTTCTAATGACTTTGGGACAGGATTCTTTAGTCATCAATTAGCATGCTCTGAGGAAATGAAAACTAATTTAAAAATCTTTGACCAAACAAAGCATAAAAGGGAAGGGAACGTTGCCAGGAAATACATGAAATATTCCATACTCAAAGACAAATGATTTTTTAATGCCTGCAATTTTGTACAACGTGCATTCATTGTACAATGTGCACAAACTCTCTTACCTGTGGAACAGCATTGTTCAGACTTCCGTTTCACTGCTTTTGAGTGTCTCCTCTGAATTTCTAGTTGTCTGTCCACGTGTCTGTTCTAGTAAGCTGTCTGTGTACCTTAGGGAGGAATGCACGGGGCTCGTTCTGGGCCTTTCCCTCAGTCTGGTTTTTAGACATCAGAAAGTTATATGGACGAGGAAGTCATTCCAGCCCTTCACGCTGTGTTCTGAAATTGCACTAGATCTCTAGCCAGGTCACACTGTGGAGGACTGGAAACTGACTCACTTGGATTCTCCCTAACTCTAAAATCTCCTCTTCCTGAATAGAAAAGGCTCTCTCGGTACCTGGTCTGCCATGGCCAAAGTTATAACACATTAGCTATGCTTTTCACCAGTGTAACTTGCTGACAGGACACAGTTTCTAGAAGAGGAGACCCTGACTTCACTTCGACAGGGCACGCTAAACCTAGATGAGACAGATTAGAAGGCTGAGATATTCACAACTCAGGGATGTGAGTATGTCAGTAAAGGAGATGAGAGAAAAATGGAGCAAACCCCACACAGCCAGGCAGTGTGCAGTGAGCAGCTGCTTAGAAATGCTTTACCCATGATTTAGGGAATCATCCATGGAAAGTTGGTGTGATGGTTTTTCAAGGTCTACTTGACCAGGCTATAGGATACATTCATTTAATCAATAGGACTGTAGCTGAGAAAGTATTTTAAAAATGTATTTAACATCTACCATCTACTGACACTAAGTAAAGGAGGTTACCCTCCATAATGTGAGTGGGCCTCATCTCATCAGTCAAAGGCCTTGAGAACAAAGACTAAGGCTTTCTGGAGAAGAAATCCTACCTCAAGACTGAGGTGGTAAATCCTGTCTAAGCAGACAACCTGCCAGCCTGCCCTATAGAGCTCGACATGTCAGCACATGTAGTCATGTAAATCAATTCCCCCAACAAATAATGTATATTCATTACAGATACAGTTATGTACACATGTAATTGCATACACACACACATCCTTTTGTACTCTGTCTCTGCACATCCCTGACAGATGCAGTTGGGCAGTGGAATCAGCTCAGAAGAATAAGGGTGCAAACAGAAGGAATTCAAAGCATTCTTAACACTGCTCCAAAATTTAAGGTATGCCAAGTCTAGGGGAGTCATGGGCCATGAAACAGGTCTGGGATGCAGTGTTGATAAAGAGTGCTTCCCTCAGGACCCAGAGTGGCTGACAACTGTTGCTAGGACCACAGTGGGCGTCAGGGTAAAAGCGAGAGTGGCCCATAATCCTCTCTTCCATTTCCCCAAGTCCTTCCATTTGTTTCCTTATTTGGCTCTCAGAGCCAGCCTGCCAGTTGGCAAGGGCATGCCCATTTCACAGATCAGAAAATAAAGAACCAAAGCCTGGGACTCAGGGATGCAGCAGGGAGGGTTCATGTGGAAGACACTGAATAGAGTTTTCAGCCCTGAGTCACCCAGGCAAGTGAGGAGGCTATGGATAACCTCATCTGCACCCACCTCTGAGTATGGGTACTCCAGTCCCAGGAAAGACACCATGCCTCTTAGAAGCTGTCTGCCTGAGAGCAGTCCTGCAGAGAGGCTCTGTGGCAGGAGAATTGGAGGACACAGTCTTTAGAGGGGCAGTTAAGCAGTGGCAACAGAAGTTACCCATCGGCAAAAACAGCTGGGGAGCCATCTGTCTGGGAGAAGCCCGCTGCCCATTTCGTGCCCCCCCTTCCCGCATCTGTGAGAGGCCTGGCCACTGATGGGAGGCGGTTTACAGCACAGGGAACAGAAGGAAACCAGTTGGCCCTTGGATAACCTTGGCCTCATTAGCATTGAACCAAAGCCCACTGTGCTATTGACTTCTAGTAAATATCCACCCATCAAGAAGATGTCCCCAAGCCCTGCCTCAGGGGTGTGCAGACACCAGACAGAGCCTTCTTGCTCCTCCGTTGCCAGCTTTGTGATCCTGGAGCTGCTATCTGACTGTCCTCCCCGCCCACCATCATGCAGCTCTCAGAAGCCACTCCATCTTCCCAGGAGAGAACAGTGAGGCGTGGAGGGAGGTCACCTGCACAGCCACCTCTCTGAGAGTCTCCCATTCTCTAGCTCCATAGGGCCAAACAAATAAACCCTAGAAAGGCAGATCTGCACGTGAAGGGTACACAATTGTATTTCCAACTGCTTTGAAAAACTTTTATTTTTATACAGCAAATGACACATTATCTTTCTGGAGGTCAGGAAATAATGCGGTTGGATTCTTGCGAGTTAATGTTTCTATTTGCCATTGTGTCCTGTGTAAAGAAAGACGGCCGGTCACCTGGGGTTACCACAACACAGCACAGAGATGGTCGAATCCACCAGAAGTGCTTTGATAGTGTTGGACAGTATTGTGCAGGCGGTGGCCCCTCCTTGGTCTCTCTGCATAATGGGCTTCCTAGTGCTAAGAAGATAAATGATACTATCCTTGGAGTGTCAGAGGTAGAGCTCTCTGGAAACTGCATTCATAATTTGCTCGAACTTAAGGACTTAGATTTTTTAATAGTAATTGAAACATATAATTCAATAGAAGTGTCACTCTAATATAATAATTGCCAAGGAAATTGAACCACAAAGAAGTACTATAAATTGCAAGTTACCTTCATTAGAATACATGCAGCTGGTAATGTTTTCTCATCAAGCAGGACCCCTCGCCATCTTCCCTTCACATCTTTTGAAAGTTCACCCTCGTTCATGCTGCCCTCTTGAGCAATATCTTCGCTTCTTCTGAGATTTCCAGTCACATACTTGGCCCCTCTTAAAATGCTTATCATTGCAGTGTTTATATTAATTGCTCTGCCAGAAGCTTCATAATATAAACTTCAGCTAATCTCTTTATTGTCAAATGTCAGCTTTCTAACCTTCTATCTAGAACATTTTCTTTGCTTTTGTGGGTAGAAGTAATGTAAAGGTGCTTTGTCTATTGAAAAGGCTGAGTAAATTAAATACAAGTTGCTGTTACTGTGATTCCACACACTGTTCTTAAATGAAGCAAGCTTACTGGATGATGTATTATACCAGTGCTGAATTAATTTCAGGACTTAGCACGGAACAAAACAAGAAAACATTTCACTCTCCTCAGGAACCCATGGCTTGGGACCATGGAACTGGTATTGTCATTTTTACTTGCTTATTGATAGGCAGTGAAGCACTTCACCTCCCATTCCTATGGAGATGCATAACCTGCTCATTTTTTATTCCTCTCCCCCCACACCCCGCCCTGAATTTGGTTACTGAGCTATTTCTCACCCTTTTCTTGCCCTGGTTTCTAACCCATTGTTATAACCATATGTTCCTCTCCTGATTACCTACTTCAATTTACTTCTAGGAATCACCAGGCATGAAAATGATCTGAGAGCTTGGAATTCCCTTTGGGGAACTCAATCCATACATTCCTAGAAAAGAAACCAGGAACAACGCAGCCAGAATTTGGCAGAACATTCATTCCCAGGAATCCCAGGAAAGTGGGCGAAAGCTGTAGATTCAGTGAGGGAAGAAAAAAACAGAGGAAAGTAGGAGGAGGGCCAAAGAAAAACAGAGAGGTGTACCAGGCACTTAAACTGCTTTTGCTGAAAAGCACTGACTGTTTTCTTGGACTCACAATGAACTAAAAACAGGAGAAAAGGGTGACATCCTTTCCTCCATTTTTGTATCTGTCTTTGCTCTGACTCATCCACCTTGCAGCCTCCTTGGAACCCAGGAAGGACAAGACTGATTGATAGTACCTTTATAAAGAGCTGATGGATGAACCATCTCCTAAGGAAGGGGACAGCAGGGTCTCTTCAGGACAGACCACAGGACAGACAACAATGACTTGCTTCTTCTGACCAAATTGCCCCCCTCAAGTGATGAGTGTCCCAGAACCCATTCCCAAATAAGGACTGAAATAATTACCAACTAAAACCATATCTGTGACTGGGACTGTTTAGCCATGTATATCTTTCACTGCCTGCCCTAATTCTTTTTCTATTTAGACCTAAAACTCATATTTGTACACTGAAGATGGCTGATGATGGGTTGATGTACTTACTTTACCTCTTCCTCTGGCAGCAGGAACTACATAATAAACCTACTTTCTCTGCCTTTTACCACTACTCATCTTTTATTTGGTGTATAGGAGTGAGTGGTTGAACTTAACATTTTGGAACCCCAGGAGTTTGGGTCTGGGGACTTTTACTCAGAGGGAGTAAAAAAAATTAAGTGAGAGAAACACTGGGGAAGAAAACAAGGGATGTTAGTTAACCACACGTAGCCTGCATAGTCTCTGACATAGAGTTAAATAGGGGCAAGTGAGATACATAATATTTATCTATCTGGATTATAGCATATACATTTATGAACACAGAATGACAGTAGAATTTACTGATGTAAAAATAGATAATGTTAGGTGGTTGGGTTATAAGTAATATTTTTCTATTTTCTGGGCTTTTGGCCATGCACTGTCTTTATAACTGAAAGTGGAAGAAATTAAGTGTTAATTTCTGAGCTTCAACATGCCAATACTTCAGACCCCAGTTGGTGTTCTGTTGAAGTCCATAGAGCAGGGAGCAAAAGAAAGGAAAGCTGTAACTTGATGGCTGAGTGTCTTCTGCTGTCTTCACTAAGTATTCAGCAGGCTTGAAGAATGAGATGAAGAAAAGTGGACGTCAGTGGTGATCTTTCCAAAGTGCTGTGCTTATCCCAGGGGTCCTGTTTAGAATTCCTTACAAGTCAAGGTTTGCAGAAACAGACCACAGTAGACCTTAACCAAATCTTCCTGGATGCTGGGGTTTAATTATTTTAAGTGAAATTCTTTATTACTCTATTCTTCTTTAAAAAACCAATACAGCCACCCTCCCACCCTTTGGCCACACATATATTATTGGAATTGGTACCACACAAAGGAAGTTAGTCTGGCCCTGTGAAAGGATGACATGGAGAACCAAAAGCATACCAATGTTAGGTGAGTGATGTAATTAAGAACAAATTCCTTGGACTCTGATGTCACCCAGTTTGAGCTGTCATCCATATTTAGCAACTGAGTTAATTCCACTAGGCCTCAATCATCAACATGGGCAAATGAGGGGATTTCCCCACCTTGGTGGGTCATGGTGAGAAGGAAAAGGTTTGTACCAGTGAAACATGCTTTGGGAATCTTAAGTACTCAGTGAGTGTGAATCTACTTCCTCCTGACCCAAGTACCCCTGTTCATTCCCACTCATTCCATTAAGCCACTTCTACATCAAAGGAAGGCAAAATGACAACCCAAGACATCACTTGGTACCACACATATTTAGATCTGCTACTGCTAAATCATGTTCCAGCCACACACAATCAAAGTCTTGTGACAAACATTTACTTAACAAGGCCCAGCTTCTAAAAGAGGTGACTGACTGCTCATGGTCTAATTCTTGGACCATGTCTAGGTCCAAACCCTCATAAACACATAGAGTGACTTTGGGCCAGACCCTTTGTTCCCCAGGCCTTTGAATCTTCTCATTTGTGGAATTAGGGGAAAGAGTCAGAGTCAGGGATATTAAAAATACATTTTAGCTGTGCTTTGGTGTCCAACTGAATTTCAACCAAAATAGATACTCTAGCTGTGGCCCTTGCTTCTGGTTAGGGATTTTGAGGCCCATCTGCAAGACCACAGAGCGGAAATAGAAACCACAGATTTTTCACACTCATTTGAACCATTTCTCAATCTAACAATGCATAATTTATTTATATTCTTCTTGATTAACACCTGGCCACAAGACATGACTGAGTTATTGTTTATTTAAAAAATATTGCTAACATTTATCAAAGCACGTTATCAAATTATTTCGTCTGCTTTCATTTTGGGACAATGTAAAAATACTCTATTCATAGTTGTGCTTTACTGAGCACCTGCCATTTTCCTTTTCTTCCTCTTCTTGTTGCATTTGTATTTTACTTTCTTTCATTTTTACTCTTTTCCAAAAGGAATTGCCCACTGTGCTGATACTCATCATTACTGAATTCCTCTACAAATTTCCTTCCCTGGTTGATTGACTTGTGCATTTGAATGTGAGGAAGGGGAGGAAGTTATACTCTGGATACACTTGTCATTGGGAAATCCTCCCCCACCATGGTATTCTTCTTTCAGATTTCTGGCCTGACCACTTTTCTTTCTCCAAACATCCTCTAAACTGGTCAAGGGCCAATGGCAGGTGTTTTATAGATAGATGCAAGTGCCTGGGTCTCATCCCTTATCTATTAAGTCAAGATCTCAGAGGCTTAAGTTCAAGAAAGTACAGGATAAAATTAGCTCCCAAAGTGATATTTACTTCTTCTAAATTTCAAAAACTGCCTTTCAGAGCCCTTCCCAGAAATCCTGCCCTTATTTCCCCCATCTCCCTCTTCTCAGCTTCTTTCCCCTCAGTTTTCATCCTCGTTACCAGCTGACTGGTAGATATTGCTGCTACTTAAATGCGAGCCCACTCAGGATCCCTAATCATGCCCATTGTGCTCCTCAAAGCTAAGTCAAGAATTACTGCCTTTTTATTTCCCTCTCTCTATATATATATATTGTAGAAGGAAGCAGGTCCCTGCCGCTTTTGTTGCTCCTACTTCTGGGCTGAGCTCCATTTGCTGGTGAACGGGGCTTATCTTCACTCCCCCCACCCCTCCAGAATACTGTAACATTCAGCATCCTTTCATGTCAGTGCTTTTAAAGTAAATCTTTGGACAATTAAAGATATGAAATGGCTAAATAGAGTTCTGCAGGCGTTGTTCTCTCCTTTTTAAACATTTAATCACACTTAATGACTCTCTTCAAAACTTGAATTTTCCATTTTGGTGTTTTGACTCCATTGAAAGAGTTTACTAATATTCTTTCAAAAGTATTCTCTGCTCAAATGAGCTATTCAATAAAGTTTTATGCCATGCTATAGGATTTACACTAAATGGAAAATAATTTAAAGGGAGATCAGAGTTGGGGTGCCATTCCACTCTAGAGGTTTTGTTAGTCAAACCATAATTATTGATATAGATGTGCGTGAAAAGCCAATATGAAAGAACAAGAATTAATTTGATATAAGGGATACTATTTCAAACACAGCATCCATACCTTCCTTTCCTTGAAGATAGTTTATTGTTCATCCTTATGATTCTATAAATAGGAACTTCTGGTCAAATTTCCCTTCCTTCCCTTCTCTCTCTCATCTCTTCCTCTCTATATTTTTCTTCCTGAAGAGTAGTGGACAGAAGAGCCCATTTAAAACCAATCATTTGTCTTAAACAAATCATCTTGACTCTTCCCAGCCTTGGTCTAAGCTACATCTTGTTCTTATTT
Source organism: Castor canadensis (assembly GCF_047511655.1). NCBI lineage: Eukaryota > Metazoa > Chordata > Mammalia > Rodentia > Castoridae > Castor > Castor canadensis. The sequence goes on from NC_133396.1 coordinate 120,002,807, forward strand.
GTCACCATCAGGAATGAGAAGCCAACTGGATACTGAGTCCCCCCCCCGGGTCATGTTTACAGTCCAAATGATAAAATTTACCATTTGAAACGAAAATTTAGTGGAAAATAAAATGCAGTACTCCCTGACAGCATCTTTATTAACCTCAAACTCTCTGATGGTCTCACAGATATAGGTATATATGTGGCAGTAATAAGGTACTTTGGTAATGTAACAAATGTTGTATGTGCTGTCTATGACCAATTAGGGATAACCGTTTCCCCTGCCAGTCCTCTACTTGCTTAATTCTTTCTTCCTATAAGTAACATTTGAGTACATACAATATACTCAGTGGTGTGTAAATGCCAGGACATATTTAAAAGACTTATGACCTAAAAAGAATTAACCTAGAAGGTAACACACATGCACAGGAAATCAATGTGAGTCAATGCCCTGTATAGCTATCCTTATCTCAACCAGCAAAATCCCCTGTTCCTTCCTATTATTGCTTATACTCTCTCTACAACAAAGTTAGAAATAAGGGCAAAATAGTTTCTGCTGGGTATTGAGGGGATGGGGGGAGAGGGAGGGGGCGGAGTGGGTGGTAAGGGAGGGGGTGGGGACAGGGGGGAGAAATGACCCAAGCCTTGTATGCACATATGAATAATAAAAGAAAAAAAAAGAATTATGACCTAATCTTAGAGAATGTAACACTTGGCTACAGAAACAAACAATGAAGGTAGAAGAAAGAATCTAGATGATATGACCTATGACCCAGGCACTGTCATTCACTAGCTACGTGGTCCCTGGAAAGACATTAAACTTCTCTGAGACTCAGTGTTTCTTGTCCATGAAGGGGATTGCAGAGATGAAATAGAATTTCATTCTATCAGAAAGTAGCTCCTTCATTTGTTTATTTGTTATTTGATTTATCTCATAATTCCCAGTGTAAGTTCCACTACAGCAGGTCCTTGATGGATTATCATCTCTGTATCCTCAATGTCTTGGACCATGGGTGACAATAAGTAGTTGCTAAATGGATGCACACATTAAAGAAATCTTTATGACTCAAGCATGTTGGTATACACCTGTAATCCCAGAAAGAAATCTTTATGAAGACTGAGCTTTTGACTTTGACCTGAGTTGGTAGGCTTGGGAGGATTTGTATAGGCCAGAGGAGGGCAAAGGTATTTTAAGAAGATAGCACAGGGATGAAGGAGGGTTAGGAGATGTTGAAGTTACTATAATGGGCTATCAGTATCAAAGACATCAGTCTGCTCAAGAGTAGCAAAGTGTGTCCTAGTAAGAGTGAATTCAACTTAGATTTCAAAAGCCCTTAACGGGTGGGATTAACCAGTTGGGTGACAGTGAAGGATTATGCTCGGGGATGTTACTTGACAAAAGTAATGTTTTAGGGATATTAATCAGTTTGTGTTATGCAAAACTGAGGGTAGCAGAGAAGTAAATTAGGAGGACATTGTGATAACTGAGATACTGGGTGACAAGGCTGATTTAGAACCATGGGGTAGAATCTGAAGAAGAGAGAATTAGTAGCTTTTACAAAGCAAGACTCAGTGGAACTGAGTATAATTGAGGAGCTATGGAGACAGGAAGGAGAAGAAAACAGCTAAGCTGTGAAAGCTAGGCTTCTGGTAGTCTCCTTAGAAGTGAATTGGAGAGGGGAGGCCAGTTTGAGGAAAAATGTAATGAAATTGTTTTCAATTATTTAAGATGTTGATAGAATGACTATGTGGAAATATCCAGTAAGATGTAGAGAATGAGAGGCTGGAGAAAGAATGTGGGTGAGAAACAAAGATGGCCCCTTGGAGGGGCCAGAGAAAATTGTGAGAGGAGATAAGAGAAGGAAGCGATCCAGGGGCAGAACCTGAGCGAACAGCCTGTGGTGAGAGAAGAGAGAAAGATTAGAGACAGTCAGTGGTCAGGGGGGTAAAAGACTGGTGTGTAATTAAGGGAGAGATCACAATGAAAATCCTCTTTGAATATGAGACAAAAGTCAATAATAAAAGTTCTACAGAGATGACATCAAGGAAAATGAAAATGGAAATTGGATCTGTCCATGAAAAAACCAGAGGGAGACTGAAAGATTTTCCTAGATGGGAACTTACTTCACCAAGTTCCATTTTCAGCCTTCCTGCCAGAGTACCTGCTGGATTAGCCTATGTTTCTTATGCAAAAGGAATGTCACATGGGAAGTCCTTACACCCAGTGTGACAGCAGCCCAGTGTGTGTTCTTATTCACAAACTTGTGAACAGAGTTACTGATTAATTCCATCCTATACATAAAGAGCAAGTGACTTCTTCTCCCCAACACCTTCCATCACATTTTCTTTATATTGCCTTCTTCTAGGATCAAGATTTCACAAATTGCATGTTTTTGAGACTCAGGGAGAAAAAGAGGAATAAAGTGTTAAAGTCATTGTCAACCTTGTTATTCTACCAATTCAGTTTTGTTTCCCTAAAGAATGGGGGGTGAAGTTGGGTTCTGTGAGCTACAGAACTGGTCTAATCCTTAAATATGCTAGGTTGTTGACTGGCAACTTACTAACATTTTGAATTGCGTTGTAAAATCTCCCCACTTCTAAAATACTCTGCCCAATCTTCCCCCATCTTTCCAGTTAGGTTTGGAATTATCAAATAACAAAGCAATTAACTCACAAGGAACAGTTAAGCTTAAAATAGAAAAAGTAGTGTGTCCTCATCTCACCACCACCCATTTAGATGAAACTGAAAGAAGAAACAATGTACAACAAACAATAAAAAAAACTACAAAATGGCATCATAAGATTTTGCATAGTGTCCCAAAAGTTGATGGTAGCAAATGCTATCAAATTTCTTAGCGCAACTGACCGCAATTACCTGCTCTGATAAAGGTCAGGTGAGCAGAAGGGGGCAGAGGTAAAGGAAGGAAGGACCTGGGGAACATGGGATGGTGTCAGGAGCCCAAGGCTCATTGCTCATCTAGTTAAGAGAGTTTCCTCAATTCAGCAAACAGAGAGTCTGTGGCAGGTCCATCCTAGGGGAAGAAGATGCAGTGGTGACAGAAATGGCTTTGCCTTTAAGAAGCTGTAAATCAGCGGCCCTGAAAAGACCAGCAGCTCTGACACAGGAAAATTGCCTAGCCCTGACCAGAGGTGAGCAGGTCACAAAGGCTTTGTGTGTGTGACTTAAAGACACCCTAACTGAGATTCCTGTCTCTTTCTCAGAAGAGGGATTTGCTCAGAGACACGTCCTAAGGGCACTAGGGTAATGCCCTTCTCCTCCCCCAGTCTCTTCTCTGAGAAGGAATGGGGAGAACCAGTCCCTAATCAAGAAGGCTAAGGAAGGTCATGGTGCTTGTTAATACTTGCAGGCCAGAAATCTTCTGTAGATATAGAGGATGGATGAGGACCTTGCAGGGGCTGGAAGCTTACCCTCGTGGTGGGAGCTTGATGCACCTGGATGGCAGTTCAGTAGGGTGTTTGTTGGGGAGGCTGGCTGTAGGCTGAGGCCTTGTTTCTTCCAGAGGCCACCTGCTGGAATGGACCATGGTAAGGTAATGGAGAGCATGGGGTGAGAGAGGACACCCCCTCCTTCCTCTTCAGGGAGATTTTGTAGAAGGAAATGACCTACCTCTGACTGGTGTCTCAAGGAAAGCAAGCAAGCAAGCAAGTGGTGAGTGCGAGTGTACCAAGAGCAGAACACCTTTGACCTTCCAGAGCCCTATGGGAAAAGCAGGGTTCTCAGCTTCAGGCTTGGCTCAGGTCTCTTGCATGTGCTTGCTCAGGTATATGACCTTGAAGGAGACATGTTCTAGTGTGCAGCTCAGGGTTCACTTTTCAAGACTTTGCATCGACTCCCCTACTCCCTGGACCCAATAGTGTCACCATAAAGCTGTCAGAAGTATCCACATATAGTGAGCACTAGCAGTCAAGGTCATCTTGGATGGCACTATAGACCCAAAGATTTGAGGTCTCATGAGCTATTGGAAACAGACAGTGGTCATTTGGGCCTCTTTTTGAACTTCATCTCAACTTTATTTTTTCATTCTTTAGACTCCCATTACAGAGTCTTGCCACTAAGAGGGTTCAATGAGCCACAGAAAGCCAGCTGATGCTGGGCCCTTGAATGGTGGAGGAAGTGGCTCCACAGAAGGAGAGGGAAAAGAAGGGCAGCAGGGGTGTGCTGGATTGGCTATCAAGATTCAAAGTCTAAGAAAGATCCCTCTCCCTGCTCTGCCAAGTCTTCACTTCCTAGAGGGATTGCGTCTCTCTCTGCATGTTTCCTTCAGCTCCCAGCAAGACCTGAAGGAGCCCACGAAGGTGATAAACCAGGTACTTTGCTGGGGCTGTTTATTTCCAGTTGACAAATATTGTGCCAATGTTCACTTCAATTAGGAGACAAACTTGACAATCTGACTACTCCATCTGATGCCTCAAGGGCAAATTCCAGTTCTTGTAGGGATGGGCCAATAACAGCTGTGTAAGAATAAAATAGAAAGAGAAGGAACAGTTATAGCACTTTGGGGAAACTACCTTCTACAGCAAAGAAGGAAAAAAATTCACATAAATAAAGCTTGGGGCTCAAATCAGACGGGGATGGGAATTCACAGAGGTGTCTGCTTGCCCTTCACCTGCATGCAGTGGGAAATTAAGAAGACTCAGTTCTTAATTGTGGCACATTTGTAAATCCATGGAGGAAAATCCTTGCAGGAGAGTTAAACTTACTAACAATCTTACTGATTTATTCCAGTTTTTAAATAATTCTAGCAGCTGGAAGCTTTTCTTGATGTGTCCTTTTAATCCTTCTGGCTTAATCTTTCTTCTTTATCACCCTGAAGACAATCAGGTAATCTGCTGGGCATCCTCACCCCTCCCCCACCTTTTCAGGAATTAGTACTGAGACTTGAACTCAGGGCCTTGCACTTGCTAGGCAGGTTCTCTACCACTGGAACCACACCTACAGACCTTTTTTCTTTAGCTACTTTTCAGATAGGGTCTCTTTTTTTCCCCAGGCCAGCCTTCGACTACAATCCTCCTATTTATGCCTCCCATGGTAGCTAGTATCACAGGTGCATGCCACAACAGCCGGTTTATTTGTTGAGATTAGATATTGTTAACTTTTTTTGCCCTGACTGACCTGGAACCACAAACTTCCTGATCTCCACCTCCCATATAGTTGGGATTACAAGTGTTAGCCATTGCTCCTGGTACAGCCTGTGACCATCCCCTTTGGTACAGCCTTCCATGTCTTACAAGGTGGGAGACCAGGACCAGACATTGCCATTAGTGGAACTCTTCCTGCTCATCATTGACCCTGGGTCCATATTGCCATTTTCCTGGCCATAAAAGGCTATGGGAATGAGAGACTGTCAGCTGCACTGCTGAGATGCCTTGGACAAGTGCCAGCAGCTCACTGATGTCCTGTGTCCCCAGCAGGGAAGGGGAAAGCTAGCCCTTTCCTCATCTTCCAAGGGTCTCCTGGGAATAAAGCCAGGTGGTAAGAGTGTGAGCAAGTGAAAGTCTGATAGAAATGAAGGGACTGTCGATATTTGGTTCCTCTTTTCCAAGCTGACCTGCTCAGTGCAGTGAACCTCTAGAGGTAACTTGGTTCCCGAGATGAGAAAATGAAACCAAGGGGGGTGGGGGGGAAAGGAAGGGGGCAGGAAGCAGGGGGGAGAAATGGCCCAAACAATGCACACACATGAATAAATGAATAAAAAAGAAAATGAAAACCAACATTGCCTTAAGGTCAATGCTAGACAGTTTACATTTGTCTACTTCCCTAGTTAGTTAAGCCTGGGCTTTTCTAAAGACTTACATGTATATTTATTTTAAAAAGGACCCAGCTTCTATGTAGCTTGTTAATAGCACATGATTCACTTTATACTTTAATATTAATAAAGGGTAGTTTCTATTTTTAGAAGGACATTATAACCATCTGTTAGAATACAAAGAAATCTTTTGAAAATGACCATTGATACTACTGTTTGTCTTATTCTTATAATGTTCTAAAAAATACCTATTATTAGCAAATGATTATACTAGCATATAATTGAAATTGAATTTATTATAGGGGAATTCTTGGACTTACACTAGTACTTCATATATTTCTGGTTGTAGCTCAATTCTCTCATTTTTCATTCATTCAATAAACATTTATGAGATTCTAGGATGGCCAAGATGCTGAAGAAGGCATGAAGTAGAGAAGTTTCCTCCCCCTAGGAGACCGCAAGGCAAAGAGAGCCAGAGCCGGCCTAGTTAGAATGGAAAGGAAGCGGGGGGAGAGGCTGCATTCACTCCGTTTGAGCTGTCAGAAAGGTGTGATCTGAGAGAGGAAGAGTAGGAGCTGGTGGTCTGCAAAAGGGTGAAAGCATATGAGGTGGGAAGAACTACCTCTGTGCAGCCACAGTCCTACCCAAGGGCACAGCTCTGCGTTTCAAAGCCAGGTTTTGTTCTCCTCGGTCCTTCCTTCCTTCCCACTCCCCCGTCCTCTCCCCCCTTTTCCTTCTTCCCTAGTTTCTCTCTCATTCTTTTTTTCCCTTTCCCTCCTTTCTCCTTCCTCCTATGTCTTTAATCCCTTCCTCCTTTTATATCCTCATGACTCTAACAATAATTTTGGTCTGAATAAAAATAGGGAGAAAAAAATCCTATCAAAGATCTAAACTTCAGGTAACTCTCCCACTTCTGACATGGTTTTATTCCTCTAGTAATACCCTCAGTCACCATTGAGCAGCTCTGAGACATCCCTTCTTCCCCAGGAGTCTGTCTGGGGAGACCCATCATTCTTGCCTTCATTCCTGCCACTTGGCTGCAAATTTTCTACACACTTGAAAAACATGTTGGAAAAACCTAAGAACCAGGTGGGTACCCAGAAGACAGGAGGGTAGCAAAGGAGGCACTGAGCCATTTGGAAGTTTAACAAGGACCCAAAGGAAAGGTGTAGGCAGAAATCATTAGTGTGCACGCCATTTCTAGAATTAACTGCAAAGTATGTGGACAGTTTGGTCATCACAGTAACCTTCAAACAAACACAGTGTTGATAGAAAAATTACTATATAAGTCTTATTAGAGTAAAGCCCATTTTAAATTATTGAGATTCTTTCCATCTGATTCATCCCACCATCCAGCCCAGGTATGAAGGGTTATTAAAACTATACCCTCTTGGTCTGGTTTTCAAAAGTTTGAAAAAGAGAAATTGTCCCAGATATTGGCTGTAGAGATCGTGCCGTGCAACTGTCCTCTCACCAAATTCATCTGGCTGTGCTTTTGAGCAAAACAACATGCATCCTCGGACTTCATAAATTGTCATTCCTCTGCCCATCCAGAGAGCAGAAATTCATGACTTGATCTCAATCAAACAGTGAAAAAAACCCAAACAAAAATACATCTGGACAGACAGACCGGATGCCAGGTTTTTGCTTGATGAGAAGGGAAATAGCTCAACTCTGGCCCCTCCAAATGAAGGCTTTATCTCAAAAAATGCTCATGGAACCTTAACAGTGTCACTGAGAACAGCTTCCCTTGTAATATTCAACATAAAGTAGATATGGAGCTCATTTTGTTCAGTGCTTTGTGACCTGGAAAACATTTTGTTGGAGCCTTAAAAAAAAATTAGCCCATGTTCCTCCTGCCACCCCACAATGTGATGTTCATCGTTTTCTGTTCCTTTAGCCCAGGTGAAATGCAGCCAGGGAGCTAGGGCAGAAAAGGGGGAAAAAAGAGTAGATTCACAATTTCCTGACACAGTTAACAAGCCGTTCAAATTCTACCCAGCCTTAACATCGGCATTTAGGGAATCAGATGGCTAGAGTCATAAGAGAAAAAATAGATATTGATCACTTTTTTGGCTAGAATAGATATCCAAAATAGGTTGAAAAATAAATAATAGCAAAACTTGTGAAATAATCCATAATCTATAGAACTGGTTACTAATGCTGAAGTTTGTCTGAATACATATTTATTTTGAATTGTATCAATAGAAGAGTATTTTTGAGTAAAGGGAGATCTGCCATTGAAAGCAAAAGCCAAGTTTTCCATGAACTAAGATCCTATCAAATCAAGAGGGATCTATGATTGTCAACTCACAGTCCTCCCTCCTTCTGCTCCCCTAATTCCTCTCTCCAGGGCTGACCTGGGGGAGGGGGTCTCTGGGCAGGGACCAGCAGCAGGATATATGCAAATGTTCCTTAATTGTGTCTTACCCATTACTCCATTGTGGAGACTTTCAAGATAATTTATTAATATTCCCTTTAACCACTGTAAATGAAGCAGCATGCTGTGGTTTTGTGGTGTATGTGTGCATGTGCACCGCATGTGTGTGTGTGTGTGTGTGTGTGTGTATGTGTGTGTGTGTACATGTGTGTGTGGTGTGTGATTTCTTCCAGAGTTATTTATTTGATAATGATATTAAATATTAGAAACTCTAACAGCTGGTGTGTTTATCCTGACTTGAGTGTATTAACCTCTTTAGCCCTTTTTTCCAGAAAAAGGATTCAGCACCACAGATTTGACTGTCAGCTGTGGTGCCTGGCGGCCCTGCCGATTGGCATTCTGACAGAATCTAAAGTCCAGAGCAGCAAGTAAACATGGATGACATTGCAGTGAGCGAGGGGGGAAACGAGCACATGATGACTTGAGGCACCTGCAGCTGCTTGCACCCAAATCAAAGTCAAGGCTGTGCTCACTGGAATGGAAAAACACTGAATTTACTGGGAGTGTGTTGGCTCTGCTCTAGGTGAGGGAGAAGGAGGAGGCTTGGTGAAGGGCAGGCAGGGGAAGATGGAGCCCTGAGCACTGGCATTTTGCCCACTGACAATACTCAGAGAGCAAAGGTACCTTGGGGAAGATGCCTAGGTCCTAAGGACCATTGCCTGCCACATGGCAGGCATGGATTGGCAGTGTCCCTGGGCTGATACATTGGCGGTGAAGGGCAGGCCTGGGAAGACTGAGTCATTGGGTAGCAGTGAAGTCTAGGTCAACAGTGAGGCTCATTTATAAAGCAGGACTGTGGCTCCAGAGCCACCTTCCAGGAAATTGTCAAATCTCTTGGTCTCAGCTTCCACATCTGCAACATGGAAATAACTCCTCCGTGGTCATGGGCCTGCTCAGTCATAGTCACCTGAGATACACAATGGATGAAACACAGATCTAAAGAATATTAGTCTGCTGCCTTCCTTCTGCCCATAAGAATTGCCTTTGTACTCTTCCTCAACGACAGCCCCCAAATTTTAGGACACTGGGAATTCTCAAGTTTCTGAAACTTATTTTTCTTCTGCAGATTGAGTTAATGGTATGAGATCCTTCTCTGCAATCTGAGGATATGGTCTTTTGCCCTCAAGGGAACTCCTCACCCCATGGTCTAGCCTGAGTGTTCCTGGAATGATGACATGGAGAAGAGGAATAAATAGTGTTCACGTTCACAGGATTTTCCCCTTGAAGGAGATGCATTCTCTTCTAGAGCCACCCTGCTGCCCTAGGGCATGCAGTGTGAGATTGGTGGACCTCTCAACATTTCTTAGTGAGACTAATGACAGCAATTGGTCCAAATGGGCAGGTGCAGGGTCAGGGAGGATAGAGACCAGAAGGGAAGACTGCAGTTGCTTTAGGATGGTAGACAAGAGGTCAGGTGGTCCAGAAAGCCAAAGTTATTCCTATTTATGAGAGTGTTTGGCATACATAAAATGCATGAATTAATGAAGAAATGAAGAAACAAATTATCAAATGAAAAAGCAGGTCCATGTCTGCTAATAGAGATAGCAGAACGTCCCTGTTGTGAGTGGCTGCACACAGGGCAGGAGTCCCAGTGTATTGGACAGCTCTCTATGCCACCTTACATTCTCTTCTGTCCCCTGTATCTAAGGCCACTTGTTCTGCTCCAGCTGCCCCTGAAGGCACCAGAAAATACATAGCCTGACCATGCTGCCCAGGCCCACACTGCAAGCCTCTTTCCTGCCTACTGGAGGTGTTTCTGTAGCCACTGAGGCAACCATGGTCAATGGGAGGCAGGAACTGTCATCCTTTCTTTCTCCATAGATCAATACATTATTCAAAGAAATTATTTTCTTTCTTTTATTTACTTATTCATTTGTTTATTTTTAATTTAATTAACTTATTTCTTTATTTTGGTGTGTGGGGTGGTACTGGAGATTGAACCAAAGGCTTCACACATGCTAGGCAAGCTCTCTATCACTTGAGCAATGCCCCCAGTCCTTTTGTTTTATATTTTGGTTTTAAGCTAAAGCCCCAGCTGGTCTCAAACCTCAAATGTCTTACCTCCACCTCTAGAGTACCTGGGATTGCAAGCATAAATCATTGTGCCTGGCCAAAATGATTTTCTAATAGTGGAATTTGTAGTACTTGGCTGCTCATGGAGGATGGAAGGAACATGAAGTGTTTTCTTGCTTTTCCTCTATCATTCATATCAATAAGAATCTTCACTTGAGATGAGCAAAATAGGACTGCAGGTAAAATTGGCGTGCTGCCTGCTTTTGTAAAGTGTTTGAATGGAACAGAACCACACCTATCTTTTTTTTTTTAACATATTATCTATGATTGATTTTGACTGTGGTAGAAAGGTGGACTACTTGAGACAGAAACTGTATGGTCCACAAAGCCTAACTATTTTACTCTATGGTCCTTTAACAAAATGATTTGCCAGCCCCAATGTAGGTTAACATGTAGCTTAGGTTCACTGTAGTTTAGAGATCTGAGTATGGTCCAATAAGAATCTGTTTGGGGCCTATCAAACAGTATTTTCTCTAAAAATCTGAAACGTGAACTAGCCCTCTTCAATATTTCCCAAAATACTACTAATGTTATCATAAATAAAAGGTTCTTACTTACATAATCAGATCTTAAAATGCAAAATAACCAAATGGAGTAGATATTGTTAATCCAGTTTTAAAGATTATAAACTGACTGCTCTGAGAAATCAAATAACTTGCCTTATATCTAATAGCTGGTAAAGGGTGGTGTTAGGGTTTGAACCTAGGTCTGAGATATGGTATTAACCTCCTCTCTATATTCACTAAATGATGACAAAAGCTGTCATGTCTAAAAATATTAAATATTAGACACTATTTAATGTGACTTCCTCACGTGTTTCCCCATTTACCTTTCAAATCACTCCAAAAGTGGGAATTTGCACCATACTTCCTGTGTAGTCTCCTTAGACTGTGAAGTGTGTCCTAGCAACAGCATCCACAGTGATCAATGGGAAACTCATCCACCCTTCAGCTTAGCAAACAAAGCACCTCTAACTTTTGTTCCCCTCTAGGGAGCTCACCTGCTCTTCTACCTTCTTCCAGGCTGAAGAAAACATGGCCTCCACCCTCCTCTTCCCATCAGGGAAGCTGAACATGTCCTGCAGAGTGGCAGGTGGTAGAGGGACTCCAGGTATCTAATTGGGAGGTGGAAGTGACAGAATGGACCAAAGTGTGGTTTGGCTGAAAAGATGAGAGAAGTGTGGTTTCTCAGCTGTCAGCATGCTCTGACTCAGGAAAGGGATCAACACTGGTCTTTCCAGCTTTCCAGTTTCCCAGTACATTGGAGCCACTGGGTCACAGAGAAACACCACTTTGGGCAACTGCACCACAAACGCCACACACTCTGTACAGGCTTTTTCTTTCCTAGTCCATCTCAAGTGCCAGGACAATTTTATCATCTCTCCAATGACTCTTGTGTTAACTTGTTATACCACCACTGGCACTTTGGGCCAGATGCACTGTGATAATCTATTGTCTGTATAGAAAATTCATGGTGGTGAGTTGCTAAACTAGTTATCTCTGACTTCCTCCAAGATCTTTAAGATGTTCAGTTCTGACACAGAACCAAGTAGAAAAACAAAGAGCTGTTGTAAATGGCTACAGTACACCTAGGTTTGGATTTGTAATTATTATTACTTTAGTTCTTCTCCAGTTCCCCATTCCTAATTCCCTTATGACTTATCAATAGGTGTTGTGTTATTACTACCTTTGATGAAACAGCCAGAGGTCAAATTTGATGAATTAATATCAAGATAAAACCCCAAAAATATTCCCTTTGGGACTGATGTGGCCACTGAAAACTTTGGGGTGGAGAATTGGTTCAGACTGTAGCATAAGTGCAGATGTGACAAGTCTTTGGTCCTAGCTATCATTTACATTTCCGAACCCTAGACCTGAATAAGCAGCTGTCTGTTAAATCTCCACCTGGATGTCCTGGAAGTGACTTCAACCCAACAGACTCAAACCAGAGCTATTGCTCCTCCCAAACTCTTTAGAACCCACATTGTTGACCTAACCTCCAAGTTGGAAAACCTAGGGTCACCTTGGACAGTCCCTTTTCCAGCCATAGATCCATGGCCATTCTCCATGCCCCGGCTTGGGTCCTCGTCATCTCTCCTGAACAGTTACATCAGCTCCCCACAGCCCTTCCAGCTTGTATTACATGGTGTCCTCTTTGCCAAGCAAGGACAAACAGAGATAAAGGTCTCAATCGAGAAAATGTATCAACAGAGAGAAGAACTGATAATAAAGATTTGCCCTTGGACTACCAGTAAAATGGCTACTTGAAAACTGATCAGTGTATGAGATGCAGAAGATTCAAAAGTGCAAAAGTTTGAAGGATCACCTTTGGGGCAAGAAACTGGAGAACATCAGCCAACCATGCTGTGGTTCTTTAGGGTCACAACTGGTGACTGCTACATAGGAAACAGTGGAACATTGTCCTGATCCCCAAACAAAGTAAGCCAAATCCAGGAAATAGGCACTTGAATTTGATAGACTTTGATTGTCAAATTTTTTAAAAAATATCAACTATGACTAAAAAGGCTATTTTCATTTGACATGTGTCTTACCCTGTATTTCACGTTTGGGAGAGTAGGCAGGCTTTGTCTCTGTAGCTCTAGTGAGAATTTTGAAGCTAGGTTAAACAAGCAGTGATAATGGGGATATTTTCCCCTCATCCTCTCCCTGATCCTTCAACATCAGATCCAGCCTCTCACCTCCTCAACTTGGCGTATTGCTCGCCTCACAAGGTCATTATGATTCCAACAGGAAATTTGGGGACACCAGCAGAGCCCTCTCCTGAAGTTGTCCTCTGATAAAGAAGGTGGCAGCTGTAAGCACTACTGACAGGGACTGCCACAATATGTATTTTACCAGAGTGTTGTACAAAGAGGAAGAGATGGGAGAGTAGAGGACTAATGATGATTCCGGTAAGGTGGGGCTCTTGGCTCCCTGAAATTCTTTATTGGTTGTGGCAATAGAAGGAGGGCTCAGACACAACTTGCATTTGTCTCTGCCACAGCTTCTGATCTACAGAAAAACTGGCAACCGGGTAAAGACCTAAGAGCAGAATGACTGCATGGCTGGGGTATGTGCTTGGTGGTTGTATGTACTTGTCTTTGGCTACTGCTCTCTACTTGCAATTACTGTTCCCCAATCATGCATTACTTTTCCATCTTGTTCTACACCTACAAAATCTCCTATTCACCTCATATCTCAATTTAAGGGTCCCCTTCCTGGGCCACCCAGTGGAGAATTCCTTTGTTCTCCTACATACTCCATGCATTTGGCTCTTCTGCAACTTCCAACACTCTTATGGATGTTTAGTTGTGAGTGTGACCCCTGCCTAGGTCACCCACAGGTGCTTGTATAAACACCTTGCACCAAGTTCAGTACATAGCAAGGGCTTTCTTCTGGTTTATCAATAAATTGATTCCCTGGAAGGTGAAGTTGGAATATTGCTATTTTACTCAGGGAAAAAGCAAATCTTGAAATTTCTGCAGGTTGTTCAGCCTGGTGGACATTTTCACAGCCAACACTGTGGAGGTTCTGGTTCAGACTCTAGGCAATAATTAAAATTGCTGCCTAATGAGCTGTTCAAAGAGGTTTTATTGGGAAAACCCCAACCCAGAATGCTGTCAATAAATATGTTAGTCAGAAGGAAGGGAGACAGTTCTGCTTAGACTGGTGTTTGAAACCAATTTGAAGGGTGATGCCTCTTTCCTCCTGCCTAGGACAGGCAGAAGAGATATGTGATATTATTAGAAAAATATACTGCCTGAGTGGGCCTTTACAGCACAGCACCATTATTGGTTTGATCTTTCTTATGCTTCTAGAAAAATAAAGAAATCAATTTTCACCAGAAACCCTGCAATACATTTCAGAGTCCAGTACAAATAACTTCATCTGTGGGATTCTTCTACTTCCCTCCATAAATGCAGATAATCAAGAGTTTTCCATTACAATAGGGAAACCAGAGGACTGAAGAAAATGGCAATTAACTCACCAGCTTCAGGACTACTCTGGATATAGCAATGCATGGTGCAAAATCATTCAAAGCACATTCTAGACAATGCCCTGTAGACCCAGTTCCAGACTTTGCTCATCATAAGCCCTCGAAAATATTCTCCTCGTATCTACTTATTCACTAATCTAGACACAGGCTCAAAAGGGAAAGGAATCCCTAGAAATGAATGATACTTTTGGGAATTCTTTCAGGTTAACTGAGAGGGAAAGATGAGATTAAAGGCCTAATTGAGAAGAGAGGCAAGAGAAGAAAGGCATGGGAGAACAACTGCTCCTGTTCTTGGTCTCAGAGCTTCATGATTGCCTGTCTGTGGGCACCTCCAATATCACTCAGGCTCTTGTTTGCTTTTTCTTCTAGACAATAAAGAGTGGGGATGGATTTAGACATCTTTGTAAACCAGGTTGCTTCTTGTACACAGTAGGTGCTCAGTTAATAACTTCAGAATTAATATTTCATTACTTGGGCAATGAAAATGCAGATGGACCCTTGAAAGCTCTCCAAAAGAGTTGTGACATTGTCCATAACACAACTAAGTGCTTGCCTATGTCACTAAGGCACTTAGTAATCAATCAATCTATATAATGACTGAATTTGGCAATGCCATCCCTACTCTCTCTTTGTACTGAACTCACATGACACAAGCAGTAGGTAAACCTCTCACTTCCACTCTTATTTATGGGTTACTCTATTGAACATCTCTGTAGCTTCCCACTCTCCTTTCTAAATGATTTCTACCCCTAACTAGGCTGAAAAATCCTTGAGGGCAAGGATGTAGTTGATATTTCTACCACTCCTTCAGCACTTAGCAGAGAGCACTTAGCATATATATATAAGGAATATATATATTCCATATATTGACTAGTTGGCTGTTTATGCTGTATTTTTCCCCATGATGAAACTAAATCAAGCCAAATAAAGCCAAGATAAACACACCAGAAACTTACCATGACCCTATTTCTTCTGCTAGTTGATACTCTTAACTCTTTTACTTCATTGGCAGTGAAACCCTTCAAAGGATTTTTCTATATCCTTGGCAATTTCTCTCCTTTCATTTTCTCCGAGGCCCAATCCAGATGAGCATTAGTTCTACCACTCCTCAGAACTGCTCATGTCTAGGTTAAAGACTTGGAGGTCATTTCCAAAAAAGACAATCCCTTAGTTCTCATCTTTCTTGACCTTTCTGCAACACCTGAACCAATTGATGGTGATATGCATCTTTACATGAATCCAAGAACCCCACAAACTCCTACCTTAGAGGTTTTCTCTTTGTTAGCTTCCTTTTCACTTTCTCTTCCCCCTAAACTCTTAATGAACAGGCCCAGGATCCTGTTCTCTTTTCCATCTTTGCTTATCCTATATCATGATATTTAAATGTCATGTGTATGCAAATAACTCCCAAATTTATATTTGAAGCTCAGAATCTCTCCAAGAATATCAGATTTATATCTTATATCCTCAACACCTCCACTTGGACAACTATCATAGATATCTCAGACTCAACACACCTAAGCTGGGCTCAAGATTTTGTCTAAGAAACCTCTCCTCCATCTCTATTGTGAGACATTTAACTTTCAGTCGCACAAGCCTGTAACCTCAACCTACCCCAACCCGTCAGTTAAGTGGCAACTTTTCCCCACCTCCACCTCTGCTGCTCCACTCCAAGCCTCCATTTTTCTCTCTCCTCTTACCCATCTCCTTGTTCTCTTGCCCTCTATTCTCAAAACAGCAACCTGAGCATCTTTCAAAAAACTAAGGTAGATCATAAGATTCCTCTGCTTAAAATTTCTCAGCGTTTCTCTGTTTCTTTCAGAATAAAAGCTGAAGATCTTACAATGGACTATAATATCCTACAGGGTTCAGCTCCTCAGAACCTCTCTGACTTTATGCATGACTCACCCTTGGCCACCCACACGCACTCTGATCTGTCACCCTGGCCTCCTTAGTGTCCCTCAAATAGCCCAGATGCTCCCTCCAGCTTAAGAATATTGCATTGTCTGGAGGTGGGAGCTTTGGATGATCGCACTGCTGTATCCTTGGCCTGCCTGCAGTTTCTACCCAAGTGGTACAGCACCCTACTCTGCCTCCCAGCTTCTCTTGTGCAGCTCTGCTTAGCCACTCCTGTAGCACCATATAACTTAAGAGAATTTGCTTATTTGTGGTTTTGATTATGTATTGTTCATTTTTCCTCACTAGAATATGAACTTTACCATGGCAGAAATGTGCACCTCTTTTGTTCACTGAGGCAAATTAAGCTCTTGACACATAGTAAGTCCTTAAAAACTATTTGTTGAATGAATTAATAACTCAGTAAGCAACCGCTTGGAACCATGGTGACAGAGTGAGGTCCCAAGGTGGTCTTTCTAGACCAAGAAACCTAGAGTGCACAGAGTCCTGGCTAAAGAAGGGAAAGGGGATCAATCATTTTACCCACATGCCCTGCTCCTGGTGGTGGTGTAAATAGAGATTTAACCTGAACATCCTTCAAAGCCCTGAGCCTTCCCAGGAGAAGAGTGTTGACAAAGTATGGGAGGACGGAATGCTAAGGATGAGACTTTGATTTGCAGGATCACAGTTTATTGGAAAAGCATGTTGGGGTCCTCCCTTATTCTGAGACTGGCCCCCTTTGTCCTTCCTCTTCCATCCATGCCTCACAGCAATGCCCTGCAATCAGTCCTATTCCCCTGGGGGACAGAGGTGGGGCTTGGTGCTCGGACAGATCAGTAACACAACCCCAAGGATGCTGAGATCAATGCCAGTGTGTGAAATCCAACTCCTCAGCATTCACATCATCCAGCAGCATTTTCCTCTGCCGAGGTGGGACTCCAGGAGCTGTAGACTTTGTCCCCTCTAAATTGAAAGTGGTTTTTCTTCCTTTCTTTCTTTCTTTTTTTTTTTTTTTTTTAGTCACAGTAGTGGGTTTCAGAACTGCAAACCAGAGAGGCGTTTTGATTCCACAAACAGCCCCCAGAGGAAACCATTTCAAGCCCAACATTTTTCTTCTTTAACCAAGGGACCCATAGCATCATCTCAAAACTCTCCTTCCCCCAGGCCTCCCCATCCCTTCCACACATGCACATAAAGATTTTTTTTTAATCTGCCTCCCATTGAATTAACTTAAATGGGAAATAAAATCAGTTCCTTCAACCTATTTTTACTCTGTCAGAATGAGGGGGAAATGTATTTAAAGAAGAGTTCTAATGACCTTACCTGCTTAGCGCTACAAACACCAGAGGATCTTATTAGCGGCAAAATGTCTTTGTGTTCATGTCTGTATAGGTAGGGACACCACTGCCAGTGTGTTTGTGTTTGGACGGGGCCATCCAGCCTGCCGATGGCCTGTGGTGAGAGGCACCTTGAAGTGCCTCATGCCGACATCACAGGGCCCTGGTCTGCTTATCTGGGTCAGCTGAGAGCCCGCTCCCCACAGGCAGCCAAGCACTTCTGGGTAAATTGAGTATTTGTTAAGAACTGCATACTTGTTCCTGTGCTTTTGTGAAGCTTCCACATTGACTATCAGCACTCACTTTCTCTTCCCTGGGAAGACAGAAATCTGTCTGGAAAGGAAATGGGGTCTGTCTTGTTCCTAGGGCCTGAGGAACCAGAAGACATTACTGCTCACCCTTCCTTATCTCTTCTGGTAAAACTAAGGGTGTTCTGGAACATCCCTCACCTTTGGAGACCATAGAATCCTGTGACTCAGAGCAGGCAGAGATATTAGAGGTGGTCTCAATGTATTTTATGCTGTTATAACAGAGCACTGTATAGACGATGGATTATTTGTAAAGAACAGAGATGTCTTTCCCACAGTTCTGGAGGCTGGGAAGTCCAAGAACATGGCATTGGTGTCAGTGGAGGGCCCTCCTACTGCATCACAACATGGCACAGGGCACCACATGGTGAAGAAGCAGGAGTGTGCAAACTCAGATCCCTTCCTCTCTTCCCTTCCTAAACCCATGACAACAGACCCATCCTAATGGCCTCATCTAACCCTAATTACTTCCCAAAGACTCTCCCTCCAAATACTATCAACATATGAATTTGGGAATTCAGCATCTAACACATGAACTTTTGGGGGATACATTCAAAGCAGAGATCCATCCATCCCATACCCTTACCCACCCAGATTTTCACATAGAAAATAGAGGGCAGAGCTGGGCCTTCCTGGAAATGTGCATCGTTTCAGAATTTCTGGTAAAAAAGGCTCATGGGAGGTAACATTCTGGAGGGGGCTACTGGAAGATACATTTTGAAGCTACCTATGCACAGCAGTCCTACTGTTTGTATGGAAGTTGCATGGAAGGTCTTGCTAGACAGAGGCTGATAGAGTTTACAGAGAACACCAAAAACCATCTTTCTTCAATCACTCTATGGCCCACTCCAGAAAAAGAAATTCAGACTCCTGACTTGAGCTGTGTCCACTACTCCTGACTGCTTTTCCAGAACAAGGTACAGAGATAGCCATCAGAATCTCCCTCATTCCCTGAGAATTTCCTAGAGCTGTGCCACTGTGGGATAGACTGTGTGATGTCTCTCCCCTTCTAACATGCTTGGTTTAGAGTGTCTGGTGTTCCTTTAAGCTGCTATGCTTTAAGAAAATAAATATCATTCAGGTCAACCTTGCTGAGAAATTTCAAACCCTTATGTCTGGCCCAGATTTATTCAACATGAAGAATCCTTATTTCTGCTGACTCTGACTAGACTATCTGGGCTTATTATATGGGAGCTGTTCTTCTAGATTCCTGCAGACAGACAGCCCTAAGGCAGCATTGGATGAGCTTCACCCACAAAGTTTGCTTCTTGGGAAGAGCCCAGCATGGGCCTGGCAGCTTTGCCTAAACCTATAAGACCTGATCCTCCATACAATGCTAACAAAATGAGACATCAAAGGAATGCCAGTAAGTCAGCACTACCAGTCCCTTCTCCTGTGAGAAGACCTCTACCTTCCTACCTTAGTGATAGGAGATTGACATCTTGATAATGAAACCAAAGGTATTGTGGATCCTCTGACCCACAATAATGGCATGCATTGGGAAAGAGTCTACGTTCCATAAGTATTATTTCACAGAATACAGGTCCTGTGAAATACTCTTACAAGATAAAAATAAGGGTGTCAATCAAATAAGTTGCACTATATCCCTCTCAATCCATATTAGCTGATCAGAGCAATGGACCATGAACAAAGAGCAAAATCATTGATGAATGTACCAAAATACAATTTTCTGTACCCACCAGAATCAGGATCTCTTTTACAATCAGTGCTTATAAAACCATAAGGACAGGAGAAGAACAAAAAATGTTAAGTTAATTTCTTTTCATTTCATCACACTTACATGTGCATTTGGTTGACGTGTCATAATCTGTCTAAAAGGGCTTATGAAGAAAATCATAGGTGCCCTGATCCCCCTGCCTTTCTACCCATTTCTTTAGGTGCTGATGCAAAAGACAATCAACTCAAACTATTTCCTCCTTCTAGGTATTTTGATGGTACCACAATTTGTCTATATAACACAGTTCTGTCATTTTTATTTGAGTTATTAACTATAGATACTAGACATAATGGATAAAGATTAGGTTCATTTATAACACTTTCCTCCCCTCCATCCCTCCCAATAAGCATATCACCCTAGTTGGTTACCCAGTCCTACATCAGAGGCATTGTTAGTCTTCCACTTCCTGTCCTTTTCCCCAGAGACATTATGTTAGGCAGTTTTCCTTTGCTGTACATAATACCTGAAATAATCAATATAAAAAGAGAGAAGTTTGTTTTGGCTTACAGTTTTGGAGGTTTCAGTCCATGGTCAGTTGGGTCCAATGTTTTTGGACCTGTGGTAAGTCTGAACATCATGGCAGGAGCAGACTGTGAAACAAAGTTGCTCAAGTCATGGAGTCTGAGAAGGAAATAAAAGAAGAGAAAGGGGCTGGAGTCCCAATATCCCCTTGAAAGGCATAGCCCCAGTGACCTACCTTCCTTCTATTAGGCCCCCATCTATTAAAAGTTCAACCACTTCCAAATAGTGCCACAGGCTAGGGACCAAACCTTTGACAAATGGGCCTTTGGAGACATTTAAGATCCAAACTATGGCAAATACCATCTACAGAATCTTAAGATGAAGTCTTAAGATGAAAGTGTTAGCACTGAAGATAAGGGAGGCAGCAGTGCCCTTATCCCATAAACAGTATTTATACCATAACACCCTTGTCAGTGGTGTTCTCTGCAGAGTCAGGACACTGTGTTCTGCCACATGTGCAGTGGATAAGATGG
Organism: Castor canadensis; assembly: GCF_047511655.1. Classification (NCBI taxonomy): domain Eukaryota; kingdom Metazoa; phylum Chordata; class Mammalia; order Rodentia; family Castoridae; genus Castor; species Castor canadensis. Next base: position 120,023,339 of record NC_133396.1, read on the forward strand.
AGAGGTGTCAGAAAATAGAAGTGGTATTGGCTCGTGGATATTTTGTTACCAGCCCTTGAATGTTTTGATTGCTTCAGCAATCATGTATACACTTTTTCACAGTGAAACAGAAACCCTGGACATTATATAAAGATATTAAGAAAACAAAAATTATAATATGGTGTATATTTCAAAACTGCTTAAGTAGTAGATCTTAAATATTCTCATCACACACAAATATGAGAAGTATGTGAGGTGATGGACATGTTAATTAGTTGATTTAATTGTCCCAGAATGTATACATATCGTATACATATCATACCCCATAAATATATATGATTAATATTTGTCAAATAGCATAGACATGGCTGCTGTGTTTATCTAAATACTCTGTTAGGTATAAATGTCTTCAAAGACCACTATGGCCAAGGAGGAAACAACCCCAGGACAGAAGGAAACACTATAATTCTAGTAGTAACTGCCAGCAGTTCACTGTGTGACTATTCTTCTTAGGATATGACTATTTATGTTAAGACTCTAGTCACAAAGTCCCATGAGTTTTGAGTCACCTGTCCTTTTCTTAAGCCTGTTGTTTTTATTGCACAATTGTATGAATCATGCAGTATTTCAGGAACACATATATGATATTATAGCAGAAATGCCTGATTGTGTTGGGTTTCCAGGTCCCCAGCAGCCCTGATATGTCCACTGTGTGATACTCAAAAGAAAACATTCCTAGAGACAACTAGAATGAATTACTTCTCTCTATTACCTTCATAATTCCCCCGTTTTTTCAAGTTTTCCATCATAATCATCTGTACTCTACTAATTGTCCTTATTTACAGAAAATTCTCTTTTATTTCCTCATTTTGCTCCACTCTGGATTGATTGCTCTCTGAGGCTGTTCATAGCCTGACCTCAGGCACAACCCAATTTATTCTTAGATACCACATTTTCTTCCTCTTTGATTTAACTACTTTCATTTACTGGCACGTTGTCTTTCAGTTTTATCCTGCAAAAGAGCACAAGGGGTGTGCTTTTGAATCCTTGCATATCTTAAAAAAAAAAAAAAGCTCTATTTCTAGCACATAGTGAAGGTTTGGCTGGGTATTGGAATTGAGGCTCAAAATATTTAGTCTCTGAATTTTTAAGGCATTGATCCATTATCTTCTAACATCTAGTGTTTCTTTTTCTTTCTTTTTTTTTAATGTATCTTTTATTCATATGTGTATACAATGTTTGGGTCATTTCTTCCTCCTTCCTCCAGCCCCCTGCCTTTTCCCCCACCCTCTCCCTTTCCCCCCCTCTCACTCCCTCATTTCCAGGCAGAGACTATTCTGCCCTTATTTCTAACTTTGTTGAAGAGAGACTATAAGCAATAATAAGAAGGACAAAGCGTTTTTGGTAGTGAGATAAGGATAGCTATACAAAGAGATTCCTTGCATTGCTTTCATGTATATATGTGTTACATTCTAAGTTGATTCTTCTCGAACTGACCTTTTCTCTAGTTCCTGGTCCCCTTCTCCTATTGGCCTCCGTCGCTTTAAAGTTTCTGCATTAGTTCTTTTGCATTGAGGACATCAAATGCTATCATGTTTTTTTGGGTTTCTATCCTCATACTTTTCTTGTGTGCTCTCTCTTTATCATGTGACCAAAGTCCAGCCCCCTTGTTATATTTGCCCTGGATCTAATGTCTGCATATGAGGGAGAACACATGATTTTTGGTCTTCTGAGCCTGGCTGACCTCACTCAGGATAACATCCAGTGTTTCTAACAAAAGCTATGCCAATATGAATCTTATTTCTGTTTTTTTTTCTTTGTAAGGTTTTAAGATCTTTTCTTTGTTCCTAGTGCTCTAAAATTTTATACCCTATGTCTAGTGTAGTCTCTTGTTTATTATGCATGGCACTTGGAATATTTTTCTATTTGAAGAATCTGGGAAAGTCTCTCATTAATTCTTTGATAAAGTCTCACTTCTACTTTCACTATTCTGTACTTCAATAGCTCCTATTAATCAGATTGTGGGCCTCTTGAATTAATGCTCAAAATCTCTTATATTTTCCTCTATGTTAAAAAATCTTTTCTGAGTTATTTCTTCAGCTTTATAGATTGAACTTTCTGTAGAAGATTTTAGTTTAACAATTAATTTAAAATCCAAAGATCTTTTTCTTATTCTCTATTCATTTCTCTTATGTATTATTTTTTTCTCATTTTTAGAGGCAGCATATTCTCCAGTTTTTCAGGATACATTTAATCATCTTTGAATTTCTTTTCTGGTCCCTGAAATGCTGCTCCCACAGGTAGGACACAAGGCTTTGTCTGCCTCCTCCAGTTTCTCTGGGCTTTACAAGATTCTTAACTCCTTCACATCTCAAGTCTCTTCAGTGACTTCCTGCACACTGCTTCTTCAATTGCCATTTCTACAACTCACTTCCAAACTAGTATTGGAAACTCTTGGCTGTTTCTGTTTCTTCCCTTCCATCATCTTTATTCATGTAGGTTTATACCTATTGCACATTTTAATGAGAGTTCGTGGAAAATATGCCTCTGTGGTAATTTTAGTGCCATGTAAGAGAAGTTGGCACCTAGAGTTTTTAAAGCTGTGCAAAATACTCAACAATGCACTCTAACATGAACTTGACTACCTGGTATCTTTAATGCCTGAATATATACTTTGATAGCTCAGGTATCAGAGCTGTTCTGACTAGTATAATTGCTCTTAAAACCAGCAGATATGTGTCTAGGACTTCAGGGAAGTGAGGCCCTGTTACAAAGCTCTTCCTCCAAGTAACCTTGAGCAAATAGCTTCACACCTCTGGACATGTTATGTCCACCACCCTATTTCCAAAACCCTAGGTTCAGTTTGAGGTTAATGAGGAAATGGTGCTCAAGCAAATCAAACTGCTCTAAGATTAGCGTTCCAAGAAGTGAGACCTATTTACCAATTAACCTAAACTGTACCATGTCAAATGACAAAAATTTGCCTGGCTGGCCAGATGGGGAAGTAGTTATTGCCCTGAACCTTTTCTTGCCTCTAAGTATAAAATTTCTACTTGGTTTTGATTGGCTTATAGATCAGAGCTAGCTAGGACAGGCAGAGTGTACTGATTAGTAAACTGGACCATCTTCCCTAACACAGTTTCAAACCACCACTCTGCTTGTCCACATCAACATTGCCTTATACTTTTTACCAGTTGCACAACCTCACCTCGTCCTGGTGTTTACAAGTTCTGTCTCCAGTAGGTTAAACACTGGCTTGTGTTTGATGCCGAAGACTGGAAAGTCTCTGTTATAGACATAAGCTGTGTATTCAGCTTTGGAAATTCATACTTGATTCTATGCCTTTTTGAAATAATATATAACTCTAAGGTAAATGTACCTATTTCCAGAAACTGGAAATCACCACTTTGATTCCTTAGTAACCAGTCAATTCAGGTAATGCTATCATCTTGAGTATGTCTTAGATCCAATTTAGGTCTTTCCCAATATGACTGGAAACACTCTATGGATAGGAGTTAGTCTTTTCTTTAAAAAACAAATCCAAACAAACAACAACAATAACAACAACAAAAACCCTAGTCCTTCTTTTTCTCCTAGCACTAAGTCCAGAGTCGTGCTCAAAACAGTCAGCCAAGAAATACTCAGGTGGTATGGAAGAGCTCTAGCTTATAATCAAGGGGCTGGGTTTATCTAACTCCTTTGTAGACCATAGCTTTTCTTATGTTAGATCAAATTGTAAAGACATCAATCATTGGTCATGCAAAGCAGACCTCACACACCAAAATATACAGAATTGAGCAAATTGGGCTCTGGTTTGCTCAGTGGTAGAATGGTGGGAGGAGGCTGAAGCATCACTTCACATTTGCTTCAAGTCAGTGACCTTCAAAGGGCTCATCAGAGAGCAATTTGACCACCTCTGAATGAAATCCTTTTTGTTTTCCTTTTTATCCCTAATATTTGTCAAAGAGAGATTAAACAAGTTCCATGAAATGTTTAGGGTGAGCTTTATCCCAATTTTCCTGGAATTGAAGAGTTGCCTATTATGTGGAACTTGAAGTGCTTCAGCTAAGATGTTCCTGGACCAATTGGGATGGTTGATCACCCTACTGAAGATTACAGAACACAGATTCAGCTGGTTTGGGAAAGAATTTCCTGTAGGTCATAGTGATCAATGTGACCCCCGATAATCCCTACCTGCTGGTATTCATACCTTTGTGCAATCTCCCTTTACGTGTGGATGAGACCTGTGGCTTCCTTCTCCCATGAGTGGCTATCACTCCCATGATTACAGTCCATTATAGAAGACTCTGTGTTATAGACCAGAGCTAGAGTTCTACTTAAAGGCTTGGTAAAGTAAGAAATAACATGAATAAGGCCTACGTGGCAAGATGCTTGAATGGCCACCAGTTTCCAACCCACAAAAAAGTAAGGGCTTTCCATCATACAACATCATGAAAGTGAATTCTACCAACAACACGAATGGTTTGGAAATAGATTCTTCCCCACTGGAGTCATCAGATGAGAACACAGCCTGACTGAGATATGTTACTATGCTTTGAATGTCTCCTCCAAAACTATGAGGTATTAAGAGGGTAGAAAACTAATCTATTTGGAACTGGGGCCTTTGGGAAGTAATTAAAATTAAATGAGGCCATAAGAGTGAGGTCCTAATTCAATGGGACTCTTGCTTTATTAAAAGAGGAAAAGAGAACTGAGCTCTTTCTGTCTCACCATGTGATATCCTGCACCACATTGGGGTCCTGCAGAGTCCCCTTCAGCAATGAGGATATCACCAGATGCAGTTGTGAGATCTTGATCTTTCCTGCCTTCAGAACTGTGAAATGAAAAATTCCTTCATTGTCTGTGGTATCCAGTTACAGCCACAGAAAATGGAGTAACACACCTTACTGGTTGCCTTGTGAGAGCCAGGTAAGAGGATTCTATCAAGTTGGACCTGGATTTTTGACCCATGAAAACAGATAATAAATGTGCATTGTTTTAAGTAGCTAAATTTTGGCAATTTGTTAGGTAGCAGTAGAGAGCTAACACATAGGCCCGGGGTGTTAGCTTCTACAGGAGCGAGTTAACATCCCTGCTGTGTGATGTGGTCTGCTCTTGGCAGCCCTGTTGAGGTAGTGTACATGCCAGTGCCCTTGAGACCAAACTTTGGCCCTGATTCTCTGCACCTGGCCCCTTCTCCTTAACCCCACTCAGTGTTCCATGGAGAAATTATACAGATTCTGTGACTTCCTTGTGCACAGGTGAAGATGCTCAAAATAAGAGATTCAAGGTTTTAAAAACAGGTCACTCCTGAGTAGACTCACTCTCCTTATACAGCAGAGACCAGTCCTCATTTTAAAGTTATATTCCCCTTCAATAAATTGCAAAGTCAGATGTAAAAAAAAATTGGCCTACAAAAAAATGACTCCCTTACTTTGTCTCCTTTTCTTCCTTCCCTCCCTCACTTTCCTCCTCCCCCCGTCATTTGCACTCATTTCTCTTATTTAGATAAGATGGCAAAAGATCAGAACATGCAGAATCACCCCAAATTGGCCTATTGGCAATGAGGACCTTGATACTAGAAATGTGGGTAGGACATAAAATAGGAAAATGGACAGTTTTCACATTGCAAGCTAACCTCAGAGTTTCTTTGTTTGACTGGCCAACCCCCATCTCAGTGAGGTAGATTATCCATTTTAGAATTTAGCCAGACAAGCAGAACAAGGACAGCACATAAGCTTGATGTGCCCATCTGTGGTGGCAGTGCCACCTTGCTACCGTACACTTACACTGAACACCCCCAGGCAATTAACTTGGTCCCAGATTAGTATATATTACCAGGAGCTGCCATGGATACTCTGATTTTAGAACAACACTGCCAGCGACTTGGGGCCACTTCCAGTTGGAGAGAATCAGGGAAGCATTGTCTCAGGAAGCATGCACAGAGACTTCTCTTTCACTTAAGAACTCACCTGACTTCTCAATTACAGGGTAGCAGGTGCCACAGGCAGTAGAAATGAGATAGCTTCCCAATCATGACCTTTGTGCTGCTGATGCCAAGGTGCAAGGGCAAAGCATCGCCAGGGCTCAGATACTGATTATTTACTCCAGAAACGACTAGGTTTATTAATTCCCCCATCAATCTAAAAATTGTTTAAAATGAACATAATAGCATGTTGATCAATGGGCATGCCCACCTATCCCTTTAAAAAATATAATAGACGGAAGCATTTTGTAGCTATCTAAGGATTTGATGTTTTTACATGAATGTATAAGATAGATTGGTCACTGCCACACAGCTTTGATAAGGCAGATGGGATCTCTCTCTTTCTCTTTCTCTCTCTCTCTCTCATACACTGACTATGGTAATTATATAGGATCTGTAAACTTTTGCCTTGTAACATATTAGCACAAACAAAGAACAGAACATGGGCCATGAGTCTATATAATCCATTGCCCACCATTCTCTAGTGACCATCCTGTTACTTGTATAAAGCACAGGCTAGACAGTGCCAAAGGAGACAAAGTCCATGCAATGGCCAATGAGGCTATTTCATGGTGTAGGCCCTTGGCACTGAGGACAGCTGGAGAAGCCCAGCCCACGTTGGGGACTGTGGACCTCTGGTCAGCAGCTTCTTTCATCTTCAGCTCCTTGGAAATGGTGCCACAGCATCTTCTGCAGAGAATTATAAACCAGCAATGATCACTTTTGTCACATGCCGAATCCTGGGCTATATATAAATAACTGACAGTCATTTCTCTTGTGTGTTACTTTTTCCATTAGGAAGATGGGTCTCCTTAAAGCAGTTTGCTATTTTAAGGCCTTGGACATTTCTAGTGCTTGCCCAGGGTTTGTGTGAGCCTTGACTTATTTACAGAGAGATGTTGAACTGAGATAAGACTACTTAATAATCCACCAATTCTTGCTGAACACATTTTATTTCCATGTCCTCAGTGAAAACTGGGAAGAAGCACTCTCAGAAAGAAGCCATAGAGACGCTTTGTTATTATTCTAGAGAGAGTTACTTGAACAGCAAGTTATGCAAAGTGGCTTCACTGGATGGATTTTAACATTTGTCAATCACTAACTCATTTTCAAAGGCTAAAATGTAAGGTGAAACCCATGAAAGGGGGTTTCAAAATAACAAATTCTCATCCTTACAATAATCTTGCAAGATCAACAATTTTATTATAACTTAAACTAGTACAGTTATTATGGAAAAGAGTATGGAGATTCCTAAAAAATTTAAAATGGAATTAGTATATGATCCAGCATTTCTACTACAGGTAGGAAATGAAATTGATATTTTGCAGAGACATTTGCATTCTCATGTTCACTGCAGCACTATTCACAATAGCCAAGGTAGGGAATCAATTTAAGTGTTCATCAATGGATGAACAGGCAAAGAACACGTGATATGCATTCACAGTGGAATACTATTCAGCCTTTAAAAAGAAGGCATTCCTGTCATTTGGGACAGCATAATGAACCTGGAGGACATTACGTTAAATGAAATAAGCTAGTCACAAAGAGACTAACACCACATGACCTCACTTTTACAGGGAGTATAAAAAAGTTGAACTCTCTACTTCTGTAAAGAGTAGAATTAGGGTTGAAGATAAAAAAGGAGAATTACTGAAATTTTTTAAAAATCCCCATATTACAGTAAAGGAATTGAGGGTCAAATTTCCTGCAGGGGCAGCACCAGTATTTGGACTCCAGTAGGTCTGATCCATTCATTCTGTGTCCACTTCTTCCACTGCCCCACAGTGCCTCCAACACAGTGCCTGGGGATCCACATGGAAGAGAGGCCATGCTTTGACATCAGACACTACAGATCCTTGAGGCTGAAAAACAAATTTGCATGTTAAATACATAAAAACTCTTCCAATGTATCAGGCACTGGGCTAGGAACTGGGGCAGGGGGAGAAAAGGTGAGTTATGACCAGCCTTGAAGTCTAAATTTTAGACTTCATTAGTACATTAGTCAATAAAGCAAAGGGTGCAAACTTTCCTGTCTTACTTAACCTTACATGCGCGCACACACACACACACACACACACTTATACACTTATACACACACACTTATACAAACACTTATACACACACACACTTATACACACAATCACTCAGTTATATCTTTGTACACCTTTTCCATATTTAGCTTCATTGCAACTTGCATAAAATAAAATTGATAAAGGAAAGCTCCTCTTCCCCCGTCAGGAAATAGTACCACCTTGATTTAGGAAAAGCAACCTCGACAAGGCCAAATAGCAGATATTTACCTTTTAAATGTATTTATTTACTTTTTTAAAAATCCTATTTATAGAAAAATAGGCGGTTAAGAAGGAAAAACTTACATGCAACCCTCTCACCTCCAACAGACAAGGAGTATTGACACCTTTCAGTATGTTGTTACAAGCACACTATTGTGCTCTAAACTCTGTTTCATATCTTGGCTTTCTCGTAGTGTGTCATAGACATCTTGCCATGCTAGCATATATAAATGTCATGTTCTTTGCATGATATTTACTTTATATGTAGCTATATGTGTGTATGTACATAAATATATACATATACATTACTTGATATCTTTTCCACTGTTGACTCTATCTTGATTTAGTTAATTGTTACTATTAGACATGCTAAGTTATTTATTTCCAATTTTTTTATCATTATAAAGGATATTCTACTGAACGCCTTATTCATTCATCTTTCTGCAATGATCTGATTATTTCCTTAGGGTATATTTCCAGACATACAAAACTGAGTTTAAAATGATGTAAATGTGTTGAGGACTTTACTCTCTGGGAAGTCAGTAATACTTCATATCTTGCCTGTGCAAGGAGGAGAGGTCCATTTTCTGCACTTCTCTAACAAGCTGTGGAGACATTCACACAGCACTGAGGACTAAGTGTGATGCTTACTACCAACTACTGATCCTGGATGGATGGGTCCCTGCTGCAGAGGACAGGCTCAGGGGGCTTGGCTTAAAGCTATCATTGCCTGGAGGCAGGAGCCTGGCTATCATGATCACTTATACCTTTCTTGGATTCTACAAATCAAATGACCTTCCAGGAAGTCTTTCCTCCTCTCAGTCCTTTAATGTAGCAAAAACATGGCTAATAAGAGAATCTTGGCCAGTTTAAGCCCTAGGAAGCTATTTTTGCATCAGAACACAATAAATGATGCTTCATTTGGAAGTGTAGCTACAGTTCTTAATCTATTATTGTAAAGGAACACCTGAACCATGCACAGGTAGGGGTGGGGAGTTACAGTGACCCCAAGAGACCAAGGGGTTGGGTAGAGTTAGACACACTTGCTCTGGGTTATAAAAGGGAAATTTTGCAAGTTGTTAAGTATTCAGAATGTGGATGGTGGACAGGATGAGGGGTGGCCTTCTCCCTTCTGGAAAACTCTACGGTAGTGCTGACTTTTCCCTGGTTCCTGGGGAAACAGGGGTCAGTGTGAGAACACTGCAGGTTCTGGGACCTCAGGCGTCAAACTGTCTGTTTGCTTCTGTGGAAACCTAACTGTTGTCTTTTAAACTCTTACCTCTCTCTGACACCCTGGGCTTATTTACTGATCTCCTGGTGCTCTGTACTGACCTTTGTCCTCTGATTTAAAATGTGCTCTCCCTCTTGTGGGTCAAGAGGGTGTGCTGGTAAAATTACCACCTCCCTTTTTTAAGGAACCAAGAAACCCAGGTTCTACTTCTGCCTGTCACTCAAGTTTTTTGTGCCAGCCCTGTAACTTCACGGTGCCTTGGTTTTCTTAGTTATAACTGAGGAAATAGAATTGCTTTGTGAAATGAAGAGGGCAGAAGAGTCAGGCATCTAGATTTCACTGGTTGGTATCACAGTTGCCACCTTACCCACCTTCCCTTCCTGTCTCTCACCCTGCCCCTTCTTTCTTTCCAAGAATGGAGTTCTTTCCCAACAATGCCAAAGGGAAAGGAATGATCCTCCCTGCAAATGGGTGACATTAACTCTTGGCTCACTTTTTCTCTTATATCCCAATTTATAGATGAAGCAACTGAAGCACAGAAAGGTGAAGATGCCATGGTAGGTAGGACTGGCACAAGAGTTAAATGAGTTATGTGTAGAACTGGTAGAACAGGACCTGGTGCATAGCAAACACCATCCATACTAGCTCGTGTTTACTATTTGTTATTCCTCTTATTTTCATCACTATGAGAGGGATACTTAATGTACTGTAGGCTGTACTTGACACTTAGAAAGGACACAATAAATGGTGACTGCTTTTATTAATAGCATATCCTGGGGCTTGGATGGTTTGATACCAACACTACATTTTTCACAAGTTTGGAGTCCCGAGACTCTTCAAATACTCTGGCCTCTCAGATAATTTCCCTAGCCTCTTGACCTGTGCTAGAGCTTTCTTTATGGGATTTATCTCATTCTGTCCCCTACTTTTCCTCTCTTCCCTGCTCATCTCTTATCATTACTTTATTCTCCTGCTCCCCTCTTCCCTCTAGTATCTCCTGGGGCACCCACAATGGCTTCCACTTTGCATTCAGCCACGCATTGGACTCCTTCTCCCTGGTGACTTTCTTCCCTTTGTCTCCTCTCTCAGAGTCTGATGCAGGTGTCCCCTGAAGCTCAGATAGCACTTTATCGCCTGCAGTGGGAAAACAATTACTGTTCTCCAATCCACACTTCCTTTCACAGCTAACTTTCCCCTTCCTCCTACAACTTTCTTTGCTGAAATTTACCTGTGGTTTGTTTTCACCTTGCTTTTGTTTTCGTTGTTCTAAGTGCCAACTTAATGATAGTTTTTGCAGAATGCTTGAAGACATAGGACACTGGAAAATGTTTTCATTTTCTTTCATGTCTTCATCCTCTGGAAAATCCATGTGTATTTCTGGCCTGGCCCCCTCCCCTTCTTTTGTGAACATGCTCTGGCAAAGAATTACTTTAACATTGTGGCAGTATCTCCCTAGCCTGTCAATAAACACTCCTGTGGCTTCCCAGCGGCCAGTTCCTTCACAGACTCAGTGCCGATCAAACTGAAAACATTTCTTATTATCCATCTGAAACATCTTGAAATTCCTCTCGTCTTGTTTTGCTTACTTCTGAATGCTTGCATCTTTCCACCTGCAAATGGGAGTCCATGTAGTCTAAGTCCTCTGTGACTGATGTTCAATGCTCTCTCCCTTGCCTCTGGCAACTTGTATGCACACATACAAGTAATTCATTCCTGTCCCAACTCAGAAGTCCCATTTTCCCGGTTAGTGTGGTCATTCTTCAGTATCCATGGGCATTGGTTCCAGGACCCCCATGGAAGCTAAAATCAGCAGATGCTCAAGTCTCTTCTATAAAATGGTACCGTATTTGCTTCTAATTTATCTACCTCCTCCCATATACTTTAAATCACATCTAAATTACTTATAATAACTAATGCAATGTAGATGCTATGTAAATTGTTGTACTGTATTGAGAATAATGACAAGGAAAAAAATCTGTAAACATTCAGTATTGAAGCAAGATTTGATTCAAATATTTTTGATCTGGGGTTGGTTGAATCTGCAAATGCAGAACCTACCAATACAGAGGATTGATTGTATTTGCATGAGAGTATCCTGACCTACAAGTTGTAAGTGATACTCAGTGTCAGCCCTGGCTACAGTTAGCACTCAATTACATTGGTATAAATTTTGTGGGTGGGGGTTTAATTTCAGCCTGGTCTCCTGTAATAGTTATCAAATAAATAACCTATTTTCTCCCTCACATTCCCAGTCCCTTTTACTTAGGTGAGGCACATGGCAGAATCTGACCAATAAGCTGCATATGCAGAAGTGATTCATGTCACTGCGAGGCCAAAGCATAGAAGAGCCAGGGGCAATTCTTCAGCTGTCCTTACATCTGTCCAGTGACTGAGGAGGTTTCAGGTTGAGATGTTAGGGCCTAAGATCAAAAGCTTCTGAGAGCAAGAAATAACTTGTGTTAAATCACTGGGCTTGTGTACTGCACATCAGAATCTAGCCTATTCTAACATTCCAGGTTTTTAGGCTACTGAGCCAGGGTTACCTTTTATGGGCTAGCTTCCATGTGTTTTGAAAACTTACATTTTTAAAAATTAATTAATTTTGTGGTACTGAGGATTGAACCTAGGCTCTCACACATGCTAGGAAAGCGCTCTACCACTTGAGCCATACTCCTAGTCCTGGTTCATATTAATTTTAATAGTGCTCCTAGGCCTAAGTAGAAAAATACCAGTTATCAAGACACACACATGCACACACACACACACTGTGGAGGATGCCAACTTCATGGCCTAGATAGGTAAATAAATCAAAAGACAGACACAGACATGCCAAAGCATCATGGACATGAAGCATGATGGAAAAGGTTTTTAATATTCTTAAATATGTGGACAATGGCTGTTTTAATTAGTTAGACAGGAAGAGACAGTGAGAGATTTCCACACAAATAAGATATAGATAAGGCTGGAGATTTGGCTCAAGTGGTAGAACACCTGCCTAGTAAGCACTAAGCCTTGAGTTCAAACCCCATGACACCAAAAAAACATAGATAGATCCCAGAATTTGAAGCATGTTTGTTTAACTCTTCCGAGGCAACACCACCAGCAGGAGAGAGAAATCTCATTCTTAAGGAACACAGTCAATTGATCCAAAGGCATAGATCTCTTTGACAGTGCCCCCTGTCTTTTGAAAATTGTGTTTTAAACAGAATCTATGAACAAAACTACAAAAAATACAGTGGGAAATTTTTGACAGTAGAGTATGTAAATGTTGCTTAAGACACCAAAGTACATATCATGAAAGAAAAACTGGATATATTCAAATTTAAAATTAAAATTTTTATATAATATAGGAGAAGAATTAAGTCTCAAATTGGGAAAAGATATTTGCCAACATGTACTGAACAAGGGATTAATATTCAGAATCTATAAAGAGTTCTTTAAAACAACTAAGAAAGAACACCCCTCCCCACAAAGTAGAAAAATGAGCAAAGGATATGAACTAGAGACCTTTATATATAGAAATCAAATGTGTTTAACTTCTCTGATATGCAGGGGTATGAATCAATGTTGGATTTCAAGCTAAAATCTGGTCATTACACTAAGCAAAAGAAAAAAAGTTTCCCCAAAGCCAAAAGACACAAATTGTCCCCAGAAACAAAAGAATAGGGAACTCTGATCTTCGGTGCTAATGCATACCCACAGTAGGAAGGCAAGAGGGAGGTCATACTCCAAGTCACTAACCAAGAGGTCCTATACAGAGCATGGAATGTCTTTGTCTTTGTCTATTTTATGCTGCTACAACTGAATTCCATAGATTAGATGATTTATATTAAATAGAAATTTGTTTGGCTCCTGGTTCTGGAGGTTGTGAAATCTAAGATCAAGGGGACATTTCTGGTGAGGGTCTTCTAGCTGTATCATCCCATGGTAGAAGGGCAAAAAAGAACAAGAGATTCAACTTGCATCTTCAGGTTCTTTTATAGTCATCATTAATCCGTTCACAGGAGAGCAGAACCATCATGACCTAAGCACTTCCTACTAGACTCCACCTCCCCACACTCTTGCACTGGGAATTAAGTTCTCCATGTGTGCTTTTAAGGGGACACATTCAAACCAGAGCAGCCATTGAGAAAAATGAGCTTCCCTTGTTCTCAAGATCTGCTTGCTGTCAAGAGGCCCTGAGAGTGCTGAGGCTGCCTGCAACAGATGCCTTCAAGAAGACTTAATTGTAATTGGGACAGCCAGTGAAAACTTCCTGGAAACTGTTGTAAAATATTTCATGCTGCTGTCAAAGTATGTGTTGTTGGGCTCATGCCCAGTGTTTTCCTCATCATTGTGGACAGACTGCAATAGTTCATGCCTTGTATTGAAGTAATGAGTTACAATTGTTGGGAAAATTTATGTTGAAAAATTTTGCATGTTTTAATGTTGGCAGTCGCTTATTGGAAATAAGATTTATTAGTCCTTTGGTAAGATGTTAAGTTGGCAGCTTTAACTGAGAATAAAAGTGTGAGAAAGCCAATGAAAACCAACTTTCAACTCTAGCTCTCACAGTGACATACCATTTCTTAGAGAGCTAAGCATGGTGCTGAGTGGCAATGACTTCTACTCCAACCAGTGGATTTGGGAAAATGTACATAATTTCTCTGAGCCTCAGTTTCCTTATTTGTAAGTGTGAGCAAGAATGATGCTTTTTAGACTGTTGGAAGGGAGAATAAGAACAGGCACAGTGTCTGACACAGACACAGCTGTCAATCAACGTGAGCACTTGTTAGTAATGAGGTGAGTGAAACTGTCAGGTTTCCATCCACAGGACTACTGTGCTCTTGTATCCCAGGTCACAAGCTGAACACCTTGTGTCCAGTGTTCTCCACCACTATCCCTTATTGGCTGCAAGCCAGCCATGACCTTGCTCATAAAGCCCATTGTGACCCTGAGCTTGTATTGATGAAACAAATGACCAGGGTGGGAAGGAAAAGAACTAGGTCTGTGGCTGTGGACAAAGCAGAGATAAGAAACTCATGGAGGAAGGATTTCTCATCTCATGTTTCCTGCTACACCCCATTCTTACTGCTCCTCAATGCGCTCCCCCCCCCCCCCCGTGGTGCTCATCAGTCCTGCCTGGCGGGGGGTGGGCTGGATGACACTCCTCCCTGATGCTGCTTCCACTACTTACAAAGACTTTATGATTATTCCACATGCTATTTTTTTTTCTTATTGATTCTATTTACTGTCTGTTTCTGCAGCAGGATTCTCAGGCCCTGGTGATGTAGATCTGAGTCTCTTAAGTTCACTGCTATATCCTCAGCATTTGCACAGGGCCTGGTGTATGGTAGGTGCTCAATGTATCTTACTGAATGAATTAAATAAAATTCAATGGTGTAAAATGCACCCATGCCCACAGTCACTATCCCCCCCGCCATTTCCTATGTTGGAGTTCTAACCCCCCATACCTCAGAATGTGACTGTATTTAGACATGGCTTAAGGAAGAAATTAAGGTAATATAAAGTCCTGTGGGTGAGCCCTAATCTGTACCCACACACACAGCAGGAAGACCCTGGGAAGACCAAACAATATGGTAGTTATCTGCAAGCCCAAGAGAGACCCTAGAAAAAATCAATGTTGCAGTCACCTTGATCTCAGATTCCCAACCTCCAGCACTGTGAGACAATACATCTCTGTTGTTTAAGCCAACCAGTCTGGGGTGCTTTGTTATGGCAGCTCTCACAAATTAATGCAGTTACCAAGCATGGCTTCTATAGCAGAACCATGGCTGGATTTCATTAGCTTGGAGCTCTAATTCTACCCTTTGGAAACAGACAGAATGCCAGAAGGCCAGAGGCTACAGAGTTTTCAGAGAGCCCAGTTCCAGGGCTGGCACAGAGTCTCCAGATGCATCTCAAGTTTTGACCACTGTGTCCACTGTCTGCTGGCAGGCAGGACAGACCCTTCCCACCTCCTCTCTAGACCTCTGAAGTTACCTCATGCAGAATTGCTTATTGCATAAGATGGTATCCCCTGCTCACTCTGGGTTTTGCTCACTGCTGAAGGCAGATGATACCCGTAGAATTTTCCAATCAGATGTCGTCATCCATAAACTCTTTCTGTGTGTGACAGTGGGCTGTGCCCTGGGAGGACAGAGGGATACATCTGAGCTCAGTGCTCTGGAGAAATAGTCTAGTAGAAAAAACAAGGTTTACAAACTTGAACCAAACAGAAGTGCAAACACATCTAAGACAGGATCTGATAATCCCACTCTAAACTTTAGGTAAAGAGAGGCTGCAGTAATTGAGAGAAGGTTCTGAGAGCTGGAGTGGATGGGGGATTGGGAAGAAGCTGGGAGCCCCGTCTCTTGTAATTGTAGCATTGGGACTTGTAATTATACTGTAACATTGTAACATCAGGGCTGATAGGGGGTGGGAGATTGGACGGGGCAGAGAACAACAGAAACAATGTCCACAGGAGGGTGTGGGATTTGGGCACAGGGTGAGCTTGTCCAGTCTTAGAGAAGATTGAAGACATGGCAATACACACACGAAGTTCCTGGAGGAAATGAGCCAAGTGTGTGATATGATGTCAGTTCAGTTGCTTTAGTTTTAATGGCCAGTCTTTTGCCTAAACCCTCATGTAGGCCTCCTGGGGACTTAGGGGGGACCACCCAGAGCTGCCAATTCCTGGGTTTCCTGCAGAGCTCACACCATTTGAATCCAGGCCTCAACAGCATGCACAGAAAAACCAAAAGAAAGGGAGTGTACATGAGGGTGAGAGGCTTTTCCATTAGAGGGTAAAGTAGTGAAAGCCACTAAATCACACATGCCAGGTGTTTCCAGCTAGGTCACAGCCTTTCAACTCCACATGTGCAGGTGCGCATATGTGTGTGTGGGAGACAGACAGACAGACAGATAGAGATTGAGAATGCCAAGAGATAGTCACAGCATGGATTTAGAAACACTACTAATAATGCCTTTGAATCTCTCCCAGCTTGATCAGAACTCTTCCCCTGTGTGTGCATTAGGAGGTGGGCAAAGATTTTGAGATACCATACATGGCTTGTCTTGAAGTGGAAGGGCCAAATTGAGTGATGACATAGCAAAGGAGAAGGAGGCACAAGAAGCCAAGCCAAGTTTTAATATTTGCCTCCAATACCTAAGACAACGCTTGACTTCCAGCACCAGTCACCTTCCCTCTTCTCTCCAGCTTAGCAGAGCAGTCACCATATCTATGAACCCATCTCTGAATTCTCTGTATGAGTAATGAGTTCTCTGATGCTCTATTCTTTATTGCTGCCCAGGACAACAAAAAACATGAATTTATTTGAGTTACTTCCTTCTTTCTAGTTGTAATCAAGCTGCAAGATATGTTTTAGAATTCTAATCAAGAACCTTTGGAACTTTAAAAAATTTTCCTTAAGCCAATTTTTTCAACGTCAAGAAAAATTTGTGATGAGCCTCTAGGCTATGTGCTGTTGAGCGCTCCAATTCCAATGATAGATGGTGTTACTGCTTCTTAAACACTCCCTGGCTCCTCTTAATTGACTGGATTTGGCTCTGTTCCTAGAATCAGCTCCTTGGTAGCCTCTGACCAGTAGATTGTTCAATATAGTGGAAGGAAGGAGGTAATTTCACAAGACTTTGAACAACACACTCCCTCCTTGCTGCCCACTTTGTTCCAGCCTGAGCAACACATTAGGAAACAAGATCCCTCTCCTCAGGTAATTCTTTTTTGAACTATTGAACATCAAGCTCTCACACCATCTTTTACTAAAAATTAAGTTTACCTCTTCTTCCTGCCGTGTGATGCTTCTTGATCTATAGATTTATAAATCTTTATAATCAAGGATTGAGAGGGAAGTGGGCAGGTAAAGTGTACAGGCAGAAAAAATAAAGATACAGAAGAGAGAGAGGAAAAACAAGAGCCAGGTGAAAAAGAGAGAATTAAAAAATGATGCCTTCTAACACAAACCTGGATCTCTTGACACTTCTTAGAAAAAACCCAGTTGACTCTTTGCTTCATGCTTTTTGATTTCCCATCCAAGGGTTTGGAATGACAGCCATAGATATTTATATCCCAAACTATCTTTGTGGCTCTTTGACCAAAAAATATTTGGTCACAAATTGCAGCTTTAGCAAATATAAGACCTGGATATGAAAATGCCTTGGGATGACCCAACTGGTCTTCTGTGTTTCACTCAACCTTTAATGATGGCATTTACCTGGGCTGCCTTGTTAATTCCCAGGTCGATCTTGCTATGTTTGCAGATTTTGGTCTTGACAGGAAATATCCATTTTTAAAGTAAATATTTATTGGCTAATGTATGTGCTCAGAAATAGTGGGAGGATCGAAGATGGGCTGAAAGATAAGGAGAATCAATCTTACTTTGAGCTCCATGGAGGTGGCCCAACTGGGTGTCCTCATGTGTCAACATGACCAAGCTAGTTACTGGCCCACTTCATGCTCTCTTAATCTTATGGCAAAGGCAGGTGTTAGAAACCTTCTTAGACATTCAGCCTGTGTTCCCAGTCCATTGCTTTCCAATGGCCAGTGACTTTCCTAGTTAGTCAGCCTTTTATGGTAATAAAAATGGAGATTTTGGAAAGTCCCAGAGGAACTTCCACATTTCCCATAGTGTGAAACCTTTCAAAGGGGGAATTGTTGACTGTCTCAACCTCACACAGCTCAATTTTCTCATCTGTAAAGAAGAATAATCATTTTTCATCTTCCTGCTTGTGGAGACCAAATAAAAACCTAGCTGGGAAGAGGCAGGTGAGCACCAGCCTTCTCACTGGGAGCTTGCAGACACTGGCTTATGTGTCCCAGCAGTTCTACCTTTTTACCATGAGTACCTGCTCGTGGAACAAAGGGTTTCCAAAGGCCTTTACAAAAATTTTAAGTACATCTTAAATAGAGAGCTAGGTAATTAAGCTCATTAGCAGAAAATAATTTGCTCAGCTTGCTAAAGGTCAGTGGCTCTGGGCTGCCTGTGGAGTGCAAGAGGCAAAGGAGAGGGCCTGGAACAGGAGCAGGGATTAGACAGACAGCTGTGTCTTCTCTTTTGCAGGTGCTGTGGAGGGGATGGTGGATAAACAGAGTCTGGAGAATCTGAGCAGAGGACCATTAACCTAGGGAAAGGAGGCTTCTGATGGCCTCAGGTGAGCTCATAGGCAGAGAGAAGACGGTCTACAATTCTTTGTTTCCAGATACAAGGACTGCTGTGAGACATGTCTCTCTAAAATATATTCTATAGATAGATATAGATAGATAAAAAGATAGACAGACAGACTATATAAAGATATATTGGTGAGACTGGGGTTTGAACTCAGGGCTTCACACTTGCAAAGCAGGCACTCTACTACTTGAGCCACACCTCATTTCATTTTGCTCTGGTTATTTTGTAGATGAGGTTTCACGAACTATTTGCCCAGTCTGGCCTCTAACTATGATCCTCGTGATTTCAGCCACGCTTTTGCCTTGTATCACCAGTCAGAAAATAGAATGCAAAAAAGACCCTGACTTTCTGCCTTCCAGGAGCATATTTTATCACATTTGTCCTACTCTTAGAGCCCCAATAGTTATCCTGACTTAGAATATGATGTATAAAATCCTTTGACTGACTATTCAAAGTTTGACCTTTCTACCTTTCTAGAGTCTTCTCTAGCCAACAGCACCACTGCATCCCTTCCACATTAGCTCAACTCTTCAGCCAATAAAGTACTTTTCCACCCATCAACTTAGTAGGCTTCTTCAGGTATCATTATCTGCACATACCCTCTTCTTTTTTCAAAAATATTTTCTGTTCTTTTCATTTGCCTTGTCAACTCCCATTCATCCTTCAAATTGAAGGAGATCGTCTCCTTCCTCAGAAATACTAAGAGGGAGGGATTCTAGTTCAAGGTACATAGGAGCGTGGTAAATACCCATTGGCTCAAGGTTTGGGGAGATTGAGTATTTTGAAGCAAGCTGCCTTCAGGGATGTCAGAAAAGCTTCCCTCAGAATTAGGCAGGGAGCCCAGGAATCCTGGCCCACACAAATTAGCTGTGTACCACTGCACCATTCATATGGGTACCCAAACCCTAGCCATGGCACAAGAAAAAAAGCCTTCCTTGTATGCAATCCAAGATGTTCTAGGATGGAGATAATATATATATATATATATGTTTATATATAAAAAGAGACAGAGTCTACATTTGTGAACCTCCTCTTTAAACAAATTAGTATTTATGGTACAGAATTTTTTAGACTTTGATGTATTGATATGTTTTAGAAATTTCAAAGAAGAAAATAAATAAACCAGCATTTCCCAGAACTATCAGACTACAAAATCTGATATTTTTACCAATGTATTTCATGGAACTTATGTCACATATAATAAATTAGAATATGCTGGGGTAAAGACTCTGACCCCCAGAACTTCCAGCCCACTGTGCACCTGTGGACATTATGGATTTGAGAGGGGCATTTGGAGACGACGGATGCTCTCTGCCTGTACCTGACTGATTCAAAGAAGGAAGGAGACAAAGGGCTCATAAAGAGAATAAAGGGCTGATTTTTAAATCTCCAATGTCTTTCCTGGCTTTATTATATTTTTCCTTCTTACAAATGCCAAAAATGATGAAAACAGATGATGGACTAATCTTTCTGATCCAATTGCATTACTAGGATCCAGGATGGTTTTGAACAATTCAAAAATAACCCACAGGGCACAGACTTTACTTCTAAGGGGAAACAAGCTTTGTTTTTAAAGTTCTCTGTGAATTTCCAAAAGGGAGGTTTTGAACCATGAATGTTAACTAAAATTCTCTGGGGACCCAATTCTTATTTCATTCTGTTGACTTATCACTTACAGGGAAGACCTAAACAGGTTAGAATGTGTTGTGCCTTGAACCCATCCATATAGGATACCTTAGCCATGTATAGAGAAAATTCTGGAACCTAGCATTTCTCCAGAGGGAAAGAGAGATGGCTTTGCCCACTATAAAGATAAGCTGACAAATACAAAGCTATGTTGAGCTATCAGATTTACCTCTGATTCCTCCCCATGTGAGAGATAGGAAGTTTCTAAAACAAATTAAAAAAACAAACAAACAAGCTTTTGTAACAATTACAGTGTCTTTTACCAGTCACCACCACACTACTTTAACTTTTCCCCAGTTGTCCATGGTCTGACCTCCTGGTCTGCCTTCCCTTTCTCGGTCTTATCTTACAGCTTGGACCAATCTCATCTCTCTATCCATGATCCTTTCCTTCTCTCCTTGGCCATTTTTCTAAACAATCCCTCTGGTCACACTGTTTCTCCCACTCACCCTTTGTAGTCCTGGTGCCTTTGAGAGGCTCCTATGCACCATTCCCAGAAGGGAAACCTATAGACATGTTGCTCACACCAACATGGAGCAGCCATTAGCCCAGGGTGAGAGGCTGATTGACAGACTGCCTGTGAATGGCTACACTGTTGGCTTCCTCCTCCCCTATCAGTGGGGGCATATTTATCTCCAGGTTGAATGGTGGAGCACAGGAAATACTCTCCAAAGAAATCAAGCCAATCTACCTAGAAGGGCCTGGAGTTCCCAGGGTGGAAGTTGATGCCAGAGAATAGGGCCCTCCTTGTTTTGACATTGGTCAGAGAATGGATTCAAATTTCTGAGACAAATGGTTTGCACCTACAACTTCCACAGCTTACAACACACCTTGAAGGGAAGCCCACAACATATCACATGACAGAGAAGGACCAGAAATGAGCCATCTATATTAATCAATTGAATGCTACATTCTTAATATAATGGATAACCAAGAATCAACAGACACTGAGGAAACTAAACAGCATAAAAGGGAAGGGAAATCTAATGGTTTGAAGATGACTATTTAAAGCAGCCTTCTCTCTCTCTATCTAGAAATCATCCAAAAGAAACAAAGAAAATATTTTAAATCTCCATATTAACATTTGTGGTGAGAAAAACAATAGCAACAACAGTAGCTAACATCTACAGAATACTATGTTCCAAGCCTTGTTTTTAGAAACATGCACACTCTAACTCTTTTGGCCCTACAGTACATAGTAGATATGACTGTCATATCGATTTTTTTATAAAGCACATGAAATTAGGTAAACTGCATAAGGTCACACAGAGAAAAAATTGAGAAGTGTGCCTCCAATGGCTTTGATTATGAAATCCAACATCTTAACACTGTTACCACCTTCGAAGCAGATAGTATGTGCAAATTCTAAGGTATTTATCAGAGTAGTAAAAATAGTTTAACCAGGCAGGAAGCAGAGTTAAAAAATATAGAGACTGGTGGAGGACTCAGTATGTCATCAGAAGTACCAGTGAAAACACATTTGTGGAAAGTAAAGCATGATTGTTGAAATGCAAAATGTATCTATAATTTTCAACAATTAGTAAGGCAAACTGTGCTGGTGCAGAAGCACTTGTATTTCTGGTTGGTTCAGGGATGCAGAGGAAGTTGGGCTAGAAAAGAATTCTCCCATGCAAAGCTTATTTTCATGGAGTAATCTGTCTCTGTGGTAGCAGAGAAAACTTTGTGTTGTGAAAAACAGCTAGCCTTGGTGGCTTGCATACACACACTCCTTATTGTTCCCATAGATACCTAATCTTGCCCCATGAAAATGAAAATAATAAAAGATGTTAATTAAACAGAAATTGTCAAAGCATTGAAACAAGGATATCCAGGAGTGAGATCAGCATATCTTGATAAGTAATGGACAATACTTTAAAAGTTATTGCCATGAAACAGATAAAAGTTGTGAATAAGCATTTCTCCAGAACCTACAAATGATTAATGAAGCCATTGCTTCTATGAGGTAAAATTACAAAGCAGAACTACAAAATTTCAGAGAAAAAAAGTGACAGGGCAATAGGAAAAATTGAGCTCACTGATTCTGGGACAGTATTAGTTTAGTTAGAACCATATCAAAAATGCTATCAAAAAGTGATCAAATATTGGTTATTTCATGTGATTTATTTCCTTTAACAACAGAAGAAAAAATATTTAAAAAATATAAGTAAAAATTAAATTAGAAAATCATCAAAATTTTCCTAGACTGTAGAAAACATAAAAGATGAAGACAATAGCAACAATAGAAATGAACAAAATGAAATTGAAATGAAAAGTAAACAGCAAATAAAGAAAAAATAGTACGTGTAGAATGAATACAAAACAAATTCAATGTTCAGTAACTATAATTATCCCCCTCCCAAAGAAAACAAGGAACAAGGAGAAGAACAAATATTTGAAAATGTGGCAAGATTTTTTCCTTAAATAAAGAAAATTTTGAATCTATATATAAAAATGGTTACCAGAGAAAACTGATTAAAAACATTCAATACTGAGTTATTCTAGTGTGTATTTAGAACTTTTAAAGATTGAAGTTACTTTAGTAATAAAAACAAAAGTATTGAATTATTTTTAAATGGTATAAAAGCAAGGGTGACTTCATATTTCTCCACGGTGACATCCAATGCCAGAACACAAGGAAATGATATTTCAATGACATGCAAGACAAAAAAATTGCAACTCAGAAGTTTTATACCCAGCTAAACTACACATATTCAGTTACAAAGAGGCCATTTTGAGCATGTGAAAACTCAAGGGGTGTATTTCAATGAGTTGTTCTTGAGGAAACCACTAGAAATAAACTTTGCCAAAGCAAGTGACAACTGAAGGAACTATAGCAAAATTGTATGCTGTGAGCACTGAACACTTACTTATCTGATTTATATTTGCTTATTTAATCAAGACAAAATCAAAAAATGAGGATTAAAATAACAAATCATAGTGCAAATGTTCTTGGTCTGGCAGTGCAACAATGATCCAATTAATGAAATTAAAAGGGAGGAAAGAAAGACGGAAGGAGGCAAACTAAATTCATTCATTGCAAAAGGCACACTATGAATCAAAAACCACTTAGTAAAACAAGGATAAGCAAAAACATAATGTTATTGACTAGTACCAGATAATTGAGGAGAAAAAAACAGTATTAGAGAAGAGAGAAAATATATCAATTTTTCATTGCTCATAGTGAACAAAAACAGAGGATCGAAGGAATTATTCAAGATTTTAAGGTAATTGCTATAGTATAGTACAACTTTTCTAGATAGCAGAGGAATAATATACAAACTGAAGTATGAGCTTTAAAATAATGGAATATTTAAAATATATATGAAAACAATATTTCAAATAATATGGTAATAACAAAAACTGCACATATTTATATCAAAATATGTATGCCTCGTTTATCAGTCTAAAGGAAAAAATTTCAGGCAGGAACATAGAACAAAACCCAACTTTATGCAGAGATACACTCAGTAAATGAAAATGACAAAAAAGTAGATATTCAGAAAAAAAGGAGCAGTAAGAATGTCTGCCTGGTAAGTGTGAGGCTCTGAGTTCAAACCCCAGAACCTAATGCCACCACACAAAAAAAGAACTTAAAGGAACGTTGCAACAGTAGAAGACTTTAGTTCACCTTTTTGAATACATGACAGATCAAGTGAGGAAAAACAGCTAATAATATGGAGTAAGTGACATAATATCTATTTAGGAAGACCAACACCTATCTTTTCCCAAAAGGAAGAAATAACACAATGGAAGAGAGAAATTAATCAAGGAAATAACAGAAGAAAACTTTCCATCACTAAATATAATAAGGATACAACTGCTGCAAACATGATTAATGAAAAAAGACATACATCTAGACAAATCCTCATTCAAATATCAGAATTCCAGTGATCAAAAACTGTCACTAAAATTTCCAGAGAGAAAAATCAAGCTGTCTGCAAAAGACTAAGAATCAGATCAGCTGTGGTAAGTGTGCCTTAAATTGGCTTTTAGCAGTCCCTGTCTTCTAAACTGCGTGATCCCCATCTTTTGAGTGTGGCAGGACCTGTGATTTACTTCTCACAAATACAATACAGCAAAGATGACAGGAGGTCATGTATTTTGATTGAATTACTGAATACTGTAGTCATTATCCTGTAAACAGATTTACCTTATTGACCTCTCAACTTGCATGCTTTGATAAAGTAAGTGGCCTTGTTGGAGAGGCCCATGTGAGAAGGACTGTTGACCTCTAGCCAAGAGACAGCAAGAAGCAAGGTCCTGAGTCTCACAACCCATGAAGAACTCACTTCTGTTAGTGGGCATGGTGGCATACAAATATAATCCTGGCACTTGTAAGGCAGAAGCAGGAGAATGGAGAGTTTGAGGCTATATAGGAGTTCAGAGGCAGCCTGGGCTAGCAAGACACTCTCCAAAACGAAATAAAACAACTCCTCACTTCTGTCAGCAACCATGTGAACTTGAAAGCAGGTCCTTCCCCTGTCAAATCTTGAGATGTTACAGATGCTCTGGCTGACACTTTGACAGCCTTGTGAGAGAGCATAAGGCGAACTAAGCAATGCCTCCATTCCCGACCCAAGGATGGTGAGATTAGCAAGTCTGTGTTGTTTTCAGTTTGTGATGATTTGTTATACAGCAAGCAGATGACTAATACACTAGCCTTAGACTTCTCTTCAATATGTATTTACAACTGAACTATCAATTACATAAAACTTAATATAATTATTTTCAGTCATTCAAGAATTTAGGCATTGCCCCCACACACATATCACTTCTTTTAAAAAGAACATAGGAGAAGGTATACTCAAGAATTGTGAAAAAGGAATTTAAAAAAAAAGAAAGGAAAAATACAGGATTCAAGAAAAGCTAAAACTAACTCAATAGTGCTCTTTTAAAACATACATTGTAGGTCACTGTATGGGAACCACAGAAAACCAGGTTTCAAAATTGTTCAATAAATAGTATAATTAAGTAACTAAGTTTAGTAATAGGAGGCCAAAGGAGTTAAGAACTTAGAAAATATCTCAGGTCAGTTTCTAGAGCCCTAGAAACTTCATCACTATGGCACACAAATATTTTAACCAGCTATCTAGGTGTCTGCTATGTCTTTTTCTCAGAGTCTTATCAATATAATATTTTTAACATGGTGTACAGTGGGAAGGTAAGCCAGAGAAGTTGTGCTCAAATTAATTCACAGCACAGTTGATGAATTCTTGAAGCTGGATGTTACAGGTATTGTAACCCCTGCCAGGAAAAATATCCTATTCTGATATTTTGGGTAGCTTAGGGAAAAGAGGAAAAGATAATCACTAGACTATTAGCTTTATACTAGGTTTTGGGAACCACAATGATTTGTTTAAGTGAGGAGACAATGGTAGGGTACCACCCGCATTTAAAGTAACTACTTAATTAAGCTTGACATAACCCAACTACAGATGTGACAGAAATTATAATCATTCTAAATTTTATATGTTAATGGCGGCTCCCATCTCTGTGATTCCCTCAGGGTTTTAGGTTTTGCTTTATTATTTTGGTAAGGAGAAGAGCATGGGACTTCTGTTTGGCTTACCCTACTGTCTCTGGTGACTGATTATTGGAGGAAATACTGGAGAAAACATGTATAGCCTGTCTCCCTTGCCTCACCTCACTGTGGAAGTTAGTTCCATATGGAGGATTTCCTACAGCCTGTTGAGTGCTTATCCCATAGATCAGAGAGATACTATAAGTTTCTGAGGACTCACATTTTTAGTTGAAATGTATATTCAAGAGCTGGATAAATAGTCAGTATTCTATCCTGAGACAGATTCCATGCAAAACTCTGTTTTTTATGTGACTTCAAGAGTCGCCACTCTTGGCTAGAGGATATTCTGAATGCCCAAGAACTATGTGGCTCAGAACCATTATCCAATAATTCCAGAAAGCATGTACTTTCTCTGTGCTTTGGATGTCTTATGATCATCTCAGCTTCCCTGGGCTTCATCTCTATCCTGGGCCCTGTCTTTTATTATGTACCTCAACTAAAATAGCATGGTCCATGTGTAGGCAGCCTAGTTCCTAGGAAGATTTAGGAGTCCAAGACCCTCACCACTTCCAAACTCTGATGAGGTCTCACTTCACAGGTTGAGATATTTAACTTCCCAAACAGCTGCAGAAGGAGCCACATGGTGTAATCTGGAGAATTAACTTCCCGTAAAGCCAGCCAAGGGAGACAGGGACATAAATGTTCTCTCCGGTCTTTCCTCCAGCTGTGGAATCTGGAGCATTCCCTGTAGCTGTGTGTGTACCCTGTGGATGCACGCCGTTAGAAGCTCATCATGAAGCAGTGGGCGTCCAGATCAGGCACCACACTGTATTTACATCTTTCCCCCTAGGCCACTTCCCTTCACCTCACTCCCTTTTCCTTGGGTTTTATTCCCTGAGTCCTGGCTTAAGGTTTCTTCTAGGCATTCTGGGCTAAGGTTTCTGGATGCTGTTGCTTTGGGAAAATGGCAGGTCTCTTTGGGGAAGGCTAAGAAGATTTATAGGGGGTCCTTGTAATATAGGATCTCAGCCAGTCTTCCTTTCAGTGAACTGGCCCTGCATCTCTAAAGTCACTGAAGTTGAGGAGTCAGTGGGGCATCCCACTAGGCTACTACTCACCATGGAGGTTTTTGTCATTGGCTTTTGGAGGAAGGGACTCTTGTTTTCCTTCTGTTTTTTTATTGTTCACTTTACTTTCTGGTTATACTTATCAAGTAGATATTTAGTGGTCAATCATCTTATGGTCTCAGGTCCATATGATAATCCTACTCAATGACTTATTTCATCCATCATATAAGGTCAGATGTCCATCCTTGAATTGCCATCTTCCATGCTAACAAGACCAGATAACCAATCCCAAATTCCTTCCAATCACCAGGGTGTTTCTTGCTCACAATCAGCACCAGTGTCTGAATAATTCAAAATCATTGCCTATAAACAATGGACACCAACTTTGGATAACTTAACAGGAATGGAATTCATTTGGCAGAGTACTGGAATACTCTGAAAAAAGGTGAAAAGTTGGGAGATCTAGGCTCAGAAGAAAAGGGTAAAATCCAAGGGAGGTCAGACCCAGTGATACCTCACAACTAGATACTTGTTACAGCACTGATCTTCACTGGACTCTCCTCTCTGCATTACTGGACTCTCACAGCTGCCACAAATGACCAGTTTGGTCCTTTTGTATCATTCCATCCAAATTCAAATCCTGAGATTTGTCCAAATGGCCTCTCTTCTGTCACAAGTCCATGCCTTGCTGTTGGGATACTGAGAAAGGAAATGTCTTGCCCTGTGCAGCCTCTGTGATAGAGGCACTTGACCTCCACATAGTTTTGGATTATTCTGGAATACAAAAATGTTTACATATGGAGCAACCTATAAACATCTCTTCCTGAAATTTGAAATACAGTTATACATCATAATGCATACCTAGTAAGCCAAAGATATTACTGAGGGAGGTAAGAGGGTCAGGGAGGGTACAAAATTGGGGGGAACTGAAGAGGTATTGTTTCTTCAGCTTATTAAAGAACTAAGAAATATTGTCTAAAGATGAATGTATCAAGACATAAAGGTTTAAGTATACTATTAATATTTATGAACAAAATCAATAGAACAAATAAGAAAGAAAATGTAGCAATATTAGAAAGAGAAGGAAGTGGAAGAAGGTGAATTGAACTAAGGTTATTTTTTAAATACTGTGCCAAAAATTGAGAAATCAAAAAACAGACGCATAAGCACATTAATCAGATTTATGGGAGAAATCAGAAGAACAACAAAAATTAGAACTAGGGCTGTGAGGCAAGTGACAGATTTTCCTTTAACTTTGTACTGTTCTGCTTTGGTCAATATAGTCCAACAGATAACGAACAGTCAATGTTAGATTTAGTCTCATCACTCAGGTGAGATCCAAGCAAGGTGTCTCAGTTCATTTTGTGGTGCTGTAACAAATACCACAGGACAATAACTTATAAATGATAGCCATTTATCTTTTGCAGTTTTGGAGCCAGGAAGCCCAAAATCAATGGGGCTGCCATCTGCAGAAGACCTCCTTGCTGCATCATCTCATGACAGAAGGCAGAAGGGCAAAAGAATGTGTGCGTGCACAAGAGAGGGAAGAAAGTCAAATTCATCCCTTTATATGGACCCACTCTATAACAACACACACGCTCCCTCAATAATGGCATTGGCCTATTCATGAAGAAAGACCTCATCACTCCTTAGAAGGTTCACCTTGACATTGTTGTACTGGGGCTAAGTGTCTAGCACATACTTTTGAGACACATTTTAAACAACAGCACAAGGGTACAAAATTCTGGAAACATACAAAGTGAGATAGATTGAGTCCTCTCAGTCTTTAGGACACTTGTCCTAAGAATTAAAACATACATACACCTAATTTACACAGGGTCCAGGGCTGAGGGAACACTGTCCTTCCTGAAGGGAAGGAACATGGTGTTAGGTCAGAGGGACCCAGTTCCTTCCTGTTGAATTTCTTACTCTGGGATTGCACCTTCTGCACCTAGACGCATACATGTGTTGTTTGGGCCTTTTTGAGGCTGAGATCAACAGTCTCAAATTTCTGTTATAAATAACATGGACTTAAAACTTGTTGGAAAATCTGGAACTTCATCTAAACAGCTACCCATTTTCATGAAAATGAGAGCTTTCAAAGAAGCCCACCAAAGTATATGCACCCATATTTGGGGATTTTTTGATACAGAACAGCATGGGGTTTCAATTGCTTAAAGTCAACTGGTAACTGAAGTCAGACACATAGGCTCTCCTGAATGGAACAGTTTATGCTCCATCCTACTTCAGTTTAGATGTTGTTGTTGTCATTATTGCTGTTGTCTGCTGTTTCTCTTTTATTCTCCTTATTTAGGGAAAAAGTTCTGTGATAATTGTGGAGATGCAGAGATGAGAAAAGTGGGATTTGTCTCTTGATGTCATATATAAAAGTATATCAAGAGCCAGGCATGGTGGTACATGCCTGTAATCTCAGCACACAGGAGGTAGAGGCAGAAGGATCATGAGTTCAAGACCTGCCTGGGCTATACAGCAAGATCCTATCTCAAAAAAAAAATTTAAACAGCTATATTGACTAATCCCACCTTAACCATACACAGAACTCTGGTTGTACAAAAAGCTGCAACTGTAGACATCTCATTTAAATCCTCACCTCAGATCCTAGGACTCAGGTCAGGATTCCTTTGCTTTGGTTCGACCTACTAGTTCTTATGAAATCAGTATATGCCCTATAAAAAAATCCATGTACTCAATTAGAAATAGGGAGGGTTCTTTTTAAGACTTTAAATAAGTCACAGACTAGACCCCTCCGAGCTTTCTCCTGTCCCTTTTAGCTTCTTCCCTAAGAAGTGAAAGTTACTGGCAGCAGTTTAAGAGGCTGTCTGCTTTATTTAATATATACTTTTTGGACTTTCTACAGAAGCCTTTGATGAGTGTCCTTATATTTTAATTACTTGTGGTTTTGTTTGTTTGCCTCAAAAGCAATTACAGCCAGGTAGACAATACTAATCACTTTGGTAGCTGTGGCTATAGTGCAAGGTGAGAAAACTGTAACTAACTATCTGACAGCAACAGCCTATCCTGGATGAAGGCAAACTCCCCAAAAGAGAAGGCCGGCCTGTTGGATCCTAGACCTGGGATTTTAGAATGCAATGCCTATCACACTGAGCGCATGGAAAGGAGGGTGAAAGCTCCTTCACAATCACTCCTCACTGCCCATGGTATGGTACCACTTTCCTTTCCCACTTCCTTCGCTCAATCCCCTTCTGTGCTTTTAGGGTCAGACCAGCACTTGTTAATAGTGCCAGTGTCTAGCTCTGATTTTAGCCTCACTGGGTGGTCACTCTTACAGTGACCCATCCACACCTCTAGGATTTTCAAATCCTATTTAAATGCTGGCACCGTGAAGAAATAACAGCTACTCTTTGTCAGTCTTAAGGCGTGTCCAAGACATCATTGTGCTCATGCCTACTTTAGGACAGGTGCCTATCCCACAGCCTTCTTCATGATGTTAATTCTTACTCACCTTTCAAGATTCATCACAAATAGCTCTGTCATTCATTCAACAAACATGTATTGAGTGTATACTACATGACAGATGCTCTTACAAACATTGGGAATACAGCAGTAAACAAATCAGGCAAAATCTCACCATCATGGAATACTCATTCAGTGAGGGGGGAATCTGCCTTCTGGGACCTTCTAGTGTGGGTCTGTTCCCCCAAATCTGGGTCTCCCAACACTCTCTGTCCTCTGTTAAGCCATCATCACACTGGGTGTCAATGTCTGCATCTGCACTAGTTTGTGAGGTTTTTAGGAGGAGGAACCTGCCTTTTGTTTGTCCTGCCTCCTTAGTAACTGGAACTCAGAAGATGCTCAATAAGTGCCTGATAAACAGATAAAATCTTGAATAAAATGGTGCAGAATACTGCTGGTTGTCTCCTCATCCTTTATTCCCTTTATTCTTTCTCCTTTCTAACTAAACAAAATAAAATTAATGTTGTTCAAAGAATCTGTCCTCCTTCATATGGGCAAATGTTGCCCTGATCAAAAATCATGCAAATCATGACAGATTCAAGTGTTGTAAGAAACAAACCCTCCAGCCAGGTATGGTAGCTCACACCTGTAATCCTTGCTAATTAGCTACTTGAGAGGAGGTCAGAGGATCATTGTTCCAGGCCAGACTGGAAAAATAAACAAAAAGCAAAACAGACTTTGGGTGTGGTTTATGTGGTAGGGTTCTTGCCTAGCAAGTGAGAGACCCTGTGTTCCACCCCAGTACCACACACACACACATACCAAAAAAAAAAGAAAAATGAAAAAGAGAAAGAAAGAGAGAGGGAAAGAGGGAAGGCAGGAAGGTGGGAGGGAGGGATGGATGGAGGGAGGGACGAAGGGAGGGAGAGAGAGAGGGAGGAAGGAAGGAAGGAAGGAAGGAAGGAAGGAAGGAAGGAAGGAAGGAAGGAAGGAAGGAAGGAAGG
This sequence comes from Castor canadensis, assembly GCF_047511655.1. Taxonomy (NCBI): domain Eukaryota; kingdom Metazoa; phylum Chordata; class Mammalia; order Rodentia; family Castoridae; genus Castor; species Castor canadensis. The sequence goes on from NC_133396.1 coordinate 120,054,706, forward strand.
AAGACACGTAAATTAGGCTGAATGAAAGAGGTTAAGGTGGAGGGCAGGGAGGACCCCAGCATGACCAGTGAAGAAGCTGGTGACTCTTGTCATATGGTAGTAAAATATACAGCCAAATTGTCACCAGCAGAACCCCAGGACGTCAGCCATATGCTTACAGCATCTATAGAATGAGAACTACTGGGTGAAATTCAGAAAGTTGGCATGACTTTTATTTCTTGCATCCTTCAGGCAGGTTATACAGGAATGAGATAAGCGCAAAGCAAAGGTGGCCTATCTGAAAACAGAGTGGGGAAGAAAAGAACAGCTTTGCCAAGAGAGGTGCTTTCTGTCTATATGTCTGTCTGCCTATCTATGCTCTAAGATCTGAGCTGATTAGTTTAGATTCCAAAGACTTGAAGCCTTTCAGGGTTGAAAAAGCAGAATTCTCTGCTCTTAGATACAGTCAGTGGGAGCAGAGGCAGAGGCCAGAGATTGAGTCGGGAGATAAGATTGAGCCCTGCTCTAATCCTGTCCCTTCCTCTCCCAGCACCTCCAGTGAGGCAATCTCCAGTAGACAAAGGAGACTCTCATGCTTATTGTGAAGATGCTGGCTGGGAAAAATCAGATTATGGGGGGTATCACCCAGCCAAGCTATTGTTTCAACTTGCCTCAAGGCAGAGACCATTGAATAGAGGGCCAGAGCTAGGGACAGAGCCCACAGGCCAGATGGAAGAATTCTCAGACTCAAGGATTTTATCTAGACAAGATCTTTGCCCCATGGAATTGACAAGGGAACAAATAGATTAGAAACAAGCCAAGTTTTTAAAAAGAAATATATTATTGACTGACACATGGGATAATACTCAACCCCCTAAATGCATGACAATAGGAAGTAGGATGCTAAATGTCTGTAGATCCCCAAAAAAGCTATTCTTATCATTGCCCTTTTCTGATTTGGCTTTGAAAGACAGCAGACAACAGTGATCCACCAAAAAGTAGGACCAGGGACTGCCAGACACCAGTGGGTCCCTTCCTTGGCCATGACCACTCTGTGTTGTTTTCCATTTTTCTTTTTTTGGAGTGAGAGCTTTGATTTTAGCTGTTCTGTTCCTTACCAATCACTGACTGTTGAGTCTTATGTGCTAAGGATCTATCCTTAACAAGGCAGCCCTCATCTGCAAGGAGCTTGTAGTTTAAATAGGGTGGCAAGAGGTAATGCTGCACCCAGGGGATGAGCCAACAGCTCAGTACAGGATGGGGGTGTGAGGTGTTGTAAATCGGACTTTTCCTTTAATGTGACTTCAAGCTGAGAAGTGAAGGATGAGTAAAGGAGGCTGGGAGGGGGGAAGGGATACCAGAAGGCACTCTTAGAAACCCTTCTCTGGCTGATAGTTGAGGATGAGGAAAAGTATGCCAGTCAGCTTTCTGTCATTGTTAACAAATGCCCGAGATAAATCAACTTCATATTTTTTAAAAAAAGGTTTATTTTGGCTCACAGTTTTAGAGGTTTCAGACCATGGCCATTTGGCCCTGTTACTTTTGGACCTGTGGCAAAGCATTACATCCTGGCAGGGAGCACATGGTGGAGCAAGCTGCTTACCTCAGGATAGCCAGGAAGCAAAAAAGAGAAAGGGAAAAGACCTGCATTCCACAATCCTCTTCAAGGGCACACCCCAGTGACCTAAAACCTCCCCTAGGTCCCACCTCTTAACGATTCCTCCACTTTGCAATAGTGCCAAGCTGAGATCTAAGTTTTAACACATGGGCCTTTGGGGAACATTCCAGACCAAACTATAACTGAAGCAAGAGAGGGGAGGAAGGCTAGAGACCAGCTGAAGGACAGCTGACATAATCTGGCCTTGAACACCAGACCGGATTTTATTCATATTTGCCTTTGTTGGCATATCCCAACATCCTAATGTCCTTGGTCCCCATAGGGCAGGGTTTTTGGTCTGTACCAGTACTAGACTCAGGAATTAAAGCCTCAGGGAAAGCGAAAGCAGGTCTTCTGCAAATGTCCAGTCCTTTTCTGTACCTCATGCCCTTGAGGCTTCCTGTCCCTTCAGGAAAGCTCTCCAGCCAGAAGGTCAGCGTCTCTTGCTTGCGGAAGACTCCACTGATAAAGACTTGAGCTCTGATAAGCTTATTTCCTCACCCTTCCGATGAAATAGCTGCGAAAAATTCCTTCCAATACTCTTCCAATACCCAGCTACCCCTCAGATTAACATTTTTTCTCAACAAATTAACTAGAAGAAAACACAATTTCCCTAGGGCCATTTTTTTCCCTGGATTTTTTTAATCCATCATTAGAACACAGAGTAATTTGATGTGGGCTCTTGGGTCAACCATGCTGTTTAGAAGGTACTTTGGAGACAGAGGTACTTCTCTAAGCAGGTGATTTCAACTAAAAGGAAGTATATCCTTGAAAAACTGGCTATCCAGATAGCAGCAGAAGTTTCTAAAAGATGAAATCTAATAGAAAATCTGGCCTGAAATATTTATAAAATCTGTTTTAAGGGCACTTACCAACATACTAAGGATTCTCTTTGCACAAAAGCATAATGCACGATTGCAAAGAGGCCTCTTTACCAGGACCCCAAGGTCTCCCAAGAGGAATTTGCTTCAGACAGGAAAGAAAAGCAGGAAGATAAGAGGAGGCACATCCGCTCAAGTATTTGCATTTGGGGGTTTGCATTAGAAAGACATCTCTTTGTACTGTCCTGATTGGGGATTTTCAATTAAAGTGAAGTCCACCAATTTAAGATTGACTTTGCAGAGGTCTGGGGAAATGGAAGCATTCATAGGACAAACCAACCTGAGGAATGAAAAGGATGGAAAGGGAGATCATCTGTTTCCTGGAGTGTGCAGACTCCATTTGTAAGAAAAGGGAATGGGTAGCTCTTGGAGTGGGGGTCCCTTCAGAGAAAGAAGAGGGGTTCCTTTCACCTTCTCTTTTGCTCTTCTGATTCTGTCCCTCAGTGGATGGAGGGACACATGAGACAGTCAATGGGGAGTTAACAGAATTACAAAGAATCCAGCATTCAGGAGCCTCATGGACAGTCACAAAAGCAGGAAGCACTTTCCCTGCTCCTTGAGTGGCTGACATTTTTGAGTGTCCACTCTCTGCTAGCCCTTATATAAAGTGCTTCAAATACATTATTTCATTTATCCCCTCCAAAAAAAATGTGAGATAAAAATGATTTTTATCCTTATTTTCCTGCTGATAAAACTGAGGTTCATGGTGATGAAGAAAAGTAAGGTGTCTAGCAACAAAAGCGGAATTCCCATTTGCCTGCCTTCAAAACCCAAGCTTGACCCCACCAGGGCAGAACGTGCAGCCTTCACAGGAGAATCAGTCTGCCCTACATCCAACTCCAGGGATTAAGGCAGAGATCTTTCAATTGGCTAGTCAGGGGACTTGACAGTAGATCACAGGTGACGCTTTTCCAGACAAGTAGCCATGTGCCTAGCCATGGAGATGATACATTCTGGAGGGAACTGGAAGAACGCGTAGTCTGCTCTAGGAAAATGGCCTACTAGGTAGAAGGAGAAAGAGAGTGTCAGTTGCTCAGCCGACAAACAAACAAACAGAAAATATCTCTCCTATTCACTCTTTAGCATTATAGGAAGAAACAAAAGACAAGAACTCGATGCCCTTGAGGACTTGCTGCCTGGCTAGAGAGAGAAGAAAAACGTACAGGGTGAACTACCCAAGGGCTTTTCAAAGCGAAAAACATGAGCCATTCAACCAGTGCACAGGAAATAAAGTACAGGGCACAAGAGCGAGCTTGTGTGTGTGTCGTAGGCGGTGGGGAGGGAGGGAGATGCCCGGGGGTAGGCATGGCGATTTCTTGCAGGATGGGTGCTTGGAAGTGAGGAGCAGGAGCAGGGGAGAGAGGGAAGGGAAAAGTCTAACCATAACCACACTCTTTGAGACAGCTCTCCTACTACTGGGTCATACAGTTGAGGAGTAGGAGAGGACGAACAGGGCTTAAAAGATTCCAGTTTGGAAACCCTATATTACATCCCCCTGAGTCTTTGGCTGACTGGACCCCTTTGTGCCACACATCTGTCATCCCTGTGGCTTTGCAGGCCACTTCACAGTAGCTATTCTGTGCCTCCCTGTTGTCCTGAACTCTTTGCACAGGGTAAACATTGCTAGTGTCCTCCCCAGTAGCCCCTGTTCTTTGGCTCTGTAAGATCCGTTCAGTTACTGTCAGCTGATAACACATTCCAGGAGACTTTGAACATGAGCATTCTTAAAGTTTTCAAAACTCAAGAGACTTAATCTATAAAAATATTCGGAAGGCCTAGGGGTGCAGCTCACTGGTGAAGCACTTGTCTAGCATGCACAATACCCTGGGTTTGATTCTCAGAACAGAAATGGGTAGAAGGGGCTGCTTGTCAACATGCAGGGGTTCACACTTGTTGATAGCATTTGCCTCTGACTATGCAGAAATTTCTTCTTGGATTTGACTCTACTCTTTCAGGAAAAATGTCTACATAAACACCCCATTCCCTTTTCCTATGAGGCTAACAGTGAGGCTCTTGCCTTCTTTGGGGGCTCAGTGCTGGTGGCTGTGGGAGGGACTCTTGTGCAGTCAGTCACAGATGTTTGGCTCTGGAGACCACCTCCACTGGCATCCTTCAAAAAGTGTTATCCAGAAGATTGATACCAAAATGATCTGAAGATGTCTTTAAAATGCAAACTCCTGGACCCCACTATAAAACCAGGACACTAAAATTCCTGGGATCAGGGCCCAGGTTCCACTTTTCAACAACTCTCAACTGATTCTCATACATAAGGAATGGGGAAGCTCTGATCTAGTCCACAACTTGCAAATGAAGGAAACAAAGTTCTAGGGAGTTAGGTAACCAGACACTCCCAATAAATGATTTCCTGAGTATAGCAGAATTGAGCTGAATCTCACATGATAGCCCTTTGTGAGAACTTGAACCTTCCCACACCCTGCAGAAAGGAGGCTTGAGAGGTAGAAGATGACTTCATAGTAGTACCAGGTATATCTCTGGAGATCCTTCAGCCAGCTGGTGTGACCATTAAAAGCACCCCAGAGCCACTCCAGGGCTGAGGAAGGCAGTATAGTAGCGGGGCAGGTGAAGAAAGGCAAAAGAGAATGGACCTATTTTTTTTTTTTCATTTTTCAGGTTTGGAACCCAGGACCTCGGACAGACATGCTAAGCAAGCACTCTACCACTGAGCCACATCTCCAGTCAGAGGGGACCTATGAAGAGCTTGATCATTTCTCTCTTCCAGGTAAGTGCTCAGTCACCTGTGTAGGAGTGGCCTGGTCTACCACTAAAGTCCAGAAAGAGAGAGGAAAGGCGATTCAGGTTCATGGAGATGCCCTCATCTTCTGGTTTTCAGGATCCCAGAAGAGGACAAACATTGGGGAAGAAACCCCCTGCACACAATAGAACATTTCCATGAAGAATTACTTAGATTCACCTGCAAGGTGATGAATCCCACTCTTACCCCTTCTCTCTAGCCATGCTTTTCTCTCCTTCTCTTCTCCCTCAACATGGAAAAGAAAAGTCACATTAGAAGGAATGTAGATCATAGTCATGGGGAAATTCCCAGCTTATTGAGCATGTATTCCTTACAAAGAGGCTAAGAAGGCTCCCTGTAGAGCAGGTGTTCCTGTGGCTGGGTTTATGCAGTCGATGTTCAGTACAAAGAGGCAAGGGGCTACCCCAAAAAACTCTTCTTGCTTTATAGTTAGCCCGCAGGTGACTCCTGAATAGACAGAATTTAACAATACATCCACCCCTTCAAGGACAAGGGAGTTGGGACAGGAAGATGGTAAGCTGGGGAAGTTAATCTAATCTAAGGAGCTCTTGGGACAGGTGTCTTAGGAAAACAGAAATATCACAGCAAAGCAACCTTCACCCATCAGGTCTGGCAACTTGCTCATTTTCCAGAAAGTTTTGGAAACAGGCAACTAAGGTGTTCCTTCCTTCTTTCTCCTTATCAGAAAAATGTAAAAGCAAATCTGATTTCCCTCTGAGCATGTTAGAAGCAACTTACAGGTGTTCCCACGCTATCCAGACAGAAAGATCAGAGATAGTTCAAGGAGAGCGGGGAGTGAGGAAGAAGTTCAATTGGGCTTATAAACTTAAAGAAGTGATATGAGTATTATTTATGACATCTGGGAGCCTGAGGACTGTCCCAGGTAGGACACAGCCAAGCCAGCTATAGATGGATGACCTTGAGCCTGGGGAGGAGGAAGTGGGAACAGAAACTCAGAGTAAGGTGACTACTACCTCTCCCATCATAGGAGGAGAAGCTGCCCATTCCACAGGGCGGCTTCTAAAAGGGTGGGACCCGGCAACACATTTCTTAGAAGGGGCAAGACCTGGCTTTTCTCTGGGAGAAGATGAAGAAAGGGGAAGCTAATTAAATGAAAATTGAGGAAGCTAAGAGCCACACCGTGGCTCAGAGTAACCCAGAAGAGGTCATCAATCATCATAAACCAGTGCTTACTCAGCATTTTCCCTCCACCCCTGAGGGTGTGTAGACCGACTGTGGTGAGACTGAAGCCACTGTGTTTTGTGTCACAGAGTGAGATTGGGAGTCAGAACAGAAAACTCAGACAACAACCACCAAGCAGATAAGCTAGCACGAACCAACCCAAAGACATCTCTCTCTCTCTACTCTTGGAAAATAACAAGAATTTGTAAATAATTTGTCAATAATCGTGAGACTTTATTATTGTAATTTTTAGTTTTGCATACATTTATGCTTTGTCTCTTCTACTAGATTGTAAAGTCCTGGAAGCCAGTATATTTCTTTCCATTTTTTCATCCTTTCATCCATCTGCCTACCATTGTGTGGTATTTCTCCCTATGATTCTGTCTACTAGAAATGGAGAGGAATGTAGTATTCAGTCCCTAACCTTCATGAATTTTATATAATATATATGTATATACATATATATGTGTGTGTGTGCGTGTGTGTGTGTGATATTGTACATAATTCAACCGAATACCAGTTGTTTAAAAGGGGACAAAGGCATCTTGGTGACTCAGGATAGGCAAACATGGTAACGGGAAGAGCTTAAACCCAAGACTGAAAAAAATAGGGTTAAAATCCACTTTTGTCATTTGCTAGTTGTGAGCTCTGTGAGTTATTTAATCTTCTCTATAACAGAGAATTAAGAGACCCTCCCTCAGAGAGATACGTGGAAAATTAAGTGATACAACACGTTTACATACTCATTATCTCACACAGACAAGTCCTCAAAAATTAATGGAAGGAAAGTGAAGGACTGAGGAAAGAAAGAAAGAGAGAGGAAGGGAGGGAGGGAGGAAGTGAAGAAAGGAGGAAGGGAAGGAAGGAAGGAACAAAGAAAGGAAGGAAGGAAAGGAAGGAAGAAAGAGAACAAAGGAGACCCTCCCCAAAAGATCATGACCATGATGCCAAGATAGATATTCTTTTCTAATCCTCCATACAAAATGACTTAACTAATTACTGTTTCCTCAGGGCATTTTCACATTCTCTGAATGAAATTCACCTGGCAGGAATCTAAATCTGGCAAAGCTAACAGGAGCTTGCCTTTGAACTACATCAAACTTGGTTTCCAACTCAGAAGCTCTTTCTCGTCTGGAACCACAAGAAGCTAAACCCACTACACATTCCCCGGTGTATGCAAAAGCTGTTTTAGTTACCAAAGAAGGCCTGCACACAAGCTGAAGAAATGTGTAGGTATCTTTCAGAGGAAAATGTCCTAAGCTGATTCCACTTCTCTCATTGTAGAGGACTGGTAAATGGTTAAAACTGAAAGGCCAGAGTGGACAGTTGTAGCTAAGATGGTAGACACACCTCTCCCACACCAGCTCCTATCCAGGGACGCTGCTTGAGCCACGTGTGTGGTCTCATTGAAGATGGAAGATGGAGGAGATGCTTCATGACTTCTGCCTTTCTCACAGAGGCTATATCTTCTCTTACTTGGTTGATGGCCTCTCACCTAATGAGAAACTAGTGACAAGTTTGCAAAAAAAATCACTGCAGCATCTGAATGCTTGTTGTCAACTTGCCACCAAGCTGCTCATAAAGCATGGGATTAAAACAGTGGATGGCAGCACACAAAAGATGAATTCAGCAATTATTTTTATTTATTTTTCAATTTAACCGACCCATTGAAGGTGCTTACACTATTCCAGGCATTAATCTAAGTAATCTCCTGTATTAAAATGGCATTTTATAATTTCAAAAGGACATTGACATACACTTCCCTCTTTGATAGTCATAATAAAACTGTAAGATACTTTTTTGTTTTAAGTCTTATCTTACAGATTTTTTTTTTAAAGAAATTGAGTTTCAAGAAAATAAAGTTGTCCACTCAAGGCCATTCATCTTGTGGCAGAAGCACAACTGAGCACATGTGTTTTTTTCTACTGCATAAGCACAAAAAAAGAGGAAAAACAGTTCGTCCTCAAACTGCTAGTGATAAAGTAAGAGAACAAAACATGTAATATTGACAACATTTTAATCCGGGACAACAAGACAATAGACCATATATGGGGATGCAGAAGGAAATAATTTTTAAAAAGGGAGTAAATTAGTCATGGCTGTTTTGATACAGGTGACAGAAACCCAATTCAAACTGGCTTTGGAGAACTGGCTCAGATCAAGTCAGGTCGAGCAGAATCCAATGCCTTGAACAATGTCTTCCAGGCTTGGCTCTCTTAGATTGGCTCTTGGCTTTTCTAACCTCTTTGTTAGCTTTATTGTCAGGCAGGCATCTCTGCATACTGGGCCCAGCAACTCCATGCTCTCTGTGCTTGTAGTTCTACAGATTTATAAATCTTGCAAAAAAAGACGGTCTCCTTCCATTTAACTCCAGCCAAGATAGACAATTGCACCTCATTTGTGCTGGCTTTGGTCACGTGCTCTGTTCTGAACTGATCACTATGACCATGGGTCCCGAGACTACTCTGACTGGCTAGCTTTCCGATCATGTGTTTCATATTTACCCACAAAGCCTAGCAATGAGATCCATCCTGTCAAAATAACATGAGCTGAGATAGGGTAGGATGGCTCTTCAATGGAAAACTGGACTACCGTAAGTCACTAGTAGTGAAAATGCTGGGCAGGCAAAAACAATCATAGAGGCTGAGTTGGGGGCGGGATAGACTCCTAGAAGAGTCCCTGAACAGGTGCTTCCTCGATGAAAACGACACAGCATAGACAGCAAGGAAGCACTAGGAAGAGAGTTGCAAAGTCCTTGTTCTAATTTCAGCTCTTTCCGTAACTGCTGATGTGACTTTGAACAAGTCATTGAGACTCTCTGGGCCTTAGTTCCTCAAATGTAACAGGGAGTAATAATTTAAATAATAGTAATAACAAAAGCTCCCCAGGTTCCTGTGAGGATCATGATATGATCCAATTGGATGAGATCATAGACATTGAAGCCTTTTGAAATGCTAAGTGAAAAAGATTTATAAATATCAGAGTGTATTTGAGGCAAGCGACAAGCATCAGCAGAGAATAAAACAGGAATAAGTGGGGTGTAGATGGAGAGTAGTAAGCACATTGGATGGTTTGGAGGGAAAAGCTGAAGCAGTGAACATAAAAGCTAACCTACAGCAACCACCCCTCCCCCCAACACACACACACACACACACACACACACACACACACACACAATCACAGCTAAAACATGATCAGTCTTACTAAGCCCAGATCTGCTTTCTTTGGAGAGTGCTGGGAAGAGGGCTCTTTGTTATCGCTAGAAGTTGATGCCTGGAAAGGTGGCCCTGGTTATTCCAGTTAGCCAGGACTTTCCCATGTACAGCCTTCTTTCCCAGGTGGGAAGAACAGAGGCTGGCCCTCAATGTTTGGTTTCTGGGAGGCCCCCACCCCTGCCCACCACCAAAGAAATCACAGCAACAGGTGGAGAATGGAGCACTAGAGAGGGCCAGGCCAAGGTCCCTAGAGGGTGGGGCAGGGGGATGAGGAGGATTAGAAAGTAGCAGGTGGAACTCGGATAGTTAGGGCTGTCATGTGGGACCAGCCCTGATTAGAGAAAATCACTTGTGTTTACTAACTAATGTGTTGAGCTCTTCCAAGCTCAACCTAAGCAAAACTAAATTTCTGGGCTTATACCTACAAAGGTTCCCTCTGTCATGAGGGCCTTTTGAGGGTGCAGGACAGAGATGGGAGGAGGAATACCCTTCCAGCCTATGTATTTTACGGAAAGAGTACTGACCTGGGACTCTAGAGAAAAATAAGAATGATGAAAAGTAACTTACTTGCTTAGAATACATAACAGCTTACAAAGGAATTCCAAATAATTTGCCTTTGTGAATTTTCCTATGATATAGGGAGCAGGTTTAGTTACAGAAGCAGTTCAGAAGGTTTGGGTAATTTGTTCAAGATTCTAACTGCTGTTGCATGAGATAACCAAGACCAGAATCTAATTCTTCTGACTTCCAGCTTCAGTGCTGTGTTGTCATAATATCTGCCCAAGCTACACTGGAAAGCTCGTTTGGGGTCTTCCAACCTTACATATAGCACTGTGAAATAGTGGCTGGGGTCCAGGGTGAGGAGTCTGGGGTGTGTGTTATAGCCCTGCACCTGCCAATCCTAAATTGCTCAGGTGATTTGCTTTGTGCAAATTTGTCATCTACAGAATGGGGGTGGTACTATCCAGGCAACCCACCTGACAAGGGAGGCATTGGAGCTGCGGTGCAAGATGCAGGTCCTTTGAAGAGTTTCCTGTGCTGTGCATGTAGGTGACCAAGGCCTTGTATTTTCTGTCACTCTGTCTCCTCAGCCATTAACAGTGGATGTTTCCCCTAGCCCCCAGCTGGAGGGAGGTGAATGTCTCAGTCTATATCTGGGTTACCTCCACTCAGGAGCCCTTTTGGGCTGCCTGACTCTGTCCTGGGCAGGTTGCCCAGGGGCCTATTTGCTGGAAGGATGAGCTGCAGGGAGAGGAGCAGCTCCACAGGTGAGCAAAAGAGACAGCCAGCTCAGAGCCTTTAAAATGTAAAGTGCTCTCCTGAGAGTGTGCAAAGATCTGATTTGTGAGAGATCAAAGTGGGAAAATCATCTCTCCTCCAGAATCAAAGGCTACTTGCACTCAGGAACAGACAGCAAAGATTCCCTCTGCAAGAAGAGCCAAGCATAACAATGGAGAGTGGCTGCTGCCCTCCCCCAGGCCAGGACGGGGGCCTGGCTGTGTTGCAAACATTTGCACCTGTGCTGCACCTGCCAGGCTAGGACTGACCTGGAAGCCGTGAAGTGCACCTGCTCTTTTGATTTCCCATCATTCATTCATGGTGGGGGTGGTTTCCACAGAATCTTGCACATGCTTCCTTCCCCCTGGCTTGCTGGTTGGCTGAGAATGCAACAGGCAAGTCCAGCTTCTAGTTCCAGGATCAGTCACACCCTTTGTGACCTTGGGCAAGTCCTGAACCTAGCAAGGTTTACTCACCATTGCTGTGGATTCAATTCTTCTGTTCTGTTGACTCTTAGAAAGCAGGGTTTCAATCAGGAAGGGGTGGGGACTTACTCTGTGTTCAAAAATGAGCCATCATGTGGGTTTTACTGGAAGGCACAAAGGAGGGAGAAACCCCAAACCTTCTGCAGCACTCAGTTCCAACAAGATTCTTTTTTTGATTCATCAAGAAAATTGAAGGCTGGGGGTGCAGCTCAGTGGTAGAGTGCTTGTCTAGCATGCACAAAGTCCTGGGTTTGATCCCCAGCTGGCAAAAGAAGGAAGAAGGAGGAAGGAAAGGAAGGAAAGAAAATTGAAGCTAGAACAAATGATGGTCCTCAGGTTTCCACTCCAATCCCTATCTGTATAGGCAACTTGAACCACATCCATTCTTAGTTCTATTATTACAGGATGAGGTGGCCCCACTCCTCTTCAAGGTAACAGGATGTCCTTGACTCCCCCTCTCCTTGGTCTCCAAGACCTTGACCCTTTGGTCATATTCACCTTCTGCCTCTCTGGGCAGGCAGTCCCTTCAGCCTGTATCCTGTCCTATACAATGAGCAAACCAACGGTTTACCCACACCAGAATCACTTCCTTCCTTTCTCATCTTCTTCTTTAAAGACTTGTCTACACACTCTGGGCCATTTCTGTATCTTCCTTTCATTATTAAACTAGTTGTATTCTGGCTGCATCCTTCATTGTTCTACTGAAACTTCTCTTGACAAAGTCACTGAAAAATTTAATTGCCAAATTCAAATCTTTATCATATAGGACTTCTTTACTAGGTGACATAAAATGCTGTTCTACTTTAGCTTCTGCAATTCTGCACTCATTTAATATCTCTGAATTATTACCCCTTGATCTTCTTTATGGGATCTTTTTTTCCCCCACCCATGAAATATAAGACATTCTAGAGTTTTTTCCTAGATTCTCTTATCCTCTCACCCTGCTCATTCTGCATGTTTCAACTTCCACATACAAACTAATAACCTCAAATAATTATTTCTAGCCCAGAACTTTCCCCTGAACTTTATACTTGCATGGCTAACAGTGGGCTAGACACATTACCTGGATGAACCATTCAACACATCTAATACTAAACGCATCATCACATCTCCACTCAATATTTCTTCCACCAGTTCCAGTCCCAGTCACTGACAATTCCCACCCATGTTGTTACCAGACCAGAGACCTGAGAATTCTCCCTACACCCAAATACCATGAAACTAAGTGCTGCCTGTTGTACCTTCTTTTAAAAGTTCTCAAAATCTGTCCCATCCTCTCCATCTTCCTTACCCCAGCTTTCGTTCAGGTCCTCATCCCCTTTTCCATACCAACTGGTGCCTGATCCCCTGTCTAATCTTGTTCCTCTCAAATCCATCCTCTACAGATCCATCATGAAAAATCCACTTAAATGTAGAACTGACCTCCTCTCTTCCTGGGTTGAAGCCTTTCATTTTCTTGTTATCATCCCAATCAAGTTCCAGTTGCCTCTCGCATGCAACCATAGTCTCATTTCTTACAACTTTCTGCCTTACACTTCCATGGACCTTTGCTCATTCCAACTTCCCTACCTAATTCTAGGAAACAATCATTTCCATCCTGACATTAGGAGTTGGATGTTTAAAATGCCAGAGAGTTTGGAGTTTGTTTATGCTAGGGAAGACTCAGGGGCCTGACCAAATTCCAGGTGATTCATTTATTTCTCTTCTGCCTCTATTTCCATCTCTACAGTCAAATGTTCATTTCTAATATGCAGTGTCTCTTAGCCTACCACACTTCACTGTGTGTAATATAGAAGAGAAATGCCTGACATTTCCTGAGAGGACTGACTACATAAGGAGTTGATCAGCTTACATCTGTTGGACTGAGTGGGGCAGATCTCCAAACTTAGCATCATTCAACTGGAAGACACTGTACCATAGAGACATGTAGAGTCTCACTGTGTACATGATTGGCCACAGTAAAAAAAAACAGTAAGTATTACCGGTCTTCCCTCTAGCTTGGTGCATTCAATCTTTTTCCTCTCTTAACTCTTAGGTGGTAGTTGGGGCAAGGGCCAGGGATTTGGCTTTTTGGGGTTAAAAAAATCCCAGGAGGAGCTATTGTGTATGTGAAAGTTGTGAAGCAAAAAAGGGATGTAAAGGAGCAAGGAACTTTAAATTGGCCTGGTCCGTGTGTGTAGTCATTTATTTAACAAGAATTTATCATGTGTTTAGTGTCCCTCAGTCATTGTTTTAAATGTTGAGGATATTTTAGTGAATGAGAAAGATAAAGGACAAGTTGAGAATTTGAGTTCTTTTGAAATACTTTTGCTTTCTGATCCTTTTTAAAATAAGCAGTACTCCAGTGAAACTGGACCACATGGAGATGGGATGTGGTTATATAAAATTAGAATTTTGGGGAACAGCTGTCTAGAATTTTGCATTTAAGGTAAGTAACCCCTGTATCCCCAATTAGAATGATTTCTATAGGTTGGTGCTGAGTATATAATTTTACATGAATCTTTAGATACTGGCTTCATGAGTAAAATGTGTGAATCCAGGATGAGTCTTGATGACTTTTGAAAAAGCCATAGGAACACTGAAGAGGCCACATTAAGATTCAAATTATAATTTGGGGGAAGAGTATAGTTAAGTAATGAATTTTTAAAGAAAAGTAAAATGATCCTAGGCTTAGGATCATGTAAACTCACAAATTCTAAGGGGAAAAGCCCCCTAAGAAATAACCAGTCAAAATTGGTTTTTTATTCAAATCCTACATATACCCACTTTTTAATAAGTCCCTTCAGATTAAAAGAGGATATTGGTGTCATGTATGCTCAGGCCACTTGAAGACATTCTTTTTGCTCCCCTGGCTGACACTTAGACCCTTCCTTGTTCCATGACCAGTGATCTGGGTCAGCCAAACATTCAGACTAGGAAGTGCTAATGCAGAGGAAATATTATCTTTTACCAGATCCTAGGGAAATCTGCTGAGAATACAGAACCAAGAGCAGGAGCAATGACTGCCACAGGAACTATACAAGGAGGGATAAACACTCAGTGGAGAAATAAAGTTAGACTGGAGAGAGCTTTTAAGGCTCCACACTAAGGATGGACTCAAAGCCATCAAGACTGAAGTTTCCATGTGATCCCAACTTGGAGCTCACAAGCAGGATGGACAACAACTGGGATTCATAGGGCAGATTTGTAACCATACATCAGCAGCTTGGCGTGATGTCCTGCACTATTATTCTGAATTAAAAAGATTGTTCCTGCTTTCCATCTGCCAAGGACCTAGCAAGAATGAGTCAGGAGTAGCTATGTCAAATTGCCTCTGGGCAAAACATGATCATATTCTAAAGGACACTCAATTCCATTGCTTCTGCAAGGAGCCACCTAGATTTTCCTTATTGCTAAAGCCAGTCAGGACTGAATGAAGAGAAAGGAGAGGTGAATTTATCAACCAGTTGAGAACCAGGCAGATGAATGAAAATCAGATTTGAACTACTGCTGCAGAGATTAGATGTGAGTGATAAGGGTTTCACTCTACAACTGAATGTAAAGGCATATCTGGCAGGTGTGATGCCAGAATGTGACAAAGGAATGTCACTCAATCAATGTCAGGTACTGCCATGGTTTGGCTAAGTGTCCACTAAGGGCTCACGCTTTAAAGGCTTAGTCCCCAGTCTGTGATGTTATTGGAAGGTGGTGAAACTTTGAAGATGTGGGACTTAGAAGTCTTCTGGGAATTGGGATGTGCTCTCGAAGGGGATCTTGGGACCCCAACTTCTTCTTTCTTTTGCTTCCAGCCATGATGAGAGTATCTTCCTACACCATCATGGTGGGATCCTGCCATGATGTTCTGCCCCACTGTAGGCTCAGGAACAATGGGGCAACTGACCATGGACTGAAACTTCCAAAATAAGTATTTCCTCCTTTAAAAGTTGATTATCTAAGGTATTTGCTAGAGAAATGCAAAGATGACTAACACAGGCCCCCTTATAAATGCTATTGACACAGATTGTGAGGCCCAAATATCTGACCCATAACCATAACTAGAAGCTCAAAGAGAGGGTAAGATTCCTATCTAAAGGGAAATTATGTGTATGTTATGTGGTTTCAGAGTACCTTGGATAAAGTTCTCCTCCTAGGTCTATAGCTCTGTTAAATATCCCTCTCCCTTTCAGTGTGCAGAGGTTTTGTTTCCTCTCTCCAGTCTTATCCCTTCTAAAGTGTATTGCTCCTGGAGTGAGCTTCATAAGCTTAAATCTCTAGTGTCTTGGTCTTCTCTAAGGCCTTTCAATGACTCTGTTCAGCTTTCAGATAAAGTTCCAAACCTATGGCATCATTCCAGACCTGGCTCCTGTCTTCCTCTCTAGTTCACCTTCCTCTTTTCTTCCACCTGAACACTTTCTCCAACTACATTGGAACACATGTAGAAGATGCAAGTCTAGACCTTCATGCCTTTGTGCAGGCTTTGTGCAGCCTCTGTTTCTCTAGCACAACTTTCATCTTGCTTATATCAAATATCAACTTCAGCATCCTTTACTTTTCCAGAAGGTCCCCAGTATTCCCAGTGCACCAAAGTCCCTCTTCTTATCATGATACTCTAATTGTTGATTATCATTCTGTCTCTTAGGTAGTGGGGCTATTGGAGTCCTTGGAGAGTATCAATTATTCATCTTTGTGTTCCAGTGCTCAGAAGGATGACTGTCATAGGAAGTGCTCTACAAATGTCTGATAGCAAGTTTTATCTGAAGAATGCAGAAGAAAGAAAAAAATTGCCTCTGTGGGAAGAGAGGTTCTTATATCAGAGATGGAGAGGAAGAGAGACACTGAGAATAATTTGCTTCATGGCTGTGTTGAAGGTTGAGATTTAATTGAGTGATACATGGTCATATATTAGCCCTACCTCATTGACCCATAGGTCAGCTGTTCATACCACCCAAAGTCACCTCCTCACTGCTTAACTTTCTATTTTTCTTTATCCTTTTAGGGTAAGGGTAGTGGGTTAGACCAGTGTCAAGTTACCCTTAAAAGTGGAACTAAAAATGATTCCATGTCAATTCTTCTCCCACCAGACTCCCTTCCTGGACACTCTACTCCTCCACCCCCCTCTTTCACCAGTTCATGTCTTTGTGATCAGCTTTTAAAGTGCACCAATAAAATGTCCTCCAACCTGCGCTGATCCTTCTGCTAATACAAAGTGACAGCTTTTAAATAGGGTAGCCTCCAATTGTCACTTTCAATCACTGGCTCTGCTAAGGGAGACTTAGAAGGACTTAATCGTCTTAAGAAAACAAACAGAGGCCTCTGTTGAAGACAGCATGCCGACAGATAGACCGATAGGAGACAGGACAGAAGCTGGCATGCTCAAGACCCTTCCTGTAATCCATACCGTGTGATTCCAGCACTTATAGACCAGGTCTCTGCGAGTGAAACTGACAACTCGACATGTCCCTCATCCTTTCCAATTAACATCTAACTCCTGTTCTTTTCCTCTTGCTGTCTGCCTCCCTGTGTGCATCTGGCCCTTTTAAAGGCACAACATATCTGCTGCTCTGCTGCTATTCCCTACCTGACTCTCTCTTCATCTTGGCTGACTTTGGACCATTAGAGTTTAGAACGTGACAGCTGAAAAGAGACAAATCTAGTCCACAAGAAGTCCACTCTAGTGTCTTCCTTTTACATGTGTGGGAAGAAGCCCAACCAGGGAGAACCACATAGGCTAGAGTTGAACCCAGATCTGTCAATGCCCAACCCAATTCTCTTCTGTTACAATTCTTCTCAATTGCTGACACAATTAGCATCTCCTGAGCATCTTAAAAAAATAAAAATAAAAACACCAAGTTAAAATTCCCTTACTCAGGCCCCATCCCGAGTTCTGATTCTATTGGTTTTTGGGTGTCCCAAGTATCACTGGATTTGGGAACTCCCTAGGTGAGAGAAATGTGGACCCAGAGTTCAGGATCACTAGGGGTACCCTATAGCTTTTCAGTCACTCTCTCATACTCTGTCCAGATCCACTGGGTATGGAGGATAAAGGAGGTATAACTAGGAAGAAGAGGGCTGGATTTTTGCATATTAAATGGAAAGTAACTCAATAAGACCTGTTAATCAAACCAAAAATCCTTAACTATTGATTCTTAATTTCTTCTGGAGGATTTTTTGTTTAAATTCATGCTGTAAATCATTTTTGATGTGCTTGGTACTAGGTGTTAGCAATTTGTATGGTGAGTTGTGAAAAAAGCAGACAAAAGGGAACTGGCTCTTGATTTCTGAGACAACAGATGGCACAAGAAACGCATGCAAACTAACTTAAAAGCTTTTCAAAGAAGCATGCTTCCAAGGCTTTTAGACACACCAGCCCCTGGGTTGAGAATACAGCTGGTCCTAGGGCTGTAACTCATTCGTCTCTTAAGCCCAGGGTGTCCTAAGGGTCCTGATTACAACAGACACTCCATGCATGCTTGTTGTGTGGACTAAACTCTAAACTTGAAGGTCAGGAAAGTACCAGAAATAAAAATGGTATAATAGGATGAGGAAGTAGTGAATTAGCCCTTCTGTAAGATCAGAGGATTGCAATCAGACATGTACCCTAAACAGAATTCTCATACCTGGCTGATAGAAAGATTGCCCTGAAAGTTTTAAAAATACAGTCCCACTGAGTCATAATCTTCAAGGATAGTGCCTGGGAATCTGTATTATTTTAAAACTGCCCTCACACAATTCTGATGATCATTCAGGTTTGGTCATTTCTGCTCAAGGGTGCCTCCAACCTGAACTTTAGTCATCATATTGAAGTGATTTACATTTCTACTTTCTAAATGTCACCAATTTCAGTCATGATGTGACAACTTGCTAGCTATTCCCCTTCAGCAGGTAGGGCACTATTCCTCTGATCCTGTTTTGTCATTTATAGGGCCTGCAAAATGTAACTCTAATATAAGTAAAACATTAACATAACCCTTGACAGAAAGTGAGGCCTCAATAAGTGGAAGCCATTGCTATCTAAACATTTCTTAGGTGTTGGAAAATGGGCCATGGAGCCTGATACCCAGAGTTTGCAACTGGGGTCTTCCCTATGTAGCCCTGGTCAGTTCACGATAGATACCAGGGGACGGTAGTAAGAGCTTTTGTTTTCTGAAGGATCTCTTGGCATCAAAGGGGCAGGGAGAAGCAATCTTGCACTCTTAAACTCATTGGCTTTACTTCCAGCTTCACTAATTATGTGATCTGGCAAGACCTTGAACTTTGAGTTTCAATGTACTCTTTGCAAATGAGGACAATAATATCCTATGTCCCAGCATCTTCATTGAGACTCTAGGAAAATTAAAAACACACAAAAGCAACAGTTCTAATCTTGCTTAAGTTGGTAATTATTGGATATTGGTGAAAATCAAGCCCCACTGCAAAATGGCTTATATGCATCATCTCATATAACCTTCACAATGGCATTGTAGCCTCACAACTGGGAGGAGATGGAGCTAACATGGTGCCTCACACCATTGTGGTCCATCTGTGTTTGAGAAACTTTCATGTTCCTCATCAATTCAATTCTCCCATTTGGCCAGGAGGACCAAATATTTTCTTCTGTGTCCAAGTGTCAGACTTGAATTCAGTTTTTGAGGCTGAATCCTGGGTCTTCCATTCTACTGCTTTCTCCATCATCAGGACTTAAAATCTGAACTCAAGTATAGAGGAGAACTTCCTACATAAGTCTGTGCCTTAGAGTTCATTCCTCATCAAATCAAACTTTAAGCATTTAGCTTTGTACTTTTATTATAAAATAGCATGGCTAATTAAAAGAATAATTTATTAAGGTGCTTAATTGTAGATGAGCCTCAATGTAGGAAGACAGGATATATTAGAATTCATAGAGAAACTTAGACATATTAAGGGCAAATATTCTCAAGGACTTGCTTTACTTTTCTTTTTAAGTGTTCTTTCCTAAATTGGTTTCTTTTTGTTTCATTCAATATTTGACAAAGAGACTGGGGCAGGAAGAGAAAAGCAGAAAAAGTTCACATTAAAGAAAGAACAACCCAGAATGCCTTTAAATAATACTGAAAGTCACTGGAAACAGAGGATCATGTTTAACCAAAGGACTCATATGAGCTACAACTTTTCAGGAATGCAACCTGCACAAAGAGAGTTGAAGCTTCTTGTTGAATCAAAGGTTACAACTAAGATTCAAATGGCTGCACTTGTGCCTGTTCAGTGAAAAACAGCACAAGATGTGAACCAATCACTTTCCCTCTCTTGCTGAATGCTGTCTTCTGAGTCCCAGTGTGGCACCCTTGGTCCAGATCTGTTTCACAGGAACCTGAAATACTGCCAAGCCATCACCATGTAGAGCAGGTGAGCTGAGGCACCCCTGATTTATGTCAAACCATCCTAGGGGCAGAGCTGCCTTGCAAAGGGCTGTCAGAACTGATCAATGAATAAATGAAGTCACTGACCAGGGGACAGATCACTGTCTTCATTTTTAGGGACTTTGTAGTGAGAATAAAACTAAGATTCATTTCAGTGCATGATGATACTAGCATAAAATTCTCTTTTTATATTTTCTTGGGGCTCAAGAGGGGGAAGGAAGAAAGGATGCAGGGCAAGGGATTTTTGGCTGGTGGTTCTAAGGGATGATATAGTCACCCACCTGAGTAGTGTAGGTTTGAGATGCTGCTCAGGGACTTTTTGAAGTTGTGAGGCCCTGGTCTCCATGGGAAAAGACCAAACATGTTGCAAAGATATTCATTTGTCAACTTCCTCTGTGACTGGGCTCAAAATGACTGTGTAAATAACTCAGTCAGGGAGGATGGCAGAGCAAAGCGCTGGCAGTTATTGTGCTATGAAATATGCATTAATTGCATTAAACATTCAGTCTGAAACTCAGCAGTGAGACCCTTTTTTTTGTCATCTTTTATAGTACATAGACAGAGAGACCAGGATGTGGATGGCAACAGCCTTCTGCACAGACCCTGATGCCATACATAACACCCTGACCTTCTCCTCAGTTGTTCCTGGCACGGCCTGGGACTCCCTGCTCAGCAGCACAGTGCTAATGAGGCCAGGGCCACCATCTCTCACTCTCTAGGAGCCCCCACCTGTGCTCTGTTCCCCAGATACCACCGACCGTGTCTTGAATCTCAGCCAACCATCTCTCGTATGTGTGCTGGTCACAGAGGTGCTTGAGTGTGAAGATGGAGGCTCAGCAGAGTCTGTCCCCACCAATGGAAAAGTGACTTCCCTCTAACAAGGGAAGCAATGCTCACTTGGATTTGATTTTTTTGCAATTGAAAACCCAAGGTGTGCTTTATAAGGGGATTCACGTACTCCGTATCAAGGAGTACGAACTACATGTTTAAGGATGCCTTTGGAGGGAGATACTGAAGGTAGGGGGAGAAACAGGGAGAGACAGACACAGAGAGACAGAGAGAGAGAGTTTCACACAGTATGTATATGTGCTAGAGGAGTTGAGCCTTAGGATGCAAAGTACCTTTTTTCTTCCTATTTCTAGAAAATCAAATACAGCAGTCTAACTAGTACTCAAGGCTCACTTCACTGAGTCCTGCCAAGCTATTACCCATGTAGACCAGGGCCTCACAACTTCAAAAAGTCCCTGAGCAGCATCTCAAACCTACTATACTCAGGTGGGTGACTATATCATCCCTTGGAACAACCAATCTAACCTTCCAAGACTGACTGTCCATCTGTCCATGATCTCCTTTCTCCTAAGCCATGCAAGGGCCAAATGAGATGACATGTTTCCTGCATTTGTTTTTTTCTATCTTTCTGCCTTGGATGACACTATTCTGGCCATACATTGGCAGGAACCTCATCCCAGTTTGCAGAGGACAGTCCCTAGTTTGAGCACTGAAAGCACCATGTCCCAGGAAATACATCAGGGCTAAGCACACCCAGTCAACTGGTTATGACTGTCCTCTCTCCTTCTATGGATGACATCTCTGCATCTTTGCTGGTACAAATCCTCTGAAGTCCATGTTTAATATCATCCTCTCCACAACCCATTCCATAGCCTTCCACAGTGTCTTTCTCCCTCCATGAGCCTCAGATTAACATGCTCCATTTGTGCCTCCCTGTGTAGCAGAATAATGGTTCAACCACCTCCTAAGGGAGCCTAGAAGACAAATTCCATCATCCAGGACTAAAAGAAGACAGAAAATGGTCAAAGACAGGTCAGAGATTCAGGAATAGGAAAATTGCTTAGAAGTGATGTAAAGTTAGGAAAATTCTACAGCTTCACTTACAAGACTTAATTCCTGGTAGTTCTGAGGGCTTCATTACTTAGGTCTCCTCACTAGACTTGTCAATATAGTAGTGGGGGGTTCTTTTCTGTTCATATATTTGATTTTTATTAAAAATGTATAATTTTAAACAATACATGCTTTTGTTACTATAACTCAATATAATAACAGATAACCAATTTGGAAAGCTTACTATGTGTGTGTACATATTATGCACATAACTTGCTCTCTCTTTGTATATGTATATGTATACACATATATATGTACATGTATATACATATGTATACACATATATATGTACATGTATATTAGGGTGTCCTATACCATGGCCCAAGGATAAATATTGTTCACATTTTGGGACATAACTTTTTAAGACTTCATAGAGAAGTGAAGAATCAGATGTTTTAAATGAGATTTTACTGCACATATTGTTTTATAACCTCATTTAAATCATAGACTACATCCCTACACATTTGTGTGTGTGCATAAATACACATCTGCCATGTCATTTTAATAATTGCATATACTTTATTACTGTGCCTTCATTTGTTTAATGAATCCCCAATTACTGGACAACTAGATCATTTCTCATTTGTACAGCTATAAATAATACTGCAATAAACATCCTTAAGAATACATGTTTTCACAGCCATCCAATCTCATCTGAGGGCTAAAACCCTAACACTGGCTTTCCTGGGACAAAGAATGGACATATTTTCAGGCATTTGAAATATATATTGATGTTTACAAGTCTAATTATATTTTATAAAATTTTGTTTTTCTCTACACTTTGCTAGTCAATACATGATTTTTGTCAAGTTACAATATCTGAAGTTCCCAAAGGGCATTTCTCTAAGTGAATGCCAATTTACATGACTGCCAAACTCACGAAAGCAGGAGAAATCAATCCAGGGTGGCCACAAACTAAGGAAAACCCACAAGCAGCCTGCTCTTGCAGCAAAGTAGTTAAGCTGTCTTCTTAAGCTCACTCTATCAGAGTTATTGCTGCTTATTCATAAGGGTACCCAGCAACAGCTGTTCACCTGGCTGACCAAGCTCTGTAAAGAAAGAGCTCCATATGCTGCAGGGAAGCACGTGAGCTAGTTCTCAGAGGGAAATGGCCTCATTTCCTGATGATGAGGCTTCAATCAGAGAGATGAGAAGAGACCCATGGAGGACAAACTTGTCTTCCTTCTGCACCAAGGTTCCCAGGGCTCCCCCATAACTTGTTTCATCTAGATGGTGATGAAACAAAGCAGGTTTGTTGGTCACTTTTCCCTGATGGACTTGCCTGAGTTTTAGAAGCAACAAGTCAGAACCAGGTCTGGAATCCAAGACTGCTGGAAGACTCTAGTCACTCCAAGTATCTAGTAAAATACAAAAGGAAGGGAAGAACTTCTGTGAAGTTATAGCAGAGAGAAAATTAGAGGAAGTATAGCACTCTCCTAATAATTTTACAAATTTTCATATATGTAATTGGCATACATCTGGGTTTCTTTTACATTGAAAGAAGTGATGGGCCACTGAGCAAGGGACATGACACATGAGTGAGGAATTTTGTAAAACTCCCATAGTGTAGTCCTGGCTTAAGGCTGTGGGGAGAATAAATGGTCAGATACTTCTAGCCACCTAGGTAAGTCTCATTTTGTTCATCTGAAAAATGGGAACAAAACACATAATTCTCAAGGGTTTTGTGAGTATGAAATGTTTCATTCAGTAAATACCAAACAGCACTCTGTCCTAAACCGTTCATCCTTTGAGGTGCCAGGCAGCTTCATATCCCCTCAAGAACAGGGACCACCCTCTAGTCCCACTGCTGAGAGGATTATGGGTAACATTCCCTAAGTACACCTGCAAATAGATGCAGAATACATGCTATATTATAAAATGGTAGGATGACATTATATCTTAATATATACATTTACATGTATATATATAAATTTTATATACATTATTAATATTTAATGCACGTGAACAAATATTCACAGTAGTATATTAAAAGTTTCTACATAAATGGTTTCATAATATAGATACTTTTCTTTAACTCTTTTTCATTTACCCATACAACTTGGACATCTTTCCATGTTGGTACCTATGGATCTTCTTTATTTTTTGTGCTGCTTTCATGATATTTTATAGTGTGGAATAAAGGACCATAAATTAATTAACTTTCTTCCATTGATGAATTATTGGCTATCTCAAATTTGTCACTTTTACAAGCAATAATACAGTGAATTCTTGTGTACATATATCATTGTCCATGGATTATAAGGGCTTCTTTGGAATAAAACCTTAAAGTAAAAATTTAGGGTGAAATCTCATGTATTTTTCACATTTTGCTAAACATTAACAAATTGACCTTCAAAAGAGTTCCAAACACCCTCCTAAACCTATGAATATTCTCATTCCATCTAAAATTGTCCAGAATGGGTTTTGTCATTCATTTTCATCTTCGCCAACTAGAAAAAAATTATACCTATGGTTGATTTAAATTTGATTTCTTTTTTAACAGTGAAGTTGAATATCATGGTGACAATTTATGTTTGTGAGTGTGAGTTGTCTATTTAGGCCTGTTTTTATTTTCCTATTAATATTTTCCCTTATCATCTATAGTGTTAAGGACTTGATCCTTCTTAAGTTTAGGTACTAGATGTCTAGTGTTTTTAAATTTTGACAGATGGGATTTTTTGTTTGTGTTGGTAGTTTTATCTATTAACATGTCCCTTTAATCTTTCTGGCTTGGCTCTGCATTTTAAATGCTCTATTTTGTCATGGCCTAATTATGCATTCTACATCTGTAAAGTGATAAGGGTGAATAAGGTCTTCTCCGAATCATGTTCTAGAAAGCCCATGATTTTACACTTTGCAAGATCTCATTAACCAAACAAAATTCACAGCAGCCAGTATAGATTACTAAAAATAATGTCTATTATACATTTTAATACAAATGTTTCATCCTTCCTTATGTAAAGTGCAGCCTGAATTTGGCAATAAAATATTGCCAACAAGAGGTCACATTTGATTTTGGGGCATTTAGCTCAATAGTAGAGCACTTGCCTAGCATGCTCATGGCCCTGGGTTCAATCTTTGGCATCCCCCAAAAAATCAAATTCACTTGTTCAAATTTATTTTTTGAGCACCATAGTAAGCATACTAATCATCACTATCCTTTGCACATCCCCCAAAGCAGCAGGCTGAGGAGGCCCTGTTTTATGCAGCAGCCAGTCCATTGACTGACCAGTAACTTGAGGCCTATGTGGCCTCTCTCTCTCTCTCTCTCTCTCTCTCTCTCTCTCTCTGTCTCTGAGAGATGGTGCAAGAGAGGCACAGGCTCACAAGTTTCAGCCCTTGTGTCAAGGAGAATTCAACCAAGCACAGTAGGAAAACTAATGAACAGTAAGAACAATAGAGCGTGACCCCAAGGGCATGGAGGTGATGTTAAACTATGCATCCATTACCACATCCAATCCTCACAATGACCCAACGGTCCCACAAGGAAGGAGGAACTTTTACCTGCAGATGGGAGAATGGAGGGCTACACAATGCAGCCCCATGACCTGTGGGCTGTGATAAATCTTAGAGGAGTATAAACCACTAAAACATCAGTGGGGATGGACAGGCTACTTCCAGTTGGGAATGGACCTTGGATGCTGTGGCACAACAATTATTGGACACTCATTGAAGGTTTGCTGAATAACCATGGTTAAATAAACAACTAAATGAATGAATGAAAGTGGATTGCATTTTTATCATTGAACAATGGCTGTGATGGAAATGGGCATGGAAAGTCTGGGTGTTGGGAAAGAGACCAGTTTGCTTGGAACTGAGGATACTCAAAGGCTAAACCACTGACAGTTCAGGCTGAGGTTTTACACTTAAGGTAATCTTGAGTCATTCACTGAATAGTCATGAGCAGGGGGGATATGATCAAAGTCATGCTTTGGATGACTAAGTTAACTAGTTGATAGTGGTTAGAATGCCCTAGAGGGCAAAAACAGAGGGCAAGGAGATGTGACAAAGCTGGGCAGTGGTCCAGATAGCAGGCGATGAAGGCTCCATGAAGGTGGAGGGAAAGAAGTGCTAGGACACACTTTAAAGAGATAAACAGTTGTACAGATGTGTGAAGAGGGCAAGGAGTAAGCAACAAAAGATGGCTTTCAGCTGCTTAGCTATGTGCTCAGGAGAAAAGCAGTAGTGTCAAAAATAGCAAAATGATGTTGAGAGGGGAGGAAGGAGCAGGGAAATGGAATCTAAGAAAGATCTGGAAACTCCAGATTCACCCAGCAATTAACCTTTACACCAGTAACCAATTTGGTAAATTCCTCCTTGGAAATTTCAGTCTAGTTCTGGTCACATTAATATGCGTTCATTAGAATCTAGGTAATAGTCTTCTGAATATAGCTAGTCAGAATCTTAAGGTGAAAATTCTTATTTTTCATTAATTCACTAATTTAAAATTTGTGATTCTTCTAACTGCCTAGGCAAAATTTTACTTTTATTTAAGCAAATTCATACTTCATAAACTAACATAAATTGTAAGTTTAAGTATTTTAAGGGGATATGAACCACATGTGAAAGGATAAAATATTTTCACATAACCTTATAAGCATCATTTACCTAAAATGGCTGATATGATGTGCAATATAAGTCCCTCTTTTTTTTTTTCACTCAAGGAGGTCCTTTCAATCTAAACAGGGCTCCGACTGTGTACTTGAGTTATCGTGTGCTCTCGAAAGTAATAAAAGTCCATTTCTTAAACTACTCCTCTGTGTCTGACTTCTTCCTGATTCAGACTGACCTTTGCCATACATCACTGTAGAGAATTCCCCGTGGGATTACTTATCATGGCATGATGCTAGTCGTCTGAAAAGTGAGGTCAGTGTCTCTTTGTAAGGTCTTCTCACACTCTGAAAGGGGCCATTGGAGGCCTGACAAGGAGGCTTGCCCAGACTGTTCCACCCCACTGACTCCCAGGGAAGATGGTCCCAGCACTGGGCAGACTCTATTGCCTGACACTGGCCTCTGGTCTCCACAATAGGACATGGCTCAGGCTCACCCTGTTTATGTGACAGCAGTTGGGTCAGTCCTATGGTTATCAACTTAGTTGTAATTTCAAAAAGACTGCATTTGCTAAGTTACAATAAAGGAGGCAGCTGAAGTTCTGGGGTCTGGAAGCAGGGATGAAATTAACCAACAGCCTGAGGGACTTCAACTACACATAAAGAATTTCCTTAAGATGAATATTGTTCCAAGCTACAACAACCAGGGAAGAGAAGAGAAGGAGAGGGGAGGAAAGGATCTCTGCTCCTAGGTTCAAACTGTAGATCAGAACCTCACTGCTCAGAGCTCATCTCTAAAAGGTAGAATGGCCTCTGAAGTCTAGCTTTAGGACTCAAAGACTGTGCTCATTTGCATGTTGAGAAAATATGCCACAGTACCATAATTAATAAGAAGGATTCTTCCCAGTTCTCAAATATAACCAGTTGCATTATTTGATTGCCCTACTGTGTACTTTGGGAAAATGATGTCACTTTCTCTGCAGTTAGTTATCCCCTGAGTTTTAGGCACAGCCATGTTAAAAGATCACTGTGTTAACAAATTATAACAAGTGGACCTGACTCTTGTTTCATTCTCCAACTCCATTCACTATCACAGATTAAAGGTTTGAATTATTTATACATACAGCTGCCTTTCTAAGCTCCTTAAAGTGAATCACCTAGAATCTTCTCATGTTAGCCAGGTAGCTTTGCACCCAGTAGGTTCTTGATAAATAAACTAAATTTGGCTGGCCAATAATGACTGTTTTTGGTTTTTCTAAATAAGCCTGTTCTTCTAAATGGAGAACTAGGAGATCTGTTAGTGGGTGAAGCACATCCCCGCCTTCCCTTCCACATTCCAGACCTGTGCCCAGAGTCTTGGAGGGTGTCCACATGAGTTCACTGTCATGTCAATGCCCTATGGCTCTGGGCATGAAACCTGACATTTTTCACATTCTCTAAGGATACTGGCTTACATTTAAATTTCAGTGCCTTCTCATTCCTCTTGCCTGTCACCCATACTAAATGAATTACCTAAATAAGTCCCTCACATATTCATTACAGAATAAATTCACCTCCTCGGGTAGTTTTAGGGGCCACCTTCTAGCTGGGATGATGGCACTAAAGTAAATATTAAACCTGTGACTTCAGGAAGCAAAGGGAACACTTAAAAGCCACCACACCTGAGACAGCTTGTTCTCCCAGCCAAGACACACACCCTGCTGTAGGTAGAAAGTGATTTCCCATGTGAAACTTTCCCTGATGTCCTGGCTTCTTTGCAACCTGACCTTAAAGAAGTAAGGCAAATGCTTAATTGATGGAGGCCTTATCAGGATGGAGGAGGGTAGATAAATTACTTCCCTTTTCCCTATCATTTTCTTTTTTAAAACTTGATTGATCCAGAGGTATTTATTTCTAGCTGGCGTTAGGAGCAATATGCAATTACAGACACATATGTACCTCTTATATATTTACGAACAATTACTGGTTGGAGAAGAAAAGTTCTAGTGAGAAGTCACACAACTCCCAAATAGTAGAGAAATTCTTGAAAGAATGAAGTTATTTGTTTCTATGAATTTTAAGGTTGTAGCAACTTGCCTTCCAGTCACTATTGCTGTAGTTGTACCTGCCTAAGAAATTATTCTTTGATACCTCATTGTCATAGAGAAAAGCATGAGAAGAAGAAATCAGGAGTTGATTTCTTGAACCCGAGTTTTCTTCATTGAAAAGGATTCTAAAGCAAGGATTGGTGGATAGCCAGGGTGCCTGGTTCCTAGCCATGCATAACGGGATCTCTAGGGTTGGAAGAGGGTTCAACTGATACAACCTTCCTTCCTCACCACTTTCTCATCTCAGCTCTGCCTTTCTGTGAGAATATCAGCTGAATAAGCAGCTCTTCCTAAAGCATGTTTGTTCTCAAATGTGTGCAGAGAGCCACAGTCAAGGTTAAACTCAGTGGACAAAAGCAATGAGAGAGCATGGTGGGAAGAGAGGCCAGAAAGGAGAAACTCTCAGCAGATGTAGCCCTCATTCTCCTTGGTCAAACACAACTCACCATTCCCTTTTACAACTCTGAGCTAATTACGTTGGACTTTTCTCATAGTCCCTCTATTTATGCAATCCAGAATAACGTTTGAATTCTTTTATTGCTCCAGAACCTGGTGCCAAAGACATTAAAATTTTATCTGCCCCTGCACTCAGATTCATCCTTCTCAAGTCTATTGCCTGTGACTGTGGAGGATCTGTTCTACCTCCAGATGGCTTGTCCCTAGCCTCATTACCCTATTTGTCACTACACTGAAATGGATAATCCAGTCACCAGCCTCTCTTCAATCTGATTTGTCCTTCTTACTGGCCACCCTTGTCCTCTGTCTGCCACTCAGTTCACTTACCTCCTACCCACAGGGCTTCCCTTACTCCTAACATGTGTGCTCAGCTCAGCCTTTACACTTCTTTCCCTGTATGTCACAGGTCGCCCCTAGATTTCCTAGGTCTCAGGATCAGCCACAAGCAGAGCCCCCAAGTGTTTAGAGAAGTCCCCTCACATGGTGAATGTGATGGAAGGGACTCCCAGAGTTTCTCTGCCTAAAGGGTGGCCTGATTTTATAGGCCACCCTTTTAAAAATCCAGGAAATAAAATAAAACCAAAACTTCTGGATGGATTGTCCTTTATTATACAAGCATTAATGCTATTCATTTCCTACCCAAAGGGGCAATTTGATTGTCCCAACCCAAAACAACCTTTTGACATATTAATTCCAGCACCACCCAGCTCTGTGACAATGCTTCAGCAAGTGGTGAGACCATGGAGCCATTCATGACTTGAGCAGGTCCACTCCACCAAACGTAAATCCACTGAGGCAGTGGCTGGTTATAGATCGATTGCGTTGAGCTGCGCACGTCTCAAAATATAGTATCATGTCTAGCATTTTGCAAGCTTTCAATAAATATTTGTGAAAGGAAAAAAGGAAGGAAGGAGAGAAATGGAGAAGGCAGGTCTAATACCCTAAGAACACCCACAGACAACACATCATTCATCATCGCGGGGCTTTTATTCTCCCCCCACCCCCGCAATCCTTTTGATTTTCAAATCCTCACATCCTAAGTTTCTGTTAATTCATTATTCATGTATGTTTGTGTGTGTTCTGCCTTGAATTAGTCTTAATTTTTTTTAACTCTTAATTTCTGAACCTCTTTAGGTGGCATAATTTTATTATTCTTTAGTATTTCTTTGGTTTCTTTTAGGAAAAGTATGTTACTTCTAACATTTGTTCCCCCCCCACCATCTTCCAGACAGTTCCAACACAAAAAGTATTATTTAATTTTTTTAGCCACATCTGCCTCATTTTTTCAATAAATTACCATTCCCATGTCTTAGCCATCCTACTGTCTCCTTCAATGACCCCTGTCTTCCTTACACACTTGAAAATTTTCCCATTATAATTTTACCCTTCAGTACAATCTCCTTTTCATTTGCTACCTTTGCCTTTCTTATCTTTTTTTACACTCTCTGGACTTTGTTCCATAATCTTCCTTGGCTGCCTCTGTACCTGATGCCTAATGCCTCATGTATGTCTCCTTCTTACTTCTGATTACTTCTTTTTCACTTGTTCATCCACAATTGAGGATTTTCCTATTGCCAGGACTATAGCAGGATAACCCCCAGGTTTATATTAATTTATGTTTGAATACTTTTCATTTCCAACCCTGTTCTTCATTCCTTCCCTGCCTTCAACCCACGTGGCTTCTCCTGGCACCTCAGGATGCTCTGTGGTTATGCCCGGCTTCTTCGTGATATGAGAGTGACAATGACCTCTGCCTATAGCCACAGCTGCATTGCTTGTTTTCAAACAGTAGTATGAGGTAGAGAAGCAAGTGTTGTCCTCTTATCAGAAAATTATCTATAAGGAAGTGGTCCTTGTAAATAGTAGGAAAGACATTCTCTTCTATGGTGTCATTATCTAACCATATGCTACCCAGCAACAAACATTTATAAAGCAAACTACAGAAAGAGAAAGGCACCTCTCTGGAGCTGTCTCCAAACCCTTGGTGATTCAGACCCCACAAGGATGCTTGAAGAACAGACCTGGGGCCCAGAACCGTGGCCAGGGTGTCCCTGGCTTTGCCAGTAACTACCTATAAAATCTTAGCACCTTCTTTTCCCTTGTCCTCAATCTGCTCTTTCAGCCTCAGTTTTCCTAATCTATAAAAAAATAAAGATTATACTCCATACTTAAAGGGTCCTGCTTGTGACCTTAAGAGAGTCAATTATGAGAATTTTCTCTCAGCTTCTGGTATCATGAAGATGTCAGCAAACTTCATCTTCATTATTCATACCTTCCACTTTGTTCTTGTCACCCTCTTTTGTGCATTCGTTCCTCCTACTTCATTGTCACCAAGCACCGTCATGTTTTGTAATGTACAGTCCCCTTCACCCTCCCCCACCTTCCAGCAAGTGGGGAAGCTCCCCTGCCACTCACCTGGGGTGTAGTGGGCTGAGAAGGCCCTGAGCAGTAGTGGAAGGGGAAGTAGTAAGGGGAGCCTAGAGCCAGATTTCCTTGCTTCACATATGATCTGTGACTTTGGACATGTTGCTTGACCTCTCCATGTCCTGTTCCTCACCTGCAAAAATGTACCTTAGTCAGGTTTCTGGGAAGAGCAAGTAATTAATACTCATAAAGCATTAGAATAATATCTCACAGGAAGTCAGCATTTGTATTTTAGATGTTTCTGAATCTTAACATAAAAGACTAAATCAGTTTCAAGAAACAGCAAACTAAAAGGTTGGGGACTCAAGGGGTTCATCTGGGTTTCCCTAAAACTACCACATAGAAGCTGCCATCCCCCAAAAGCACACACAATGGTCCTAGGGGGAATCTCAGATCTCAGATTTTTAACCTATCTATATTATTTTATAGCAAAACCTCAGTTTCCATAGAAATACCCAGTAATTTTTTTTTTAAATCTTGAGTGTAATAAGTAATGAATGTTTCACAGTGGTCCCTCTAAAGTGAAGGTTCTCAACCAGAAAATGTGTTTGATCTCTGTGACTCTTTCTTTTTAGTGATGATTATAACTTGTAACTAACCATGAGATGACCTAGTTTTAGATTTCTCTCTAACACTAGAGATTGACATGTAGCTTCTCCAGCACATATGCTTGGCCAACTCATACAATCCAGCGTGTTTTACTGTCCTCCTCAGGTAAAGGAGGGATCCATTAGAGAGATGCCTTAACAACGAGATGCTCATGATCCAGGATTTCATGCTGTGATGTCTGCACACAGGAGAGTGGATACAATAACCATTAGAGAGTCTAGTGTAACTGGTCTAGATTTAAAGGGACATTCAGACACCTACCAGAGGCTTGGAAGGCAAATTGAAGTACTTAGCAAGGCTGGGAGACCTGGACAGTTTGTTGGAGATTTTGTCCCGGGAGAAGTGATCCTTTAAGGGCTTGGCTGTAACTTCCTCAGTGGGTGAAAATCACCTCTTGAAATGAAATTGATATGAATGTCAATGTTAGTACGAAAGCACCTCAACTTCTAAGTACTTTGTCTTTCCAATAACGAAATATTCATGTTTGGACATCTACTGGCTGATAATTTAGAAGAGTAGAGCTGTTATTTAAGGAAATAATAATGAGAAAGATCAGAAAGGCAGCAAAGACTGGGGACAGATTTTTTTTACGTCTCACTGTTATTAGAAATATGACTTTTTTCAAATATTAAACATAAGACTTTAATTCCCCTCCTGCCATCCAGTGTCTTTTCTGCAAACATCTGGATAAAGGAATCCTGTCAAATCCACCATGTTTTGAGACATTCCTGGAGCGTGGATGTTCTTGAGATTATGCTCTTGGATTACTTGAATAGAAATAATAAATACTTTCAGTACTTAAGGCTGTAATGCTCTGGGTTGGATTTGGATTTTTGTTTCATTTTAGTAAAAGGTGGAGATTCAAAGTCAGCTCCTTACCCAGAAGGATATACTGGATGTGAATATAGTTTATTGCTTTCTGACCTACATTTCCTCCTTTTTTCATTATTTGAAAAGTTTCTTGACAAGTCGAATGTCTGCAGCCCTGCATTTCCAAACGTCTGTCTTGAAGGAACTGTGGCACTTCAGATTTTCACATGATGATCAGACATGTGCTTAACTTTCTCAGGCTAAACTGGAACAATGGGGGTAGTCTCACACGGATAGAAATGTATTTGAGAGCAACCCAAGAGAGGGAGAAATAGTTGGAACTGTCAGAAGTTTAACCTTAGAGTCAGCGTGGGCTTATGCAGACAGCCTTCACCTGAGAGGCAAGTCATCTGTGATCTGGCCCTGGCTCAGACCTGTACCTCAGTTTTCCCATCTGTATAATGTAGGGAATCCAGAGTTTGCCTATGTTGGAAGAATGTAAAGTCAGAGGACAATGCAAACATGACCTCTGACTCTGCTCCAAACTAGCTGTGTAACAGTGGGACTCTGCTATCCTTGGAACTTCATGTAAGAAAGCATGTTTGACATTCTGTCATTCAAAATTGACAAAGGAAAACTCACAGTCACAAATTAAAGTTTAACATCAGCCTAAACTGTAAATTAAGTAAGTCCACATTTTTAAGTTCGTCCATTCTATGAGCAAAACCAGGGGTTATAACCATAAGCAAAATCAGACAGGTTCTCCGGCTTTTCAGTTTATAAGCAAGATGAGACAGACATTGATCAAATAATCAAACAGATGTGAAATTATATCAAGACAATAGCCGAAGAGCCCAAATAAAAGAAGAGAAAAATTTAAGTATCAACAAATGACTTCATAGCAAACTTAATTAAGTCAATATAAACCCAAAAGGAACTATAGAAAACTGGAAGGCAGTATTTTTTAAATTACTGAAATTCCAATTTCTGAAATTCCAGGATGTGCCCACATGGAACAGATTCCATAATGTAGTGTAAAATTAGCCACAACTTCCAGGTGGGTCTTCCTGGTTCAATCTCACTTCAGTTGATCCATGCAATTGGCATATCTTATTGTCCAGGCACTATGTACCAGATATCTTGGTAGGCACTGAGGGGCAGTAGGAACAGTTCCTACTTATTGAGCTTTTGCTGCATGGTGAGTCTTATCATGGCTGACCATTTACAAATTTCCATGATTCTGTGGGCTAGCTAGCTGGTTCCCTGACTAATGTGGATTCATGTGGAAGATTGTCCTCACTCATGTATGGCAGCTGGTGTAGGCAGTTGACCCTGGGATCTCCATTCTCCTCCATTCTCCTGTGACCTCAAAAGCAGTCACAGGCCCAACCAGCTCCCTCACACGGAGGTTTCAGGACAGCATTCTGAGAGGGAGAAGGCTGAAGCTCTTTTTTTTTTTGTCTTTTCTTTTTTGGTGCTAGGATCGAACCCAGGGCCTCACGCATGCTAGGCAAGCCCTGTACCACCAAGCTACATCCCATCCTTTTTTTTTTTTTTTTTTTTTTTTTTTTGAGACAGGATCTTATTCATTATGTGGTCCAGGCTGGCCTCAAACTCACAACCCTCCTGCCTCGAGCTCCCAAGTGTTGGGATTACGTCATGAACCACCACATCAGTAAATTAAATTCTTTTTCATTGTTTAATATCAATATTCTTTTTTTGGCAGCACTGGGGTTTGAACTCAGAACCTCGAACTTGCTAGACAGTTGCTCTTACTGCTTGAGCTACTCTGCCAGCTCAGGCTGAAGCTCTTAAGGCCTAGCTTAGGAAGTCAGGTAGCCTCGCTTGTATTGCATTTGCTGGTTGAAACAAATCACAGGAATATCCCAGATTCAAGATGGGGAAACAGACTCCCTCTAAGGAGTATGTTTACCAACAGGAGAGGAATTTTCTGCAGTCTACCAAACATCATGATAGAAGGCATGATTCTAGAACCAAAGACCTCCTGGTTTCATATCTGCATGGTCATTCAGTCACTCAATAGCTAAGTTCCTTTTCCTCTGTGTGCCTCAGTCATCTTATCCATAAAATGGGAACAGTAACAGTTACCACCTCACAGAATTGCTGAGAGGGTTAAAGAAGTTAACATATGTAAAGCCCTTAAGACAGTGCCAGGTCTGTTTTTATTAATCCAGTCTATCAGACATTCATCAATAAATTACACACAAAAATATTTAATTAGCATTAACTATTTATAAATTAATATTATAAAATTAATTAGTGCAAGTGTTAATTTATGCTGGTAGTTAGCATAAATTAAAATTAATTAATTAGCAGGAGACCTCTAGGAAAAGTAAGAATGCAATAAGAATAAATAGTATGGGAGGAAGTCCTCTGAGAAATAACTATGAACTGAGGCCTGGAAGGTTTGCACAGGAATCCAAACGTAGGTCAGACAAGATTTCCAGGAGGGGACAAGACCATGGTGGGAAGAAACTGGGCACATAAAGGACTGGGAAATTCAATCCATTCATTCTTTCATGTCCTGGGCACTTGCTTAAAAGAATTGAATAATAATAATTAATTCCATGTTTTGTCAGTCATTTCTTAAAAATACGTATACATAAAGCCACTGAAGAAGCGACAGAAAGGAGAAGAGGGTCCCAGGCCTTTGGAATGAGGCTGGCTAGTCCCCAATTCAGCCTCTAAACCAGCTGTGCAAGCTTGAATTAGTTCCTCAACCTCTCTGACTTACAGTCTCCTCATCTATAAACCAAAGCACATTCCTTTTAGGATTTTTGTGAATAGGGTAACGATATTCAGTATACTTAACATTCAGAGCAGGCCCCTGTGAGCCTGTGCCCCAATGTGCATTGAAGTTTTAGGTCCAGCCCTGAGTATCAAATGCTGTGACATATTTGAAGAACCTGCAAGAGTTCCCAGTCAGTGGACCTAATAAACAGTTGCTCTGTGATTGTTATTTGACTCTGGAGTTCCCTTTAGTTCCCCATTTCCCTATATCTCCTCTCTCTTCATAAGCCTTTGTCACAGGTGACAGCCTGACTCCCCACACTGGCCTCTGTCTGCCTGCCTGACAGGGGTTTGTACTTGGGAGATTAAGCTGACCCATGCCCCTGGGCAATGGCTGCAAACACTGAGGTGGGCTTGGAGTTGGAGGGTTTTAAGAGGATGGGGCCCTCCTTCCTGGGGGTGGCAGGGAGGCCTTTTCTCTGCCCTCCTGGAAAGACATTTCCAAGGGCTGCTCAGCCTCAGGGTTTCAGCTAGCCTTTCTCTCCCCCTCCACTGTTTTCTCTTCCTCTCCCTTCTTTTTTTTTTTTTTTTAACATGCAAGTTGCCATGAAAAATTTGTTAATGAAATATTTGCTCAGAAGTCTGCTCTGGGCTAGGCTGATAACCTATCTGTGTTTGAGTTTGGCTTCCCATATTCTAAATACTCATCTTCTGTCTGTTTAGCTTATTGATTGGTTTGGCAGGGAAAGAAACCTTGTCATCAGTGATCAAGGTCAAACTGAACAGAAAGGGTAGGGGTAAGGGTGGGGAGGAGAAGATGAACTAATGGGTGAAGGAGGCAAGAGAGACTTGTCCCTGTTTCCTTGAAGGAATGGAGTCCCACTCCAAACCAACCCCTCCAGCCCCAAGTTTCAATGCAGCTTTAGCTGGCAAAAGAGACACTCTTGGCAGAGGGGACCTGGATGGGGACTCGAGTACAAATGTGGAAAGGTGATAGGCTAGCAGATGGTGTAAACTTAGAGGAGGTTGCTGGGACTAAGCCTGGGTGGGCATATTAGGAAAAGTGAGATAGGGTAGCTGGTGTCTGAACAATGCTAAAAGGTCTTTCAGGACATGGCTGTTGAAAGCTCTGCTGAAGCCTCATGTCTTGTAAAGGCTGACTACTTAGTTAAAGGCAGAATAGTAATTCAATTAAAATTAAAAGCAATGAGCAGGTGATGTTTGCAGCACCAATGCATGGTCCCAGTCATTGTTGACTCCTAGTACATATGACTATTGGGCTGTGAAGCACAACCTAAGTCTTTGCTCTGACTCATCTTGATTATGTTTCTAGAGGCTGACAATCGATGAACTGGTGGGCAGGGAGAACACACTGGCTGGGCAGTATAGGAAGTGCCTGACTGGACAAAAGATGCCAAACCTGGGCTATACTCCTGTATCTCCCTACTGGCTTTACGACCAGGTCAGACTTACTTCTCTGAGCCTCAGGAGCCTCAACTGTAAAACAGAGGACATAATATGTAATCTGAGTTGCTATAAGGAAGAATAAAGATTGCATCCATACAGTACCCATGCATGCTGAGAGAGGTCTAGAAAGCACCATTTAGAATTGAGTATCTACTACAAGGATGTCACAAAGCAAATTTCCCTCTCCCCACTATGGCCATGGAAAGTGAGAGTGACTTACGGCTATACGAGCTTGGTCTCTCACTCACTGAACA
The DNA here is from genome assembly GCF_047511655.1 of Castor canadensis. Taxonomy (NCBI): domain Eukaryota; kingdom Metazoa; phylum Chordata; class Mammalia; order Rodentia; family Castoridae; genus Castor; species Castor canadensis. Next base: position 120,091,817 of record NC_133396.1, read on the forward strand.
CAGGGCACTGAGCTGTGCCTGGAGTGCTTGGCACTAGAAGTGTAAAAGGTACACCTCAAGTACTCCCATCCAAAATGCTTTGCACCCAAATTGTTTCACATGCAGGGTTTTTCTTCAGATTTTGAAATATTTGCTGATATATAATAAGATATCTTGAGGATGGAACCCTCCCAAGTCTAAACACAAAATTCATTTATGTTCCATATATACCTTTTATATGGAGCCTGAAGGTAATTTTATGCAACATGTATGTTGACTGAGACCTCTCACCTGAGGTCAAGTGTGGAATTTTTTGCTTGTAGTATCCTATTGGCACTCAGAAAGTTCCAGCTTATAGAGCACTTCATATTTTGCGTCTTCAGGTAGGGATTCTTGACATGTGCAGCTTAGACATACTTCTAGCTTTGGACGAGTTCACAGTTTTGGTAGAGAAAAGCACAGCTACATGGATAGTAAGTGGTCACAGACAGTGTGACTTGAGGGATAGCTGAAAAAGCAAAGAAGGAGTGAGTGGTTCTCCCTGGCTGGTGGGAGAGTATGGGTCCAAATCAGCTTCTTGGAGGATATTTTGAAATAAATGCCACTTGCCAGGTAAACGAGGAAGAACAGGCATTTAACTGTGTATTGTGAACCAGGTGTGTGCGTGTACTTCTGTAATCTCCATATGCAGAAGGTGGAGGCTGGCCTGGCAAAAGCTTGAGATCCTACCAGAAAAATTAATTAAAGCAAAACGGGGTGGGGACATGGCTCAAGTGGTAGAGTATTAACCTAGTAAGTGCAAGGCCCTGAGTTCAAACCCCAGTACCACCAAAAAATGTGTACTGTGCAGCCTGTTCTGAGATGGCACATGGCTCCTGTGCTGGAGGGCAGGAGTGAAAGACTGAAGCTGGAGAAGAGAGGGAGGATCTGAAGGCTGTCAGCAAGGGCTGAGGAGTGCATGAGCAAGAGGTGAAGAAAAGAAGTTATGAATGTGGTCTTTTCTCAGCCAATGGGAAGAAGGGGATCTGGCATTACTTACTGGAGAGACACTATTGACCTTTCTTTAAAAAGGAGACATTCACACTCTCGTAGAATGTGTAGGAGGAAGCAGTAAAGGAGAAGCTGGCAATATGAATACCCAGCAGAGCCAGATATTGTCCAGGGAACTTGAGAAGGGATGGCATCAAGAGTCCAGGGCCATGGTAACTTAATGGGGAGAATAATGCTTCTTTCTCCAAGCCTGGTGTTCTTGAGAGGTGAGACAAGAGACAGGGTGGATACAAAGGAAACATTTATGGTGAGGATAGTGCTCTATGCTTGTCCTGAGAACTTTGACTCCTCCATGAGAAGACAGGTATCTGCTGAGCATGAGAAAAAAGAGTATAACAATGGTGGAAGGTTTCTGTGGGAGATAGGAGAGTTTAATTGGCTAGATTAAAGGGTTACTCAGGAACCTGGGGGCCCAGCTAAGGCCACAGATCATACGTCTGTGGTGGTCCCAAGGCACCCATTATAGGAATTATACCATCTGAACTCAGTTACAAGAAGACATAAGGCAAAAGATGAGACTGATCGAGAATGAAGCTTTGTAGGACTGTCATGGTGGAGACATCTAGGATGCTGGGGAGAAAGTTAAGGAGATAGAGCATAGGACTGGCAAGCCAAGGGAAGCCTCCAGAGGACACTAACCAGAAAATGAGTCAGGAGACCACCAGACTCTATGAGGTCCAACAGCAGGTGGGCTGGAAGCAAGAGACTGCACCTGCTGGTGAGGTGAGGGTGTGACTGCATATCACACACTGGGGTCTCAGAGAAGGGTAGCAGTGGGTCCCCAGGGCTTACCAAGCCCAGTGGGTAGCCTGAGAGCAAGTATGAGACTTTCTGGTCTCTGGAATGTCATTTGCATACTTGGCACTGGGACACAGTGAGGTCATCACCTGGAGGACTACATTTCTCATTAACAGGCAGGATTCAGTAGACATTGCTTTGAGTTTTTGAAAGATATCTTATTCTGTGTTTGGCTCACAGAGTCAAAAAACTGTCTTTAATAAGGAGGTGCATTTGATTCCATTAACAAATGAAAGGGAGATGCCACACATTGATTACCTAGGCACTCAGGGATAATGCACCAAACTCGCAAGTGCAATGAGACGTTCTAACTTTCAAGAGAAGCAGAGCAACATTTGTCAGACACCACACGAACTTTTAGTTGGAGGTAGCTCACAATGGTGCCATGTTCATGCTAATGGCATCGCATCCTGGCAAAATGTAAGTTGTTAGTGGTTGTTATGATAAAAAGCAAAGTGGTGAGTCAAGATTAGCGTGGAACAAAGAATGACAGGGGTGGGATCCAGTTTGGTTCCATGGTTGGAAAAGTTGCTTAGTGCTCAATAGATACATACCCCCATGAGTAAGTCAATATTGCTATGTAGGAATGAAATAGAAAACACCATATTTTCTTTCACTTTGTGTGCTTTGTCTCTACAAATGGCTAAGTTATGAAAGGTATAGTCCCATTAAGTTGTTTGAACCTAGCCACTTAATAAATAGAACTTCTTGGTATTTCTTTAAGTGTAGAGGTACCATGAAAGAGAATCATTAAGGCACCAGGGATGTTGTGAACACAGAGAAAATTGGGAACATTTTCTTGGAGTTTTTGGATTATCTTTGATTCCTATTGTAATTTTTTAATCATAGAAAGAGCTAGAATTGCTACCATTTCAATAATGTCCCCCAAAGGCTCACGTGTTAAAATATTGGTCCCTAGTCTGTGGAGCTATTAGAAGGCAGTGCAGCCTTTAAGAGGTGGAGCTAAATGGGAGGTCTTCATATCATTGGGGGCATGCTCTTAGAAGGTATATTGAGACCCTGTTTCCTTCCTCTTCTTTTCTTGGCCATAAAGTGAGTAAATTTGCTACCACATGCTCACTGCCATGATGAGCTGCCTTACCAGAGACTCAAAAGCAACTGGTCAGCCTGCTATGGACTAAAACCTTTGGAACCATGAGCCGAAATAAATCTTTTTTCTTTATGAGTTGGTTGTCTAAGGTATTTTGTTACAGTAACAAAGTTGACTAACACAGTCATTTGATATAACCGATCTTATTTTACAGAGGACATAGCACAGCTGTTTAAGGGGCCTTGTCAAAAGTCATCTACTGTTGGAAGAAAAACTAGAACCCACGTGTCATCATTCCCTGTCTAATGTCCCCTTCTGCTGAAAACGTGTAGCCTATTTCATTCGATCATTTATGTAATAATAATGATAATTAGGAGATTAATTCATTTTCACTCAAAACCCTTATTTACAGAAATGGAAAACCAATTCCAGCTCAAAAGCTGTTCCTCCTTGGTGTGAGCCATGGTAACATTAGGTCCTACTAAGCATAACTCATCTTAACTTGCTGACCCGGAAGTAAGTGTAAGCAATCTCCTTTTGCCAAATCAGATCTGAAGTCTGAAAATGAAATCAGTGGACTCCGTGCATCCCAGAGGACTACTTTTTCAAAACATTTTTAATCCTCAAAATTTTGGATAATGTTAAAAATAAAATTCATTCTAGTCTTATGTTCCTCAGAGCTGCATGCTCAAGTAGGTAGACAACAGCAAAGCCTCATGGGACACTGGCATGGGGCAGTTAGCTGGGCTCACTCACTGATGAGGACCTGCACAAGAACTTCTACAGCACTAGGTTTCAAATCATGATGCAGATATAGGATGGTTGTGAACACATTATTTCGAAGTCATTTTTTATAATTAGATGAGCCAACTCAAGCTCCACATGCTAAAGTAGAGTCAGTGTCTTCCACAGGATCCTGATGACTCCCAGGACCACTGAGGAAGAAGAAGAGAAGGAAGGGGCTGTTTCCTTCTTGCTCCTTTTCCCTCATGGATGAATGGGTGATTGCTCTCTGTGACTTGACTCTCACAGTGGTTCTCCCCTCTATCTGTTGCAGATGATCCCAAGTATGGAGCCCAACTCGTCTTCTAATTTAATCCCCAAGACAACAACTGTTTCAGATCTAAACTAATAGTAGGAGGCCAGACTCATAGGACAGCACAGGACAGGAATCAAATTTAAGTATCCCTTGTCTCTAAAAAGTCACTAGTCACTTCTCCTATGAGGCCTTATCATTGACCATAGTGCTCCATGCTTGACTGAGCTCTCTACCATCTCACCAGCCATACTTTTGTCTCTAGGCCATATCTGTCATTGTTTCTTGTAAAGTTCAAGGCAGGAAATTCCTAAGTATCCTTACTTTATGAATAGAAAATTAATTTTTTTCTTTTTGGTCACAACTCACTTACGTAGCTCCAGAGCCTGGCTTCTCACAGCACATTAGATCTCTCCAAACAGTAAAGGTATCAACATCCCTTTCAAGACACAGCCCCCGTTTAAGGTTTACCACACATATCATAAAACTTTGGGGTTGCTTTAAGATATTCAAAACTTTCCATGTTAAACCACACACTTTGCAAGCTAAATGCAAATGCATGAAACACAAAGTGATTTTTCAAAACCCCAAGTAGAAATGCTGCTGTATTTGTCTCTCTGCCATTCAAGTACCAGAGCCACTATTTCCAAAAAAATGACTGAACTATCTATGACAGTCTCAGACCTGGAAATAACATCTAGAAGTGTGGTCTAATTTCTCCACAGAGACTGGAGCAGCAGGTCGGGCACTTGCGAGTTTGATGACGATAAGTCGGTGGTGCTGTTGACACATGAAGCTTCAGTGGCCCAGCCAAACTGATCAAATATAAACCCAATTTCCAATTTACAGGGTTGGGTGGGCTAACAAATTGTATCAGAGGCTTTGCACAGAAGGCTTTAAGAAAACGGAGGTCTTGCCATGAGCCTGTGACTCCCTGCCTCTCCCTCTGCCTCGAGAATTTGTAGTCACTATTAATATACAACACAGGCAAAGTACAGACCTGACTCAGGACAAGTGGATGAGGGAGGAGTAGACATTACAACCCCAGGGACAGTAGTTAATGGCAATAATCATGGAAAAATTTCGAGAACCCTGTCTTTGGTCCAACCACTTTTATATACATACTGTCTCATTTAATTCTCACACTTATAGCCTTAAAAGGTAACTAGTGTTACCCCTGTATGTCAGTATAGTTTTATGAAATAGCTACCTGTATTTACAGATGCATTTTTCACTTGTAATGGCTTTTGTTTTCTAGCAGTCTTCTGCTTGCTCAAAATATACCTTGGCACTGACAGTCCTTGGATACAATTGGTATGGCAAAAACAACAAAAAATGTTCTTGGCACACTCAACCCTTCACCCCCTTTCTGCTCATCATCTTTAACATCGTGCTTGCCACATTCAGACAGGAGGAAGGAAAGAGGAAAGACAAAAAAGCCAGCTGCAGGGCTGGGTCTACCATCCTCTTAGCTTGCTTTCTTGTAAGCTATATCCACTGACTTTTCACATGTCATTGGCAGAAAAAAATCACATTGTCACCCTGTTCACAAGGGATTCTGCAAAATACATTTAGCTAGTCACAACACCTTTCTAAAAGAGGAATGTGAATTAAAATTACACTGAAGTACCTTTCTGTTTTACTAATCAGATAGAAAAAATTCAAAATGTGTTGGATGGGTATGAATAAAAATATCTCAAAAATTCCTGTCGAAGTGTAAAATTGTGCAACTTTTATGGAGGGCAATTTAGCAAAATCGTCTAAACTATGAGTGCACATGCCTTTTGAGCAATTCTATTCTAGAAAATTATCACACACATGTTTGCCTACATGTGAAATGACATATGCAAGCATATATGCATTTGAGAAATGCTTATAATTGTTCACCAATAAGGGATTGATTGAATAAGTTGTAGCTAATTCATACAAAGAAATTTCATGAGGCCTTTTAAACCTTGGAAAGGGCCAGGTGCTGGTGGCTCACACACATAATCCCTAACTACTTGAGAGGCTGCAATCAGGAAGATCATGGTTCCAGGTCAGCCAAGGCAAAAAAGTTCCATGAGATCCCATTTCTATGGAAAAGACTGGGCATGGAAAGTGCATGTCTGTCATCCCAGTGATGTCAGGAAGCCTAAGATAGAATGATCACCAGCATGTACAAAAAGCAAGACCTTAACTCCAAAACAACCAGAGCAAAAGGGACTGGAGGTATGGCTCAGGTGGCAGAGAGCCTACCTAGCAAACAAAGCCCTAAGTTCAAACCTAAGTATCGCCAAAAAAAAAAAAAGAAAGAAAAAGAAAAGGAATGTTTGTTCTCTACTGGTATAAAATGATCTAACAGATACATTGCTAAGTAATAGCATATATAAACACAGACATATATTATATATTTGCATATATGCACATTTATACAATATGTAAGACTACAGATATATGTGAATATACATGTGTATATACATTTTGTAAAAATAAAGAAGATAAAATTATGTATCAAAAAATGAAAACCCAAATTATAGAATAGAAGGAAATACTAAAAACTCTTCCCAAAATATGCAAAGAACTCTTAAAACTCCACAGTAAGAAAACAAACAACTCAATTTAAAAATGGGCCAAAGATTTTAACAGACACCTCACCAAGGTAGATATATAGATGGTAAACGAGCACCTGGAAAGATCTGCAGTATTGTATGGCATCAGGGAAATGCAGATGAAAACAATGATGGGACTCCAACACACATGGATTACAATGCCTAAATCCAGAAGACTGACACCACCAAATGCTGGAAGGCTGCAGAGCAATGTAAACCATCATTCATTGCTGACAGGAGTGCAAATGATAGGGCCACTTCAGAAGACAATTTGGCAGTTTTTTACAAAGCTAAATGTACTACTGCCATATAACCCTCCAATCACACTACTTGCTATTTTCCCCCATTTGGTCGAAAACTTATGTCCATGCAGAAACCCACACATGGATGTTCACAGAAGCTGTATTTATAACCATCAAAACTTGGAAGCAGAGTCAGGCATGGTGGCACTTGAAAGGCTGAGGTAAAAAGATCATCAGTTCAAGGCCAGCCTGGACTAGAAGCAAAAGTCTGTCTAAAAAAAAATACACAGACAAAAAAAAAAACCCAAACCTTGGAAGCAAACAAGCTGTCCTTCAATAGGTATATGGATAAATAAACTGTGTTATATCCAGACAAGGACTATTATTTAATAACAAAAAGAAATGAGTTGTTAAGCCATAAAAAACACAGAGGGAACTTAGATGTATCTTACTAAATGAAATATTCATTTAGAAAGAAATGAAAAGAAGTCAATCTGCCTATAGTTTGGTAAACCCAACTATATGGTATTCTGGAGAATACCTTATACAGTAAAAGCTCAGGGGTTTCTAGGGGACTGGATCGGTAGGAGGAAGATGAAAACAGAACACAGAACTTTTAGGGCAGTGAAACTAGTCTGTATGGCACTATAATGTAGATAAATGTCATTATACATTTGTCCAAACTCACAGAATGCACAGCACCAAGAGGGGACTCTAACATAAACTGTAGATTTGGGGAATAATGATGTGTCATTGTAGGTGCATTAATTGTACCAAATACGCCACTCTGCTGGAGATGCTGATAGTGTAAACATAAATCAAGCAGAAGAGAGTAAATAATCAGAATGAGGGCAAATATCCATGAAACTGAAAACAAATATGAGACAATGCTACAGACCTCACAGATATTAAAAGGAAAATACAGAACTACTAGGAGAAACTCTATGCGTGATACACTGACAACGTATGCAAACCAAAAATGATGACACTCACTCAGAATGAAGCAGATATCCAAAATAATCCCACAGCCACTAAAAAGGTTGAACTTGTAGTTAAAAACCTTCCAAAAAAGAATGTCCAAGTCCAGATGGAATTCACCAAACATTTGAAGAAGTAGCACCCACTGTTCACACTCTCGTAGAGAGAAAAGAAGAATGCTTTCCAGTTCATTTTATAAGGCCAACCTTATGACAATAATGAACCACTGTCTTTTTGACAGAATCAAAAAAACAAAAAACAAAAAATCCTATGGATCAATATTTCTCATGAATATATGTGGAAAATCCTCAACAAAGTATTAGCAAATGGAATACAGCAATATAGATGAAGAATGATTCATTACATTTAAGTGGGGTTTATCCCAGGATTACAAGGCTGATTCAATATTCAAAAATCAATCAATGAAATTCACCTATTAACCTCCAAAGAAGAAAACCCTTGTTGGGTTATCAATTGATTCAGGAAAGCATTTGATAAAACACAGTGTCCATTCATAATAAATACTCAAAGAGAGAGAGAGAGAAATTCAACATGATCACCAGCATCTACAAAAAAGCAGTAGCAATAAGAAAAAGCAAAAGAGCATCAGCTAATACCATACTTAATATTCAAACAGCTTCCTCCTACCTTTCCCACCCTACCCAGCACTGCTAAGATGATTCTCCTCTAGGACTAGGGATAGGGAATACTTCTAGGGCATTCCTTCTCAGTACTGTCTTTTGACATCACACTGGAAGTCCCATTCAGTGCAATAGTTCAAGAAGAAATGGAAGTTACATAGATTTTAAAGGAAGAAATGAAGATGACATCATGACCTACATATTAAATCCCAGGGCTTTACTAAAACCTCCTGTAACAAATTGGGTGTAGCAAGTTGCAAGAAACAATATCAACATGAGAAAAAAATCTGTTGTATTTCTATGTACTAGAAATATAGAATGAGAGCTTAAATAAACCATACCACTTGCAATACTTCATACATGAAATAGATATTAGAAAATATGCATAGCATGTGAGCCAGGCATAGTGGCCTACACCAGTCAGGAGGCAGAAACAGAAGAATCTTGAGTTTGAGACCCTGTCTCAAAAACAAAGAAAAAGGACTGGCACCTTGCTCAAATGATAATGCACTTGCCTAACAAGCGTAAGGCACTGGGTTCAATCCTCAGTTCAGATAGATAGATAGATAGGTAGATAGATAGATAGATAGATAGATAGATAGATAGATAGATAGATAGATAGATAGATAAATGATAGAGAGATAGATGATCTACTGATAGATGATGATAGATAGGTAGATCATTAATAGATAGATGATGATGAATGAAATCAAAGAGGATCTAACTATGGAGAGACATTATGTTTATGCAATGAAAGACTCAGCAACAGTTCTGCCTACATTGACCTATAAATGTTTGGTTTTCTTTTGTTTTAAAAGTGTCTTGATATGTAGCCCAGGCTGGCCTGAAATTTACTATATAGCCCAAGCTGGTCTTGAACTCATGATCTTTCTGCCTCAGCATCCTGAATTCTGGGATTATAAGCATGCATGACCATACCCAGTGATGGTCTGTAGATTTAAGGCAGCATCAATCAACATATCAGCAGCCCTTTGGGCAGAAATTGAAATGCAGATTCATTTAGAAAAGGCCCAGAATGGTCAAAGCAATTTGAAAAAGATGCTAAGACTTCCCCATTTCCAGAACTGCAGGAAATAAACTTCTGTTGCTTATAAGCCATTCAGTCTAGCAATTTGTTATAGCACCCAGCACAGACCAAGACACCCAGAAGGGAGGACGAAGGCATGGACAGCTGGGAGGCCTTCCCTTAGCAAAGTTGCAGTGTGAGGCACCAGAGCATCACAGTCACAGGGAACTGGATGACCAAGCTTGGGAAGTCAGAGAGCAGGATCTTCCCCACACATGCAGGGAGCTCCAGCCTTTTTCCATATCCCAGAAACCCTGAAAAGAAACCACAAAAGGACTGCATACTAGCAAGGAAAGAACTTAGAGTGAAACCAAGACCAGGCTGCCAGCTAGGCTGACCTCACTCTAGTCCCAGCAGCTTCCCTGCCCCATCTCCCTGGCTCACCATCACCTTTAGGTGAAGTTGGAGTGCACTTAGTCCCTTGGGGACCTCTCACTACCTGTCCATCCTTCCCTATGGCTCTCCTGTATGTTCCAGCCTTACAAATGACAGTGCACAGAGCAGAAAGCTCTTGAATATCCCTTTGCTTTTGTTGTTATGTTTTCTCTGGCTGGAATTCTGTTTCAAGGAACAGGACAAGTGCTGCTCACTCAGAAATGTCCCCCTAGTCTCCATCCAGCCTAGGAACACTCCTCCATGTTCCTCTATCCTCCACAGATACCCCCACCAAAACCCTCCCTATGCAGTCTATCCTTTTCTCTCCACATCTCCTTTGGCTATCACACTCACCTGGTACAAGCACATACCTGGCTTGAGGCAGGTACACCAAAGGGTGAGGCTTTTGAAATTAACAATTAAACTACTTAGCAAGTGATTTAAAAAAATAAACTAAAAAAAATTGGTGGTAGTGGGGTTTGAACTCAGGGCCTCTCATTAAGTGCTCTACCACATGAGCCACACCTCCGGTCATTTTTGTCTTCGTTATTTTCTCACATAAGGTCTCGTCTCATGCATTTTGCCAAGCCCAGCCTTGGACCACAATCCTCCTACCTATACCTCCCAAGTAGCTGGGATTATAGGTATGAGCCACCATGCCCAGCTGAACTAACATCTTCATCAGATCCTGATTGAAAATTCTCACCCTGGAGAAAGTGAGTTGATCATTCCCTAACAGGAGAAATGGACCAGGGGTAAGATGTGCTGCTGAATTAGCTCTCTAGGGGAAAAATCCCCAATTTACAGCATCTGCTGGTGTCTGTGGTATAAATATTCCCTTCACAGTCAATTCAAGCTACCTGCATGATGTCATGTGAAAGCCATTTGAGAACTGATGCACAAAATGGGCTCTTCCAAGTGACGTGAGGCAGGACAAGCCAGTGCAAGCCCCTCCAGCACCACACTGGCCCAGGAGCCTCCTCAGACCTGGTCAGCTACCCAGTTACCCAGGGCAGCAGGTGACTGTTTCTGTGAGCAGAATGTAAGATGAGACAGAGTTCCCTGGGTTGTGGCCTAAACTCTCTCACCTGAACATCTCTGACTGGCCACTTATGAAAGGCTCATGCAAAGCCTACGTCCTCCAGGAAGTGAATTCTTTCAACCCCCAGGAACCTCTTCACTACTTATAAAGTGTGTTTGGACTGCAATTTCTCTTTTTCAATTTTCATAGCTTGTTCACAAATGACACATGTACTCTGGCAATCGCTTCATATCACCATTTTCTTATTTCTTGTCTGTTTCTCTTGGTTTCCTTACCTGGATTATAAGCTCTGTTGGGATAAAGTCCATTTTGTACATTTCTCATGGATCTTTCTCTCACCTGGCACAGTGCTGTCTTCTCAAGTGCTTATTGTACAAGTAGTGTCATGCACTTGCTCTTGAGTATTCGTGCCAGGCCTCAGTGCCCCTCTGGAGATTTAGTCACCGAGGCTCTGTGGCTGCTTCTCAAGTGCCTGCCTCAGTCTCCTCATTTGCTTGCCCCATCTCTGGCGCTTTGCCAATGATATTGGCTCTCTCTGGCCTCTTCCCCATCTTCAGTGAAACCTTCAGTGAATCATTGTCCCCCACATTCTGTTGACCTCCAACCTCCACTGAAGCTTCTTAAATTATACATATTTTTGAGTTCCTATTCACTGTTTCTAAAATGTTGATTGATCCCCTTGGTTTTGACCTTCATTTCCAAGTGTGACATCTTGGATGGATGAATGGTTGGATGGATGCATAGATGAATGGATGCATGGATGAATGGATGCATTGATGGATGCATAGATGAATGGAGCATGGATGAATGGATGCGTAGATGGATGGATGCATGGATGAATGGATGTGTGGATGGATGGATGGATGCATGGGTGGATGCATGGATGAATGGATGCATGGATGGATGGATGTGTGGATGGATGCATGGATGAATGGATGCATTGATGGATGCATAGATGAATGGAGCATGGATGAATGGATGCATGGATGGATGGATGCATGGATGGATGGATGTGTGGATGGATGCATGGATGTGTGGATGAATGGATGAATGGATGTGTGGATGGATGCATGGATGAATGGATGCATGGATGGATGGATGCATGGATGAATGGATGCATGGATGGATGGATGCGTGGATGAATGGAGCATGGATGAATGGATGCATGGATGGATGGATGCATGGATGAATGGATGCATGGATGGATGGATGCGTGGATGGATGGATGTGTGGATGGATGCATGGATGTGTGGATGAGTGGATGAATGGATGTGTGGATGGATGCATGGATGAATGGATGCATGGATGGATGGATGCGTGGATGGATGGATGCATGGATGGATGGATGCATGGGTGGATGCATGGATGAATGGATGCATGGATGGATGGATGTATGGATGGATGCATAGATGAATGGATGCATGGATGGATGCATAGATGAATGGAGCATGGATGAATGGATGCGTGGATGAATGGATGCGTGGATGAATGGATGCGTGGATGAATGGATGCGTGGATGGATGGATGCGTGGATGGATGGATGCATGGATGGATGGATGCATGGATGAATGCAAATATGATGCACTTGTTACTGCTAGTAATTGCCTCCTACTGTGCCTTGGCTTTGCCATTGTCTCTGCCTGTTGAATTCTTACAAGTTCTCCAAGATTCAAATCTACACTCACTTTATTTTGCAATTTTCAGAATTACATTTATTAAATACTTACTATGCATAACAATGAAGGAGGTTTTTTTTTTTTGTCTTTGGGGTTTTTTTTGAGACAGGGTCTCATTATGTAGCACAATCTGGCCTTGAACTCACAATCCTCCTTCCTCAACCTCTTGAGAGGTGGAATTACAGGTGTGCACCATTACACCCAGCTCTAATAATGAGTTTTTAATAAGGAACTGCATTTTATAATTCTTCCAACTCAGTGTGACAGCTCCCTTTTGTGGATCTCTGGAACACATGGGTCAGTTCTTGTTGTTAAAGCTGAAATAGTGTGCCTGGTCTAATCTATTTATACACTTGCCTTTGCTCCACCACCCATTAGACTATAAGCTCTTAAGGGTGACTTTTAATACACTTCTACCTCTTTTTTCATTTCTGGCATCCCTCAAGGGCAGGGTTTGGTGGCTCATAAGGCTCAGTGGGTATTTTTGATTTGACTCAATTCACTAAATTGAATTAAGTGGCTAGATAAAGGATGGATGAATGAAACTATTAATATGTGGTTCTGCAAATATCTCCACAGTGCCCAGTCCATGGTTCTTCACAGACTAGACCTTCAGTCCATGCTGTTGACAGACTGATTGATGTGTTTGAAAATGAGGAGTGATTCCTGGTGAGTGAGAGGTTTTCATTTGCTCAATATGGTTTGGCTTCAAACCCTAAAACAGTCATGCCTGAGGTTTCAAAACCAACTCTGTGACTGCCTTCCTTCCAGAGCCAGGTTGCCACAGAGAAGGGGCCTAGAGAATTAAATGCATCCCAGTGGATCGATGGAGGCATATCTGAAGACAGGAAATTCCAAAGTCTCTCCCGGACTGCATGCAGCATAGGCCCTTTTGTTAACCTCCTCTGTGAGCCGAGCTGCTGTCTGGCCTTGTGTGACTGGAATGATTTTCTCCTGGACACATGCCGTGGCTTTGTAGGCCACAACCACTTCCTAGAAGCCAGTCAATTTGAGAAATAAGGGAGGTCCTAGTGGTTTGTGGTTTTGGAAGGCGTTTCCTCTGACATGAAGCCAAGGGAGGACAAGCAATTCACAATAGGCCCAGAGAAAGAAGTAAAGCCTGACTTCGGATGTCCAGAGGTGACTTCTCAGCCCCATCCATTCTAGTAGCAAGACCCCCACTGGGTCAAGTGCTTGTTGTGGAGGAAGGGAGGGGACATCTAAAGATGTATGTACAACTGACTCTAGGGGTACTGTCTCTGGTGTTCACTGTCAAGGAAAGACAGCTAAGGACAGTTGAGCCACAAGTCATGAGCTCTGAAATGGCTGAGTGGGTATTGGATGTTGGGGGAGCAGTGATGGTGTGAGAGACTAAGAAGACAAATATGCCACCAAAATGGAGTCTGTACTGTGGACACTTCCTATAGACACTGTTTGCTCATGCCTCCTGCCCAGTCCACGTACATGACAGACAGGCCACTCCACTTCTACACACAAAGAAGAAACTGTAGCCTGAACCCTCAGGGTACAGGCTCACCATGGGCAGAATAAGTAGATGCTCATAAGGGTATCATCTCAAGGGCCATATGAACCAAATAATGCCTGAAATATGCCTCTGCTTTTCCTAAGGCTTAAACAACGTTAAAAATAGAAAAATGGAGGGAAAGCACTCCCAGTACTTCAGCCATTTATAACTCAGAATCTGGGGTTTTTCTAGATTCTCATGCTGGCAGGTTTTCTTCAGGGAGGAGATGGACAAGGGAAGAGAGTCAAGAGCTGTGGGAAATGGAAGGAGGAGGATTGGAGCACAAAGGAAGGGTATAGAGGAGACTTAATGAGACTAAACACACCATTCCCTCCACAACTTTGCTGGGGACCAACCTAACAGTTCAGTCAGGTTCACTTATTACTGCCCAGCCTGTTAAAAGAAACCCAAGGTCAGGCCTGTAATCTTAGCACTCCAGAGGCAAAGGCAAGAAGATCATGAGTTCAAGGCCAGCCTGGGCTATAATGAGTCCATGTTCTCCCCACCCTGCCATAAAAAATCCCCCAAAACCCAAAAGAAAAACAGAAGCAGAAAGGAGAGGAAAAAAGAGGAGAGAGGGGAAGGGAAGGGAGGGGAACACAGAGGGAATGGAGAGTAGGGAAGGTCAGGATTTCTTCACCAGGGCTAGCTTCATGGGCACACATATATCCTGTGAAATCATTCAGGGTTCTGAGCTCAGAGGCCCCGTATATGGCTTAATGGTCTGCCGTTGTCATCTTGAAATTCTTAATAATTTTTAATTAAAGGCCCCCACAGTTTCATTTTGCACTGGGCTGTAAACATGGCATCTCTGGTCCTGTTCTTATATTCCCTCGCAAATCACAAAGCCCTCTGACCAAAGGTACATCTAACCTCACCATGCTTTCTTCATCAAAAGTGTTATTTCCTTGGGTCTGTTTTTACACATTAGGGAATATTTGAAGAAATGTCCTTAATTAAACACACTTTAATTTACCTCCACCAACTAAGCCTCTTTCCATGTGACTTATACATCATGTGATCGCTCCTATTATTAGCACAGGCTTAGCCAGCCCCAACCCCCAAACTCCTGCTTCCCTTGGCCATATATCTATATATCTTAGAAAAAAGTGGCCATGACCTCCTAGGCTCCAGAGTACTTGGCACAGGTCCCCATTTCTCAGTCACATCTATTGTTCTCATCCAGAATGACACTGGCTTCCCTGCGTCTTGCTGACATTTCTGACTTTAGTGGAGAATGCCATTAATCAATCAGCTGCATGTGTTTTGGAAAAATTAAATAGCTCAAGTCAAGGCAAACACAGTAAATAATCCTTCAACAATCCAGGAGAGTAGTGGGGGCAGTGAAGACAGGGTTGTATCTTCTCGTTATTTGAAATGCATTTAATCTGCTGCTGGATCCTCCAAACCCAGGCTGGAGTTACTTACTGAACACACAAAGATGGGACCAAAAGCTCTTTTATGTGAGTCCCAAATCAGGGTATCAATAGTGTGACTGAACTATTCAATAGGCATCACATCATGGAGAAGGAGTTAACCCATGAGATCGTTCTTTCTTGTGGTTTAAAAGTAGCTGCAACAATCTCTCTCTCTCTCTCTCTCTCTCTCTCTCTCTCTCTCTCTCTCTCTCTCTCTCCCTCTCTCTCTCTCTCTCTCTCCTCTCAATTCTTTCATAAGCATGGCTCTCCCAGGATAGGCAATAATGGCACAATGGTTAAGTGTGGCTCCTGGAGCCAGTCTGGAGACTGACCTAGACTCTCTCCCTTATTAAACATTGACCTCATTTACTGGGCCACATGGTAGCTCCATTTCTTGTCTTTAAACTGAGAGTAACTACCTCAGGCTTGTTGGAGAAAATAAAGTGAATTAGTATCCATATGGTGGGTTGAGGATGGCTGCAAATTCTTTGACATTCCCCCCATTGTGAGATGGGATTTTAATACCCCTTCCTCTTGGTTCTGGGTTGGCCTATAAAATATCTGACTGACAGAGTCAGGTAGAAGTGCAAGTGGCCAGCTCTGGGCCTAACCTTTAAGAGAATCAGCAGAATCCGCCATAGTGTCTTGGAGTATCAAGTCAAAAAGGTTGATTGTCTCATTGGAGAACTTGCATGGAGAGGCTGTGGGACCACCAGGAGATAAAGAGGGCCACAATTGAACTGAGCCTTCGGATCATTCCACCAGGGCACCATGCTTGTGAGTAGGGTCATCTTGGATCCCAGAGACCAGCCCAACTACCAGATGAATACCATCAAGTACCCCAGTTGATACAATGTGAGGAAAGGAATTGCTTTGTAGAGCCCTGCCCAAATTTCTGACCCAGAGCCTTGGGATATTGTGTTAGTCAGCTTTCTATCACTGTGACAAAATACCTGTTAAACAACTTAAAGGAGGAAAAGGGATTTTTTGTTGTTGTTGTTGTTTATTCTTTTGTTTAAGATAGGTTCTTGCAATGTAGCCCAGGCTGGCCTAGAACTCACTGATATAGACCAGGGTGGCCTCAAACTCACCGTCTGCCAGCCTCCACCTCCTGGGGACTGGGATTATAGGTATATGCCAACCCCACACCTGGTGGAAAAGTGTATTTTGAGTCATAGTTTCAGATATTTTAGTCCATAGTCTCTTGGCCATGATGCTTTTGGGTCTGTGGCAAGGCAGTACACCTGTGGGAATGCATGGTAGAACACAGCTGCTCACCTTATAGTGGCTAAGAAGCAAAAATGAAAGAGAGAGGAAGGGACCAGGGCCCCAGTATCCCCGTCCAGGGCATATTTACGATGATGTAACTTCCTCTCACCAGACCTCACCTCCTGAAGTTTCCATCAACCCTCAATAGCACCACAAAGGGCCACCAAGCTTTTAGCATATGGGCCTTTGGAGGATATTTAAGATGCAAACCATCACAATTACACAATAAAACAGTTATTGCTTTAATGTACTGAGTTTTAAAGCACATACACACATATTTTAAGCAGCCATACATACATGGAACAACATACACAGTTCTATACAGGCAATCTACACAGAAGAGTAGATTCTCCCAAGTATCTTTAAGAAGGTGAATTCTGACTCAGTAGTTCTAGGCCAAGCTAAATCATTAATTGCTGTTGCAGAATCTCTTGGCTGCCTATCTGAAGGCCAGCTTTTATTTTCTTCGGGGTTTACAAAACCCTCCCAGTTTTATTTCCAGGTCTTCTCCTTCCCACCATGACTTGGATGTTTTAATAATTTAAAATACCATTTTTTCATGTTGCCCTTCTCTTTGCTGTTATTTTTCATAGGTGACCAGGAAACTTAGTTAAGAAATGTTAGAAGTCTGCTGTGTTGAGTAGAAACTTCCAAGAAAGTTTTCTTCAATCTTAAAAAGAGATGCATATGAGAAAAGCAGGCCTTTAACTACCTCTAGATGTTATCTGTTAACACATGATGCCTGAAGCTATGGCAGCCATCTTGTAATCATGAAGGGATCTACACTATACACTGAGTGAAGATGGCAAAGTGCAAAGATGAAAAAATCTGAGTCTTCCTACATTAAGACTTCTTTCTATGACAGAAAACACATCTCTTTGTTGTTTAAGCCATATTTTTGCCCAAACTTTCTGTTACTAGTGGCCAAGAGATTTCCATTATGGATTTATACCCCTACCCATAAGCCATGTCCTTCTCTTTCTCATCACACTCCCCACATTATTCTAGACTGTCCATCTGCCTCCTCTGGTCAGGTACCTGCTGAGATTTCCCCCACCTAGTATACAGTAACCTATACAAACTTTTATGAAGTGTGGTGAACTCATCCCTAGGGTTTTTAATTACAGAAACATTACATTTTAGCCATTTTAGGCACTCTCCCCTCTCAAGGTTTAACCTTGAAGAGCTGCCTCTTGATACTTTGCACTCCTTGCCTCACCTCCTACTAACATCAGTAGTCCCCAGAACACAACCTCATTTTGATATTAACCGAAATGAAATATCATTAAGAAGGTTGCAGAAAGGCCATATGACTCATTCCAAGACTGAAAATAATATAAAATCATTATAATGATTATAGTAGTGCCTTGCCTTTGCATAATAATAATGGTTACCATTAACTTCATACACCATCTCCTAAGAATTCCTCTCTGCATGCACACTCATCTCCTTACAGGGATAAACAACTTGCTAAAGGTCTTAGAGCCCATAAATAACCAGGTCAAGACTTGAACCCAGGTGCCCAATCCCTGAGCCTGGGTTCTTTGCATTTCACACCCTGAATATCCTTTTCTGAGCACTCTATACGTGTCAAAGTGCTCTTATGCACATGAGCTCACTCAGTGTTCTCAAAGGAACCATGGATATGATCGGCCATGTTGTTTTGATATTATGCATGCTGCTAACTAAATATATTAGCCTGCGATCATTATAGAGCTTTTTTTCCCTATCCTTCAGGCCATTGTTTTAAAAATTCATTTCAAGTAAGAAACACTTGTTGGGAAGGGAAAATAACCTAACACAACTGAATTGGGGAACTTTTCTTTTAGAGCTAAAGGAAAAATTAAGTTGGCCCAGTTATTCACAGTGGCATGTTGATGAAATGCCATGAATGAATTGTGGGATGAATGAATGAAATATTTCCAAGTGGAAAGATAAATCATGACGAAGAACCAATTCCCCAAAGAAACAAGGCTGCTAATAGCAATTCCCTAATTTCCAAACCTTCTCGCATTTTTCATTCTGAGAAGACCCCTCTGTCACCACCTCTTTGATGGAGACACAGAGTTTGAGCGATGTGAGGAATCTCATTCTTTCTGGGGCATTTGTGTACTGGAACATCTTTGTTCCAGTGAACCAAGTGGTCAGACTAGTCCATAGCCACTCAACATTGGAAAATGGGGACCGAGCAGGTGTCACCCAATGCTCCTGGGGAAAGGAGTCAGCAGGACATTTTACATCTCTCAAAAGAGTATGTGAGTTTTTTACTCAGTATTCCCTTAAAAATAATTTTTAAAAATATCCCTTTGAAGAATTATGTAAAATGCACTATTCATGCTTTCATAACTCACTCATAACAAGCTTTCAATGTTTAATTCCTTGATGGGTGAATGGCCTGTGTCCCCAGTCCAGAGGTACACAGGTAGCACAATTCTAAGGAAGGCACTCACAGTTCTTAATTAGACTATCGCCATGTGTTAGTCAGTTTTCTATCATTGTAACAAAATACCTGGGGTAATTTATGAAGAGGACAGTTTTATTTTGGCTCATGATTCAGAGGTCCATGGTCATTTGGCCCTGTCACTTTGGGCCTGTAGTGGCATTGTACATCATGGTGGAAGTGGTCTGTTCACCTTATGGCAAGCAGGAAAACAAGAGAGAGATCAGAAGAGGCCAGAGTTCTATTATCCCTTTCAGAGAGATACGGACTAGTGACCTCAAACCTCCCACTGGGCCCCATCTCTTAAAGGTTCCAGTACCTCCCAATAGTGACACAGGCTGGGAACCAAGCCACTAACACATGGCCTTTGGGAGCACTCAGAATCAAACTACAGCACCTATCTCCATGTTTCTCCTTCCACCTCCACATTTGACTGATGCCTCCCTCCTCTCCTATCCCCAGCATCAGTTGCCTGTTCTTGGTGAACTCTGATTCATTTATTCATCTACTGCCTGGCAGTGGGACCCAGCAGAGTATGCTTGCTGCTCCCATTGGATGTGGTGATCCCCCACCCCCATTACAGAAAGGAAATGCTGCCAGGCCACCATACAGTGATCCCATGTGACACAACCCTGGGTGTCCCCCAGAAGTAGGGTGAACTTTGCATCAGCCTGTCATTTTGCATTAGGAGCTAGGGACCCAGCTAGAGTAACAGACATGAAGTAACAATAAAAATAAAAGCTGTCTTTGCTAAGGGCCTAAGGATATGCCAAGCCTATCACATTGATTGACCTGTGACAGGCGATCTTTCTTCTTACTGATGAGGACATTGGGCCCCGCAGAGGTTGACAACATCTCACAGCTGAAAGCTGGCCAAGCAAGGATATGAACACCAATGTTCGGGGGGCCTCCACCTCTGAAAGTTTATCATAATGCCATCTGATTCTTCAGAGGCTGTCTTGCCACAAGTACAGGAATTCCTTCCCTTGGTGTCCACTTTGTTTAACTGTTTGTGTGGCTTTATATGTCACAAGTAGATGAAGGCTTTGAGTTGTAAATTCCCTAAGGACATTTAATTGGCCAGGTGTCAGGGACCTCCAATGACGGCTTCACCCTCTAACGTGACCCATCTTCACCCTGTGCTTTGCACTGACATTAGTCTCCACACTCCTCCTTGCCTCCACGTCCTGCTGTCCCCCACCAATACCCCTCCTTTCCACCACTGCCTCTTTGAGAAGAGCCTCACAGCACAGCCCCCAGGGGCCTCTCTGTTCCTATAGCTCTCACCTCCAAGCACACCATTCCCTCATGCACTGTGTACTCACATCATTCTGTTTTTAATACTCTGATTGGATGGAAGCTCCTTAGAAGATGAGGCCATGCCTTGCTTGAACTGCTTCCTCCACCTGTCTTTCCTCACATCCTGTCTATGGCTGGATGATACAAAGGGCTCAGTGAAGCACCTGATCCCTGATGGAATTTGCCTGCTGAGGGCATAGAACTAGAATTGGCCAACCAACTGGCTAGCCTTCCTTTCAGAAGTCATTTTGTCTACCTTCCTTCCCCAGAATGGTTCCCAAGGTGGCCTGCCTCCATCCGCCACCACCACGTGCAGAATAGCTCTCCCAAGTCCCCATGGAGACAGGCAGAGCTGTCTCAAAGGGAAGCAGGCTGGATGCCTCCCCTGGACACAGTGTACATTCCCCCAGGGACACATTCTGTCTTAGCAGAGGCTCAGCTGTCTCCTACAGCCCCAGCCATCTCCTGCACCAAATGGCGTGTTCTGTGGAACACGCGGGGATAGAGGAAGGCGCCAGGGAGGGAGGGGAGCTGCCTGGGGGCTGCATGTCACCAACTCACTTGTCCCTCTTTCCTGGCCCCTCTACAAGATGTCTTGCTCTTAACAGGCATCCTGATGGCAAATGGAAAGTCTCTGCTACGTCCAGTGCTGGAGAATGCTGGAGGCTGTTGGGCAGAGCAGGTTGCTCTCTTCTTTCTAATAGAGCTTTTCTTCCTTCCTCTCTCTGGCTGAGCTGGAAAGCTCTTGAAAGGTAGCAGATTGCAGGCACCGAAGGCTGGTGTCTTCTGTTTATCCACAGAATGAGGACATTGGCCAATGCAAGAGCCCTGTACTGTTCCTTCCATGTGCTGCTGGCTCTGCAGCCACTGAAGCAGCCGCCTGCTCTCTAAAGTGCCAGCCATGCCCCAGGGCAGCCTCTCACTCCCTGTGCTGTATCACTGGAAGTTTGAGGTGTGTTATCACGCAGGTAGTGGTCCCCAAATCTCAATCTGAGATGGGTTGTGCCCCATCAGCAGAATGCAATATCAACTTACCAGGTCACAGCTAGCATTTGTTTTTTATTAAAGGGGGATGATATTTTTCTGTTTCTCCTTATTTATTTAATTTATTTGGTGGGACTGGAGTTTGAACTCAGGCCTTGTGCTTGCAAAAGTGCCACCACTTGAGCCAAACTTCCAGTTCATTTCTAGCAATTGTTTTAATGAAATAGAACCTAGCAGTGCACACACATAGGAATGGCATGGTTCCAAGAGATTTTGTTACACAAACACACACACGATGATATAAAATGCCTTTTCTTCTATGGGTCAAATCCCAACGGTTTGGAAGACTTGGAAGAAGCAAGTCTCGCCCCTGACTCAGGTTCTGGACTTATGGGGCAGTGTGGGATGCTTTGTCCAAACTGACCAGCTTTCTCCCCTCACCACCATTCAAAAGGAAATGCCTAGTAAGAGCAAAGCATTGGGATGAGGACATAGGAGGGTAAGAAGAGAGGAAGCAATTTCTACCCTCCACGAGTATGAATTGGAAATAAAGCTGTAACAATGCAGCAAACTAAGATATGACATATAGAACATCCCATAATGGTGGCAAGAGATGTTAATTACCACTGCCAAAGACCCTCAGAGTTCTGATTTTGACTAAAAGTAGTCAAGGCACTTTGAAGTGGAGGCAGGCCTGACTGCTAAAGGCGAGGCTCCAGAATGAGGGGTGTGCTGTTAAGCTGCCTTTAGAATGCTTCTGTTCCCCTAAGCTCGTTGTTAGCCACCAGGCTTCTGCAAAGCCATAGTGGTATGTGGGGCTCAAAAAGAAGCTTCTTTTAGTTGGGCACCAGTGGCTTAGTCTGTAATCATAGCTGACCTTACTCTAGCCCAAAGTCTAATCTACACTAAGAGGAGGGAGCCACCTTTTCATAGTGGACACCAAGGAACAATGAAGATTAACTTACAGGAGCAATGATTTGGTGAGAGTCCATGACCGTGATGCTGAGTGGGGCAATTTTAGGCAGAGAATTATCTCAAAAGTTATTTCACCCAGGGGCCATGATTCCTCTTACCCATGAGGCCAACTTTGCTTATTTCCTGCACCCATAATAATGTCTGGCCCAGAAAAAAGATGCTGACCTCTCCATGGATTCTACCCAACAGATGTCTTCTTGGGTAGCTGGGAAGAGGGAGTTGGGAAAGAATGCCCTAATCAATGCAATTGAGCAGTCTCTGCAAAGCCAGAAGACAAATGGCACGGTGGCTATGTCTGTAATGCCAGCTGCTCTAGAGATGAGGATCAAGAGAGTGGCTGTTCAAGGCCAGCTTGGGGGAGGGGGAATCAGCAAGACCCATCTTGGTAAATAAGACAGGTGAGTCATGCCTGTAATCTCAGCTACATGGGAGGCATATGTAGGAGGATCATGATTTGAGGCTCCCCCCAGGCAAAAACACGAGACCCCATGAGAAAGATAACTGAAAAGCAAAACAGGACTTGAGGGTTGTTCAAGTGGTACAGCCTGGCTCCCCCAAAAGCCACAAGTCCCCCCACCCATCCCCCCATGCCATGCCATGACCTTCATAGGGCAGGTCCCCATGAGTGTTCATCAGGAGGGGCTGGTAGAGGAGTAAGCTCAAAACTAAAGAGTTATCCAGCCAATCCCAACACACATCTTAACAGAGCATTTCCTAATGTGTGTTCAACATGCTTTTATTCTGATGGCATGTTATCCAGGAAAGAGGGCAGGTCTATAGTTACGTAAAATTGGATAAAACCATGTTAAATGAAGTTTCACATGGACTTCTCCGAGCCTGGGATACTACTGTGCATTTCACATCTTGTAGGGAGGCTGTGGACCATGGTGTGGCTTGGTATTTAGCTGTGGGCAGCTTCTAGAGCAAAAGTGTATGTTTCTCATTTCTGTCCTATAGTGTTTGATGTTCCTCAGAACCTGTAGTGAAAGGTGAGAATTTATGATCAGAGCCATCAAGCTGGAATCTCATGAAACTGGTGAGATGTCATCACTAGTGTGAGATATGAAGAAGGTGGGAGGGAAGGAGGCCAACAGCACCCATGGATTCAAAGCGCCACCTCCCTCCTGGGAATCATCAGCAGTAGAGGGACTGGGAGATGAAGCAGTAATCCTGTGACATGACAGGGCAGACCACAGATGGATGCAGAGAAATAGGAAGTATAGCCTCTGTCCTTAAGGGACTTTCAGCTAAGTGAGAAAACCCCTGGGTCGGGGGTTCCAAGTACAGTCCCTTGGCCAGAAGCACCAGTAACACATGGAAACTTGCTAGAAATCCAAATTCTTGGGCCACACCACAGAACTACTGAAATCAAAATCTCAAGGGAGTGAAACCCATGTATGTGTATTTAACAACCCCTCTGGGGAAGTCTGCTGCACCTCAAATTTGAGAACCACTTGTCCTGTGTGCTCCCCAAGTTGCATCCTGGTTCAGTAAGAACCTCCCTGCCAAACATTTCTGTGATCAATTACTCTAGTCACTACCAATTTCAAGATGAATTGTCAATTGAATTGAAAACCCTCAGAAATTGGAGACCTCATGACTGAGGGGAGAACTAGGAGCCTGAGATAAGAAGCCCAAGCTGAAGGCTTGGTGGCTGGGGTCCTTCAGCAAGTCATTTCATTGGCCTCATCAATACAATCCAGGGATTAATCACTGCCCTGCATAGCTCAAAGTAATCTATAAAAGTTAATTTGGAAAATGTAAAGTGAATTGTACAGATTGTCATTACTATTTGAATCTGATTTGGGTCAAATTATGGCCTCTCTTCCAAGAAATTATAGCCTCAGTATATATCCAAGGTTCTTTAGGAGTCAGGGGTAGTTTTTACTCTGAGTTGTCACCTTAATGAAGATAGTGGGAGCGCCTTTTCCTCCAGTACACACCACGGAGTAGATTTAGCTAAGATAACTTTAGCTTCTCCTTTAGAGAAAAGAATGCACTGTGAGTAAATGAATGTACCTTTTCTCTGGGTTGTGGTTCTATCATGTTTATGTCTTCCTTCGCCTCCTCCTTTTCCTACTCCTCTTCTTTTGGTGGTACTGGGGTTTGACCTCAGGGTCTCAGGCTTTCTAGGAAGGGCACAAGGAGAAAGAGGAAGGAATTTCCCTGAGATTTCCCAAGCAAGTGCATCATTCCTGCTCTCCTAGAAAGCAGTGAGTGAGGTGGCACAGGGAGGCCAGCAGAGTCGCACACAGGGAGTCCCCTCACATGAAAGGACACAAGATGGAGATGTAGCATTCCCTTGAGGAAGAATCGAAGAGAAAGTCATTCGCCCAGGGAGCGTGCAATATTGTTGGAGACCATGGCTCAGAGGCACACACGAGGCACTACAAGACATTAGGTAAGCATCTGTAGCATCACACACATCCCAAACAGCCCAAAAAGAAATTTTATCATAAATAGGAAATGCTTCACACATTTGATGACACTTATGTCAATGTACCCCAGCAGATGGGCTGGAGAACAGGAAAGGGTCTTCATCGCTCCTGCTGGTTAACACAAGTGACTCCAGCTGACTTGATCTGCTGAATCCTTACACAAACAATTATGTCCCACTGGAGCACATTGGTCCTCAGAAAACAACATTTTTCTACCTGAATCATTTATGTGTATAGTCAACAAACATATTGTTTTCCTGCCATCCAGGATAAGGGAAGCACTTAAACAATTACTACCCTGGGGATTGTGTTCCAGACCATAACCACCTCTCATGATAGGAATAAAACTTCAAGGTCACAAGCCACATTATATTTTCCTGAGGGAGAAAGGCTGAATCATTATATAGGAAGCCCTAAGATGGCAGGGGTCAGGAAACGAGTGGACTGGGCTTCCTCCGTGGAGCAGATCTTGCATCCCTGATGGTCCCGGCTTCCGCTAAGTCCCCTCCTCACCCCTATGAGCAGACAACCCTTTCCTTTTGTTTCCCTTCAGGGGTTCTCCCATGTCTTGGCCAGGAGTGGGAACTGGGAGCCTCAGCTTTTTATCTGCCATTGACCACATTCTATCCTCAGTCTGCCATCATTCTCCTTTCTTTGGACCTTCAGATCACTTTGGAACAACTTCTACACAGGCCAAGGAAGCAAGAGACCATGCATCAAATTAAAAAACTGGTTCATGAATAGATGGAACCATATTCGTCCTCACTATGACTCAACAATAAAATGTCATTTTCTGCTTATCCCATGAGCAGTGACACAAGAATTAAAATGCTCAGTGTGGCCATGCAGATGTATTTATTAACCTGGAAATGAGTTCACACTGTATTTGGTTTTTAAAGAAGATTATAAAATGGCATATAAGAATGATCTTATATGTGGTGTGTGTGTGCTCACATACATGTATGTGTACATGTGTGTGTGTATATAGAAAACATCTGAATGGACATACTCCCAAAATTTACACAACCCTTACACTTAGGCTCTTCTCAGGACCCCAAGATTTTGAGGACCTCATTTTGCCCTTGCTCAACTTGACTGCACAAGGTAAGGATCCAGCAGGACCAAAGGAAGAATTGCACGTGAATTCCTAGCCCCTTCTCATTCGAAAACACACTCCAGTATCTAGGACCAAAATGGCTTCTAGCCCATTTCCAAGAGTACAAGCCTTTTCCAGGCCACTCTTCCAGAGGGTAGATTCAGCTGGTGGTATGAATGCTCTACACCCAAGAGCAGCCAAGCTGACCCCACTTCCAGGGGTAAGAACGGAGCTTGCCTGTGGAAGTGAGTGTCTCCATGTGCACACACAAGACCCCTCATGGCATAGGCTGTGAGGCTGGAGCATAGTGACAAGGATGTAGGATACCAAGATGTGAGAAAGGAGGTGGCCAAGGGTCAGATGTCACTCCCATGCTCTGCAATAGAACTTTTCAAGGAGTCCCAGGGTTCCAAATTTGAGCTTGGACTTTCAGATGGTTACGAAGAGAAGGCTAGAATGTATCTCAGTTAACACTTTGTCAGCTGGGTTTATAGTTCCTACATATTTGTATAAATGGTATGTGGACCTTCATTTATCCTCTTACCTCAGACCTCAAAATGTTAGGGCTTACCTGTGTTGTACAGTAGAATTCGGGATGGTTTTAATTGTCTGTTTCCTTCTACTTCAACTTTAACTCATATATATACTCTCTCTCCCCTGCCATGTTCTTATTGTTCTACCATATACTAACAAATTGACATTTTTAATTTCAGTACTTCCATATCCATGAATCTAGTGTAAAAAAACAAAAAAAAAGATTAGTAATGTTTGACAAATACTTCTTCACCTAAAAA
Organism: Castor canadensis; assembly: GCF_047511655.1. Taxonomy (NCBI): domain Eukaryota; kingdom Metazoa; phylum Chordata; class Mammalia; order Rodentia; family Castoridae; genus Castor; species Castor canadensis. The sequence continues at coordinate 120,118,601 of NC_133396.1, forward strand.
TGAAAATAATCTAAATGCTAAACAGCAAAGAAATAGTCAAATGAATTCTCTACACAACATATGAATAAATATATTTAAATCATATTAGCAAAATTATTTTATATTAATGAAAAATTTTACTGAAAAATGCCAAAGACAATGTTATGATAATCAAGGTACAAGTTTATAAATATAGTATGATTATTCTGTAAGTATATGCACATATAAAAACACAGAAACTGCGTTCTGTATGTGTACATGCACATATAAAAACACAGAAACTCACCAAAGTATTACTATAGTTGCTAATGTCTGATAAAATTCTAGATACGATTTTTACGTTGTATTTGTTGTATTGTTTTCCCTTTAATGATCAGGAATTACTTTTAAAATCAGGAAAAAGTTGTTTGAAAGTCTAAATCTACCTGTCCTTTTGTCCAAGCCTGCGTCTTCATGAGAAAGCAACACCCTGGTGGCCTTTGACAATATCCACAAATGGATCCTCCATGATTTCACTGCTATGAAATCATGCTTCCCATGTGCCATTTCCCTTTAGTATCTTCTGATGTTTGTGTTCCCTAGAGCAGCCCTGCAGATCTCATCTAATCAGAAAGCCACCTCTGGTGGGGCAACAAGAGGGCAGCTGCACAGAGGAACGACACAGGTGCTTTGCAAAGGCTGAGCAGCCCACCTATCTTCAGGTTAGGACCAGATCAGGTTGGTCAGTGCCCATAAGGCCTTCTGTAAGCTGTGAATGCTCTGATACACACAGTGTGTTGGGGTCACCTCCCATCCATCCTTCTCTCTCACTTCCCAAAAATAATTTGACCAATGAACTTCACACACACACACAGTCACCCTCTAGGAGTCTTCACTTTGTACAGAGTAGTGTCAAATTGAGCCCAGGGAAAGAGTCACTAAAGATACCCTATCTAACATATGACTTCAGAATGGAGAAGACACTGAAAGAACTTGGGTTTCAGTGAAGTCCACCTTAATCTCTGAGTGGAAGGATAGAGACCTCCTCTAAGTATCAGAAAATTAAAACCAGAAGAAAAGCCAGAAGATCCCAGACACATCTTACTCAAACCAGAAGTAAAAAAGACTCAGACCAGGATGACTAGGAGTGCCCAACCCCCAATCTGTCCTGAGTACTTGAGAGAGCTATCTGTTTTGTTGCTATTGTCATTATTTCAGAAACTCTTCCAAGTAACAGACTATCATCCTAAACATTTTCCCTGATGTATGTTACCTCCAGCTTTTCTCCCAAATTACCATAGAAACTTCACTGAGGGTAAAAGTCCTTCTTTGGTTTCAGTACGTAGACCCTTGGTATGCAGGCTGGGAGTTAACTGTAAATACTGGAATCTAAAGACAGGTCTCTTCCAGTAAAACCACATGACTTAACCATTCTGGGCCTTCATTTCCTCCTCTATAACACAAGGAAGATTATTTGAAATTTCCAAGACCTTGATTATTCTAAGACTATATAATTCTACAGTCTTAAATCCCATTTTCTTTCTTCCTAAACTCTCAGTTATTTTCCAATTTGTAATAGCTCAACCACACCCCAGAATTCTTACTGAAATTATATGTATGTCTAGTTTTTGCCAGTTCAGCTCCTGACTTTTTTTCTTCTGAGTTAGTTTTGGCTTCCCAATAAATCCCTTGATGGGGAGAGGGCTCAGAGGAAAATATAGCTTCTTCTTCTTCTTCTTCTTCTTCTTTGTGTGATTTCTTCAATGTTATAAACGTTGCTAGCACATAATAGGTGCTCAGGAAACAGGAAGACTTACTGGGATGAGTCAATGATCATGGCTTCAGTTAGCAGGTAAGACCCAGGCATTGTAAACACACAGGCCAAGCTGAAACCTGCACTCTGTTTCTTCTTCTGAAACAAAGATCAATTAGACCCTCTTTTATGAGTTTTGAGTGAGATGAAAGACACAAGGTGTTTATTACACTGTTAAGCATGGAATCAGTAGCATCAGCTCTTATTTTTTATTATTGTTATAAGAACTTTTCCCCTGAAGTACAGATTTTAAAACCATGATTTCCAACATGACGAAAACAGTTGGTCTTAAACGCACTTCTGACATTTGTATGTCTCCAGGAGGCTCCTTAGCCATCTCCCTTCTCCATAAGGTTTGACCTCAGAGCTGGAACCCTGGCTCCTGTATTGTGAGAACAGCTTGGCTTGCTGCCTTGAAACTTATTGGCGCAATAAGAGATAATGATTTCCCTGTCCACACTCTCTCAGAGCAGTTATTGTTTAAGTATTTCCCTTATTCCTCCTTTACCGGAAAACAATACCTTATAGAAACCAGCTAAGGAAGACACCAATAGCAACTTCAAACGCACAGCTCTCCCTAGGCCCTGACTTGGCAAGGAGACCCATTTGGAGCAGATTGTCTCAGACCCAGGAACAGAATGTGACAAAATAAGTCCCTGTGGACCAATGTGGGCACCAGATAGTTGGCAGCTTTGGACCCAGTGGCGCCAGTGATAAGAGATTGGTTTCCTCAATTCAGGTCCCGTCTGGGTCCTGTTTGCCAGCCCCAGAAGTTCAGAAGCCATGCTATGAAAATAAGACTTTTTTCTTTTCTCCATCCACCCTCCATTCCTTCCATGATATTTCTTCTCTGTCCCCTGGGAAATTTGTGCCTTTGTGGGATCTGTCTTCTGCCCTTCTTTTGTGAGCATACCAAGCAAAGATCCATTTAATTTTCAGAAACGGTGTCTGTCAATAAATTGCCTTTGCTCTGGCTCGGAGGGGGTACTGCCACCCTGTTCCCCGAGCAGACATTCCTCATGTACAGGAAGCGTTTCTCTTATCTGTCTCGACCCCTTGTGCACACCTCTTTTCATCCTCTCCTTGGGCTTTTCTTATCATGGTTTGCACTCTCTCAACCTCATTCTCTAGTCGGCGGCATCCTTCCCCACACGTGGGAGTGCATCCTTTGCCTATGTCCTCTGCTATAACCTTCATTATTTCCCCTTATCATCCGCCAGCCTCTGAAATTACAAGTCATCTTTGCTCTCACCAAACTCAGCACTTCAGCTATTTTGCTACCAGCTACTCCAACCATGCTTTATATAAGAGATCAGGCATGAGAAATCAATGAGCGGGCCCCATTCCTTTATTCCATGAGTGCCGATTCATTGAACACCTCTTACCTGTCCAGCACTGTTCTAGATGAACAAGACAGACATGCTCCTTGCCCTTGTGGAGTTTACAGTTGAGTCAACAGGAAAGAGGCATGTAGCAGACAGCATGGGGTGATAAGCCCAGAGAGCCCACCATCACCAGTTCTCAGGGGTTCCACAGTTGAGGTCTTTGAGAATTACACAACCATACCAACATCTGTCAGCTACACATGAGTTACAAGCTTGAGGTAGTACACATTTCAACATTAGAAAACAGAACATTTCTTAAAATAACGTTGTGTGTACAAATTTCGATTTGCATGAGTTGCTGTAATAAAAAGAAGTTCTACGTGAAAATCAATGTGGTATCTTGTTTCCAAAGTGTGAGATGGTATGCAGTGCCCAAGAGCACTGCCAGCCTGTGAGTAAGTAACTGTGGTTACTTAAGAATGAATTTAAAATAGACCTTTTCCTTCCATGTATAAGAATTAGTTTTCAGCCAGACTGTAGGACATAATTACTTACTATGTTGTTTAATCCCAACTACTTCATCAGGATAACCGTTTGGGGTTTCTTTGGCCTCGAAGCTCCATGAAAACATTACTGAGACACAAAGATCATCATGACAGAGAAAGTTTGGAAATCTCTGAAGCTGAGACCTCAAAGAAGAGAAAGATATTTCAGTTAGACTAAGGGGAAGAGACAGACCAAGCCACAGGATAGCCAAGGTCAAGATACAAGAGAGAACAAGATTAGCTGGAGAGCTATAAATTGTCTAGCATATGCTTATTTCTTGGTTTTCCACAGCAAGCCACTTTTTCATACCATGCTGTACCCAAACCCACTTACTCACACATCTGCTTAGCCTTCTATTCCCCCAAGATCCTGCTCTGCCATCTTTCCTCCTATTTTCTTGCCTCCAAAGCCTGGGGTGAGGCTTTGATAAGACTACTGGAGTGAGGCCAAGTAAGGTGGCCCCCAAGGTGGGGTAATAGGCAAGAGTGAGAAGGGGGACATTGGCAGCCCACCTGGTAGGTCTGGCAGCAGGTAACAGAGAGCCAGCCAGAGGGAGGCTGGATTTCAAAAACAGGACTCCAGTCCCTGGAAGGAACTAAGGCTCTGAACAGGAAATGAGGCAGGGACACAGTTCCCAGAAATGGGGCACAGGGCGGGAGCCGATAACAAAGAACAAGGTAGAACCCAGTTACAAGAACAGGCAGGCAGCAGAGCGAGAGGGACCAGCTGAGAAGAAGCAGTCTATTTATAACAAGGGAACATCAGAAACAACTTTAATGTCCACAAGTAGGGGACCAGTAAATAAATTATGGGGACACTACACTATGGAATACTGCACAGCATGAAAAAAAAGTTCTGTAAGACTATGGGATAGTATGGGAAACTTTCTTAAATCGTGTACACTATTAAGTTGGAACTGAAAATTGCAACCTAATTTGTAAAATTTTAAAAAGCCTGTTTGATATATGTAGTTAGAAACAATAAAGAGAAAAGACAAAATTGAAAACATGACCATAAAGACATATAATCAAATATTATCTAACTGGGAAGAGTATGACTGACTAATTTTTTTTCTATTTTTTTCCCTAAGTTTTCTAAGTTTAAAAAACCAATCACCTTGGTTTCCTTAATGAAATAAAAATAAAGGCCATTTATTGTAATAACCTTCCTCAAAGCAGACCAACATCATAGAAGAAATTTACCTCCCCAAATAGGCTGATTCTCTGCAAACACAGAAAGTCAACAGTTGGAGGACAGAAGGGCTACGGGGTGTTAGCTGTAACATCAAGGCCATCTTGGAATGAGGAAGAATTGAAATAGACCAGCTACCCACTGCTGTAACCTCTTTACACAGGTCCCCATCCTTGTCATCTACACATGGCCAGGTACTATAGCTCATTCCAGGTTCAGGGACTCCTCAAAGTACCTCTGAAATTCAGGGTGTCTGGCAAGGGACACCCAGGAAGTGAGGTCACAAGTCGCTACAGTAACATCAAGAGCGTACCATCCTGGCTAGGGCCAGAGTATAGAGTCTGTGGCCAGCAGATATGAGCACTCTAACCAGTCGCTGACTTTGGAAAAGCCACATCTGAGCTCATTTCTTCATTATAAAGTAAGGAGAAATAATGACAGCTGCCCTAGTGGGTATCTGTGCGGCTCAAATGGTGAAAGTCTGCCTGGTTATATTTTGTAAACTGTGAAGAACTATGCACGTGTTGCTGTTACTGCCTCGTACTTAAGAGGTTCTCCTAACACAAGACACGGCTCTAGAGAATGTCAGAGATCTCTCGAGCTCCATAAAACACGCCATCCTTACACATTCAGTCTCTGTACTTGGAAGAACTCTCCTACCTACAGAACATGAGCTCCATGGGGAGAATGCAAATGAGTGCCTCTTGCTGACACCATTAGGGAACTTCTGCCAAATACACCTCCAGACTCCCAGGGAGCTAGAGAAAACCAGTGATTTTTTCTTGGCATCCAATGCCTCTAGTTAAGGCATTCATATATCATCTATCTCTGCTCTGCAAAGACCCCGATCTTGATCTGAGCTTCAGGCCATGACCTGAGAAACAGCCACGGAAGATTAATTGAAAAATTAATCTAAGAGGAACCCCAGTCTCAGAGATCCAGAGGAGCCTCAAACAAGACCATAAGATACTGTTCTCCCACTGTATTTGGAGATTTTTATGTTGAAAAGGGGGAAAGGAGGTGGGAGAAAGGAAAGATGAAAGGAAAAAAGAAGGGAACAAGGAAGGAGAATGGAGAGAAAATGAAGTCTGAAAGTTTTATTTGGAGAAATAAGAATTATTCCCTAGTCCTTAGAACTAAGTAAAACCTTAAACAGATACAGTAACCCAACCAAAAAACCATAGAGAGAGGACAGAAGCTACTATGGAGGCTTGGAGTTCTGCAAAAACTTGGTCACCATCAAGTTTTCCATTCAAGAAGTTTCCTCCTCTGGTAACCACACAAGGTACTGAATGAAGCTGTCACTGCCCCCTATCCTGTTCTCCCTCCTGTGTGTCTTTCTCTAAAACCCCAACACCAGCCATCTTCCCCATACTGCAGCCTGTCAGTTTGTGTATCTCCTAAACCAGCCTCACACCCAACCAATTCCTATTCTTATGCAGCGCGTGGTTGCCAGGATCCAGTCCTAACTCCCCACTCCCAAGCCAAGTATGGGAGCAGCCCAGTTCAGAAAATCCTGCACCTGGAAAGATGCTGCTACCCTGGCCCCTAAATCAAGGCCCTGGGATTCGTGACTTTTTGGTCCTTTGCTACCCAAGACTTGCTCATGCGTCTGAAGGACTTTCTTTTAAGATATACATAAGCATATTCAAGTAAAATAAGGAGAAATGAACCAATGTCCCAAAATGAATTCATCTTGATTGAATCAGAGTTTGGTTTTAGAAAAAGAAAAACATTTCTGTGAAATTTTTTTGCCTCTTTCTGAAAACCCTAAATCTGACCCCATGCCAGGGTGTCAGAGGTGCATCAGTTTCCTCTAGATTATTTGTTTTTGCCTTATAATTTCCTTCCAGTTTGGAAAGCAGAGCCTCACCTGGAGTGCTTCCCAGGCAAGACTCTAACTTATTCTCTCCCCTAACCCCCCCCACCCCCGCCTGAGATGCTAGGGATCTTCCTCAGCCTTCTTACAAAGCTGGCCTTATAGAATGCCTTACTACTTGTGTTAGCCAGTTTTCTGTCACTGTGACAAAAAAAAAAAAAAAAAACCCAAAAAAGCCTGAGATAAACAACTTTAGGACAAGACTTAAGGATAAACACAAGGAAAGACTTATTTGGTCATGGTTTCAAACATTTCAGTCCATAGTCAGCTGGTTCTGTTACTGTTAGGCCTGTGGTGAGGCAGAACATCATGGTGAGGAAGTACTCGCCTCATGGTGGCTGGAAAGCAGAGACATAAGAAGGGGCTGGGGCCCCAATATCCCATTCAAGCTCCCCCACCCAGTGACCTAATTTTCTTCCCCTAGGCCCCACATCTTAATGGCTCCACCACCTCCCAATAGCAGTATAGGTTGGGGATTAAGCCTTCAAGACATGACTCTTGAGGGATATTTAAGATCCAAACCATAATATCACTTAGTCATTCACTCATTTGTTTAACAACTAGTGTTGAGTAACTAGTATGTGCTGTTATGAGATTTCAGACTAATTTATCAAGGAAAGTAATCTTCTCAAAAAAGATACACTTTATAGTGATTTATCTTTAAGGTCTAAGTAATTCCAGTCAAAATCCTGGCAAAGAGCTTGCTAGTGAAGGGTGGGGATGGGGGGCAATTTAAGAATTCCCATTGGTCTTAGGGTGGGGATGAGAGGGGAAAGCTTTCCCTTACCATCTCTTCAAACAGGCACCTCTCTTGTCCCATCAGGTTTTGTAAAGAAAGAAGAGGCAAAAGGAAGACTTCAGGGTTCCAAGGAAATAACTCAGAGTAGTTGTTCAAGTTCCTTCTATTCCTGGCTCCCACATCACCATAAGCCTGAGTAGAAAAGTTATTTATGGAATTACCAAAAGGACCACCATATCTCCTGGAACTCAGCCACTTTCTTCTTGTGCCCTTCAAATCCATATTTGAATCAAGATAACTTCACAATTGGTGCAAGTGACAGATTTGAACGGGAAAAAAAGGAATAACACAAAACGGCCAGCTAGAACAGATTTTCCTGTGACTGAAGATGGCAATAGTAAGACAAAAGACAGATTTTTGCCTTCAAGAAACTCTCTCTTCATCACAGCCAAAGCAACAAAAATTTTAAGGCAAACATTCCATTATTTTCCCCCCACTGTTTGGAAATATGGAAAAAGAAAATCTTGCCATGCATGGAGATTTTTTTTGTTTGGTTTTTTTTTTTTTTTCCTGCCTAGTTCTACCAGAAGTGACACTTTTTTTTTTTTTCTAGCATTAACAAATGGCTGAGTATGATTCTTCTGGTGCTTGGAACACAGAACAGACCCAACATAGAGAAGAGCCCGGTGGGGAGACAATCTGCAGGATATTGTAGAGCTGCTAAGAAAACAGAGACACCCCCAACAGGCAGTCTTCACAACGTTAGTCTTTTTGAATATGATGAAAATATAATCTGCCTTATTGATCACCAGCTTCCTAAATAGAGCAGAGCTGTTTGTAAAAAATACAACCAGCAATTGCAAATGTCCAAACAATAACATGCAGGAAAAAAAAAAAAACCTTAATAACATGCTACAGTCATATCCTGGCTATCTACCCACTGTCAAACACCAGAGGGGCAAATGCACTACACATTTTGAACACATGACATTTGGAAAATCACAATCGTATAAAAAAAAAATCACAGGTTTAAATGTAAGATGTAGTCTGCTTTGAAAGGTTGAGGTATTGAGTCCTCAAATTAATTTTTTTCTGAAGACAGTTCTGATTTTTTTTCTAACTTTCTCATTTCCCTTACTTTAGATTGCTGAAGTTGAATAGGGATATTGGAGATTATTTAGTCCAATACACTCATTTTATAGCTTGTAAAACTGTGGCCCCAAAGAAAGGAAGTAGACACACAGACAGCCAGGAGCAGAGCTGGAATTAGAACTTGTTCAATGCCCTGGTTAGGTAAATTAAGAGTTTGGTCCATTTTTGGAAGGGCTGAGTGGCTTTGCTCAGAGAGAAGTTTTCTTTGTTAACAAACATCATGTCTCCTATAAGGTAGCTGAGTTACCACCTAATGTGTTGTCAGAGAGTGTGACGTCTCTTGCCATGTCTGGGGAATACACAGATGGGTCAGAAGCATACCTACAGTTCCAAGGGACAGAAAAACACCTCCTCATGTGATGATTCTCTTGGGGCCAGAGAGATTGTCTGTAAAAGTTTTGTTTTGTTGTTTTTCATACATCTGGTGATAGACTATCACTCTGTGCTTTTTTCCTTTCTATTTTTAAACAATCTTCAGATAGAGCGGGACTTCTTAGGTACTACTCATTCTCAGAAGCAGGCAAATGCCCTTTAACTGTGCCCCTAGTCCTCACTCACCTGAGCCTGGTCCTGGCTCTGTGCTTTCCTTTATCCACTGCTCATTTCCTGTATTGTTCTGTGAGTATATTTCCTGATTAACAATGAAGTAAATGAGTCCTTCAGACAGACCAGCTCTAAGCTTTTCTGTAGTCAGTAGGTCCAGGTATATCAGATCCACAAACTCCTGAAGTATTTACAAAGCTGCCTCCATCACCAGGCATTGGTCCCAAACTTCAGCTGACCATCTGAGTAACGTGATCATGAGGACTTTCAGATATTTGGTTTGCTTCTGTCTCCAAGAACATCTCCAACAACTTTCCTGCTAAACTTGTCAAATTCTCTGCTCCTTGGTGTCTATGCCACTCTCTCCCCAAGTTCTCCTGCCTTGCTGGTTTGTTTCCTCTGATTCCTTTAAAGCTCTTCTCTGAGATGGGGCCTGTGGCCCAGGTTTTCTCCCTCCTGTACAAGTTGATGAGACCCAAACCTACAAATGCCTCACCTTACCCCTGAGCACCAACCTGCACCTCTCCATGTCTTAGCAAGGATATTTCTTGCCTTTGCAAATGTTCACTGAACATATTCTTAACCAGAAGAAAATATTGGACACTGGCTTGGGCATCCCTTTGAGAAATGCCCCTGCCCATCCTGTCTTGGTGACACTGTTCCTTTGGCCACCCCAGCTAACAGGGGCAGGATGCAAATGTACTCTGAATGTGTAAAGTAATGAGCAATTCTCTAATTGTTTTACTCATATGTATCTCAGTGTTTGACTTCACAAGGGCAAAAACTGTGCCTTCCTCTCTTAGCATAGTGCCACACTTGAGAAATACTTAAATAATAACAGAAAGCCTGGTGTTGTAGTGAACTCCGATAATTCTAGTACTTGGGAGGAGGAAGCAGAAGAGTCGAGAGTTTGAGGCCAGCCTGGGCTATGACATAGCAAGGCCCTGTTCAAAAAAACAGAAAAATAAAAAATAATGGACAAAGCAAGAAAAACAAAAGGAGACCAAATGAAAGGCAAAAGAATTAAAAGTATTTGAATTCTTCAAAAGCAGTTTTAAAGTCAGCTGTCAATTATCAATGCTACCAAACAGGTAGTCAAAATAATGTAAAAGACTGGACTGGAGGTATGGCTCAGGTGATAGAGTGTTTGCCTAACAAGTACAAGGCCATGAGTTCAAACCCCAGCATCTCAAAAAAAAAAAAAAAAGTAAAAGACCAAATCAGGAGTGACAGAAAGCCCACCTACTGAGCAGCAGGGCACTCACCCAAGGGTCTTCTTCCTGATTGGTGGGTGCGTGTGGATGCACTGTGCATAGCGAAAAACTCATCCTTCTTCCATCACAGTCAAATCCATGGAAAAACCATTCTTTTTCTGTCTCTTGCTATGTCCTCCCTTCTTGTCCTCAACAGGACCTCATCTTCACGGCTGGTGGAGAAAGAACCCTTTAAAGATGGAGAATAAACACCACCTGATAGACTGCTGGAGGGGGAGGAGAGTGGGAGGCCATGATGCCACCATGCAGGAGACCCCTTCACACAGACTCCCACCAGCCCGTACTATACCCCAAGGTGTCAACCCAGAGTATGACATAACAGGGACAGAAGATTCTTTGTCCTTTTCTAAGTTTTCCCTAACTTTTCTCTTTTTCTCAGAGCTAATTTAACTGGCAAGTCTGTTCAATTTACTTTGTAATATTGTCTTCTTCCTTTGAGCAAACGACCCTTTGCCAATACCTACCTTCTTTTGTTGTTACTCAATCTTATTCTCTCTTTCTGGCATTTATAATTAGTTTATTCTCCATAATTATTTTTCTGTGTCACTTAACACTTCTACTTTTCCAGTATTTAAAAAAATAAAACCAAACAAAAAAAGTAAAGAAAAGAGTTCTTAATAAAACTTTTTTTTTAAGAAACTGAGTATTCCACCATGTTCAGTGACTCCCTAGGGCTCACTAAAATACAAGAGTTCTTGCTTACATAGTTTCAGATATTATTAGGTTATAACATAACCTATTAAGTTACCTTCTTTTGCAGTTCTGAGAATCAAACCAGGGCTGGCACATACTAGCTAAATGCTCTATCACTGAGCTATGCCCTCAGCCTGAAATGATCATTTTGGTTGATCAAAATTGATTGAATATTGAGAATGCCACATAGTTCAATGTCAAACTATAAGCACTCAGTTCCACTTTGGCTTCACTCTGATTCCCCAGGTCTTCTACAGTGAACACCCCGCAAAAAGTTGGCAGAATTGCTGCATGGTGTCCTGAGCAGGCATGATTTGGGATGTTCCATGGCAAGACCATTGGAAAGAAATGAAGAAGCCAGACATGGTGGCTCACACCTATAATGTCAGCACTTGAGAAGCTGAGACAGGAAGATCAGGAGTTCTAGGCCAGTCTGAGAGACATAGCAAGACTCTGTCTCCAAAAGAGAAAGAGAGGAAGAAAGAAAGAAAAGAAAGAAAGAAAGAAAGAAAGAAAGAAAGAAAGAAAGGAAGGAAGGAAGGAAGGAAGGAAGGAAGGAAGGAAGGAAGGAAGGAAGGAAGGAAGGAAGAAAGGGAAAGAGAGAGAGAGAGAGAGAGAGAAAGAAAGAAAGAAAGAAAGAAAGAAAGCAAGAAAGAGAGAAATCCATCGAGGAGGATGTGAGAGGATGAATGGTCTGTCCCAGGCATCCGTGGTCAGAAAGGGGACACCTGTGTGCCTGTCTGCCCTTTGCAGAGGAAATGCAGTAGAAATGTCCTCTCACCACAACAATGAGGAGAAATGGACAAGAGGCTGCTGCATCACCTTTCCTCTGCCCCATGATCTGTTGGGGGCCGAAAAGCAGCATCAACAGTGTTTTGGAGAATACAACAGGAAGTCACTGTCATTAACCCAACATGTGTCATTCACCCTGGCTGCAATGGCTGGAGGTGAAAATTTCAGCAGGAAAGGAAAACGAGTTCTTTGACCCATGTGCTTATGTCTGGATCTGTGAGGCCACATGTGTGCACTTGTGTCACTGTGTACAACTCAGATAGTTGTGGAGCTTTACCTTGAAAGTCAACACAAAGCCAAGGAAACTGGTATTTGTGGGCATCATTGCAGCCACAGAATGGAGTCCAATTTTGTTTTAATAAATAGGAAACTGTTCTTTTCACAGCTTAAGCTGGAAAATAAAGTATTCTTCTAGAATGGCTCCTTTTCTTCTTCTATTTAATGTTTTTAATACATCAGCTCAATCCCTGAGGGTCATTTTTTTTCCCAACAAAATTCAACCCCAGGCCACTCTTCCAAGAAGAATGGGCTTGACTTTCACATCTTCTCCACCCTCCACTCATTCCTATGGCAGCGCTTTCTCTGACTAGCCTCTTCAGCCAGGAATACTGCATCCTGCTTGGCCAACCACAGGAAAAAGTCTGTGCATTGAGAATTAAATGTACATGTTAGTATATAAAAATTATACTTAGAATATCAGCCAGCACATGGATGATGGTCTAAGCACTATATAAATGTTAATAAATAGTATTGTAGGAAGTTATCAATTGATTTTGTACTAAAGATTGGGGTGGTACAACCAATCACTATTTAAGGACTTTGATTAAAATCAGTTCTAAATTATCAAAGAAATTATAGGTGCCCCTCGCCTCTGCTCTCTGGAGAGCATTTGTTGAATAGGAATAAAGGGAGAGCCCCATATATGATGTTAAATTTTCTAGTAATCACAGCTTTAAAAGCAAAAAGATGAAATTAATTTTAATAACGTCTTATTTTGCTCATATATCCATAACATTATAATTTCAACATGTAATCAATATAAGATTATTAATGAGATATTTTATTCCTTTTGTGCCAAGTCTTTGAAATCAGCTCTGTATTTTATACACATAACACATCCCTGTTTAGGTGCCAAATTTTCAATAGAGTCAACTATGGGTAGTACACAATGAAAACACATATTGAAATGTACTGTACCATAAATATATACAATTAATGTGTTCATTAAGAATAAAAACAAAGTTTTTAAAAGTCAAGTGTAATCCTACCTAATTGGTGAAGTTTTGTTTAGTGGAAAAATAGTCCTTGTTCCTTTGATTTAAATAAGAATTTAAATTAAATTAAATGTAAATTCAGTTCCTTAGCCAACCTGGGCACATTTCAAGAGTTAAAGAGCCATAAATGGCTGTTGGTCACCGTATAGGAACCCCTGGGCCTTAGCTGCCCCTGACTTTCTCCACTCACATCTGCCTCCTGCCCTCCTACAGTGCCCCGACCTAGCTACTCTCTCCTCATCCTCTGCATAGTTCTTTTCTACCATGAACCTTTGCCTACACCTTTTGGTTTACCTGGAATGTCTTTCCCTCCTCTTTCAGAGCCCTTACTCTTTCATTTAATTTCTTTAATTTCAAAGTCAACGCCTCCCATAAGTATCTCCCAACAGCCCTCCCCTAGGACTTGACTTTCCCTCTAATGTGGTGTGCCCACTGCTCTGTTAAATACAATCTTAACTATTTTGCATGTGTATTTGCTGTGTGTGTGTGTGTGTGTGTGTGTGTGTGTGTGTGTGTGTGCTGTTTTCCTGGCTTGGGCAGCAACCTCGACTTTATTTTTCTCTTACCAGGACTATTGCAGTAACCTCCTAACTGGTCTCCTGCTTCCTCCAGTAGGTACCATGAACAATCTATCCTCCACACCAGGATGATCTTGTTTAAAACACAAATCAGCTCATTTATTTCTGTAGCTAAAATACTTTTGGGGAATCAACATTTTTCTTAAAATGAAATTCAAATTCCATAGTCTGGCCTATTCCATAGTCAGCTCTCCTTGGTTGGCCCTGCCTGCTGTTCAAGCTCCCTTCTTCCTCACTGTACCCAGTCACAATGGCCTTCTCCCTGCTGTTTGAGCCTCAAGGCCATATCCACCTCAGCTCTAGCACCTTGCTGAGCCCTCTGTCTGTGGCGGTTGGCCCAGCCCCTGGATCAGTGCTGAGTTTATTTCTCCTTATCACGTGTGAGCCCTTGCGTACCGTTCACAACCACTCATCACCCCAGTCCTCACACCCTTCCATGGCTTCCTGTTTGTCTTTCTCCCTTGTTCATACAGCTCTGTTGATGTTGATTTTTTTTTCAGTACCAGGGATTGAACCCAGGTCCTTTTGAATGCTAGGCAAGCACTCCACCACTTGAGTCATGCCCCCAGCCCTTTCATTTGTATTTTGCTTTTGATACAGGGTCTTGTTAACTTTGCCCAGGTTGACCTTGAGCTCGTGAATCCCCTGGCCTCTGACTCCCAAGTGGTTGGGACCATAGGCATGTGCCATGATGACTAGCTTTACGTTGATAATCTTTGGTTCATCTTCTCTTATAATTATTCGAAATTATTTTTTTCATTAATTGGGTAGTATATTTAATGTCTACCTCTTCACTAGACTATAAGCAGGGAGCTTGGCTCCTGTGGTTTACCATTGTACCTCAGGCCTTAGTGGCTTATTGCCAGGGAAATTCTTAATTAATATTTCAAAATAGTTAATCAATATGAAATCCCATGTAACCCTCACAGTTGTTAAAACCCAATGATATACTAAGTGAATGTTAAATCAATATATCACAAATCACAAAGCTGGTAAAACAGTGGTTGTAAACTTGAGTCCCTACAGAGAATCAGCAAGTAGTATATAAATAGGCTACAAAGGGGAGGTAGGGACTGTGGCCAGCTGAAAAGTGCCTGCTTTGTCTAAAAGGGGCAAAACCACTCAGTTCAAATCATTGCTGCCTCACAGGGATATGGGTCTAGTGTTACTGGAACCTCCAATTTTTCAAGAAAAGTTAGAGATTTGATACTTTAATAAAATGGAAAGGGTTGATCAGTGGGCACTAAGTTGCAGTTAGGAGTATGAATTTTTGGTGCACTATTGCATGGCAGTATGATTATAAATAACAATTGTGTGTATCTCAAATAGCTAAAAGGATGTTTCACAAAGTATATATGTTTATCCTATTCCACAATATATGAATGTATCAAAATGTCACATGGTTTCTCACTAATATATACAATTTGAGGCTAGTATATATCAGTTAAAATTTAAATGTAATTTTTTAAATTGTAATTATTAAGACCATACAGATAAAATAAAATAAGAGTATTGGATATATGCAACCTACAGTTTGTAACGCTGAATCCTAAGGCCCTTAATTTTTTTTTTCTTCCTTAATTTCAACTGAACCTTTGACAGTTCTCTTTCTCACATTCCTCTTTCATGCTCCCCTCAACCCAATAACTCTAATTGGGGTCTTAAGTGTCAAATCTATTGACTTGCTATCTTATCTTCTTTGATTATTTAACATTATGGAAATCAAGTCACCTGTTGTGCGCAGAAATGCACCACACAATTTCCCCTTCAAGAATGGAGGTGTTATATGCTCCCACTCTGCTGGGAATGTTGCCTGCACACAACACGCTCTCATCCCTCTTTGGGGATTGTCTAAGATGAAGACGGTCTCCTTGCCCAAGATCATGGCCCTACGATCACTGGCTAACCAACATAAGAGTATGAAGTCCCGTTCACTTGTTCCAATTTGGGAAGGCTCTGGAGAGGCACGCCACTTTGGAGTTCCCCGTAGGGTTGGCTGAGGCCTCAGTTGTATCTCCGGTATAGCCCAATTTCTTTCTCTACCTAACCTGTTCAGTAACCTCCCTTTCATAGGTATTGCTCCTAAGAGCACCACCCCCTAATAGCCCTCCTACACATGCTTGTCATCTGAGTCTGCCTTCTGGGGTCCCAAGTGTAAATTTAGAGCTGGATCTCCTAACATCCAGCAGGCAAAAAGAATCCTATCCCTGATGGTGGGCAAAGCACAGGTAGCCCCTGGCACAAGATCACAGTGACATTATATGACTTGGTGAAGTGAGGTGATGCTACACTAGCTGGGGTGGCATAGCAGGTATTTGAAAAACTTGGCAGGGAATATAATTACAGAGAGTAGGATTTGGTGGCTCTGGGGAAGTTAAGTTGGGGCTTTGAATAAAGACTGCAAAAGACTGGACATCAGCACTTGCACTTTGACCTTCTTGTGCACAAAGGTCAGCCCTTAAGAAGAGGTAAAGGGGGGTCGGGGGGAATTGGGGAGAAATGACCCAAACATTGTATGTACATATGAATAAAAGAAAAAAAAAACATCTGAAATGAAAAATAAAAAAAATAAAAAGAGGTAAATGGCATTGTTCCTGACCTTCAGGAGGAATTGGGATTGTTGTTAGAATAAGAGCCAAGAGAGATATGTGTCTGCACCTAGATGATGCACTTGGGCATCTCTTGGTTCTCTCTCATTCAATTTTGACAGCTGGACAAGTACAGCAGCCACCACTGAGAAGGCTATGGAGACCCAGGGCTCAGCAATGAGGGCAAGGGTCATGGCTCCAGGCAGGCCAACAGAACCAGCAGAAGCACCAGCTGATGGGGCAGGAAATCTAAGACAGAGGGTAGGACTGGGAGGGGTGTCACTTCCAGTCCCAAGACCAGCAGCAGTGGTGGAGACTAAAGTTTTCCAAGTTCTCCTTAGGACGAGAGGCCCATTGAATCCTGGAGGAGTTGATACCAAACATATATGAAGCAGCTCCAAGGAGCAAAAGGGGTGGACTATGTTGAGACCAACACACTGCACAGATTCCCCTTCAAGAAGGAAGAACTGCCATCACCACTCTGTTGCTGGGAGCATGGCTGGTAGATAGTCCTAGGATGCCAGTCCCCTTTGAAGATGGCCTTGGTAGAGAGCCACATTGCCCCAGGTTACACTGCTTTCCCAGAGCAGCCCATTTCCAATGACAAGTCAGGGAGACAATATAAAGGCTCAGTTCCTACCCCTAACTCAGCTGAAGGGCTACCCTAGCTTCAGAGCTCCCCTGTGTCATCTGAGGCATTGGTTGAGACTGTTCCATAGCCAAATGTCTGCTCTGCTGGCCCTGCTTCTTTGCCTACCCTCCTACCGGTGTTGATTCCAAAAATACTGCCTTCCCACCTCCTACATGCTACTCTTCATCTCAGGATCTGCTCCCTAAAACAGGCAAGCTCCTGCATGCTGACTCTTCCTCCTTGAAATCCCCTGTCCCTCGGTTCTCAGACACTGTACTCTCTGATGGTAGCCACCTCAATTTGTGGACACTCCTCTCCCTCCTCTGTTCCTTACGATAATGCAGTAGCCTATCTTCATCGCCTTTCCTTGAAAAAGAGAATTTTCTGATAACTGGATGCTATCTACTAGCAGGAGATTTACACTCACACCTGCACAAACAATTGCACTCTGCTTCTCACATCAGCATCCATTTCTCTTGTCAATACCCAGGAAATACAATAATGGGTAATATGTATGGCAAGTGTTCAAGCCAAGAGGGTACTAAAAATTTCTTTCATGTCTCACAAAAATTATATTTTATAATGTTCTCTTCTCCCTTCCATTCATTGTTGGTCTACACACACACAAACACATAGATCACACACCTCTTACCACAGGATGAAGCAAAATAACATATACCCACAAAATATAGGTGAATTCTATCTCTCTTACCATCTTTTAACCCATTGCCTGATAACCCTCAGCCTCTGGGCAGCAGGGCTTGTTCCTTTTTTAGCTCATAATAATTTTCTGCTCTTCTATAGTCTTAGAAGGCTAGCGGGTGGTATAATGGATTGGAAAACACAATGGTCTGAGAACAGAGACCTTGGTTTTAGGTATTGTTTGCCATTGATGGACTATTCCTAAGCAAGGTCTATTTCCCCATTTATACAAGTGAGAGTATAGTCCTTGACCAACAAACCCTCTTCCTAGGACTATCAGTAAAATAAACTAAAACTTCTATGTGCGAGTTAATAGGGAATGGAGATGCATTCATAAAGATAAACTTCTCTTTGAATTTTCTCTTGCAATGTACATGCAGCTTGAAAGAAACATCTAGGTTTAAGCCAATGTAGTGCAGGTGAGTGTAATTTTAGGCTTCCAGACCTCCTCAGATACAGAATATAGCTCAGGTTTGTTCTCTGGTCAACACTCTTGTCTACTAGGGAAGGAGGTTTCTGTAGGCATAAAACCACATTGTGACCACCCCCCAAACACTGTCTTCCTCCTCTGCTATAAGAGGTCAAACCAAAGCCTCAATTGCTTCCTGTCACTTCTGATAGATCCGTAAGAAAGCTGCCTGTTTCCAAATTCCCTCCCCTCCCATTGACTTTTGGGAGCCTGCTCTGAGATGTTCACCTCTTTATAAGGCTCATCTGAGCCACTCAGTATAAGAACTGACTAGCCAACATGCTTACCACTATCCCAAGCCAAGGTCAATCTACCTCCTATAGATAATTATGCCCTTCATACTGTTCCTATGAGGGAGAGAGCCACATAGCATCAGTGCCTAGAGTTCAAGGTAATACTGCTTTAGGAACAGGCATATGAGAGATGTTACTACTTTCTATGGTCTGAATGTTGGTGTCACCCAAATTCATATGTTATAACCTACTACTCGGTGGGATAGTATTAAGAGCACTAAGAAGTGAGCCTTTTAGGAGGTGACTAAATCACGAGAACCCCACCCTTACGAAAGGGATTAGTGTCCTTATAAAATAGGCCTGAAGGAGCTCATTCTCCACTTCCACCATGTGAGAACACATGAATGGTCATCTCATGGCCATCTATGAGGAACGGACCCTTGCCAGACACCAAATCTGCTGCTGCCTTGATCTTGGACTTCCCAGCTTCCAGAACAATGGGTTATAAATTTACTCTACCTATAAACAAATTCTAAGGTATTTGGTTATAGAAGCAAGAACAAGCTAAGACACATCTCATTGGAGGAGGATTTCCTATACTATGATTTGTCTGTGTTGAAGGTAGAGAGGAAATGTACCATGGGACTTCCAGAGATCAGCTTTCCCAAACTTTTTCCTTCTTACAGGATGATATTTAACCCCACGCAAGTGTGCACTTACTATTTTCTAGATGATCTTCGGGGGTGGGGGGTGTCTTCTCTGTCTCCCAGAGTCCCCTTATGCCAATGTCTGAACATTTCAGAGATATGGAGGCTCTACCTTATAGCCAATCAAAGTCTAAGCCACTTTAAATTAAATCTATTTAATTCATTAATTTTTATTTTTCAACTACTCCCAGGCCCATAAAGGTCAAGTATTAGGGTAGGCCTATTTATCTTGCAGAGTTTTCTGCAGATATGGACTATGGTAGCTTACCATCCACCTCATGAAGACCTTTCATCTTCATCAAGGAATCTTTCTAGGCATCCCTGTGCCTCTTACCTGGCTCCTTCTCCTCCTTTTGTACTTTCCCAGTGTTTAGGAAGGCCAATGAGAGGCTGCAGCAAGCCAGATCCCACTTTGGCTACTTAGGGCAGTAATCCAGGACTGTCCCACCTTCCTCTTCACTGCCACCCTCTAATGAAACGTTAACTTATTTCTCTTTGAGTCTCTGGAACCCAGCACAAATCTGGCACTCAATAAATAGTTGGTATAGGTGAAATAACTGTGTTCCTCCTCACACAACTTCCAAGCCTGCTTGGGGCTTTGTCAATCTCTGGGCAGACCCTGCAAAACATAAAAACAAAATGTAATCTTTCACATCAAACATCAAACACAGATAACAGGAAAAAGGTGCAGACGAGGTGATTTATTGGTGAAGAATTCCAGGGATTCAGAGAAGCAACCAAGAACCCCAGCTTGGAACTCAATCATTCTCTCAGGGTTTGAAGGTCAGGGCACAAATCTAAGCTGATGAGAACAAGGAAACCTTGAGACTTGAACCTGACTGGCACACACCTTCTACATGCCACAGACTGAAAGTGTGGGAAAGTCTAACTGGGTCAGTGTGTGGGAACTCCAGTTGGGAGCAAAGACTGGGTCATGTGACCCATTTCAAGGCCACTACCAGGACACTCACTACCTGGTGCCCAAGGCCCAGGAATCTATACCATTCTTATTTTGAGGCTCAAGGAGGTGGGAGGGGGGAGAAAGAGCCACAGGGCCAGTGAATGAAGAACCTGGAGTCTTAGAAGGATGGTGATCTTCCCTTCATCTGTCTCCCACTTTTAAGTTGGAGTCTCTTCCTTCACTTTGCTAATAATGTAAAGTACCAGCTAAAAATTGCAATGCATGCATTTCATTTGAGTTTTATTGCCCTAACAGACAGCATTAGATTACAAAAGAGGACATTTTTCTTCTCAGTTTTAGCTTATTCTGATGATTTATGATTAGATACAGCAAGAGTTCATAAACTTCCCTGACCTGCTGACAGTTTTTACAGGCTCCCAGATTTATTTCCATCTCAAACTTAACAGCTTTCATGTGACTGATATTCCCAGCGTCTCCGCGTGGCCAGGCCAGGGGCTGAGAGAACACCTCTAATCTCCATGTTACTAATTTAAATGAAGTCTTGGTCTGTTGTTTAAAAAAGACATCAGTCATCCTGGGGAGGTTTACAGATCCTCTTGTAATGTAATGTCAACCCCTTCTGAGATATGAGGTTTATAAAGTCTCAGGATGTTGAGTGTTGGCAGACATGCCAAGGTCACCTGGGATGGCAATGGGGGAGGAGGAGGGAAGGGAATGCACTGCAGAGGGGAACAAAGAATTCCAAAGAAAGAGTGTTCTCCTGGGGAGTCAGAGCGTGACTGCAAAGGAAGAAGCCTGGGTGATACCTGGGGGAACAGGATAGAGCAAGGCAGAATTGTACTCTGCTGAAGGGTCTTCTTCCTCTCAATTCAGCTTGTCTCCCTCTCCCCCTAAGGTTGGGAAGCCCTAAGAAAATGCTACCCTGCCCGTTTTCTGAAGACCTGTCATGCACCCACAGGTCTGGGAAGAGAGATCTAAAAAATTGTGCTCCTTTCACAGCCTGAAGTCAGTGTCCTGTAGCTGGGAGGTCACTGGAGGAGAAACCCATGCCCAGCCATGGGAGACCCCTGAGGCAGCAAGAGGTCAGCAGGGCTCCATCTGTGCACTGGAATTCAGCCTTCCTGGGCTATTTTCACACATTCACATATGCGTATTTGAAGGTCACTTGTGCTCAGATCTTCCAACTGGCCAGGAATGGCTTTTGTGTTATTTGAAGATCAGATAAGAAATGATCAGTAGCTGTAGGTGCTGGTCTGGAAATGGACGAGGATATTACTGGGTGTGGTGGGCAGACACTTTGCATTGTCTTAGGTGTTGGTAAGATAAGGATTAAGTGTTTCACCAGCACTCTCCCCTGTCCCCCATCAGAGGGGAGGAAGACCAACCCCTGTGCATAACTGAAGCCCAGGCTCTGCAGGAGGAAGAGGCCTATCTGAGGAGAATTTGGCATCCTCAACCACAGACCACACAGGCCAGGTGACACTACCAGAGATTCCTACCAGAGAGTCACTGAGTACGAAGTATATGCCAGGCTCTGGGCAGGGGCTTAATTAATCTTCATGGTCACTAAAAACAGAGGATGGTAAATGAAGTGGGTGTTATTATTGCCCTTCCACAGATGAGACATCTGAGGTTTAGGATCCTAAGAAACTAGTCCAAGGTCACACAGCTAGTAAGTGGAGCAGCTGAAGCTCAAATTCAAGTCTAGTTTTAAGGCCATGTTTCTTGCCCACCACATCTTACTCACTCAGAAAACTAATGAAACAACGCCCACCTTCTGCTTGTTTTGTCTATAAAGCTTTAAAGGCCAATGAGTTAACCATTTTCTTTTGTCTTGGGGAGAGACAATAGTCTATTCCTCTCTTTCTCAAAAGTGTGCTTTGAGGGCCACCTTTGTCACAAAATCTGGAAACCTGCTTAAATGGAGTTTCCCTGTGTGACCCACCTCCTAATCTCCGCATTAACATATGCCTTAGGAGATTCTGATGCACAAAACATTTGCGATCCTTGCATCTTTTCAAAGTATGAAGTTAGTGTCTTAGAGAAAATACCGTAGCAAGGGAAATTAGGCACTTTCACAGCACTTCCTGACCTTTTTGTCCTAAAAAATGTAGTCTCCCTGTTTGTGTGACATGAATTCCTAGAACATAATATTAGGAAAAAGTAAGAATAAACATACATTTCAAAGTCACTTCAGAAAGAGTTGGAAATAATCCACCACTCGGCACCATTTGTCTCTGCATCCAGAGCATCCATAGATAATGGTGATACAGAAACAGCTGGCCCTGCCAGATGTTGGCATTTGTTAACTGCAGCCATTTCCCTGTTAAAATACCAGATGTCCCTATTTTGGGGGGATTTTTCTCTGAAAAATCTGGTGAACTGCATAGCACACTTTCTCAAAGAGTGTTCTGTGGACCACCAATGTCCCAAAGCTCTGGGGGGGCTGGTTAAAGACACAATTCCTCAAGCTTTGCTCCAGACTACTCAGGGAAGAGCCCTAGAACCTGTATTTGAAAGAACCGCCCGAATTACTCTAACCTATGCTCAGAACTGGGAAAGTATCACATGTGACAGACAGACCCCAGTCATCCAATCAGACGGCCATCACTCAGGACCAAGTTCCACAGCTTGCACCTTCAACTGCTTGCACTGCTACTTTGAATGCAAAATGGTTCAACCACTTTGAAAAGGATTTTGACAGTTTTTTATAAAACTAAACAAACACTTACTGTATAACTCAGTGATTCCACTCCTAGGTATTTACCCAAGAGAAATGAGAACGTGTTCACACAAAGACTTGTACAGAAATAATGTTGTTAGCAGCTTTATTCATGCTAGCTCCAGGCTGGAAACAATCCCAAGACCGTGACCGGTAACTGAATGAACACAGGTGAACATCCACACCTTGGAGTATTACTCAGCAATAAAAACAAACTAGCGAGGTACAGAACAAGAAGGCTGAATCTCAAAGGCAACATGCCAAGTGTAAAATCCTCAGATACGAAGGTTAACTACTGGATAATTCCTTTTAAAGCAAAGTCTATAAAGAGCAAAGCTAATCTGTAATGACAAAAGGTAGATCACTGAACACTGAGGTCCAGGTGGAGGCTGGAAAGAACTTTAGAGGGTGATGAAAATGTTTTGTCTTGATCTCGTAGTTTTGCTAAGGAACATACATTTATCAAAACTCATCAAACTGTATGCTTTGATTGGATGCATTTAGTGAATATAGTTTCTAGCTCAATAAAATTAATAGATAGGTAGTCAGATAGAAGGATGATAGATAGATAGATAGATAGATAGATAGATAGATAGATAGACAATGCTATTTACCCACAAATCATCCAGGCAGGTAGCACACTGTGCAAACTGGGATCCCATTCAGTTACACCTCATGGTTGCAGCACCTTCATTCATGTGTTCAATAAATTCTCATTTAGTACCTATGTGGATATATGCCAGGCACCAAGACAGTCATTGGGCAATCAAAAATGAATTTTGAGTCTCTTGACCTCTTTGAGCGCAAAGTTTAATAGGAATACAGGAGCATGAGAAGAAAAATAGTAAAAACAATTTTTTTCTTTTGATACAGGGTCTCACTATGTAGTCCAGGCCAGCCTGGACCTCTCATCCTCCTGCCTCAGCTTCCTCCAGCACGTGCTGGGATTATAGACCTAAACCACCACACCCAGCTAAAAGCAATAGGTTTTAATTGTATAATATAAGTCAGCTCTTGCTTGGGAGAAGAGTGGAAGGCTCCACAGAGCACATAGCATTCTAGTTGCATCAGAAATGATGATTAGGAGGAAAGGGGAAAGCCCTTCAAACACAGGGCCAGCACATGGTCAAGTACAGAAAGAATAGTGAGGGTGGAAACAGGAGTAGACAGCAGTAGGGAAGAACCTTGTGTGAGAATGCAGATGCCCTTTATGGTGGGGCTCATTCCCCACCCACTGCAGATACTGGTTTGTAGAACTCCCACTAGATGGGGGCCACCTCATCTAGAAATGCTCGGCTGTGACCTGTAGCAGCAGACTGGACTGTTGCTGTAGCTCCTCCTCCTTGCCTCTGCAGGGCAACTTTGGTGGTGCAGTTCAGCTCCAGAGCACCCCCTAGGATCAGACTGAAATCACATCCTTGTCTGGTTCCTTCTCCAGCCATCCTGCTTCCTGCATAGGCCCCCTTGCAGCCATCTCCTGTGAGTCTGCCCTCACCATTCTCCACCTCAGCAGCTGCTTCAAGGAAACCCAACCTAAGGCTCCAAGATAAGAGGCCTGAGCATCCTTCTCCAGGCAAAACAGCACATGCAAAGTATTGCCTCATGGCCCACAGGCTGCCTGTGTTTACTGGTTGGATTGTTTTTCTTTTATTTTTTCCCCTACATTGCCCTCTTTAGAACCCAGCATAGGGAGAACAAAAGAATTTCTGTGAACCATCCATGGTGGTGCATGCCTGGAATCCCAGCACAGGAGGATTGTGAGTTTGAGGCCAGCCTGGGCTACATAGAGAGACTGTGTCAAAAGAAAGGAAGGAGAGAGAGCAAGAGAGAAAAGAGAGAGAGAGAGAGAGAGAGAGAGAGAGAAAGAAAGAAAGAAAGAAAGAAAGAAAGAAAGAAAGAAAGAAAGAAAGAAAGAAAGAAAGAAAGAAAGAGGGAGGGAGAAGAGAGGAGGGAGGGAGGAAGGAAGGAAGGAATATATAAAGAGAGAATGAAAGAAAAGAAGGTAGGAAAAGAAAAAGAAGGGAGAGGAGGGGGAAAGAGAGAAGGGGAGAAGAGAGGAAGGAAGAGGAAAGGAGAGAAGAGAAGGGAAGGGGAGGGGAGAGCAGAGAGAGGAGAGGAGAGGAGAGGAGAGGAGAGGAGAGGAGAGGAGAGAAAAGAAGAGAAGAGAAGAGAAGAGAAGAGAAGAGAAGAGAAGAGAAGAGAAGAGAAGAGAAAAAAGGAAAGAAAAAAATGGAGTGGTCCCCTCTGCTGTAGCACTGCACACATGTTGCCCATGGCCTCCTCTCTCTTATCAGAGCTAATTCTCTAGGCTGCAGAGGACTCAACACCAGCCATCCCCTCTTTCCTCCCCTCTGCCTTCTACTCCTTTAACTCCCAGACCTTTCCTGCTCGTTTCTGCTTCTGAGTGGTCTTCACCTTGGTTCCTACCCTCAGAGCTCTGTTTCTCCATCCCACAAATAGCACGGGTCCTTGTGACTGGCTAGGGCATTTGCCTCTGTGCCATCCTCCTGTCTTCATTAAACAAACCTCCACATGCCCCCTCCTCCTCTGATATTCTAAAGCAGATCTCTGGTCACATCACGTTCCTATTCAACAGCCTCTGGTGGCTCCTTATGGCCATCAGAATCAACTCACTTGACCACTCAAGTACCTTCAAGGTTTGCACACACAATTTATCTTCCCAGATTTGTCCATCGTGTTTTCCTACATGAAACACTGAGCGGCAGCAGCATAGGGGGAGGAGAATTTGGGAGCCATGTACTAACTGGGTCACCTTGAATCAGTCACTTATACTCTGTCAGTTCATAAACATATCTATAAGGGGGGGATACAATTCATATCTTTAGTAGTTCCTAAAAGTGAATGAGAAGAGATGGAACAGCTAGACACCTGGTAAGTATCTGGTCAGTGAAATTCTAGCCAAATAGCACTGCCTGCTAATCAGCAAACAGCCCATTGCTTCCCACATGCATATTTTCACTCAAGCTCTTCTACTCTCCCTATTTAGGATATGGACGCCATAGTGGTCCTCTGTGGGATGGAGCCTATGGTGACTCTGTCCTGCCCGCCCCACATCCAGGGTTGAGGATTAGGGTCTTAGCCTCCCTTCCCTCATCCAGAACTCCACATAGTTTGTCTGACTCGGACACCTGGTCAACCCACATGCCATTTCTGGGAGCTTGAACTTCCTACTGTATTATCACATCCCTAAAACCTGGGTAAGAACTGCTTGCATCCTGAGCTACTGAGACATAACCAAACTGTCTATCCCCTTTCACCATTCACCTTTCACTGTGTGTGTCATAATATGACCGTGCTTTGCTTTCTCCATAAATGTTTCCTGGTTGTAAGAACATGCCTGTAGGCATGTGTCACACACCTGTAATCCCAGAATTCAGGAGGTTGAGGCAGGAGGATCATGAGTTCAAGGCCAGCCTGGACTCCATAACAAATTCAAGATCAGCCTAGGCTACACAGCTGGGGGGTGGGAGCTTGTGCACGCAATCCCAGCACTCAAGAGGCTAAGTTAGGAGGACTGTGAATTTGAACCCAGTCTGAGCTACATAGGAAAACCCTGTATCAAGAAACCAGAGAAAAGAATTCTTGAATCTTTTGTGCTTTCTTCCTTGTGAAATTGTAAACTTCCTGAAGGAAAAGGCTATTTCCTTTCTCAGACCTTTTAGGTTGTAATTCTAGGACAATAAAATTCTGGCCCTAAAATGATGCTTAAAATTCCACCAGTAGAGATTCATTTCTTTGTCTCATGCTTGTCTTGTCTCAAAATGAAAAAATGCGCTTAGCAGGACTAACCAATTGAGCATTTCCAATGATTTATTTTTAAACTGGGTAAACTGATAAGATCCCAAGCTGATACCAGAGTTTGAGAGGAGGAATAGAAATAAGGACTATGAGAGCAACAAACTGAAGAATTGGGACAGATGAAGGAAGCCCTCCAGGAAGGAGAAAGGCATAGGGAAGGGATGCCAGCACTGCCCACAGCATCTTCTCTGTCCTTTGATTTGGTTGCTCATGATGCACCATCTTGTCTTATCTCTGCCACCTGCATATGGAACTCAGCATTTTGGCAAAGACCTTCAAAGGCACAGTTCATGTTCTCTCTCCTTCTAACTGTTGTTTCTACCTCTCTATTATGGGTATCGGGCCACAGGGCCAGAGCTGGACCACTGCTCTGCTGTCTGCCTGTCTGCCCACCAGCTCTATCACCACCATTGCTGGGATCTCCACCTATCCCCACATTTCCAGAACTGGGCTCTGAGATGAAGGAGTCTATTGCAAAACAGAGTTTGGGGCATGAAACATGGACTTCATGCAATCTACTGCTTAGACTCTTTCATTTCCAAGAACAAAGGCCCTCTACCCCCACCTCTGTCCCTTCAAAGGGCACCACTGTAGTAACAGGAACACATCTTGATACCATTTCTGATATCCATAGATGTCAGCCATCAGTCACTAGGTTTTGTTCCAGAAAAAAGCAATAGTCTTTGACAAATAAGCTATTTGCCAAGCAGTTTAAATGACATTCCAGGAGTGACACTACAAACTCATGAGCCAGTTCCCCTATTCTTTTTCACAGAGAAACAGTGAACACCCTAGATAAAAATAGCAGATCACTCGTGACTTCTAACATGAATACATGGCCTTGTATAAACAGCCTCAGGGAAACATGGCCCTGGTTGCTTAGGCCAGTTTACGGAGACCCAAATGGGCCCCATCTTTTCCCAAACTACCTCACTCCCAGGTCCTTTCGGGTTTTCTTAAGCCCCTTCCATTTCTCCTCTTGTTACTGTAACATGGCAGAGCCCAGTGTCTCCCAGCTCTGGACTATTGTGGCTTGCTTTAATGCGGGGCGTTCCCAGGAGACAGATGTTTTAACTAGCAGGGGGAAGAAAGGTCTGTTTCTTATTGACGGAACTCTAGCATGTGTCACAGAACTTCAAAGATGGGAGGCCAGATTGGGCAGGCAACATCAAACGCTCGTAACTGGTGCTGAGTAAACTTTGTATTCTGACATACAAGTTCTTATCTAGTCACTTCCAGACTTGAGAGCGGGAGACTGCATCTAACCAAATCACATTGTTTTTCCTCACAGCTGCCAACTTGGAAAAATATCAGGGCACAAAGGGACCATTAAAAAAAAAAGGAAAGAGAGAAAAAGTGAGACTCACACAGAGAGACATGTTTTTGTTAGTTCCTAAGCAACACAATATTGCCAAGATGGGGCTCCTTGGAAAATGAGACATTCACCACACTTCCTATTGAGGCCACTGCTAATCCTAATCTTTATCTTTTTATAAAGAAATTAACAGTGTGGACTTGGATAAAGCCCGTGTCTCCCCACCATCCATACCCCGTCACAGTGTCCCCGCTTCTTTGATAAGGAGTCACTTTTTAATGAGGCCAAATCAATGCTTAATTATATCTAAACTCAAACAATGAAGCTATTTCCTGATTTTTTTAAAAAACAAACTAAATTCATTTACTTTTCAAATGGTTTAAAGGAATTATATTCACTTTGGATTACCTGCTTTTTCCATTATTGAAAAAATAAAACTTTAAAATGTGTTTCATTTCAGTGCAACTGGAACTTAGTATTTCCCCTGTCTGGGAACCAGAGAGGATGGTAGGACCACCTTTCTGTCAGTGTACACGTGCCTCTTCCCTCACATGGGTCTGTTTCAAAGCACCAGGTTATTTCCTGTGAGAACATCTCTGTGTGTCTATCCCGGGAAGAGAGGAAGAGCCCTCAGAAGGAAATTAGCTCTACACCTGGGATTTTCCTCCTGCGTTGGGAACACACTTATTTAATCAGCAGGTCCTTCCAAGGGTCTATGTGATCTATCAGCAGTGGAATCACAGCTCAGGCTGCCACCCAGAGCTCAGCCTCTGTGGCCTGTGGAAGCTGACAGCTCACCTGCCCATCCCACCCCTCCACCTTCTCCATGGCCCGGCTTCACCAATTTCCTCTTACCTCTCTGCATCCCCTAGAGACAACTGTTAGCAGCATGTACAAAAGTGAACAAGAGATCCCTGAGACCAGTGCAATGATTTTCACCCTCGGGGAGCTCTGGAGACCCCAAGCCCCTCTAGCAGCTTTGGCATCACTTGGAATCTTCCTGGAAAAGCAGGATCCCAGGTCCTAGCCTAGATCTACCGAATTCAAAGCTTCACTTTAACAGAGTCCCCACAGGGCTCTACGATGCCCTGTCCCATGCTCCAAGCCTGAGACTCTGGGGATGACCAGAAGGACATTCTGGATTCTCAAAAGCGCCCCCAGTGACTCCCAGGTCTAAGGGCCAGCAGTATAATATAATAAAGAGCACAGGTGTTGGCATCAGACATTAACTGTGACTTCTTCTCTTATTAGCCAATGACTGGGAGCTAGCGAGAAATGAGCTAAAGAGGCACCAGGACGCTGAACATTCAGAAAACTGTACTGAGGCTCTCAGAGAGAATGGGCCATGGCCAAAACCCCACTTTCCAGAAAACTCTGCCCTACCCTCTGCTTTGTTTCTCAAAGTTCTACTCTCTGAGGCATTTTGAAAATGCCATTTACCTCTGACACTCCCCAAGCCCTTTCTGTCCCAAGACCCTAACTAGCTCCTTTTGTTCCCGGAAGTAAGCTCCCTAGGGCCTAGAAGTGACATTGCTGCCTCTTTGTCCCCATCTCTACCTCCCAGCCCCCTGTCCACCGACCCTGTGCTAAGAAGATATCTAATAAAAACTGATTGAGTCAAATCGAAGTCATTCTCCCAAATTCTTTTAAATGTCTCTCAAAAAAAGCCCTCCATTGTACAGATAGAGGCAGGGAAGAGCAGGTATTTCTATTTAATGTTATTCTATAAAGGCCACATCTTTACAGGCAAAAGTAAGCAGAGTATTGAAGCAATTCATCTATTCGGTGAAGCAATTATTAGACCAAAAACCTATAATTGGAAGACACATAAGCATTTAAAGACTAATTTATTTAGCATATTCTGCTGTCAAGCCTGATAGTGTTAATTATCAGAGTATGACATTATTTTAACTTCAGTTTCTGACAGAGTTATTTCATCGTCTCTTTCCCTCATTGGTGCTTTAATAAAAAGTTCATTTTGGTCCACCCATTATCATTAGGCTGAGGAAGAGTGGGTGGGCTTCATGTTGAAGAGTGTTATGTACCCCAAAGTGGCCCAGGGTGGGGTTAGATTTTTCAGATTCATTAGATAATTTCTTACTCCTCTGTGCCATTTGACCCAGGTCAACACATTCTTGACTCACTTAATAAAAAGTGGACAGCTGCCCTGAATGACTCACAGGCCAGATGACACTGCCCAGTGACCCAGGGGTCCCATTTCAATTATAGAGGCCAGTGAAAAGTTCCTCACTGGCAAAGAATCAAGTGTTTCCCAGGGGGAAAAACTGGGAGCAATTGGTCTTCTATCCTAGACAAAGAATGCTATGATCTCCACGACTTCCACGCCAAAGTGGATTCTTCATGGGAACTATGAGAAAACTGAAGTCTCCTTTTCAATCGGGACACAGATCAGTAACAGGAGCAGAATTAGAACTCCAGAGCTCTGGCCTTTTTAGCACCAGAGAGGCACCCAACCCTATCATGTGGGACTGTATTATAAGAATTGAAGCCATTCCCTTTTTGTTAGGTGCCACTATGTGCACATAATACCTTATACTACATCTCTTGCATATAGCAAATCTTTTTAATGCATACAGTAACACAGAGCTCAAGATTTTGAGTTGCCCTTTGGGAAGATGAGAAAACAGAAATTCGGTGTAGCCATTCCTCACTCTTCCCTGACCACAAACGTCTATTTGATTTTAATAACTTCCCCTAAATCATTGCACCAGTAAGCAGCAGAGCTGGACTTCATAATCAGCCTTGGCTCTGGATTCTAACTGGCCTTCTCCAGGCAGGGTCTGTAGCGTCTGGGCAGTGTTGCCTCTTCTTCCTCACTCCATGCCTTCAAGTTACCCTTCAAGTTATTAGGTTCAAGCCCAACTGCTTTCTAAGACAGCCCACTTCCTCGCACTTGGATTTATCAGTCAAAGAGCATAATGACTTCAATTAACTTCCTCTGAAAAGGATTTGGGTAAATTCTCCCATCTCTTTGATGCTGTATGCATCTTTAGCCTTGTCCAACACACCTCTGGGTCTCAATTCCTGTTTATTGAATGATTAAATGAGGCAATGGTTGCTGAATGCTATTCAGGTAGCAATTCTGCACTTCTGACCTGACCACAAATGATCTATTTAATTGATTTTAGTGACTTCACAGTAGCTGTTATATTACCTCAGGGCAAAATTACTCATTTCTTGCTTCTAAGACCTAGTAATTTATATGCTGAACATGTAATAATCTATTATATCGAATACCCACTCCTATTTGGAAAAAAAAATAGCTTACTGCTGAGCGTAACAGCCTTGGATACACAAAATAAGTCCAGGTGACTTATGAGTTTACACAAAAGAGCCTTCTGTTCTGGATGCAGCTGTTTCAGAAAAATACAGCTAAGAGTATAGAAGGAAGCAGGCTAGGTAAATATTAGGAGAGGCCTTTAAAGGCAGCCTTGATCACTGGATCCTAAAGATGTATGTGTTAGGCAAGGCGGTTCTAATAATGCTTAATATTGATACAGCATTTACAGTGCAACAGACAGACGATGGGAACATTGTTTTACTGAAGATGTGCCAGTGGGAACAGGATAGGTCAGGCTCCCAGGCTCAAATCAGGCAGCAAGGCACCCAAGAACAAGAAGCAAAGACCCTGGTGCCACAGAGCTGGGCTTGCTGCATGAGGGGGCCAGAAAAAGCACAACCAAAGACAAGGAAAAACTGTCTTCTTAAGAGCAGCCACCCCACACAAACCCTGCAGAGGTAGAAATATGTGGGGGGAAGGAAAGAAAAGGAGTAGAAAGCATCCCATTCTCTCCTACCTACTTCTCTGAATCTTGAAGGCCCCTGCAACAGATGTCACATCTGCTACTTCCCAACTAGTAAGGGTTGTTGGCAAGACTGTGGCAGTTTGTAGTACCTGCCTCTTTTTGATCTTTCTTCCTTGACTCACAGCTCCCCAAGTCAGTGCTTCCATAAAGAACACTAGTCCCCACCTCTCTCTGTGGTCATGTGGAAAAATTCCTGGCTTTGATGTCAGACCCACCTGGGTCCAAATACAAGTATTGTTATTTGTAAGCCTGTGATATTGGGCAGGTAACTTAATTTTTCGGAGCTTCAGTTTCCTTCTCTTTAAGATGGACATGATATTGTCTACTTCATAGAGATAAAGTCAGGCCAAATAACACAATATAGACTAAGAGTCTGACCAAACACCTGGCACAGGAGAGCATACTCTGTAAACCTTAGTTCCCTCACCTGACACTCTTACTCATTGTCCCTCTAAGCTTCTCCATCTTCTGTTAGAGTGTAACTAGGAACAGCTGGGAAATACCTGGTAAGGTTTTGCTTCATTCCATATGTCCTTGAAATGAATCTTCTTCTGTCCTCCTCAATCCTCCTCCCACCAGAAACTCCTTTCCTTTCATCGCTGGGGAAATCTGGACAGCAGAGGTCCATCTAGCCTCTCATGGAAAGGACTGGCACCGATCTAGTCCACCATACCCCAGAGTAACCTGTGGAGTGACTAATGTGCTGGTTAGCCCAAAATTCTCCCAGTTCTAGTATTGGATACCCCATGTCCCTATGTCTCAGGAAGTCTTTCATCCCAGCAAACCCAGGCAGCTGATCACCATAGCTGTGTGCAAGGCAGTTTCACAGTCAGATTTTGCAATAAGAACAAGTGACTTCAATGAAACAGTCCAAACTCAGCAGGAGACATCAAAAGCCTATGCTACAGTGGTCAAGTGCTCTTATCAGATAACAGAAGTCATTTGGGAGTGTTCTTCCCAGTCAGTCCACAGGCTAGACATGAAAGGCAAAGGGAAAAATCCAAATGGCACATTGGATTCACTGTTACCAAGAACACTCAGGACACACTGCAGGCCTTGATGCTGAATGAGAAACCAGAAAATTAATGCAGATAGTAATCTTGTGACAGTACAAACTTACCCAATACTGCTGAGCCACCTTCCAAACCAGGGATAGGTTTTTCCACCCTTGCATCAAGAACAAAAGCCCAGATGTTGGAATCCTTCAGACACTGGGAGAATCCCAACTCTGCCAAGCTTACCTGCTTGTAAGACCTAGAGAGGCTGCTAACCACTCCATGCCTGGATTTCCTGTCAGAATAGAGCATGTGTCATAGGCTCGTTGTGAAGAATTAATAAAATAATCTGTGCAAAATATCTAACACACCTTTCATTTCCGGTATTATGGGAGATCAGATTACTTGAAGACCCTCCCAATATGAAACACCTAGAAAACGCTGAATAGA
The DNA here is from genome assembly GCF_047511655.1 of Castor canadensis. Lineage (NCBI taxonomy): Eukaryota > Metazoa > Chordata > Mammalia > Rodentia > Castoridae > Castor > Castor canadensis. The sequence continues at coordinate 120,151,738 of NC_133396.1, forward strand.
TTACAATGAACACTCTTTGAAAAGCAATAACTGGGTTTATAAGAAAGTGAGAGAAATTTCCAGGGACCCAAAACAAAGAGAGAACTGATAGCCAGAGTAAAAACCCTGAGTTGATACTGCACTGTCCATGGGAGGGATGTCAAATTTGGTGATGCAAGGGCTTAGATTTGAATGTCCACATGATGCAAAGAAGTGGGATGCATCCCTCCCACCCTCCACATAAACACAGAAGTCTTAGAGTGTTACCTTAGTCATAGGATGAGTCCACTAACTCAGGAAGTTGCTCCAGAAGCTGAGCTATCAGATGGTAGGCTGTGAATGAGGAAAAGAATGATCTCTTCTGATAATTCACGACAGTACAGGCCTGCCTTCATGTGGCTTTGAGTGAGTTTACTCTGGATGCATGATATAAAAACTGAATATAAAAAGTGACTAAAGCTTATTATTCTGGTATGCCTGGCAGAGACAGATGAAAAACTTTCTCTGAAGGGACATTACCTTCCTTAAGCTGGGAGAGTCCCTCAGAAAAATGTCCACTCACCAAAAGTGACAATTCAAACTTATTAAGACGCATACAAAGAAGCAAGCCACAATGAGCAGAAGTCAGCCAATAGAGCAAATAACAGAATGTCAACCCCTGAGAATAAACACACAAACTATCAAAGCTAAAAATAATTGTTTAAAATAATAATCTCATAAAAGAATCAAAATGACAAGATACAATGAAATGAAAATTATGCTGGGAAAGGAATTAAAGGAATTAGATGGAATGAAATGAAAAATATAGTGATTGATTAAACAGCAGACTAGACACAGCTGAAGAGAGAGTCAGTAAACTGAAAAACAGATCTGAGAATGAAAGATCTAAGGACAACCAAATTGCTATATAAGATAGAGGACAAATTGCAGCATGGTAAAACAAAGAAATATGAAAAACAGGCTAAGAAATGAGGATGATAAGATGACAGATCTCAGCATGGATCTAGTGGGAATGACAGAAGAAGAGAATAAAGGCAATATTCAAACAAATTAGGGCTAAGTTTTGAGAATTGAAAAAACAGAAGCTTACAAACAGTGAATGTAATAAGTTAATTTGTGACAAAACACATTGCAGTGAAAGTGCAGAACAAATGAACAAAGAAAAGATGTTAAACAAAACCATGAAGGAAACACAGATTACTTTTTGGAAAAGATTAATTGTTAGACTGACAGCAGACCTTTTTTGTAGCATTTCATTATAAAATTTTCAATCATAGGACAAAGTTGACAGCACTTTTTATACATGGTTATACAATACCTGTATAACCATTAGGTTATACCATTAATATTTTGATGTTTTTTGCTGTAACATGTATCTATCAATACCTGGATTCATTCATCAATGCCTCAAGTGTTTTTGTTGTTGCTGTTTTATTTGGAGGTGGTGTGTGTATGTGTGTGTTTACATGTTAATGTAAATTACAGACAGAACTGTCCTCCCCCCAAATTCCCTAATTCTATCCATCCTAGTGAATGTATAGTTTTATTTCATTGTGTTTCTAATTTGCATTTATCTCGTGACTAATAACGCTGAACACTTTTTCATGAACTTATTGGCCATTTCTATATCTGCATCTGGTGAAATGTCTATTCAAATCTTTTGCTGACAACACACTTTTGTACAACAACAAAACAAAACAGAAAACAACAGAATAGAATTTCATCAGTCAGAGTCCAATCAGGAGATTGAAACCACACTAGCAATTTAAGCTGGGAAAATTTAATATAGTGACTGTTAGCTAACAGAAAGTGGCTAGCCACCAAAATAGGTGAAGCAAAGTCTAAGGAGTAGAAACATAGAAATTATTACTATTTGGGCTGAGTGGACAGTGAACCAGAAAAGGGAAATTAAAATCTCAGAGGAAGGGACTCTGCACAGATGCAATTCAGACCTTGGAGGACAGGGCATTATTGCCATAAAAACAAGGAGCCTGTTGATGTGGTGACAAAGAAACTGGCCACTGCAGAACCCTGATAGCTGAGAGCTAAGAACCTCTCCCCCTGCCAAAGTGGGGTAACAAAGAAACTGACTGGAGGGACTGAGAAATGAGCAAGACCTCTACATCCTGATCTGCTCACTACTGAACTGCATAACAAACACCAGAAGTTCCTCTTCCTTTCTTTCTTTTCTGCCTTACAGTGTCCCTCTAGTGCCCTCTGTTGGCAGAGACTAGCACTGAGTCACCTGGTGAGGGTGGTATGCAACTAGAGTTCAGGTTTAACATCACAAATTATGACAAAGAAGGGCACTTTCAGGATTGAGAGCCAAAAAATTAATAACAGACATAAATATGTTCAGACTTCTCAGGAAAAAATACACCTGTGAACCTAGAATTCTATACCCAGTTAACCTATCACTCAAGAGTAAAGGCACAATAATGAATAAGAATGGGTTTTCTTTGTTTTACTATATATAAGAGAAATTATGTAATATGTAGATAAATTAGGCTTTTTTAGACTATCAAAAGCTGTGAATTTATTACTAGAAGACCCTCAATGCAAGAACTACTAAAGTGTTTCTCCTTAAGGAGAAAATTAAATCTAGGAACAAAAAGTAAAATGCAAGAATAAAAAGGTCACCAAATTAATAGGTAACTATGGTTGAATAAATGGTAAGCAAAGAAATTTGTAAACTTACCAGGAAATATGAATAAGAAAGAACGGTATTAATCAATAATGATAAAAATAATAACACTTGAGGTATAAAAATAAAGTAATAAAAATAATAGAAAACCATACTGGAAATAGGTAGGGATGATTGTGGTTAAAATGTCTCCAATTCTTCTTGTATGTTTGGAATGTGGGTAGAGATAACACTTCACCTCTTAATCCAGAAAAGGATATGCCTGGCAGTCCTTAGAAGTGTGCAACACAATCCTGTGTGACACCGTCCAAGTTGAACATACATGCTATCATGCTACATTTACCTTTAAAGAACAGAAAGCCTTAAAACTCGTAGAATACAGAAAAGAGAATAAACAAAGCTGGTTCAACTCAAAATAAAATTGCAATGAAGAGGGGAAAATTTTTTTACAAAAAAAACATAAGTGTGGAAATTAATAAAGTGGGATAAATAAATCTTAATGTATTAGTAATTCCAATAAATATAAATGAACTAAATTTCCAAAGTAAAAGACAGAGATTTTACTAGCTTTTTGAAATTTAGTTATATAATCTGTACAAAAGGCATATATCTAAAATATAAATGAGTAGAAACATTAAAGTAACACTGGAAAAAAGAAATTCTAGGTAAATATCAATGAAAAAAAGTTGGCATCACCATATTGATAGTGAATGAAATAGAGTTCAAGAACTGTCAAATTCTTTATTTGCAAAGATGATATGATGATAAAAAGAACAATTCACCAGGAAAATGAGACAATTGCAAATATCTGTAAATACAGTAACATAACTTTGAAATATATAAAACAAAAATTTATAAACTTTCAAGTAGAAATTGAAAAGCCCATCATCATGGTGAGAGACGATAATATGCTTTTTTCAAAGTAGCAAATCAAACAGACAAAAAAATTCACCAAAGATGTAGAAGACTCAACAATACAATTGTCAAATTTTAACTATGTATAAAGAACTACTCAGACAATTTATGGGTCTTTTCTGAACACAGATAATGAAGCTTGGTCATATGCTAGGCTGCAAAGCAAGTTTGAATGAACACAAAAAACTGGTATTATACAGATCAAATTCCCTGACTTTACACAAGTAGTTTAGAAGTTAATTTTTAAAAAGATTTCACAAATATTATAAAGCGTAGTTTTAAGTAAAGAGTATATCATGAAAGTTTTAACAATGCTACTTTTCATCTACCTTGTTGACAATGCCAAACCCAGCTCATCTCAAAATGGTTAACATTTTGTAGATGACTTCTTAAAGTCAGTGATGCAATAAGGTCTCCAGAACAGAGGGAAGAACTTGCCATCTAAAAATATTGAATGTGCAACATTGACTCTACAGGGCTTGTACCTCCAACAATTGACTTCCCAGAATTTAAAAGTGCTTTCACCTGAAAAAATTTTACTTCCTCCTAAGGCAGACACAAGCAAGTAGAAAGTTTTATTCCCATAATCCAAAGTACAAAGTAAATTTCCCAAACCTGAATTTGGCTTACTGATCCCCAAAATATTTGAGAAAGCAACTGGGGTGTGTTAACTGATGGGAAAGAGTAACCCTAAGAATAAGTTATTTCCATGTGTTACCAGAGCTCTACCCAGAAAAAGAGGTCACTGACTCTAGAAGGGATAAGAGGGGGCACTTCATACAGAACATGGACTCTGCACCCGAATTCCTGACCATGTGGTTCCTTCCATGTGAAAGCCAATAATTAAGACTTTCTCAGCTGGGAGTGCTAGCTCACTCTTGGAGAACAGGAACATTGTAGTTCAAGGCCAGCTTCAGGCAAAAAGCTAGTGAGACCCTGTCCCAACCAATAAAAGATGGGCAGAGTGGTATGCACCTGTCATCCCAGCCACATGGGAAGTGAACAGTATAATTCAAGTCCAGGCAGGCCTGGGCACAAATGTGAGACTCTGTTTAAAAATACCTAAATAACAAAAGGGGCTGGGAACATGGCTCAAGTAGCAGAGCACCTACCTGGAAGCACTAAAACCCCAGTACTACCAAAAAAAGGAGAAAAAGAAGAAGGAGGAGGAGATGGAGGAGGAAGAGAAGGAGGAAGAGGAGGAGGAGGAGGAGGAAGAAGAAGAAGAGGAGGAGGAGAAGAGGAAGTAAAGAAAGAAATTTTCACTGTCAAATCCCTGACACATTTTTAAACAAGGTGACTTCTCTATTTCTGGCCCTTAGACCCCAGATTTTAAAAACCATGTGAGTAAGTCACACCTACCTGCTCAATCTTCCCATTTTAAGTTCAACTGACTTGAGATCTTAATTGTATCTCCAAAATCTCTTCACAGCAGTGTTTTGTTAAGTAATTAGGAAAAGGTCCATGCATCAGGGGCCAGGAATCACTGGGGCCTCCTTAGGACCAGGGACACTGAGGCAAAGGTTGATGTTCACAGTGCTGGCTAGATCGTGAGTAATCAACTCCTTTATCTCTGACCCAAGAGTTTCATTTCTTGTGGCAGTGTCCCAAAATAGTACAAAACAGTTTATTAGAAAGGTAAAGTAAATCCCAGACCTGCCATAAAACACATACTGGATTTGAAAGACTTAATATTTGAAAAAGACTTAGTATACAAAATTTCTCATTAAGGAGTTTTATATTAACTATGTCAAAATGATAATATTTTGGAATATTGGGTTATATAAAATGTATTATTAAATTTAAAATTAATGTGATTACTAGAAAAAATTTCAATTACATATGGAAGAGGCTTACATTGTATTTCTATCAGACAGGGCTGGTCTACATCCCCAGCTAACACTGAAGCCCTGGGCCGTAAGCAGGGGTTGTTGTCTGGCAGTCCAAGAGCCAACTATGTCCCATGGATATTTTGTTTGAAAGCACAATGTTCCGATTTTGTTATTATTCAAAGGTATTTAAGTGGGGCAGTATCTCCCAGAGAGTCACAGGGCTCACCATTCCCCAGTATTTTCTACCTGGCTCATTTACACATTTGTTACCTAACTGGATTCTGTGAGCACCACACTCATACTGTTTTGGGACTTATGGAAAGATTCTAACATAGGAGAGCTATCAAAGAACAGCTCTCAAATCCATGTTAATTTGCATGGCTCAAAAGAGCTTTACAAGTCTCAGAAGACAGGAGTCCTCAGTGGGCAGTGTGGGGGCCATGTCACTGACTGAGTAGGAAACCTTGAGCAAGTTAGTTGCCCTTTGTGGGTTCTGTTTCCTCAGGCAAAGTGAAGGGTGGAGACAGAAGACATTCAAGTTCCCTCTATCAATTTTGATTGGATTGTTTTTCTGTCTCAATCAGGGAGTGCTGCATGAACGAACAGAACTTGAAGACACTTGCTTCTTTGTCCTTTGTATGGCTTGGACATCCCTAATATGGCATTCCTGGTACCAGAAGTGTTTCAGACTTCAGAGTTTTTCAGATTTTGGACTATTTACATATACATAATGACATATCTTGAGGATGGGGCCCTAGTTTAAACATGAAAATCATTTATGTTTCATATATATCTTCTACATAGTCTGAAGGTAATTTTATATATTTTTAGTGCACCTGTGTTTTGATTGTGCCCTGTTAGATATGGAATTTTCCATTTGTGGTATCATGTCAGCATTCAAAAAGTTTCGGATTTTAGAACATTTTGGATTTCAGATTTTCACAATGTGTATACTCAAGCTGGACATTATTACCCTGGCTATACCTGGCCAAAAAGAAAGGGAACGAGTCAAAGAGAAGACTCAAAACCCCACAGAGCTCCAGGGGTAGTTTGTCAAAGAAGGAAGTCAAAACATTTGGCTACAGTGTTGTTTTGTGTTCTCTAAGGATATAGATCATTCAGGTTTTGGCCCTGTACCCCAAATGGTAGATAATCAAGAGCTGGCAGCATCTCGATACCTGCATCTGCTCCCCACTCCCTTCCACTCCTGACAATGGCATCGTCAAATCCAGAGGCAGATGCTGGAAGCTGGGGCCGCGTGACTGTGAGCAGGGGCTTGCAGCTGGCAGTCCCCTCTCTCTCTACCCATGACATCTTTTTCATAACCTGAATTTCTTTAATTAACACATCTGCCAACTCCTGTTATCTGCAAAGGTGTGCCATAGCAACTCTCTCTGCAAGCCCCTAACGTAGTGGATGCAAAAGGGCCTTCAGAAAGCCTCCCAAATTGGAAGAGGGGAAGAGAAAGGAAGCGAAAGAAACTCCCCCCAGTGTGTGCAAGTGTGTGTGCACGTGTGTGTGCGTGTACATGTGTAACAAAGAGCTGCTGACGGACCCTTCTAGAAAGTTCTCCATCAGACAGTTAGAGGAATAAGGAACATGAGCGGCATACCTCTCTTACACATGTCACAGATCATGACTGACACCTGTGACAATCCAAACACACAGAGAAAATAATTCATCTAGTTTAGCTGCACTTGTTAGGACCCGTGTCACACTTTGACCAGAGTGAGTCTTGTTGGCTCAGTGAGAGGAGCCAGGTCACTTTGTCTTTGTCCTCTGCCCCAGGAGCAGCTACTTCTGAAGGGAAATCTTCAGCAGTATCCTTTTTATTCCCACATTTTTAGCAGCACATATTAATTTTACACTGTGGAGGGCTTCATTGTGACCACTCCATATATGCTTATAATGCATTTCGATCATTTTCACTCCCTCTATTACTCTTTCTCAGACCGTCCTGCCCAGCCCTCCTTTTCATTTGTCTTTTTAAATGGGATTCACCATGACCACCTCATACATTATGCACACAATGTACTTCAGTCATATTCAATTAATCCTAAGGAGGGGTAACACTGGCATGCCAGACCAGGCACACATGGAGGCCATGTACTGTGTGTGCAATGTGTCTATTGAGCTCACATTAACATAGCAACACGGTAAATGAAATGTTTTCTACCCTCATACCTTACAAATGCACCTTTAACCCGGAAGAGCTTTGCACTTGCTAGGCAGGTGCTCTACCCCTTGAGTCACAACCCCAGCCAGCCCTGAGTTTTGAAGGAGACTAAATTCTGGAAGAAAGCTAAAGACATGGAGTCTTCCATCACTGTGGTCACTGTCACGAAGAAACCCCCTAATCGACCTTCTCACATACCCCAGGATAATGGGATGAAGGAAATGAAGCCAGGGAAACAAGTTCAGGAGAAACAATTTGTGATCAAGTAGAAAAAAATTATTGATTTTACTTGGAGAAAGCTAAGTGGAATGAACTTATACAAAATCAGAAATAGTATCTTCTTAGATTCCTAAATATAGTTAGGAGTGGCCACACTTCATAGCAGCCAGCACAGCAATTCAACTTACTGAAAGAAAAAAAAAAAAACAGAAACATTACTATTCAAATTATAATTGAGCTGCTGTTGGTAAACATTAATAAGACAGAGCAATGCTAAGATAGTCAAGCAATTCCCAGAGTTTCAAAGAATTCCAAAGTGTATAAAATGGCGCAATGTGCCCGTTCTCAAATATGGAAATCTTCCACAGAGTTTCATAGGTTTTCCATGCCTTGCTCTTGTTAGAAAAGAAAACTCTTGCTGCCAGGAGAAGGCAGGACATCAAGGGAATGGTCCCCAAGTTCCTTTCACTCTTCATTGACCCTCTCTAATTGCAGCATTTTTAAATATTTTTTTCTCTGTGACAACTGCTTGAAAAATCTTGGATGGCAACATGGCTCACATGCAATCCCAGCTACTCAGGAGGATCAAGATTCAAGGCCTGCTCAGGCGAAAAGTTAGTGAAACTCCCATCTGAATCAACAAACTGGGTGTGGTGGTGAATACCTGCCATCTCACCTAAGCAGGAGGCCATAGGTAGGAGGATCTCAGTCCAGGATGTCCTGGGAAAATAAATGCAAGACCCTACTTGAAATGCAACTAGAGTGAAAACAAGCTGCAAGTGTGGCTCAAGTAGTGGAGTGCTTGCCTTAGTAAGAACAAGGCCCTGCGTTCTAACCCTAGTACCCTACTACCACCAAAAAAAGGAAAAATTTGGGGTGACTTTCCTGGAAGCTGAATGCTTCCCTTTCCTTTATTTGTTTTAGATATGTAAACTAGGTTGGCCTCCAACTTGAGACCCTACTGTGTCTACCTCCCAAGTGCTGGGATAACAGGCATGCATCACCATGTCCAACTCTGGTATTTCATTTGTCTTTTTTTGTTTTGCTTTGTTTTGTTTTTTGGGTGGTACTGGGTTTGAACTCAGGGCCTCATGCTTGCTAGGCACTTGCTAGACTCTACCACTTGAGCCATTCTGACATCCCTCTTTTGTGTTGGGTATTTTCAAGATAGGGTCTTACCAACTATTTGCCCTTTCTAGCTTCCTCATCTCTGCCTCCCAAATAGCTAGAACAACAGGCACAAGCCACTGGCATCCGACTCAGCTCTGGTTTTATGATGACAATTTTCTTCCATAAATAGGTATACCTTCATGGATAAAATACCATTTGCTGCTCTGAAAACTGGACATTCAGTGATCATTTAGCCTTCCTTGTGTTGTTAATGTTTGGGGCTTTTTTGGTTTTGGTTTTGGTTTTTACCCTATCACCCTGTCTTACTTGACAAGATTGTCCTATAAAGATAATGGAAGAGGTATTTCAAAAGTCAGCAATAGAACTTCTGAGAGGGATAAAACAAAAGTACATTCCTATGAATTGCCTAATGGACCATCTAGGTATGAAAAGATAGACTCTAAAGTAAGTTCTAGAAGGAGACCAGAAAAAAGAAAGACTGAGCAATAGTTCCATCTCAAGAAATAGGAGGACTTGCGGGGGATAGGGTACCTTCAATCTAAAAGGGGATTAGACAAGAGACTCAGAGACTAAAGACCGTTCAGGAAATGTCAGGAAGTCAACAGGGAGAAGAAGTAGGGAGAAAGAAAAGCAATACACAACAGGGAGAATAAAGAAAATGCAGCCATTGGCAATTCCAGATGCAGGGAATGGCTGAAAAACTTTCCAAAATGGTAATATCTACTAGTTTTTAAGTTGCTACACAAAGCCATGCTGCAGCCTCTCTCCTATGCCTCAAACCCTTCAATAGATCAGTCATGCTTGGAGGAAGAAGGGAGGAAAGAGTGTTGGCAAATAAAGGAATTTCACAAAAAGAAGACTACATTTCATGTTTGCATTTACTCTATTCAGAGCAGAAATAGATTCAAGGGATGCAGGAAATCTTAGGTAGAGCTGACAAGAAAAATGCAAGCCCTCCACTCCCAAGAGTCTTCAGAGGCATTACTATGCCTTGAATATCTTCCCCTAATATTCACATGCTCCAGCACTAACCCCTGAGGTGATGGGACTGGGAGCTGATCCGATGGTCAGGGTAGAGTCCTCGTGAATGGAGTTAGTCCCCTTATAGAAGAGGCCTGAGGGTGCCTGCTTGCCCTTTGCACCATATGAGAACATAGTGAGAAGGTGCTGTCTATGAGTTCTGGGCTCTTATCAGATAGCAAATCTGCTGTGGCATTGCTCTTGGACTTCCCAGCCTCCAGAACTGGGAGAAATAAATGTTTGTTGCTTATAAGTCACCCAGTTTATGCATTTTGTTATAACAACCCAACTAACCTAAAACCAGCACTAATGATAACACAATGCTTCCTTTGTCAAGTGAGACTTTGAAATCAGATAGATAGATGATACATAGATAGATAGATTGATAGATAGATTGATAGATGATAGGTAGATAGATCAGACAGACAGACAAACAGATACATAGATTTAAGACAAGTCACAGATCACAGACTGAGCAAAAATTTTTGCAAAAGACTTAAGAAAAGGACGTTATTCAAAATATAAAAAAATCTCTTCACACTCAACAGTAAGAAAACAGAAAACCCAAGTGGACACCTATACCTCACCAAAGAAGATATACAGATGGAACAAAAGCTTATGGAAAGATGTTTGATATCATATATCATTAGTGAACCAAAAATCAAAACAATGAAATACCACTGCAGACCTTCTAGAACGACCAAAACCCAAAACACTGACAACATCAAATGCCGACAAGATGTAGAGCAACAGAAATGCTCACACATTGCTGGTGGCAATACAAAATGGTACAGCCACTTGGCAAGACAGTTTGGCAGACTCATACAAGGCATACTTTTACTATGCAATCCAGCAATTGTACTCGTGGAATTTCTCCCAGTCAGTTGAAAACATGTCTGCATAAAATCCTGCACAAGAATGTTTATAGCAGCTCCATTCACAATTGCCAAAACTTGGAAGCAGTTAAGATATCCTTCAGTAGGTGAATGGATTAACTGTGGTATATCCAGGAATATTATTTCGTGATTAAAAGAAACCAGCTATCAAGTCCTAAAAAGAAACAGGGGAAGTTTAAATGCATATTACTGAGTGAAATAAGCTAATCTGAAAAGGCTCCAACTATATGACCTTCTGGAAAAGGCAAACAATGGAGACAGTGAAAAGATCAGTGATTGTGAGGGGAGGGAACCAAGGATTTTTATGTGATACTGTATCAGAGAATATATGTTTGTCCAAACTTACAGAATGTAAAACACCAAGAGAAAACTCCAGTGTAGACTGTGAACTCAGGGTGACAGTGATGTGTCAATGTACAGTGTAGATTAGTGGACTGTAACAAATGTACCATTGAGGTGCTTGGTGTCGCTAGCAGGGGAAACTATACATGTGTGAGGCAGGCATACGGGAACTCCCTGCTGTACTTTCTGCTTAATTTTGCTGTAAATTTAAAACTGGTGTAATGTACTTTACACAAACACACACGCGTGCACACACACACCCACACACACACATGAAGGGTAGCAGTTTGCTGATACCTAATTAAATTACCAACACTCCTATTGAGCAGAAATAAACATGGTCAAAAGCTCCTGAGGAGTCACTGTAACTCTTGTTCACCAATGTGGAGTGCTCCTTCACTTCTCTCTCACCCTCTTTTGGTTGGACCTAACATGTGACCAATTCTGGCCAATGAAATATGAATAGAAATGTTCTATGTCACTTTCTAGCAAAAGCATTGAATCATCAGTACATGATTTCCCAGGTGTCTTCCCCTGACCCCTGCAGTAGCCATAGTGCAAGCAGACTTTGGGATAAAGATGTTGAAAGGGCAAAGTCATCCAGGATACCATGCTGGGGACCTGGAGGGCAATTTTTGTGGGCTTTGCATAAAGAAGAAATAAAATTTTTCTGCTGTGTGAAACCCCTGAGGTTTAGGATTGTTTGCTGCCAGAGCCCAGTCTGGTCTGTCCTGACTGCTACCCCAAACTAGTTTCCAGTTCAATTTCATTGAGGCCTGACTGGTGCTGGTGTACAGAGCTCTCTTACTTAACAGGAAAATAAGGAACAACAGAATGCTGATTCTCTTATTGAGAAACCATAATTTTGGGGTGAATTTAGTGTTGAGGCATTTCTCCAATATAAGAAAAACTCAAGTCAGGGCTACTGTGACCATTTTGCTTCTTCTGGTTTCCTGCAGAATGTATTTTTAGGGGAGAGCAGAGATGGCTGCCATCCATCATTTCAGAAAGTCATGAGATTCACAGATAGATGCCTAAACAAAGGACAAGCGTATTAACAAATCTAGCTGTCCAAAAGTCAGGGCTAATGTTAACCAAGATGAGCATTACCGCGATTCCATCAAGATCTCCTGTTATTTATTTAACTTTTCCATTTTCATTTTTTATTTGGGTAAGATAATTGCTTGTGATAAGCCTCGGGTGTTGAGATCTGGTGCATACAGAGTGGCAGGATGAGCTTCAGGCCCAGTCTCAGGAAGCACTGGGGAAAGGAATCAATGTATTAACATATTGAAATGATCTCAATTAATGTCCTTTAGCAGTTTTCTTCAGAAAGAAGGACCTCTCCAAAGTGAATGGTCTACTCTTACCAACAGGGAAAAAAGCCTGCTAGGGAGGTGAAGTACCTAACTGCTTGAGAAAAAGGTCTCTTACGTGTAGATCTCACAGGGAACAAAAACACATACATGTAGCGTTTCTTCCTGCCATTCTGATACTGAAATGGTATCTGTGTATTTTGCTTCATAATATCTATGCCCGTGCCTCCCATAGTTTCTTGCTGTGACAACTAGGGCTTTGGTACCACAGTGTTAAAATATAACTTCAATAAACAATAAGGCCTAGTACAGTATTTAAATGATGACTTTAGCATGCAATTGTAATTATTTCAGTGAAAAAGCAAACCTGACCTTCAGCCTCCTGTGGGACTGCCAAGCACACCTCTTATCCCCTGTGTACCCCCAACACTCTCTGTTCTATCCTGAATGACTCAGATGCTTAAAAACAAGCAGATCTGGGCTTTGATGAAGCTGGTAATGGTGTGAGGCATATTCACAGGTTTTATTGGATAACAATGAACACTGCCTCTGGTGTGAAGTGGTGATCACAAGTTCCAGAAATAGTATTGCTAGTTTTCTTCTTCTTCTTCTTTTCTTCTCCTCCTCCTCCTCCTCTTCCTCCTCCTCCTCCTCCTCCTTTTTACCTTTTTCAGATGAGAAAATTTGGCAGGCATGATTGCACACTTCTGTAATCCCAGCACTCAGGAGGAGGAGGCAGGAGAACCATGAGTTCAAGGCCAGCCTGGGCTACATAGTAATCTTCTGTCTCAAAACAGAAAAGAATGTAACACATGAGAAAACTGAAGTTTGGAGAGTATGTCACCGGCCCAGAGTCACACTTCTAAGGTACTACCAAAACCTACAAAGATTGCTGGGGGTGTTCTAGAAATCATTACTTCTTCCCTAACTCCTTTGCCTACTTAAAAAAAATCAAAATTAAATGCCTGCCACTTCCTGTCCTACTGTGATAAAAACATTTTATTTGCTACTTCTTTAAGCTTTCTGAAGATAATTATTGACCTCAGAAAAGGACATTACCCAAAAGAGAAAACAAAGAATAAATAATAAAAAAGGAATTTGATCCTTCAATCCCTGGTTTAGTTAAACCAAATGATTGTTCACAAGTCAGCTTAAACTCTTGCTCCTCAAAAAGCCCTTCCCTGGTCAGTCTGGTCTGGAGTGATTTTGCTACCTTCTGAGGGTCAGTATCCCCTTCCTTCACTACCTGAGATTCTTGGCCATTCACCACTCAAGGGACCTCTTCAAATGTCACTCCCTTATTCCCCTCCCAACCCACTCCACACTGAGAGCTACTCCCAGCAGAAGGGGTAACAACAGAAACCCAATCTACCCCAGTCATCTCAGATTCCCCCACCTCAGTGCACTTAGGGTCATTCTACCTCCTCAGGCCCTCCCACTATGGGAAACAGAGCAGCAGGTAGGAGATGTAGCAAGCACCACACAGAACAAGTGAAACAGATACAGGCTCAGGGGAACTTACAGTTCATGAGAGCTTTCCTCCTACACAGGATTGCATTCATCTGCTCTGAAGATACTTTATTTCTAGTTAATTTTAACTTCTAATTCCCACATGACTTTGTATTAAAAAATATGAAACATATCATCACCTGGTTTGAATAAGTATTCCACAAAGGCCCATGTGTTAAATGTTAAAGGCTTGGTTCCCAGGATGTTGCTATTGGGAGTTGGCGGAACCTTCAAGAGGTGGAGTCTAGTGAAATAGTCTCAAGTCACTGGGTATATTCCATTAATGGGAGATTGTGGGATGTTGGTCTCTTCTCTCTCTTTGTTTCCTAGCTGCCAAAAGATAAGTAGCTTCCTTTGCCACATGCTCTCACCATGATGTGCTATCTTGCCACAGGCCCAAAACAACAGGGCCAAGCAATCATGGACTGAAATCTCCAAACTGTGAGCCAAAATAAACCTTTCCTCTTTGTAAATTAATGATCTTAGACATTTTGTAACAGTAAGGAAAAACTGACTAACACAATTATTATATATAATAAAATATGTAAAACATATATATAAAGTTCAAAGAATTACAATAAAATGATTTCTAATGAGCCCACCATCTAAGGTAAACAATAGAACATTATTAATACACATGGGTCCCTTCCCATCCCCACCTAACCTCCACTCTGCTCTCCATTAAAGATCCCCTTGCTTTTATTTCTAATTTTACCACACATATACGTATCACTACAAAATATGTTTTTTGGATTTGCCTTTTTTTAAAGCCTTCCTATAAATGAGATGCATGCAAATGTCTCCTCTTAAAACTTCCATTTAAAAAAATTTGTTAACTTCCTACCTATCTGAATCAAGCATTTTAACTTGTCACTTTGTATTGTGTGACTATACCACAGGATGTCCCACATATTCTATTTCTGGTGGATGTTTGAAATAATTCTAACTTTTGGCACTTTTTATAACAATACTTATATTAATGCTTTTCTTGGATGGGACTTAGGAGTGAATCTTTTGGTTATTGAGATAGAGTATCTTCAACTTTGCTAGATCGGGTCAAATGGCTTTCTAAAATAGTAGCAGCAGTTTGAATTCTCAACAGCATTGTGAAGAGTTTCTGTTGTTCCATATCCTGATTACCAGTTGGTACTGTCCAAGGCAGAAGTTTCCAGGAAGGAGCATTTAGAGAAGTTAAAAATAAAGGAGGAACATCAAGAACCAGGAAAATCACTACACATAACTGAAAAGTCAGATATGCATATAAAAGATGCCTAGATATCTTATTTTTTTTTATTAAAATAGTACAGCTTAGATCCGCGTCACTAGTCATAAGTCATGTGGCTGGCACGTACCCTTAATATGACGTGATGAAACGCCATTTCACCTCTGTGGTTTCTCTCCCAGAACCCATAACCCAGGCTAATGAAAACTCAACAGGTAAATTCTGTTTCCGGGGAATACTGTCCCTGACCACAACTACTTAAAACTGTCAAGGTCATCATAATCAGGAAAGTGTGAAAAGACTTCTGTCACAACCAAAAGGAGCCTGAGGAGACATGACAAATAGAAGTGCTGTAAATGAGGCCCTGGAACAGTAAAAGTGCATTAGCTGGATCTGAGTATGTATTGTGCATCCATGGCAAATGTCTAATAATGGCTCCAACAGAAATTGGAATAAATGATGTGCTTTAGTTAATAATAATGTATTTATGTTGATTCATTAATTGTAACAAATGTGCCATATTGACACAGGATGGGAAAGCAGCATTTTCCCATTGCTGGGGTGGTGGAGAAGCATAGCAATGCTCTATACTATAGGTTCAACTTTTCTATAAATACAAAACTACTCTAAAAATTAAAGTCTATTAATTTTTTTAAAATAAGAGTGCAGTTACTGGGTGTGGTGGGACATGTCTGTATCCCAGCACTCAGGAGGCTGAGGAATAGGAATTGCAAGTTCAAGTCCAGCCTGGGCTACATAGTAAGATCCTGTCTTTAAAAAAAAATAGTGCAGCTGAAGGATTCCCTTTCCTTCACTTTTCCCAGGTCTCTTCAGGTCTCTTCTTTCTCACCAAAGTCTTTCCATCCTCCAACTAACCATGGGTCTTATGTTTTATTCTTCTTATTTTATATCCTTCCCTCTTCTTTTTCTTCTCCTGTGCTTCTCTTCTTTTTTCTTTCCTTTTCTTTCTCCATCTTGTCCTCCTTTTCTTCAAGTATGTGTACACTGATGCAGTTTGTTGGATATGCTGCAGGTGACAAACCAGTGTCAGCCAGACCATGTGCACGAAGATGGGTTACTTAGCCCTTTGTTAATCACTCCAGTGCTGCCTGAAAGCTTAGCAGCTATGTGAGAACCTCTGTAAAACCTGTCCTTGGAGTTTCCTCTGGTGGCTATCCCTGAGCCAAGCCCATGCCTTGTGTCTGCAAGAGGTAAAGGAAGCAGAAGCAGCAAAGATGAGTTCTGTGATAGTTTACACAAAACAGTCTCAAACAATTCTAACTGAAGTTAGTGGATTCAAGGATAGATCAGTTCCCTGTTGGGAGAATTGTTTCACACTGGAATGATTTCCCGTGAGAGAAAAGAATGGTCTTCTCTGAGAGTTTTTGTGAACTGAAAAGACCCTCACCTATCCTACCTGCTTTAAATTTGACATGGATGATGAATATAGGCAGAAAATTCAAGTTCAACCTTCAAATGGTCCTCCCAACCCCAATTATCAGCTATCATTCCAACCTAAATATCCCTTCCCTGTCCAAATCCCACCCCAAGCTGGGAATTTGGAAGCCAGAGGTGAATTCTCTCTCCCACATAGCCTCAAAACAGTCAGTTAGCAGATCCTGCTCTGCCTTATGTCTTTTAAAAACATTTTTATTAGTATACATAATAGTTGTACAAGGGGTTTCATTGTGACATTTCCATTTATGCTTACAATGTATCTTGGTTAGGTTCACCTCCATCTTTCCTTCTCATCCTCCTTTCCCACTACTTAAAATGATTTCAACAGGTTTCGCTGTTCTATTTTCACACAGCATATATAAAGTACTCTGACCATATTCACCCTCCTTTACCCGCTCTCCATTAACCCTCCTCCCTCCCACTAGTACCCACTCCCTAACAGGACCTGTTTTACATCTTGTCCTTCATTTTTTTAAATGTATAGTCATTGTTCAAAGAGGTTTCACCATGGTATTTCACCTAAGAATATATTGTACTTTAATCAGATTAATCTCCCTCTATTACTCTCCCTTTCCCTTTCCCTGTATCCACTATTATTCAACAGCATTCAGTACATTTCCTTATGGCATCTTTGCAATGTATTTCAATATTATTCATTCACTCTGAATATACCCAATATCAGCTGCCTTCTCTTATTGAATTCTTCCTCTTCTTCTCCTATTTCCTTTCCCTCTGTTTAGCATCTGGGCCACTGTTTGCCAAGGTCATTGTAATGGCCTTACAAGTGGACTCCATGCCCTGGCCTCAAGTCCCCTTCTTTGCTGCTGCCTCAAAGATACCACCATGCCTTTCCTCTGTTAATCATATTTCTGCAGCTCATCACTGCCCTCATAATAAAGTCCAGACTCTTCCATAAGACTTATAGAACCTTCCATGAAGTCTCTATGCTCACCATGTACCACCTCCCAGCCCCTCTGGCTACAACCATGTGATTTCCTTGCAGTTCCTGAATGATCCATTCTCTCTGTCCTCCCTAGCATTACATCTACTGTGTCTTTTCCTGAAAATGACATCTAAACTCTCACCACCTTGCTATATTGGCCTAGTTCATCTGTTCCTGCTTGCCCCACTTGCCTTAAGCAAGAATTATAGCTCACAGCTCCTGCCCCACAGTGGTGTACAGGCTGGCTTGCTCGTCCTTCTCCCTCATCTGATATTTAGGGGACCCAAGCAAGAGTTTACCATTGAATTCCTGTGGAATTTAACTCCCTGCTCATACTGACACCTAGTCATCTATTGCCTAGGAATTGATATTAAAAATAAGAGCTATTATGTTGTATTACGTATTATTATAGAAGTTATATGCTTAACACACATTATTTAAATTGTACTATTTCTTAACAATGTCATGAATGCTTGTCCTGTTGCTGCAAAAACTTTATGAGACTCCTAAGCACATAGATCATGCATTTTACGTCTCTTGTCTTCTCTGTTACTCATAATGCAATGACACAGAGAGGATAGAGAGTACTCAAAGTCAGAAATGTGGTTAAGAAAGAGCAATGCTGCTCAGAGAGAGAAATGACACAGCCAAAGCTGGAGTTAAGAATGCCCACTTCTGCTGCATCCATCCGCCCCATCCATCTAAAGATAGGGATGCTGATTCTGTATTTCTTTGTTCTCCCTTTGTGGAAGGGGATCTGTACTGACTACAAGACCAGTGTAATCAGTGAGATCAAAGAAGGACTGGACCAAGTGTGGAAAATAGTTTTTGCCTCATCTGCTGACTTATATTCAGTTGCCTAGAGCACTGTGCTAAGAACAGTTGTGTGAGTGATTTTTTTTAATAAATCAGTTAGTTTTATGCACATTCTCTTTCTGAGAAAATTGGGATTTTGATCTACTTGTCATTTTGCCGTCATTTTGTCCAAGGGAATAATACATTAAATAGGTCCAATCCAGTGGATCTAATCCTTCATGATGGTGGCATTGCTCCCTTCTCCTGATGTCCTTCAATACAGATGGCTAGGTGGGTTATGCAAAAGCAATACTTGAGGATGGGGGTTTAACAGAAAAGAGCACCTGCCTAGCAAGCATGAGGCTCTGAGTTCAAACCCCAGTGCTGCCAAAAAAAAAAAAACTTAATTCATGCTTTACTGTGCTATCACCTGCTCCAAATAATACAACTGCAACCTGCGCCTGGTACATATTCACTTCCTGTCTCACTTTGTAGGGACACTGCAGGCAGAAAGTAAATCCCAATCTGGAGCAGGTCCATAGAAAGAAGACCTTCTCCCCCCAAATCCTATTTGCTCTCCAACTGGAATGGCTTGTGAAAAAGAAACTGCTGTGCTTCGGGTCAGGCATCTGAGGTGCAGCAATGGCACCAACCACAGAGAGAGATGTTAATTTCTCTAATTGGTAAGAAGTGTCTATCATTTGAGAATATGCTTTTTTTCTGCAAGGAAACTGGGCCAATTTATTCAACTGTTTGCAATGCCACTGTGCGTGCATTTGTGAAATGAAAGTTTTCTCTGGGCTCAATGTGGTAAAATGCAGGTCCATGACTTCTAGTGGGTGGCCCATCACTAGGAAGCTGGATGGATGTCCAGGACTGAGATAAGAGTTCCAAAGCTCATAGTCCCCCCAAGGAGGGAACAAAGAAGAAACAAGCCAGCCTTCATGCAGACTGCATGCTGGAAGATGAGGCCTGATGGGCAGTCAGTCTTCAACTACCAAGCACTGCAATTAGCACTTCATGTGGAGGTGGGAGAGCCAAGGGCTGGGTCCTTTGGAGGGTTAACTCAACTTCCAGAGTCACTTCATCTGCACAATGGGATAATCATGTCTGGCCTGTGTCCATCAAAGACTTGGGGTATAGACAAAACAGTTGAGAATACACTCAGAAATTAGAAATCAGGAGGATCATGGTTCAAAACCACCCCTGGATAAAAGTAAGACCCCCATCTCAATCAATAAGCTGAGCATGACAGCATGCACCTGTCATTCCAGAAGTGTAGGTAGGAGCATGTAGGTCTAAGGCTAGCCCCGGGAAAAAAAAAATGAAACCCTACTTGAAAAATAACTAAAACAAGAAAGAGTGCAGGAGAGTGGGGCTCAAGTGGTAGAGCTCTTGCCTGGCAAGCCCAGGCCCTGAGTTCAAACCTCAGTACCACCAAAAAAGTAGTTGATAATAGATTCACTCTTAACTACAAACCCATTATTCTCCATTAGAGTACTCTATTTATTTTGTTCCTGGCCCTTATCATAACCTGTAAGCATTTTGCATATTTATTGCTTCTGTGTTTGATAACTCTCTCCCCCAGTAGAATGCAAGTTCTTCAAAGGCAGGAATCTGTAATAGTCCATAATGCACAGGAAAAACTCATACATCTTCCCACCGTCCCTCCCTCAAGACATTCTAATGCACTCCTTCCTCCACACTCTGCTCAAGTGGATCCTCTTCTCCAGAAATACCTTCTCCTCATCTTTAGGGCAGTACAGGGCTGGGAGTGTGGCTTAGTGGTAGAGTGCTCAGCTAGCAGGTACAGGCCCAGGGTTCAGTCCAGAGAGAGAGAGAGAGAGACAGAAAAAGAGAGAGAGAGACTGTTCTAGAGACAGTCCTAACAAAAAGTAATCCCAAAATATCCATGGTTGAAGGAGGTACTAGGTCTAGGACTTATGCTTCAAGTTTGTTCAGGAGCTGTCATTTCCTTCCTGTTCATTTATCTTACCACACCAATGTTTATTGGTTAACTCACTCTCAGACTGTACACCTTCCATCAAGGTAGGAGAGGCTGCTCCACCTTTTCCTGTCTTACCCTTCCAGGTAAGTACTTGGAAACCAAAGATCTCTGCAGAGGAATGAGTTCATTCTGGTGAAGTACCAGGCAGGGAGCTGACCTTCCCTGCTTATGGTCAGATGTCCTGCAGGGATAGACTCCTAGGAGTTCAAATCCCTCTGATATGGCCATGCTCCCCATCCTCCCGGACTCCTGGTGGATCCAACCTCTCTCATGCAGGGAGGCCCCAACCTCATTAATCTTCATGCCTAATCTTCTCTAACAGGATGGCAATAACTATTACCAAGTTCATGGAAACTTGCGTATTTATACAAAGAAAAGGAAACTCGTTTGTAGATTACCAACAATCTGAACATCTCAAGAAGTGAGGACATCCATAAACACAAAAGCTACAGAAAACTCTGAGAAAAGGATATTTAATTGCTCAGAAACACTGCAGCCAATTTGCACACAAATTCACATGTCCACATTCCTCTTTGGCCTAGCTTTCTAGGTCATGGTGGTTTCTAGAGCACAAAGAGGAATGTGATTGACTTGGAGCTCTAAGATTCCTAATATTTATAGTAAAGCAGTACAATTTTTAAGGGCTTCTGTGCCAAATGATAGGCATTATCTGTAATCTAACACACTGAGTCTTTATAACACACCTGTGACATAAGTATTATTATCCTAGCTTTGTGTGCAAGTAAACTGAGGCTCAGAAAATTTACAGCATGTATGCAAAGATTAAGGTTACAGCCAGAGTTTCAGCTCTCAAACCGACTTCTTGGTGGTAGGAACGCTGGGAGACAAAGGTGGGATGTGTCAAGGAGGAAAGGGGATGCTGCATGCAAATTCAACACTACTGCAGCACTCTCTTATTCTTTCAATCACTTCTCACACAATAGTCTACCACCCCAAGTCCAAGGTATGGACACTCACCCTCAGACTGTACACCTTCCATCAAGGTAGGATGAGGCTGCTCCACCTTTCCTGTCTTACCTTTCTCATGGTACTTTTTTTCATTAATTTATCCAGTATCTGTTGAGAAATAATTATACCCCAGATATTGTTGTAGGCACTAAAGACCAAGCTACATAAGCCAGACAGACCTTTTCAGCCCTATTTCAGCATATATTCATTACCAGTATTTGAAATTGTTTTGCTCACTTACTTATTTGCTGGTTGTCTTTCCCCATTCCCACTTCTACCCA
Source organism: Castor canadensis (assembly GCF_047511655.1). Classification (NCBI taxonomy): domain Eukaryota; kingdom Metazoa; phylum Chordata; class Mammalia; order Rodentia; family Castoridae; genus Castor; species Castor canadensis. The sequence goes on from NC_133396.1 coordinate 120,173,393, forward strand.
TTGGATGTATATATATGACAGAAGGGACACTCTCTTTTCTACTACTCCAGTGCCTAGGATAACCCTGAGCTCCCAAACAGCATTACTCAACATTGCCTTCAAACTATGAATTATTCTTTTTTAGGCTTTTCCTCTTTAAAGGCATCACCTCTGCCCCCTCAGTTCATTTGCCCAATTTTATACACTATAAACAGACTTGGAGAGTGGAACACCTATATCATTTTTGATTATCCTAAACTTGAGAGGAATCTTCTGAACTGTCTAGCAGAGTCTTTGGTTTCATCTTACATATGACTACAGCAGATGTCTCCTAAAGTACACAGACTGAAAAAAAAATGTTGATAGGATTTGACAAGTGAGGTGAACACTACTGATTTCTTTATCAGCACCCATTTCTCCTTCTTATCCATGCTAACAAAACTTTTTTTGCTTTTTGTCTTTCTTCTGGAGACAGGATCTCACTATGTAGCTCAGGTTGGCTTCAAACTCATGATCCCACCTCAGTTTTGTTCTTACTTTGTCCTGCCCTGGCCACCAGGCACTTGAGATCTTCCTGCCCCAGCTCCTGGAAAAGGTGGGAGCACACACATTCCTGATTGGTTCAGGAATAAGTATGTGACCTGGTCCCAGCCAGTGACACCAGAGGGAGATTACCCATACCTCAAAGAGAACTTCAAGAAGAAATGATCTCTCTGGTGTCCTGGATGGCCACCTGGCTACAGCCCTTTAGTTTTTAGGCTAGGAGAAAGCCAGATCTGAGAAAGGATGAACAGAAATGTGAGGGAAAAAAACCTAGCTCCTCAAAGATACCTCTGCACCATAAGTCAATAACCCTTAAGTGATGTATTCTGTGGACTACAATTTATTAAGAGAAAACTCCTGTGGAGGTGAAGGTCAGAGGGAGTGGTGAAGGTCAGTGGTATTTTTACAGACTACCATGCTGCGGAAACCCATAGGAAAATCATACTGAGGCCCTCACAGGGCCCTCACCAAGTATAATAAGTGCATCTCTCTTAGGTGAGGGGAGAGTCCCTTGGAAAGCTTTCTCCTTTCCTAGAATGAAAGCTGTATATTACTCTGCTTTCCATCCTCCTCTTGTTACTAGGAAGCACAACTCCAAACTTGTTGCTGCATCATAACAACTGGCACTATCAATATGTGCTTCCTCTTCTTTGTCTCAATCAAGATTTTCTATTTTTCTTTTATTCTGCTAACCATATTATACATTACTGTGACCACTTTGGAGTTCTCCTGAAAAGAGATGTGATATAAATAAATGAACTGATTGCATAGCCATGAGAGCAGTGTCTAAGGAGGAATTAATAAAATGAACCTCCAGATGGAGCCTGCTAACCTAAGCTGATCGGCTTTCTCAAAGCAACGTACACAAATCCCCATGATGTCAAGCCACTGAACAGTTTTCAGGGTCATAAGGATGTGCAGTGCCGCTTAGACCTCTACTCAGTGTTGACAAGCTGTGTCCTCAGTGTGAACTTGGTCACAGGATTAGCCATGCCTGAGGACTGTGAAGCTGAGAGTGTAAGAGAGGGGAATGTTATCAACAGACCAGGATCAGAGTCTGCCTGGATCTCAGGGTGTGATGAAGCAGCAAAGTCTTTATGAGTGAAGTGGATGTCAGATGCACACTCTCTCTTCTGAAGTGTGAGCTTCTTGAGAACAATGAATTCTACTCATTTACTTTTGACTCCTAACATAGCGCCTGACACCCTAATTAGCCAATAAATTATCATTTCTCTCTTAATGCTAGTCTTTGTTTTCTTCCAATTTTGAGGCATACAACTATGAACAATTGAGAAGCATCTTGGTTTATGTTTCCATGACAAGAAAGAACTCTGGGCTGGGAACCAGCAGACCTGGGCTCTGGCCCCCACCACTAAGAAGCTGTGTGACTTGCACACAGCCAGAGAAGCAGAGGTAAAAGGATGTAGGTTGTCACACTATCTGGATTTGAACACTGGCTCCTCTTCCTGAAGTCTTTGACCTCTCTAAAGGTTAAAAGAGACCTCATACTCCCTCCTTTGTAACAACAACAAAACAAAAGGGTAAGCACCTAGGAAGGATTATAAGGATTAAATGGATTGCTATATAGGAAGTGTTTAAAATGCTCCCTAGCACATACTAAACGTTCATGTTACCTTATATTATCTTGAATAAGTCACTATGTTTCTGCATCTCTATAGAGTAGGTTTGAATTGAGTGAGAGACATCAGACATGCATTATCCATCCTTGCTCTCAGAGTCTCTACTCATGACAGACATCACTAATAGATCACACCACTCTTTCCCACTAAGTCCAGTCATAACTTTAAAATCTTCTCCAGGACAGTAGTCTAGGCAACCACTTCCAGATTTTCATATTTTACGCAAGAGTTGAAATCAATTTACAATCCCAGGAAGAAGGAATCTTAAAGATAATATAATATAATTGTCAAAGAAGACAGGATGGAGAAGTGGTGGGAAAAGGAAGGAGTCTGACTAAGACATTTAGTGCCATGCCAGGTCACATCCTTGATTGATGAAGCCCCTCTGGACACATGGCTTTGAGACTTTGCTATTCCTCAGCTTCCCCTGGGACAACAACTGGACTGTTTTCTCCCTTTGCAGCATAGTTGCAGTGATAAAATGGTATGCAGCTAATTGCTGGGTAGGCCACAAACAGAGCAACCCCACATGTAATTTCAGACTGGCAGAGACTGTAAATTATTCAACATGATGACCAAAAGATTATAGCAATGCGTGGAAGTGGAAAGAACGTTTCAGTGTAGTCCAACAACCCTTGTAAGAAACTGAGGACCATCCTTTGGGTAGAAATACAAGGGGGCTGCTGTGCCCAGGCCTGGACAGATCTGTGTGTTCTCATTTACAGGAAGATAAGTTTCCTTATAAGAATAATAAGCTGCTCCAGAAAGCCATGGTTAACCACATTCTGGAGGGAAGGAATGGCCTGGATCATGAGAATCAACAAATAGTACAAAATAATATGTACCAGATTAATTAAAATGACCCAGATGAGAGACTTTCCAGCCAACCAGAGCCTCCTGACTGCCTTCTATTTGTTAGTAGCCCCATTTTTCTCTTAGTTGCTTAGAAGTCTTCTTTCCTTCTCCCTCCTCTTCCTGGTCCTCATCCCTTCCTTGTCTCACCCCAGGGAAGGACTCCCACCTCCTTATCTCCCTGCCCATCATCATTGCCTCCATTCTGGCATGGACCATCATGGTAGCCCCTGGGCCCTAGTTCCCTAGCTTTATGTCTACCTGAAAGTTGCTGCCTCTTCCTGATTCCTTAAGGAACACTGATCACATCACTTCTCTACTCTAAACCTTCCATCACTCTAGTGTCTTTCAGTGAGACCCTGCCCTTTCTGGCCTGATTTTCAGGGTTCTGTTTAACACACAATCCCACCTACTCTTCAGATCTCACTGTCTACCACTTTCTTCCACTCACCCTTGCTCTTCCCAAATAACCTCTTAGCTGTTCCTGGGGCCCACTCTCAGAGCCTTTGTGCAGTCATTCCCCCACCATGACAGCCATCTCCACAAACTCTTTGGCCAGACCCGGGTGGATCATTTGAGATGTTTGCACATGCTAATTATCACCATTTGAGTTCCAAAATCCATGATGCAGGTGTTTGGGCAAGAGGCATACAGTACATCTCCCTCTGAAAGTCTACAAGGAGCCAGCTCCTAACAGTGAAACAGCCCCTGGCCTCTGCTTTTGACTACCTATGGGAGGGGATCCTCCAGCCATTACCCCATCCCCCATTGGCCTGGTCTAGTGACAGTGGGACTCTGCTCATCTGCTGTCATGATACCTGGGGTATGGAAGGGAAGGGTTGGCAGAGAAGTCATTGTAGGTAAAAACCTCGTTAGAATTCTCTCTTATCCTTCATTATCTTTTGCTATCATTAATGGTGTTCTGTGACTCTCCTTTAAGAGCATTAAACTCAAGGCCACAAATCTCTGATAGGTTTCAAGAGCTTTTTTTCCCCAAAGAACCAAACCTCAGCTAGTTGTGTGCAGGCTAAGCAATAGGTTTCCTCCCTCCCACCCCCATCTTTAACTTTTGTCCTATAAATCCAAGGTGAAGAGAGTCTTCCTAATACATCTTCAGTTGGAAATCAAACCCTCACCACCTCCACTTTATGCACCTCCAGGATAGGTCTGCTTTGGCCGCTCCCCACCCCTTCTGCCCATCTGCTGGGATGGCATGGTGCCTGCTCACAAGTTGGTTGGAGCCCATGGAGGTGCCAGGCAACAATGTGTTTTGATGGGCAGCCTGCAGAAGGTGGCAATTGCCATCTCTTGTGAGTGAAGGCCATGAGAACTGCCAACCCTGGCATGCCAGGTCTCTGTTCACTTGTTCACACCTGTTGACTCTACAGTGCCAAGAAAAGCATACTTGAGCTGGAGACTGGGTGGGAAAAGAGGATGTGCTCAGAGGACCAGTCTCTTTGGGTTTCCTTGTGGGCAGAAGAATCCAAAGAGATTCAGTTAATCAGGTTTAGAACCTTACTTGTGTCTCACACTGGAATTACTCTGTGGCTGTACATCCTCAATACTAGTGATGCATACTCAGGAAAAGGGGCCCAGCTGGGAGACTAGGGCACAGGTACAATTCAACACAGACACAAGCCTTCTCTCCAAGCCATAGAAGAGGCCAAGAGAAAACCAAGCTGTGTTGAGTCCTGGTAAGATATGTCCAAGTTACCCAGATGCTCCACTTCCTCACTTGACCTACTGTTCTGGACAATTGCTATTTCCTTGACAGGACATGAGTCCAGGTCCTGAGTCAGACATGACGGTTTTATAGCTCAGTCTGGCATAACTAACAAGCTGAGCAAGTTACTGACCTTACCTGAGCTTCAGGCTCTTCATCTCTAAAATGAGGGTAACTATACCTACCTCCTTGAGTTGTTATCAGAATGAGATGAGACAACATAAGTCAAATGCCCTGTTAAGACACCTGACATATATTGGTCATCATCACATCAGTTTCCTCTCCTGACCTGCTATAGCCTATCGTCCTTTATCCTCCATTGTATATAGGAAAGGTTTTTGGAAAATCAAATGATATTATAGATGTCAGTCTAGTACTATGTTGTGGGACAAAATAGCAGACAATATTCCAAGGCAGTAACAGTGGAGGAGAAGAAAGGATGGAAATGGGGGGAGAAAGAACTGAGCCCCCTGCAGTCTTTGTAGTCCCACCTCAATGCCTCATTCCAATAGTGGGTCTCAACTCTATCCCCATCTCAGCTCACCAATATCTTCCATTCCAACTCCTCTGCTATGGCTGCTCAGAAAAATAAAAAGGATTCAGGAAAATATATGCTGAATTCTCCGCATCCAGGACATTCCTATACCAAGCCATAGACTTTCTTTTGTTTATTACTCTGCAGTGTCTCAAAATGCCAATGGGTGATGTTAGGCAGAGAAAGGATGACATGAGGCAGGCACTGTCCTGACCTCCAGCCTCTTGTCCAAGAGGGAAAAATAGCTCAGATAATCCTAAACAAGCTTGATCAGACTGGAACTCCAACCACTACATAAGCAAACAGCTCCAGGAAAATGAGGTGAAATTTTCTCTGCTATCCACATTTGGTCTGTGTTCATGCACCAATTTCATCCATCAGGTCTGCCTCCAGCCATGGGGTTCTTGAGAATAGAACCCATATCCATTCCATATGGGGCCCTGCTCAGGATTGCACTCATTGACTTTGAGAGCCCTATTTGTATCAGAAAATATGAGATATCATGAGAACTTTAGTTGGGTAGAACTCTGACCTGGCTAGTTTTGTGGAACAGATGTAATGGCAGCCCATTAGATCTGCAAGTTCTATGACATACTTGGGACTGGGACAGACCTAGAACCTGGAATGCCATATTGTAGGAACAGGGTGCTAAGTCCATAGCTGAAAGCCTGATCAACAGTTCAGATATGCCAGAGATGCCCAAAGGATTTTCTCAAGGAACTGCACTAAGGTCTGGATAAAGTAGGTGAAAGAAAGAAAAAAACAGCAAAATAGTGGAGGAAAAGACACAAGCAAAAGTCCTGCCTACTTCCTCAGGTAGGGGAGTTAGGAAAAGAGGAGAATTAAGATGGGGCAGGGGATAAACATGGAGGAAGAAATCTTGAAAGTGGAAAAACTTCCTGTAGGAGCTGTTGTTCCAGACTTTCGATGGAGTTTGGTCCTCTAAAACTCCATGGGGTATCTGGGTACTAAAACATAATATATGGAGTAAGTCTCTAAATTAAGCAAAATTAAGCTCTCAGATCCACAGGACGCCCAGAGGAACACTGACCTACCATAACTAAACATGTAATATATCCCTACTGAGGGTCTCATGCCAGGGCTTTATGGTGAGCTAAAACACACACAGTCCCAACTCCCATGGACCTGAAAGCAAGCCCTGGAATTGGAATCAAGATGCCTGTGTTCAGAGATTAGCACTCTACTGAGGATCCAGGTGAATCTGAACAAGTGGTGTAAGCTCAGTTTCCCCATCTATGAAATGAGAATAAAAGTAATTCACACTCCACAGGTTTGTTGGAAGAACTAAATCAGATTTTCCTTGAAAATGCTTAGCAGTGTGTCCAGAACATAGGCTCAATGAATGTTAACTGCTAATATTGTTGTCATTGGCATCCTTCCCACGATCACTATTTTTTCTTGTTAGTTTCAAAGGTTAGTGGAGGAGACAGAGACAAATCAATTATAGGTACATTAGATGTCATTTCAAACTATAACAAGGAGTAAAGTTATACATGCCATAACTGGAAGTCACTTACAGTGCTTTGAGAGTGAAAACCCAGTGCCCTGATTGAGTCAGAGGGATCAGAAAGGTTCCAGTCCTGATTCTACTGCTGTAACTGTGTTATCCTGGGTCTCCTCTGCTCCCTGAGCCTCCATTTCCTCATCTATAATATGGGATCATAATCTACCTCAGAGGACAGTTCTGAGAGTGGTGTGTTACATGTGGAGGTCATTTATGAAACTGAGGCAAACATTTGCAAATAATTTATCAGTCCAGTTTGGGCTACTGCTTACTCCCTTGAGCAAGCAGAAAACCATTCCCTGCCCTCCTTCTCACCTTATCTTCTCTTGGGTTTGTGGAGGAAGGAAAGTGAGTATGAGTCAAGCTTGATGAAATGGAGGGAATGGATGGAAGGAAGGAAGGAAAGAAAGCAAAAAGGAAGGAAGGAAGGGACAGAGGGAGAGAGGGGGGAGGAAGGAGAGGGGGAAAGAGAAAGAAAGAAGGAAGAAAGGAAGGAAGGAAGAAAAAGAAAGAAAGAAAGAAAGAAAGAAAGAAAGAAAGAAAGAAAGAAAGAAAGAAAAGAATAAGACAAAATGAGAATTTCTAAATCTTTCTTCCCCTACATCTCTGCAAAGGTGGCTCAGGGAGCATCATTAGAAGGAAGAAAGAAGATAATGTCAGCAGGTGTAGGGGTATATTCCCCAGTCAGATTGACAAAATGACAGGACGCAACAATAACCATAACTCTCATTATCAGGTGCCAGCTCTTGGTCTGGCTCTTTTACATACATTACCTCCAAATAGGAATCTAATCCTTAATTCTGTATTTAAAAGGCAGAGCAGTGTAACCTCACAGAACTATTATCTGTCATCTGTATCATGGGGGAAACTGTCCTAACTCACAGAGCTTCATGTGAATCAAATGAGATCCTACATAAATAACAGTATAATTCATATCATAATTGATATTATTATTGTCACCCAGCTACTGAGCCCAGGGAAGACAACACTCACTAGCATGAAGTGCAGTCATCCGGTTCGCTGGTGGTTACTGTGCAGTTGCTCTTTAGATTTGCTGAAAAATGGTGACTGTGGAAATCATTTCAGTCCCATTCACAGATTTTAAATAACTGACTGTATGCAGGGGAGAGGATCTAGCTGTGGGGAGGGGTGGTCGCTAGCACCACGCAGCTGCTATGGCTATGAAAATTTAACCTCAAGCAGCCTAAACATTCATTTTACAATGTACACTGCTGATTACTTAATTATGTCTAAAATATAAGTCAGACACACTACAAACCCCAGGGAGTAAATTACACAGATCTATGAAGCAACGTCTATGCAGTCATTCTGGTCTCACATTTCTGAATTATCTTTTCCCCCCCAGTGAATTCACAAAACCTCTCCCTTTTCTGCAAAACGTATGGCTACTGAAAAACAAATGATCATTTTCTCAGTGTTAGACACCTGGTGTAGGAGAGTCCATCTTCAGCCCAACATTACAGACTCTCCCCAACAGGTTCTTATCTTTGTGTATATTTGAACTAGGAGATCTACATAAGCTTGATCTCAGCATGAACCTCCGTATGACCTGATTTTGTTACCATGGTCACCAATTAGATGAGTCCTGTTGACTGCAGAACTACAGTCGAAGGATTTCTATTAAGTTCCAGGGTGGAATAACAGTCATATTTTGCAAGCACACTTTACAGGTTGTTTTTTTCCATTTGTTCACCCCAAGGTCTACCTCCCTCTATCTGCAGAGAATGCAGTTCTTATATAAAATTGAGACAAAATGCTTCCTGAATCCAGGAATTAATTTTTCTTACAAAATGGAGGAATCACTGGGGATACCCCTGCCCCTCTTCTCCCTCTGGAATATAGGTGTGTAGGCCTTACACAGAACTCACCTGCTTACCTGTACCATCCTTCCCTAAATCACCTCACCATGCCCCATGACCTCACATGGGTACACGTATGTGAAAACATGCCACGTAAAACTTTCTCTACATCAGAAATAAGGCTGCTTCATTTTCTTGTCATTCATGTGCTCACTGGAACAGCACTTCTAATTTCTTTCAAGAACTTTTCCCTTGGCTGTTTGGCACAAGAGGCCTGCCTTTTGGGCCATCTTTCCTGTTCATGTTTTCTGTCTCTCTCTCTCTCTCTCTCTCTCTCTCTCTCTCTCTCTCTCTCTCTTCCTCTCTCTTTCTCTCTTCTCTCCTCCTCCCCCTTTCCCTCCCTCCCTTCCTTTCCTCTTTCCTTTCATTCTTTCATTCTTTCTTTCTCTGTTGTTTGTTTTTGTTTTGTTTTGAGACAGGGTCTCTCTATGTATCCTAGGCTGGCCTTGAACTCTCAGTCCTCCAGCCTCAGCCTCCTAGGATCACAGGCATGTACAACACACCGGGCTCCATCTCATTTTTCAATTGCCTTCCTCGCTGAGCTTAATCATTTTTAGCTTTTAATTTAAAATGAGAGACCAGTGACTATCTCCTTTCCCTGGAACACTTGACAGCCCCTCTAGGGTTCTTAATTGAGCTTATTTCAATATTGCTATGTTTTAAGGGAGAAGGAGATTGGAGGAGGGGCAGAGAGACAGTCGGTGGATGCACGCATTTATAGACTAAGTTCACTTTCTCACATGGGGCTCCATTCATGGTGCTCAAAAACAATTATAATAGTAACTTCAACAGTCACAAGTCACCATGGCAGATATAATAATAATAATGAAAAAGTGTGAAATTTTATGAGAATTATCAAAATATGACACAGAAACACAGAGTGAACATGTACTATTTAAAACAAAATGGTGACCATAAACTTGTTTGACACAGATTTACGACAAACCTTAAACTTGTTAAAAAACACAGCATCTGAAAAGTGCATTAAAATTAAGAACAGTAAATAAGATTTGTTTCTTTTTCCTCTTCCCATATCAGCCACATATACATGCATAACACATCAGCGTTGTTTTGAAAACTTCAGCTTGGTGAGGTGTTTTATTGTTGCTGATGTTTTGTATGGTTGGTTATATCAGCCAATGACTATAGTGCAGCGATTCAATGATCATATGAAAACCATGTCTGACAATCTATAAATGTTAATATTAACAGGTAACAGGTAGCTAATGAATGTTTTATGACTATAGTGGTTTCCAGTAACTGCCAAAACAAATTATGACAAACTCATGACTGAAAATATATAAATTAATTCACCACAGTCAAGAGACTAAAAATTCTGAAATTAGGGTGTCAGCAGAGCAGTGCTCCCCCAAAAACTCTAGGGAAGGATTCTTCCTTGCTTCTCCCAGCTTCTGGTAACCCAGGCACTCCTTGATTTGTAAACCACAAAATTCTAATCTCTGCTGCCATCTTCACAAGGTCTACTCACTGTGTCTGTGCTCTTTCTTATGTGTCTTCTGAAGATATTTGTGATTAGGTTTGGATAACACAGGATGGCCTCATCTTGAGATCACATTGTTACATTTGCAAAGTCTCTTTTTCCACTTAAGGTCAAGTTCTGGAGAATACTTATTTTTTGGGAGGAATCACACTTTAATGAGGGCCCCCCTATAGAACCTTTTGGAGGTTCTATAAAATTTAGAATTTGTATATATGTCATGTCATATCACCTGTTTTGAACTATGCCAAAGACGTCTTACAAGAATGTATGCCTTCCTTAATCAAAGGCTCAGAGTTTGATTTTAAATTGGTGAATTAGGCAGGAAAATGTTGAGAAGTCATAAAACAAGTTATAGTGAAATGCCTTAGGTATTATGGTTTGGATCTCACATACACCCCCCCCAAAAGCTCATGTGTTGAATGTTTGGTCCCCAGCTGATGTTGCTGTTGGGAGGTGGTGAAACTTTAGGAGATGGGGCCTAGTTGCAGGAAGTAAGTCAGGGGGCATGCCTTAGCAGAGTATCTTGGGAGCCAGCCCCTCTTCTTTCTCTCTGTTTGCTTTTTGGCCATGATGAGGTGAGGTTTTCCTCCACCATGCACTCCCACCACGATGCACTGTGCTGCCATGGGCCCCAAAGCTAATCAACCATGGGCTGAAACTTTTGAAACTGTGAGCCAAAATAAACTTTTTCTCCTTTAAGCATATTTGTCCCAAGTATCCATCACAATGACAGAAAGCTGACTAACACATTAGGATTTATCAAAAAATAAATCAAAAACACCAAAAGCATTGTGGGAAGAGGGAAGAGACAAATTTGCTAACAGTAAGAAGACCACTGAGATGGCACAGGACTAATCACATGAGTTTACTGGGTGAAACCATCGGCAAACCATATGCAATAAGGAGGTATAGCACTTGGCTGTGAAATATATGAGAACAAGCTATGCAGTCCAAAGCCCATCATGGAATTCATCTGATGGGTAGCTGTTAAGAGGGCTGAATGATGCATGTTATACTGATAAACCTCAGTGGTATTACTCTGGGCTGTATTGTTCTTGTGATGGTTGCTTTTGTTCATGCAATGTTGCAAGATATTTCAGATTAAGTGTACTAATCTGTCCTCACTAAAGTGCTGTGCACGACAGACATTTGGATGGAACATTTAGGGTTGTGTGGGGGGTTTTTTTGCCTTTTTTTTTTAAATCCTGCTAAAGCAACACATTGAGAATAAATTTAGATTGAGGTAAAGGCAAAGTTTGTACTCTCCAAACATTGTTGTAGAATACATGGTTTTTATGCCTATTTTTTGCCACCCCAATACCTCAAGGAAAGGGACTACATTCCTGTTTCTTCAATTGCTCTGCCACAAAGTCCTCTGCCCACCTTGAAGACTGTATTAGTTTCTTCTTGCTGCTGTAACAAATGACCACAAACTTCATAGCTTAAAACAAGCAAATTTGTTCTTTTAAGACCTGGAGGTCATCAGAGGTCAGACATGGGTCTCATGGAGCTACAGACAAGGTGTCAGCACTGTGACTGTGTTCATTGTTGGAGGCTCTACAGAGAATTCTCTCCTCCTCCCTTTCCTTTCCTAGAGGCACTACATCCCTCAACTCTCTTCTCTCCTCCTCCATCTTCAAAGTCAGCAACAGCAGAGAAGTCTTACCATATTGTCTCCTCTGCCTTTTTCTTCAGACTCCCTCTTCCACACTTAAAGACTCTTGTGTTGATATTGGCCCCTCTTAATAATTGAGGCTAATCTCCCCACCTCAAGCTTCTTAGCCAATCCCATCCATGAAGTCCCTTTTGCCAGGTAAGACAACATATAGACAGGTCCCAGGGATTACAATGTGTTCATTTTAGGAGGTGGTCAGGTATGAAATGGTTCAAGAATCAAGATGGGTTAAGTGCTTTCAGTCCACATAGATGTGCCACCAGGTTTGGGCACATCTCCTCCAGTTACCAAGGTTTAGAATTAATTCCTATATCCTGGTTAGGGTAATATAAAGGTCAGGGTAAATAAGTTGTGAGAGTAGCCAGAAGTGGGAAGGGTGGCAACTAGAGATAGGTGGCTCAGGTCTGGTCATTGGCAGTTGAGTTTCTGTAGTTGACAAAGACAAAATGATTCCTTTTCAAATGATGCCATGGAAATTCCACCCCCATGGAAAATGAAGTACAGGTGTGCCTCATTACAAGTAAATGTTGCATAAGGAAATCTGTTCTCTTACCTACTTAGATAATTTATCCAATCAAGGAATCACTGCACTAAAGTCAGCCAACCCTAATCCTGCTGGAACTCCAGCAGTTTGCACCACTTAAATGTCTGCTAATGGGCTAGAGCACTTGCTAATGGCTAATAAGCCGGCCATTAACAGCTTCTTAAGTAGTAGACTGGGGAGTTTTGTGACTCTAGTGACAGCCACCGAGGATGAGCTGGGTATTCTCAGTTTATAAAAGATTCTAAATCAGGGCAAGAATGGTTTTCCCTGAAGATTGATGTATTTGGCTCTATATATGGAGGAGCAATTGTTCAAGTTGTTAAAGGATCTCTCCCTGTGTAACAGTCACTCTCAAATTCCCTGCCAGCTTCTTCCTTGGGGCATTTAAATGTTGGTTTACAAACCATGGCTTGCTTTTAGGGAGACAAGAAATAGAGAAATTCTTAAATGAAGTCTTAAGACATACTCCTTAACAATCAATCTGAAATGAAAGCAGAGCCTTACTACACTTGTAACATGAATGTCCCCAAACACAACCAGCTAAGAGTGTAAATGAAGTCAGGGTAACATTACAAACTAGCTATCACCATCACTATCAATAGTCAAAGCCCCACCTGCTCATACACTCACTCAATGAAAACTTAGCTAAGTACATAAAGGGTGCCATGGGGTATATTGGAGAACAAATGGTCAAAAATTGAAGGATGGACTGCAGGAAGTCCCAAAAGGTGGTAAGTGGTCAAGGAGATACCGCTCCTTCCCAGGAAACTTCTGTCTGAACCTGAGAGACATCTCTGCTCTCAGGCAATACTCAAAAAGGCTATAAAAACCCAATCCCCAACCTGACCCATGGGACCACCAATTTCCAGGTCCCCCTGCATTCCCCACTATGCAGTCTTTCTCTTCTCTTCTTTACAAAAAAAATTCTTCCTGACCTCTGCTGTTGGAATCTGTCTGTGCTTTCATTCTCAAAGCAGGCTCAAGAACCCTGAGCAGCTGAAATTCCTGTGAGTGTCATCTGCGCATCAGAGAGACTGAAAAGAAACAAAAATAAGTAAACTATATAATGTATTAGAAGATGATGAGTTCACAGAAAAAGACAGAACAAGGGAGGCACATTAGGAATTCTGACAATAAATGGACTGTGGTGAGGGGACATATCTTGAAGAAGGTGACATTTGAACAAAGGCCTGAAGAAGGTGAAGTATGAGCCAACAGGAAATCCATGAATAGGCAATACTACAAGAAAGTATATATCTTATTTGAGGAAAAGCAAGGAGAGTTGTATAGCTAGAGAAGGGAGAGTAGATAAAGACACAGGGATAAAAGGGATCTGGATTACATGGGCTTTGTGGGATATTGTAGGGACTTTGACCTTTCTTACTAGAATGAAGTTGGTGAAGGATTCTGAGCAGAGGCATACAGGAATCCCATCTCTACACTAAAAGTCTCCCCAGTTGCTTCAGAAAACCCCAAAATGATGCATATGAGTTGGATTGTTGTCCCATGGCACCATCCTCATCAAGAAACCTCTTATTGCCAAGCACCAGTGGCTCACATCTGTAATCCTAGCTACTTGGGCTGTTGATATGAGGAGGATCACAGTTTGAGGCCATCCCAGGCAAATAGTTAAAGAGACCCCATACACACACACACACACCATCGCCAGAGTAAAATGGATTGGAGGTGTGGTTCAAGTGGGAGAGTGCCTATTTTGCGAGCATGAAGCCCTAAGTTCAAACCCCAGTCCCACCAAATAAATAAATAAATGAATAGTTTTTAAAGGCTCAATTGAAATTTAAGAAAAGAAAGAAAGGAAGGAAGAAAGGGAGGGAGGAAAGAAAGGAGGGAGGAAGGGAGGAAAGGAAGAAAGAAAGAAAAGGAAAAAAAAGAAAGAAAAAGAGGGGAACCTTTTCTCACTCCATCCCCAAGGCCATGCTGCTTTCTGATGCTCAGGGAGAGCCAGTCCCAGCTTACCAGAGCAGAGCCATGTGGGTGTGGCCTCCCCTGCCTGGGTGAGCCACAGGCTTCCACACTGACTCTCATAGCTTCCTGGAGAACAGCTCCTCCAGCTTCTGGGGTTTGCCCAGGTTGGTAATCCATTCTATTTCTAAAAAAAATCCATTTCCCAACATATTTAAATTCCTAGTAAATTTGTTTATCTTACAAGATTTTTCTCCTTAAAATTGTCTCAAATTTCCATTTTCTGTGAGTGTTCCATTCCTTTGAAGGATAGCTATATGACTTTAAAATCTGGCTTCTTTTCTCATTCCTCTGTCATTTAGACTTATCCTGTTTGGAAACTCCTCTGATGGAAAGGAATACATTCTTTCCCTCAGTACCAAGCACCACGTTTTGCAAACAGTAAGTAGTCAAATGATATCAATTAAAATGGTGTTTGTTACTTCCCTGTGATTTCAGTTTTGGTTAGGCACCAAAGCAGTCACAAAAGTAAAAGGCACCGCCCCCCGTGCCCCCCCCCATCACACAACACACATACAAGCTCGTAATATGTTTGATGGGTAAGGACAGTCAGGAAAATAGCATCAGATAATGGTAGAATATGGTTAAATACGAGAATTGGACATTATAAACCCTGGCTCTTATGAATTCAGGGAGAAACTGGCTGAAATCAAACAGTAGAACAGTTTCATAGGAAAAAAGTAGATTTGCATTGGAGCATCAAAGGATGAGCAGAATCCAACAAGACACAGAACCATTAATGCTCCTTTCAAAAGGGAGATACAAACCAAGAGTGGCCACAATTTGTGTTGCTCAGTAATTGCAAAGCCGTGTTAGTCAGCTTTCCATCACTATGACAAAAATATCTGACAGATGCAAGAGAATGAAAGGTTTATCTTGGTTCATAATTTTTTAATTTTCCATCAATTATCAATCAACTCATTGCTTTTGGGCCTACTGGGAGGCAGAAGATCATGGTATGAGCATGTGGCAGAGGAAGCTGTTCGCCTCATGGTAACCAGGAAGCAAAGAGGAGAGCAATGGACTGGGTCCAAATATCGTCTCAGAGGTACACCCCCAATGACCTAACTTCTTCCCACTAAGCCCTGCCTCTTAAAAGTTCTACCACTTCCCAACAGTGCTATAGGCTTGACCAAGTCTTAACACATAAGCTTTTAGGAGACACTTATCCAAACCACAGTAAAAAATAAACAACCTGTTGAAGCCTATGATTGGCCAGTAACCCTGCAGAGTTGGAGTTTTATAGTATTAAGTCAGGGAGTATAGATTCTACCTCCACAGAAACTCTATGTGTTCTATCAACAACAAGAAACAAATGACATCACACTTACCTCCATCAAATGAGTTTAAGTGACAAAGAAAAAAAAAGTGTGTCTAACTTTTAGATAAAAGAAGTGAGGCATTTGAGGACACTGAAGGGTGTGTTATGGGTATTCAGCATCTGGTGACTGGCAGTAGGAATTATCACAAGTACATAATGGAGGAAAATATGTTTACTGACAGGTGCAGGTAATGCATGAGGCCAGGAGACAATAGAGCATGTAATTGAAGGGGGCTGTACCTTGGCTGCTGTGCATTATACCAAAAAGCATAATGATGCTGTTCAGTGTTACCTTAGTAATTAGCCCTCCAGTAAATGAATTAGCACCCTATTATAAGTAGGAACCCAAGAAGTTGTTAGGAAACAGGCAATCCAAGATGTTGAGGCAGAGTTGTGATCATCAGTCTGCATCATCTCTGTTGAGAAATGTATAAAATGACAAACTTGCTAACATCCACCTCCCATCAATGGAATATGTTCAAAGCATATGATTCAGTGAGAGAAAGACATCCATGGGCATAATAAAAGAGCTGAAAATGACTGTGGGAATCCTGAGAGGCCAGTACAAAAACTGGTAATCTAAGAAATGAAAACAATTTTCATATGCTGGTGTTAAAGTTTGTAATGTCTAGGTGATGTCTGCTGAAGGAGAAAACATTATAAAATTCATTGGTCAAAGTACTGCTTCCTCGCTAATGCCTAAGAATTGGCATTTATTGGTTTAATACCATATGTGTAGAATCCAAATGTCATTATTTGACTCTCTTGACTGAGCCTAAGTCCCTGATAAAAAACTAAAGTTGTGTGAAGCATGAAGACTTCAGATGTGCAACAGATATGCTTGGAGTATGAATAAATTAAATCACATACACAAACGAGTTGCATGCTAGAAATCTGGTTAAGTCTTTTTTCATTGAGTAAGGATTATTTAGAAAAGTGAACCACTCACTAATTTATCTATTGTGTAAAAATAGATTTTCACTCCTTGTATTTTCTGAAAATACTTTACTTGCCTTTGTGGGTTCTAATCACTCAAAAAAGAAAAAGAAATCAACTGTCTTTCTTTAAAGATAAAATAATGAAGCCAATCTCAAAAGATAAGAATAGACAGACCCTAGTCACTGCTTTTCCCATCTGTCACTGCTTGAAGTCTCAACTAGACTGGCCTTTAGCCATGTGATTGTAGCATGATCCTGTATATAGGTTTCCCCAGGATAGTGCTGGTGTACACCTGATGTCCTGGCATAATTATTGAACACACCTCACTCTCAGTGTCCTAAGTTGTGTGATAAACTATATAGCACCCTGTGCTAACAATTCTAAAGAACTAGGTATGTACTGTCTTAACAATCACCTCCGAGACTGAGAGCACAGGTTCCTACTACCTCACTTGGGAGACTCTCTTAAAGTACAGTCAGTGGCCCCTTAGTATCCTAGGGGATTGGTTCCAGGATTCCTGCAGATTCCAAAATCCAGGTATGTGCAAGTCCTTTATGTAAAAGGACACAGTATTTGCATGTAAACTACACATGGTCATTTCTAGATTACTTATAATACTTAGTACAATATAAATGGTATATTGGTGGTTCAGGAAATAACGAGGAGAAAAAGGCTCTATAGATTCGGTATATATGCAACTTTTTAAATCTGTTTTGGATCCATGGTGGTTAAGTCCCTAAATGTGAGGGCCAACTCCAGCCTTCACCCATGAATTTGCTAAACTAGCATTTTCAATCCTAAACCAAAATCCTATCATCATTTTCCTCTCTTTAGCACTCACCCTCTTTTGTCAGTAGACAAAAGTAGATACAGTAGATATTATTTATAGGTTGATCTCACTGATCAATCAAGCATTTATTGAATGTTCCAAACATGCCTCAGAATGCAAAAATATTGATAGTAATTATTTGGTCAGATCATGATTCCTCCCAATTACAATGGCCTTGTACTTGAAAATGTGTCTTCTTGGCTTCTGTGTAGAAACTGAGGATTCAGGAAAAGGAAAAACTCATCGGGAAGGAACATAGGCCAGTAGCAAATTCAAGTTCTTCCTAAGTTCTGCCTAGCAACCACCTCTGTCCCAACACACACACACACACACACACACACACACACCCCTTCCCAGGGATAGCAGAGAACCTTCCAAAGAGACACAAATCCATTCTATAAATGTCTTATTTTCTGGCTCTACCCTTTATTTTCCTGTGCTGAATTGGTAATGGAGCTAATAAAGGTTGAAGATTGCTATTTCTGGGGGGCCAAATTTTTCTCTTCTTCATGTCATGCTTTTATTCAGAAAATCATTTTCTTTGCATTGTTTTCACAAAAGCTTTCCAACACCCCCAAATAATGCAGAGAAATTGGCTTTTATTTTGAACAGACTTTTTCAATGCACACTGTATCTCTCAGCATATCTATTATATTAATCCAAGCCTAATGATACAATGGGTAAAAACAGTGTACGGATGTGTATAAATGAAAAATTTAATAGATTTCCCTCTTAATATAATAGAATTGGCATGAGGCATTGGGAACAGGAGTGAGAGTAGTCACTCAAGCATTGTGTTTACATGGTGTTTAAATACAAGTGGCTGGGGTATAAGTACTGCTAAGTACACCTGAAAGGGATGGTGCCTCCTAATCATTGTTTCAGCAATTGACAGTTGTTTACACAACAGCAGCACATTCGCTGCTGATTTGAATAATAAACGTGCTTAAATACCAGCTGGATAATAGAAGGATAATTGAAACATAGTTTAAAGCTCTGATTTACAGGCATTGTAGCAACACTTTTATTTGCTGTACAATGCCACACTTCTGTGCAATCGCTGAAAAAAATTTAAGGCATTGTTTCAAACATTGGGGTCTATTAAACTTGATTAATACACCCAGGGTGTATATCCATAGCTTAAGCCATGCCTGGGCATACTTGAGACAGCAATTGTGCAGTGTGTTTTACTAAAACACTTGAAAGCTACAATGGAGCCATTCAGGAAGCTCACAATGTATTGTATCCACCAGGCCCTTGAATAGTGGACTGCACCACAGGTACTGGCCATGGAACCAGAGCACATCTCTAAGTTTTGTGATTCACAAGTGAAAAAAAGAGGGTTGGCCTGGATCTTCTCTGTGGAATTGTTCAAAGTACTGGTTCTAAACTGTGGTATCCTCTCCAGTTTCCTGGCAGGTGCCCCTTTCCTTCTGTCCCTGCCACTGCCACTGTGTACTGCAGGCCCCTTTTTCCTCTTCTCTGTACATTACAAGAGGACTAACCTGAGCCTCTTCTCCCAGGATCTCCCCATTTCAAGCAGCCCATCCCACACCCCTACCACTGAAGTGGTCCCTTGTCAGGAGCACCAGAGCAAGGCGGGATGCCTGCTCCAGCTGGCCCGCATGAGAAAGCAGCACCTGGCAGTTGTATGTTTCCACACAAGTCCTCAAATTCAAAGATCCTAAAATGGGATTGAGCCTGTTAACTTAGGCTCAATGTGTCCTACTTGGAGAAGTTGCTCATATAGCCCAATTAGCAAGAGCCTAATTTACCAACCAGAATGCTGATATGTTCATTGATTTATCAACTTGCTATGGCAGATATATCTCACAGGATAATTTACGGCCGTCATTCATAGCACTTTCTCCTGGAACCATTGCCTCAGGGAGCAAATTACATGTCAGAAAGTTGCTTAATGAACATAAAGTAGGAGCAAAAGGAACAGGATGAATTGCCACTTTCCACTCCAGGGAAAATGCTGCCGAAAAGGTAATAGCACCCAGGCACCAAGCCAGACATCTATTATCTCTAATTCTTTTTAAATCCCCCAGGAATTAAATTACTATTCCCTTTTAAACATAAGGGACTGATCCAAGGCCACATAGTTGTTGAGTGATAGCAGCAAAATCACACTGTTTGATAGCTAGTTATTATCATCATACTGGGACCAATATTAACTACCAAAAGTTAATATGCATCTCTCTGTCTCTTTCTCTGGGCATCTCTCCCTCTATCCCACTCTCTGTCTCTCTCTGTTTCTCTCTCTCTTCCTCCTTTTCCTCTCCCCTTCCACATTGGTTAGAGTACAAACAGACAGGTGTTTATTTTCTGACTCCCTTTCTAGTGAGTCATGTGCATTAGTAATGACAGGGGCCATCTTCCACCTCCTGTTAGACCTAGGGGGTGGTCCTGAGATGTTGAATGAGCGAGGGGAAGATTAAATGAACAACTGTTACCTAATGTTGGACCCATCTTTCTGAGAACTCAGCCTGTTACATGGTAAAAGCATTTAGACAATTATCGCATCTCCAACCCATTAAGAAATGGTGTCACTTTTGAAAAATTTAATCTCATCTGCCATGAGTTGCTTAAAAAAATTTAGTTTCCATCACACCATATCCTGAAATTCTAAAAATATATTACCAGTATCCCTCCATGCATGAAATCTTTATCCTTCATCTTGTCACTTACCTATTCAAAACCAGGTGTGAAACTAGAAAATTCCTTTTCAGTAGGAAGAACAGCAGGACCAAGAGTCTTTGTTGCAGTGCAAGATGGCACCTGTTGATCGTGATGCCATCTTGCCCTCAGAGTCCCCAGTCACAGTCACTGTTTCAGTAATAATTCTGGGCTCCCCTACGGTTCCAGCTGAGTAAAGGAGTGGTTACCTGATCAAGTACAATAGACACAGAGGTCAGAGGATAACCTATCACAAGGCCTGACACAAAAGAGGAGCTCTCTTTCTTCTCCCTCTCCCTCCACCTCCACCTCCCCCCACCATCACCTCTTTTAAAATCAGGCAGTTGACAGTGAAGCCAAAGACAGAAAATGTGCATAAAAAGAGAAGGTCAGAGGTAGAATCGGGATCATGAGGGATCAAAACAAGTTAGAGTAACGTAGAAGTAGGAACCATGAGGCAGTACATGGCGAAGAGCATGAACCCTGCACCACACAGCCTGGGTCTGAATCTCAGTTTATCCTTTTCTTCAAGGTGCTTCGGCGGGGGGGGTGCTGGCTACCTCACCTCTAACAACACCTGGGACATGAAAGCACTGGGGAACAGTGGCACATTAGGGATGAGTCTTGACAACTCATAATGTACCAGCCACCCTTCTCAGTCTTTTATGTGTATTAACTCCATTAATCCTCACAACAACCCTATCAAACACTGTTATCATCCCCCTTCTACACAGAAGAACCCTAAGACACTGAGAGTTAAGTATCCTGGATCAGGTCACACAGTAGGCAAGGTGTGGGACTGGGATATGAATCCAAACAATTTGGCTCTAAAGCAACACAGACACCATCAAGAGAGAACATTTGACCCATGACAGAGAAACAGAGCACTCAGGAGGTGCTCTGGTGGGAGCCTTGGTCCTGACTCACACAAGTATCCTCTTCTTGAAAGTGCGAGTGTAACTGAAGCTAGGAGTGGTCCTGAATTGGCTGGTTGAAGTGCACTCATGGAACACAGAATGGGATCTCAGAAGACAACGAAGTAGGTGGAAGTGAGTGCTGCACAGAAGCGGGTGAACAGTGGTATGAAGACCGCCAGGGCCGCTGGGCCAGAAGAGTGACAGAGAGGTACTGGGCTCATGTTAATGAAACCCACAGACCTACATCTTGATCTGCTAGAGGATGGCTGTGGGGCACTTGGTGGCTGTAGTCATTCATTTTCTGTCACTATAAGAAATACTTGAGGTTGAGTAACTAACTTTATTGAAGTGTTTAGTATCAAACAATAAGCAAAAAATAAAATACCAATCACCAGTGAGGAAGAAAGCAGGTGGGAAAAAAGCTAAAGAAAATTAAAAACAAAAAAAGAAAAGAAAAAAAGAATATTTCATGCACCAAAGATTGGTCTCTACTCTTTTCTAGAAGACAGAAAGTACATTTTGCATCAGTGATTGAGGAAGCTGGGCTGGGGAACCTGAAATTTAGAATAGACACTGCAATTCTATGTAGTGACTGAGGCATCCCCATTTCCCCTTACCAACCCAAGTTTTGTTGTTGTTGTTTTGTTATGTTTTGTTTAATCCTAGGTCAAAAAAATCAACAATTTATCGCTAAAGCAATGGAATGAGACAGCTGGTAAAGGACATTTGGCATATGGGGCAGGGGGGCAGCACTAAAGCAGTTCTCCAAACTGCCTACCTTGAAAGGAAGGCAGGTAAGAACCTGCCTTAACTCTAAATACCCAGAGATCCCAATAAGCACTTCCACAGTCTCATTCTACAAAAATAATGCACATCATGAATTACCTGACACTTGAAGAAAGACATCAACATGAAAGACAAAGTTCAAGTTAACAAAAAAGTACCTGTGGAAAAAACAGGTAAGTGTGGAATAAGTAAAGAATTAAAACAAAAACCACCCCTATCTAGAACATTAAAAATCTTTGAAGCTAGACACAGTGGCTTACACCTGTAATCCTAGCTACTTAGTAGGCTGAGATTGGGAGGATCCAGGTTAGAGGCCAGTACCAGGCAAAAAGTTCATGAGATTCCATCTCAATAGAAACAGCTGGGCAGGGTTGTATGTACCTGTCATCCCAGCTACAGTGGAAAGTGTAAATATGAGGACTGTGGTCTAGTATGGTCCAGTGTGGTCCATGCTTGTCAGGCAAAAAAGTGAGCCCCTATCTCAAAAATAACCAGAATTATTTTGGCAGAGTGGCTCAAACAAAACAGTGTCTGCCTTCCAAGTGCAAGGCCCTGAGTTCAAACCCCTGTACTACCAAAAATAACTTTGGGAAAAATCCATCAAATAAAGATGAGGTGCTATTTTAAAAGACAGGAAGAGGGGGAATTCCAAGATGGCAGCTAAAGGAAGCAGAAAGTATGCCTCCTAAAGTAAAATCTTGCAGAGATGCTGGAGATACACCTTACAGGAAAAACCACCAAGGAGAGGCAAAACTTTGACTTCTCCACACCTCCAGCCTGCGCAGAGCATCTCCACTTCACATTAAAGGGAGAAACCAGAAGGGCTCCCACGCCGCTGCCAGATGCCAGTGCCCAGACGGCTTGGGAAGACGCGGACCACAAGGTGAGCTAAGAGGTATGCGGTACCCCCACAGACAACCCTAGGCCAGATCAGCATAGCCCCCTGGACAGACCAAGCCCCAGCCAGGGAAAAAAGAAAAACTGAATAATAAGCAATAACAAAAAAAAAGACACATAGCAAAGAGGGTGGGGCACCCTGAGCACCGAAGCAGGGGAGGGGAATCCCTCACAGAACTGTAAATAAACAAACCGGGCCAGAGAAGGCAGGAGTGGTGGCACACACCCAGCAACCAGGAGCGGGAAAGCTTGTAAAAGCAGCAGTGGGAGGAAAACTCCACAGGAGAGGGGAGAAGGCCCACTTCCCATGTGAACTGTAAATAAACATGCCAGCCTGAGAACATGGGTGCAGAGTCACCTCCCCCAGTGTGCTTGAAAAGGGGAAAGCTTGCAGCAGCGGCTTGCGCACAGGAGAACTCTGAGTAAACAAAGCTTGTGGGGCCAGGTGAGTGCTAAGCTCACTCTTGATATCTGCATAAATAAAGCCTCCAGCAACAGCAGGCTGACAGCAGCGGGCAGGCAAGCCACAGCCACAGATAGCCATCCAAAGAACAGTCTCCAGACATTTTTTTCTGTCTCCCTACCTTTGATGAGACAACAACCAAACTACACCTACATGCTGAAAAACTTACTGAAACTGTATTGCATTTGAACTTGGGACACTTTGGGTTTTTTTTTTCTTTTGTACAGTTTTGTTTTATTTTGGTTTTTCCAGTCTTTTTCCCCTTTGATGAGACAACCACAGAACTACTTCTGAGGCATCATCTCCAGGACTGGAGGCTGAGGGATAAACACCAAAATTATTAAGACTGAAACTTTACTACATTTGAACTTGGAGACTTTTTATTTATTTATT
This sequence comes from Castor canadensis, assembly GCF_047511655.1. Taxonomy (NCBI): domain Eukaryota; kingdom Metazoa; phylum Chordata; class Mammalia; order Rodentia; family Castoridae; genus Castor; species Castor canadensis. Next base: position 120,197,000 of record NC_133396.1, read on the forward strand.
TTTATTTTATATATATATATATATTTTTTCAATCCTCTCTTGTCTCTCTAATGCCTTTTCAGCTTATGGCTGATTAGTACACTGTCTCTCCCTGTTTATATCTTTGAAACTTTTTCATTTGTTTCTTTGTTTTGTTTTTTTCTACCTGTTTATTTGTTTTTCCCTTTTCCTTTAACTTCTCTGCTCTCCATTTCCTCTCACCCTTCCATTCTAAATATCACTATTGTTATTATTACAAGCTAGAAAATACTTAATTGCACACAGTACAGGGACAATAACAACACCAAGGGCAATGAAGGGAAGACAGAAAAAAACAGGGAAACCAGTTTCCCCAGAGTAAAAATTAGTACAGGAACCAGAGGGAAATGAAGAAAACAGATACTCAGATCCAGACTCCAACAAAATGAAGATAAACTATGCCAAAGAACCCAATGAAGCCCACAAGAATAATTTAAAAGAAGACATACTACAGGTACTCAATGAGAATTTTATAGAGATGATACTGGATAGAGTCAACCAAAATGTACAGGAGACACTCAAGAAATTCCAAGACAACAAAAATAGAGAATTTGAAAAAGCAAAAGAAGAAATAAAGGAAACCACAGAAGCACTGTATAAACACCAAAGTGAAACAGAGAACACGATGAATAAAGAGATAAATGAACTCAGGACAAAAATAGACAACCTTAAAGAGGAAACAAGCCAGGATATGGAAAACCTCAGAAAAAAGAATGAAACAGAATTGCAAAACAAAATGGAAGGCCAATCCAGTAGAATAGAACAAACAGAAGACAGAATATCAGAACTCAAAGATGAAATGGTAATTAGGAATTCCAAGATGGAAGCTAGAGGGAGGAATCAGAAAGCATGATTCCTACAGTGAAATCTTGGAGAGACACTGGATACACACCTTGCAGGCAAAACCACCAAGAAGAGGCAAAACCTTGACCCCTTCACACCTCCAGCATGTGCAAAGAATCTCCACTTCACATTAAATGGAGAAACCAGGAGGGCCCCTGGGCTGCCAGACACACGAGCCCAGACGGCTTGGGAAAACACAGACAAGGTGAACTAAGTGGTACACGGTACTGCCACAGACAACCCTGGGCCAGAACAGCATAGCCCCCTGGACAGACCGACCTCCACCTGGGGAAAAAAGAGAAACTGAGTAATAAGCCATAAGAACAATAAAGACACGTTGCAAAGAAGGTGGGGCATACTGAGTGCTGAAGAGGGAGAGAGGAGAATCCTTCCTGGGACTGTAAATAAACAAGCTGGGCCTGGCCGGAGAGGCTCTGGCAGGAGTGGGGCACGTGCCCAGCAACCAGGAGTGGGAAAGCTTGTGAGAGTGGCAGAGGGAGGAAAACTCCACAGGAGAGGGGAGAAGACCCACTTCCCACGTGAACTGTAATAAACACGCAGGCCAGAAAAAGTGGGTGCAGTGTCACCTCCCCCAGTGTGCTTGGACAGGGGAAAGCTTGTAGCAGAGGTGCACAGGAGAACTCTGAGCAAACAAAGCCTGCAGGGCCAGGTGAGTGCTAAGCTCACCCCAGAGATCTGCATAAATAAAGCCTCCAGCAACAGCAGGCTGTCAGCTGCGGGCAGGCAAGCCACAGCCGCAGATACCATTCTCAGAACTGTCTCCAGACTCTTTTTTTCTCTCTCCCTACCTTTGATGAGAAAACAACCGAACTACACCTGCATGCTGAAAAACTTACTGAAACTGTATTGCACTTGAACTTGGGACACTTTGTGGGTTTTTTTTTTCTTGTGTGTGTAGTTTTGTTCTACTTTATGCATCCCCTTTGATGAAACTACTACAGAACAACATTTGAGGCACCATCTCCAGGACTGGAGACTGAGACAGACACCAAAGTTACTAAGACTGAAACTTCATTGAATTTGAACTTAGAGGGGTTTTTTTTATTTTGTATTTTTCATTTTTTAAATTTTATTGTATTTTTATATTTTTTTCTTTCATTTACTTATTTTTTATTTTTATTCTTATCTTTATTCTTTATATTTTTTATTTTCAATCTTCTCTCTGTCTCTCTAATGCCTTTTCAGCTTATGGTTTATTAATACACTGTCTCTCCCTGTTTATATCATTGAAACTTCTTTTGTTTCTTTCTTTGTTTTCTTTTTTTCTTTCTGCTTGATTATTTGTTTTTCCCTTTTCCTTTAACTTCTTTGCTTTCCATCCCCTCTCACCCTTCCATTCTAAATATCACTAGTGCTATTATTATAAGACAGAAAATACTTAATTGCACACAGTACAGGGACTATAACAACAACAAGGGCAATGAAGGGAAGACAGAAAAAACAAGGAAACCAGTTTCCCCAGAGTAAAAAATTAGTACAAGAACCAGAGGGAAATGAAGACAACAGATACCCAGATCCAGACTCCAACAAAATGAAGATAAACTATGCCAAAGAACCCAATGAAGCCCACAAGAATAATTTAAAAGAAGACATACTACAGGTACTCAATGAGAATTTTATAGAGATGATATTGGATAGGGTCAACCAAAATGTACAGGAGACACTCAAGAAATTCCAAGACAACAAAAATAGAGAATTTGAAAAAGCAAAAGAAGAAATAAAGGAAACCACAGAAGCACTGTATAATCACCAAAGTGAAACAGAGAACATGATTAATAAAGAGATAAATGAACTCAGGACAAAAATAGACAACATTAAAGAGGAAACAAGCCAGGATATGGAAAACCTCAGAAAAAAGAACGAAACAGAACTGCAAAACAAAATGGAAGGCCAATTCAGCAGAATAGAACAAACAGAAGACAGAATCTCAGAACTTGAAGATGAAATGGTAATTAAAGGAAAAACCAAAGAACTATTAATTAAACAACTCAAGAAATGTGAAAAGAAAATGCAGGAACTCATTGACTCCATCAAAAGACCAAACTTGAGAATCATGGGCATCAAAGAAGGAGAAGAGGTGGAAGCAAATGGAACGTGTAATATATTCAACAAAATAATAACAGAAAATTTCCCAAATCTAGAGAAAGATATTCCCATACAGATGCAAGAGGCCTCCAGAACACCAAACAGACTGGATCAAAATAGAATTACCCCACAATATATCATCATTAAAACAATAAGTTCAGAAACTAGGGAAAGAATATTGAAGGCTGTAAGAGAGAAAAAACAAATAATACACAAAGGTAAACCCATCAAAATCACAGCAGACTTCTCAACAGAAACATTAAAACCAAGAAGAGCGTGGGGTGAGATCTTCCAGGCACTGAATGAAAATAACATCAACCCCAGGATACTCTACCCAGTAAAACTATCATTCAAAATAGATGGAGCAATAAAAGTCTTCCATGATAAGCAGAAAATAAAACAATATGTGACCACAAAGCCACTACTACAAAAGATTGTGCAAGGGATTCCGCATGCAGAAAGTGAAACCCAACATAACCATGAAAGGACAGGCAGCACCAAACCATAGGAAAAGAAAAAGCAAGAAAGTAAAGAGTAACCTCAACTTAGGTACATAAAATCATACCTTCAAACAACTAAAACAACTAAATGACAGGAATCACCACATACCTATCATTACTAACACTTAATGTTAACGGACTTAATTCACCCATCAAAAGGCACTGCTTGACAAAATAGATTAAAAAGGAATATCCAACAATTTGTTGCTTACAGGAGACCCAGCTCACTGACAGAAATAAGCATAGGCTTAGGATAAAGGCTGGAAGAAGATTTACCAAGCCAATGGCCCCCCAAAACAGGCAGGAGTAGCAATACTTATCTCTTGACAAAGTAGACTTCAAATCTACATTGATCAAACAACATAAACAAGGACATTCCATATTAATAAAAAGGGAAATAGACCAAAAGGAAATAATAATCATCAACCTGTATGCACCCAATGTCAACGCACCCAATTTCATCAAACATACCCTGAAAGACCTAAAAGCATATATTAACTCCAACACACTGGTTGTGGGAGACGTTAACACCCCATTATCATTAATAGATAGGTTATCCAAACAAAAAAATCAATAAAGAAATCCAAGATCTAAAATATACAATTGATCAAATGGACCTACTTGATGTCTACAGAACATTTCACCCAACTTCTACACAATATACATTCTTCTCAGCAGCCCATGGAACCTTCTCCAAAATAGATCATATCCTAGGGCACAAAGCAAGCCTCAGCTAGTATAAGAAAATAGAAATTATACCATGCATACTTCTGATCACAATGCAGTAAAAGTAGAACTCAACAATAAAAGTGAAGACAAAAAACATGCAAACAGCTGGAAACTAAATAACTCATTACTTAATTAACAATGGATCATTGGTGAAATAAAAGAGGAAATTTAAAAGTTCCTGGAAGTCAATGAAAATGAAAACACAACCTACCGGAATCTATGGGACACAGCAAAGGCAGTCCTGAGAGGAAAGTTTATAGCCATGAGTGCATATATTAAAAAGACTGAAAGATCCCAAATCAATGACCTAATGATACATCTCAAACTCCTAGAAAAACAAGAAAAGCAAATTCCAAAACAAATAGAAGGAGAGAAATAATAAAAATAAGAGCTGAAATCAATGAAATAGAAACCAAAAACACCATACAAAGAATTAATGAAACAAAAAGTTGGTTCTTTGAAAAAATAAACAAGATCGATAGACCCCTGGCAAACCTGACTAAAATGAGGATAGAAAAAACTCAAATTAGTAGAATCAGGAATTCAAAAGGGGAGATAACAACAAACACCATGGAAACCAGGAAATCATCAGAGACTACTTTGAGAACCTACATTCAAATAAATTTGAAAATCTTAAAGAAATGGATAGATTCCTAGATACATATGATCATCTAAAACTGAACCAAGAGGAAATTAATCACCTGAATAGATCTATAACACAAAATAAAATTAAAGCAGCAATCAAGAGTCTCCCCAAAAAGAAAAGTCCAGGACCTGATGGATTCTCTGCTGACTTCTATCAGACCTTTAAAGAAGAACTGATACCAACCCTCCTTAAACTGTTCCATGAAATAGAAAGGGAAGGAAAACTGTATTTTATGAAGCCAGTATTACACTTATCCGAAAACCAGGAAAGACACTGCCAAAAAGGAGAACTATAGGCCAATCTCCTTAATGAACATTGATGCAAAAATCCTCAACAAAATAATGGCAAACCGAATTCAACAACACATCAAAAAGATTATTCTTCATGACCAAGTAGGCTTCATCCCAGGAATGCAGGGGTGATTCAACATACAAAAATCAATTATCATAATAAACCACATTAACAGAAGCAAAGACAAAAACCACTTGATATTCTGCAATAGATGCAGAAAAGCCCTTTGAAAGGATCCAACACCATTTCATTTTAAAAGCTCTTTAAAATTAGGAATAGAAGGAAAGTACCTCAACATTATAAAAGCTTATATACAAACCTACAGTCAGCATTATACTTAAGGGAGAAAAACTGAAACCATTCCCTCTAAAATCAGGAACCAGACAAGGATGCCCACTATCTCCACTCCTATTCAACATAGTACTGGAATTCTTAGCCAGAGCAATTAGGCAAGAAGAAGGAATAAAAGGAATACAAATAGGTAAAGAAACTGTCAAAATATCCCTATTTGCAGACGACATGATCCTCTACCTTAAAGACCCAAAAAACGCTATTCAGGAGCTTCTAGACATCATCAATAGCTATAGCAAGGTAGCAGGATATAAAATCAACATAGAAAAATCATTAGCATTTCTATACACTAACAATGAGCGAACTGAAAAAGAATGCATGAAAACAATTCCATTTACAATAGCCTCAAAAAAAATCAAACACCTAGGTGTAAACCTAACAAAAGATGTGAACGACCTCTACAAGGAAAACTATACACTTCTGAAGAGAGATTGAGGAAGACTATAGAAAGTGGAGAGATCTCCCATGCTCATGGATTGGTAGAATCAACATAGTAAAAATGTCTATACTCCCAAAAGTAATCTACATGTTTAAGGCAATTCCCATCAAAATTCCAATGACATTCATTAAAGAGATTGAAAAATCTACCGTTAAATTTATATGGAAACACAAGAGGCCTCGAATAGCCAAGGCAATACTCAGTCAAAAGAACAATGCTGGAGGTATCACAATACCTGACTTCAAACTATATTACAAAGCAATAATGATAAAAACACATGGTACTGGCACAAAAACAAACATGAAGACCAGTGGAACAGAATAGAGGACCCAGATATGAAGCCACACAACTATAACCAACTTGTCTTTGACAAAGACACTAAAAATATACCATGGAGAAATAGCAGCCTCTTCAACATAAACTGTTGGGAAAACTGGTTAGCAGTCTGCAAAAAACTGAAACTAGATCCATGTATATCACCCTACACCAATATTAACTCAAAATGGATCAAGGATTTTAATATCAGACCACAAACTCTAAAGTTGATACAGGAAAGAGTACGAAATACTCTGGAGTTAGTAGGTATAGGTAAGAATATTTTCAATGGAACCCCAGCAGCACAGCAACTAAGAGATAGCATAGATAAATGGGACTTCATAAAACTAAAAAGCTTCTGCTCAACAAAAGAAATGGTCTCTAAACTGAAGAGACCAACCACAGAGCGGGAGAAAATATTTGCCAGCTACACATCAGACAAAGGACTGATAACCAGAATATATAGGGAACTTAAAAAACTAAATTCTCCCAAAACTAATGAACCAATAAAGAAATGGGCAAGTGAACTAAACAGAACTTTCTCAAAAGAAGAAATTCAAATGGCTGAAAAACACATGAAAAAATGCTCACCATCTCTAGCAATAAAGGAAATGCAAATTAAAACCACACTAAGATTCCACCTCACCCCTGTTAGAATAGCCATCATTAACAACGCCACCAACAACAGGTGTTGGCGAGGATGTGGGGAAAAAGGAACCCTCTTACACTGTTGGTGGGAATGTAAACTAGTACAACCACTCTGGAAAAAAATTGGAGGCTACTTTAAAAGCTAAACATTGATCTACCATTTGATCCAGCAATACCACTCTTGGGGATACACCCAAAAGACTGTGACACAGGGTACTCCAGAGGCACCTGCACACCCATGTTTATTGCGGCACTATTCACAATAGCCAAGTTATGGAAACAGCCAAGATGCCCCACCACTGATGAATGGATTAAGAAAATGTGGTATCTATACACAATAGAATTTTATGCAGCCATGAAGAAGAACGAAATGTTATCATTCACTGGTAAATGGATGGAATTGGAGAACATCATTCTGAGTGAGGTTAGCCTGGCCCAAAAGACCAAAAATCATATGTTCTCCCTCATATGCGGACATCAGATCATGGGCAAATACAACAAGGGGATTGGACTTTGATCACAAGATAAAGCAAGAGCACACAAGGGAGATATGATGATAGGTAAGACACCAAAAAAACTAGATAGCATTTGTTGCCCTCAACACAGAGAAACTAAAGCAGATACCTTAAAAGCTACTGAGGCCAATAGGAGAAGGGGACCAGGAACTAGAGAAAAGGTTAGATCAAGAAGAATTAACCTAGAAGGTAACACGCATGCACAAGAAATCAATGCGAGTCAACTCCCTGTATAGCTATCCTTATCTCAACCATCAAAATCCCTTGTTCCTTCCTATTATTGCTTATACTCTCTCTACAACAAAATTAGAGGTAAGGGCAAAATAGTTTCTGCTGGGTATCGATGGGGGGAGGGGGGGAGGGAGGGGGCAGGGCTAGTGGTAAGGGAGGGGATGGGGACGGGGGGAGAAATGACTCAAACATTGTATGCACATATGAATAAAAAAAATAAAATAAAATAAAGTAAAAAATAAAAGACAGGAAGAGATTTCAGGAATCAGCACTTGAAAAGTATATAGATAAAGATTGAAAATATAGAACAAATTTGAAAGATAATATTAATTAAACTAACAAAAGTATCTTAAAATGAAAAATACAAAACATCAAAGATGAAAAACGTAAATCAACCAAATAACTTCAACATCTATTTAATGAGTCCCAGAGAGAATACAAATAATATAATAAATATACCTGCATGAAAGAACGTAAGTTTTTGATAGATGGGTCCATTGTAAGACAATGAATGAAAAAGGGACTATTAATGTGAAAGTTTAGATCTATAGGGACTAATAAAAGATTGTAAAAGTTTTCACAGAGAGAAAAAATAAAAACAAAATGATCAAATTGATATCAAATTCCCCAAAAGCCACAGTGCATGACAGAATACCTGGGATTACAGGTGTAAACCATCACTTTTGGCTCAATTCAACTTAAGAATCACTTTCTTAAATTCCAAAAGTAATTCCTGGAAAATCTTAATTGAGATTGGAGTAAATATATAGATTATTGATATCTTTAACTATTGATTCTTTCTATACATTCACTTGGTTTTTCTCTTATGTCTTTTAGTAACATTTCATAGTTGTCTGTCAATCAGTTAATTCCTAGATAGGTTATAGATTTTGTTGTTACAGATTTTGATTTTTTTGTTATGATTAATAGACCTTTTCCATTTCCTAATAAATTTCATAGCATGTATAAAATAAATGATTTTTGTTTGCTTGCTTTATATGTTAGGCACCTTTCTTAAACCCTCATTCAGTCTAAATGTTTTGTATTTGATTATTTATATTTTTAGATGTAAGATCATGTCTTCTGAAAGCAACTACAATGCTGTCATGTCCACTCTAGCTCTATACCTCTAGCTCTTCATCTTGTTTTATGCTTTGTCTGTGACTACAGAGTGATTACAAAATAAAGAGAGGAACAGCATTATGTCTTCTGGGGCTTTTCCTTGGGATAGCAGCACTGCTTACTTTATTTTTTATGGTTAGAAGAGTTTCTCTTTAAATTCTGGCACTTTCTTGTCTGTCACTCTATTTTTAATATCCATAAATGTTTCAGTCTCTCAATATGTCAGAGCATATTGACCAGGCACTGATTTAAACTAACATATTTTGAACCAAAACTCTTTTTTGCACACTTTGCCAAAACAGAAAGTTCAAGGATTGTGATATCTTAATTTTACATCCATTACATTCCTGACTTAACATTAAAAGAGAATCCAAAATCAGAAATTCCATGTGACTGAAAATTGCTGTGACTAAGACAAAATGCCCTAACTTCATTTCAAGCTCCCTAAATAAAATCCTTTATGAAATAAGAGTGAGATGTTCCTATGAAACTGAGCTTTCGTGTTGTATAGGACATGACTAGCACTGAAAATGTCTCCTCTTGCATTTTTAGACCCCAAATCACCACAAACACCATCACTACTCCTTCTACCAGCACTCTTACCACCTGCCTTCCAGAATGGAGTTCACTCTATCCAGCCATCATTGGCCCCATTCAATCTGTCTGGGGTCTACAGAAAGGACTTGTTCCCCAGAGGGAAATGGTTCCTGAGAGGGAGAGCCACATGGTGTTCCAAGGACATGAATGCTTTATTTAAAAAAAAAATGTGGACAAACATTTTCAGGAATTGTTCACAGCAAGTTTATAAAGAGGGAAAGAGAGGTCATACGCAAGAGAGCTATAAGCATAGCAGTGTTCAGAAACATGGAAAAGGACATTTCTCTATCAGTGACAACACCTATTATATGACATTCGAACACCACAAGTGCTATTCAGCTGCTTGTAAATCACTATAGGTGAGGAAAAACACTTATCTCCTTTGTAGAAAGGGAAAAGGAGGTGGAGAATCCTTCACACAAAAGTCCACTTTGATTTAAAATACAGGATAAGCAGTACTAGAAATCTATGTGCACAAAGCCCGCCTATTAAGTTTCAGAACAAACAGGGAGCTTCCATTACACACAGCCTGTTGTTAATATGTGCTTGGTTATGTCAAGGACACAAAACAAAGCACTTTTCATGTGTCACTTTGAGCTCTCCCTGTTGATAACCACTACGACTCCTGGGTCATGACCCCAAACAGGCAGCCATTGTGCAGGGGAAAGCAGCAGATGGGACCAATGCTAACATACAACTAGGAATCTAGGCCTTCAGCCACCTGGGCTGAGTCTTGGTGAAATTCAGAAACCAATAAAGTTTTACTTTACAGTCTGTCTGTTCTTATCCATGCACACCATGGGCACCTGTTCCACCAGTTCTGGGTCTCACTTGAGCCACCTGCTTCTCAGACAAGTCCTCACTCCTGACTCAGGTGCTCCATGAGAGCCCCCACAGGCCCCTGGTTTCTGTCAGCCTGATAACCTGCTAGGTGTGGAGGCACTGGTGACTGCTGCTGGACTAACTGCCACCTTGCCAGATAACAGACACATTTTGTTCCAGATAAAAGTAGCATTGTAACAGCTGCCTTCAATGCCTAATCCCCAATGGAGGTGAGGAGGGGTGTCTCAAGTCCTCCTCAAAGAATGGCAGCTTCAGACTGTGCCCAGGAGCAAGACCAATCCTGTTTCTACCCCCATCACCTTGCACTGGGGTGGGGACAGTGCTCCCAAGGTCCTTTGCTTCACTGTGCTTAGCAAGTACAGCTAAAAATCTGTGAAGGCAAGTAACAGAAGGTGAGGCCCCAAGCCAGTCATTATCTGAGCTCTTCTATGATCCAGCCTCACTGGACAACTCTCCCCTTCTCAACCTGTAAGACAAATATGCTGTCACCTTTTGTGCTCCTGTTCAAGGTGAGTTACTCTCCAGACACCTTTGAGAACAGTCAATTCTCTCCTTACACACCCTCAGTTCTGCCATCTTGAAATTCCCTTCCTAGCCAGAGAGACAAAGCATTGACCTTGTCCAGGAGCCAAAGGCCCTGATCTCCCCTTCCTCTGATGACCACAGACTGCTCCCAGGCCTTCCTAGGAGGGCCTACCCATTGCACTGGAAGTAGAACAATTGTCCAGATGCTTGCATCAATGGATCTCCAAACAGAGAAAACAGAGGATCTGCCTCAATTGGTGCAGAGTCAAGAGGGAAAAAAAAGGTTGGCCTCTAAGAGCCCTGCCTAGCAAGCCAAGAGTGCATGGAACACAGTGTTGGTCTCTTCCACCAACACTGCTACAAGCCCATGTCGAACTTGCTTTCCCACTGAGGAGATGCATTATACTCATTGCCATATTAAATTGCTTTCAACGTCTATAGAGGAAAGGGGTGAAGGGAAAAGGAAAGGAGCTTGAATTTTCATTAATGGGACTAGGAGTGAAAGAGTGTTTTTTGGAAAGAGTAGAAACCATGCCATGCTAGTCTTCAGAAATAACCCCGTTCTCTATTCCCACTGCCCAGACCTATTTCAGGGCTATTGTCACTCACTTGTCAGGATAATCACAAAACCCTTCTTGCTAACCATGTCCCTGCCCTGTGTTTGTTCTCCATTCTTCACAGCATTTCCTGAGCTCTTATCCTGGAAATAAGAGTGATGATGTTGCTCCCTTGTTAGGACCCCCTGCCAGCACCTCACCTGCAGAACAGGATCTTGATGTTGTTATCTGGCTCTAAACTCCCTCTGAAGCTTCATGTCCAAGTAATTCCCACTTTTTCCCTGAAAGCTCCAGCCATTCTGAATATGTTAAGATCATCCAGAATTCTAAGACACTGGGAAGCCTTTCTTTTCTGCCCCAAATGCCCTTCTGTGTAGTGGTGACTATGTAGCCTTCAGCCACATCTCACCTCTTCTGTGAAGTTGTCACCAAGTCCCTGTTTCCTAGGTTGTCACTACACACCTACAGTCTAGTCTGTAGCAGTCTGTGTTTTAATAAATACCCTATTCTTGGGTCCCCCACCATCCATTAGCTCCTCAGAAATGTGAATAGTTTCTTTGGATCTAGCTTAGATCTGGAATAAAACAGATGATTCATGTGAAATGAGTGAAGGGACCCAGTCTTAGATCTCTGACACCATCCACGTACCCAGCTCCTGTGATTTCTAAACACTGTGACCTCAACTACACAATCCTTCTATTCTGCTGGGTTTCCTGCCTTTCACCTCCCACCCAGTGACCTGTGCTCTCCCTGGGAGTCTTCACAACTAACACACCACTCTCCATCCTGAGAATGATATTTAAATTTCTCCTTCTTCCCAGCAGACTTCCTTAAACAATTGTCCTCAAGTCAGAACATTCCCTCTGCCATGTCCCACCAGATTAAGGGGCATATTTCACATAATGCTATTCTACTTTTGGAGTTCTGGAGGTTTGTTGTTTTTTATCCTTGGATATGTGTGTACTCCAGCTCCCTGATCAGAGTCAAGCTCTCTAAGAGTATACACCTCTGGATCCTTCCAAACCTTCCCATACAACAGGTATGATCATGTGAGAGGAAAGGAGAGAACACAAACCACCTGCTCTTTAGTTCACATTCAATCTGGGGACAATTATATGAATCACCAAAGGATAAACTTCTGGGCAATGCTTTTCTAGAGAATTTGACTTTTTTGACAATTTACAAGGCAGAGTAAATTTATAAGGCAAGTAGATAAAGTGTTTGTGGCCCCAGCCCAACTCAGCCATTCCAAATGAAGACCAGAATCTTTGAAAAGATGATATGTCAACTTGGACAAACAGAATTCCCTACACCAGAGTTATTTTTAGATACAACTTTGCAGGAAATGAAATATTCTTAGAGCTCAGTCTCGGTTCACCATGTTCAAGGTGTTCAATGCAGTTTGTGTATTTCCTGCTTCAGTTCCCTATGGTATACTCAGTCTATTCCAGAGGACATTTGGGCCCTTCATTCTTGGAAAAATTTACTCTCTAAGAGGCAGTGAAGAAACGGGACCTGCAACAGACTACCCACCAACACCACCAGATCTCACCTCTGCTGCTACATCCCCCAATTCCCACTGATAGGATGAGATATCCATTGGCAACTCTAAGAAAGACACTTTTTGCTTTTCTAGACACAGTTCTATGACACAGATCTCTATGCTTTTGTAACCATTTACAATACTTCTATAATGGCATGCTACACTATGTTATAGGTAGTTTCAACCACATTATCTTGCTAGTAGAGTCATTCTTTGCCAGATATCTGCCAGGCATTTGGCAAGCACAAGGCATGAGCTGAGGATGGTAAGTGATGATGAAATAGTGCATGGCATTCCTGAGTCAAGAAGCTTGGATCTTGTCAAGGAAAGGGGCATAATTTAGGTAACCACAAGTGTGGTGAGAGATGTGGAAGAAAGATACAAGGTGTCATAAGAATGGATAAGAGAAGGAAATAAAAAAACTGGTCTAGGGAGGGAATAGAAAGGCCACCTGGAGAACGTGACTCTTAAATTTAGAGCTTAGGATTAGTGTGATATAGTCAAAGGAAGTGGCAGAGGGAGGGTATTAAAGACAGGAGTGAAAGCATTATCAGAGGCTATAAGATGGAGAGAGAAAAGCAACAAAGGGAATGGAAGAAAGTCAAGTATATGTGGTAAAGATGAGGTATGGAAGGTAATAATAACATCATGCTCTTACTACATTCCTGACACCATTCTAGGCACTTGTCTCATCTCATGCAATCTTCATAATACTCTTATCCATATCATCCCCCTATTTCTGAGAAAAGTGGAAACCCAAAGAGGTTATGGCCGTTGCCCATGACTCTACCACACAAAGTAGAGGTTTAAGCCCACATAGCAGAATGCAGATATATTGCCATTATGCCCTCCTATGGCAACCATGTGGGCAGGATCTTGTAGGATTTTGCTGCAAAAGGAATGAGAAAGAATTGAAGAACTGTGGGCTAAGAAGTGGCATGATCATTCTTGAACCTTAAAAAGTTTCCTCAGGCTCATATCTTGACAATGATTGAAAGAAAACAAGAATGATTTCAGGAAGACCACTGAGAAGATTAATTGTAGTTATTCTAGAGAGAAATTACAATGGCATGGACCAGGTAGAAGCAACAGTGGTGGAGCAGAGTAGATGGGCCCAAAAGATGCTCAAGTGTTCAGGTTGTAGAAATGTCAGGATTGACTGACAGGGATGGAAGTTAGAATTTGAAACTTTTACATATAGGTCTATCTTTCTTACTATTTGAAGGCTGGACCCATAACTTGGTCATCTTGTATTCCCAGCCCCTGGGGGCCATGTCTGGCACACAGAAGGGGCTCTATAAATTGTTGAATAATGATCAGGAAGAAAGGAGTCCATGGGCTCCAGCTCTGCCCTGACATTGCCTCTTATGATATCCTAACACAGTGGCAGACTCCACTGCCCCCCATGGACACCATCAGAATCTTCAGGCTTAGTGAACACAGGTTCACCCAAAACTATTCAGATACCACCTTTCCTTGCCTACCAGCCTGGACCTAGATGGTGACACCTGTTCATTGGCCCTGACTTCATCACAGCCTCAGTGGTCCTTTAGGTTAAAAAATACTAATCCAAATTAAGCTAGGCAACTCAGATATTTAAGTTCCTCCAAAGTCTTAATAAGTTTCACAAATATTTAACAAGCAAATTAATTTATGTAAAGATCTGTACATATTTGATAAACTTGAACCAATTTAAAAAATCCTGTCCTGTTTTAATAAATACTGGATTAAGGTTAGATTTCCCGCAAACAGTAAATACATAAGAAAACATTTGTTATGTACCTACCTTTTCAAAGATCAAGAAAAGTTTATCTTTATCATAAAGACTTGAAACCACTGTGTTGTGTGTTTGTTAGGAAGACGAGAAGAAAGTGAACCAGCACATGCTTAGACTATCAAGCCAATGACAACTTCATGGACAAGACAGAGTGCCAGGGAGATTACTCAAAGCTCAGACTACATAAAGCTTCTAGAGTAGAATAAGCATAAGGGTGAGCACAAAAGTGTCCTGAATACCCATATTGTCATTTTATGAGTGACAAATGCCTCTGCCACTCATTTTTCTTCCTGCACTGCTTCCTACATTATCTCACCCATAAAATCCTATCACAAAATCCTATCTCTTCTTCTTCAAGGTTTAGTTCAGATATCTGTTCTTGTATGAAACCATCCTCAGACTCTTCTCCCCAATCCCCAGAGTTGGCACTTTCTTCCCTAGACTCTGACAGTACCCCATGAATATCTATAGGATAGCACTCATCTGATTGTCTTGCAGGTAGTGGTGTGTAAGACTGTCTCACTTCACTCTGAGTTCCTTCATGAGGTTGTTGCCAGCAACTTGTATTTTCCAACAGTTATTTATTGGGCAGCAGTAGATGTTAGGATATACACTAGATAATGATGATGTAATTAAGAGCATATATTTCTGCCTACATAAAGTTTACCATCTAACTATGTATAACAGACACTGGGAAGTCTTACTCATATCCTTTCAGTATTTACCTCCATGGAAAAAAGGATTGAGGGTGAGGGATCTTGGGTGGGAGGGTGCATTCTTAGCATATGCAGGAAAAGCAAAAGTATCAGAGAATTAATGCCCCCCCTTTCAATCAACAATGAATAGAAAGTTGGTAAATAAATACCATAGCTTCCTCACATCTTGGTTGGGAGAACACTGGGCATGTTTCCCAGAGTTCCCAGCAGGATAAAATTCTATCTGCCCAGAGCAGTAACTGGCAAGGAAACATTTCTTCAATGGGCTTCCCTGCCCTTCTCACATCATTTCCGTTTTGTACCAGGATTTCCTGGAATCATCTCCCATCAAAAACTATTTGCAATTGAATCTTTTCTTCAGCATCTACTTCTGAGTGAAACCAAGCCAAGACTCTAGAGGACAAATAATTCAGTAAGAAGGTATATGGTCTCCATCTCCTGACATTCAAACTTGTATAATCCTCATCCCTTTATCATGGACTTACTTACTAGTGTTTCTAGTGAACAGAACAGCACAGATGTGAAGGATGTCACATCTGAGATTAGGTTATGGAAGGCAGTGTCTTCTACCTTGGGTGCTCTCTCTCTCTTTTTCTGCATAAAGCCAGTTGCCAGTTGCCATGTTGTGATATAATTCTGTGGAAGAGGTCTACACAGTGAGGAATTGATGCTTGCCAATAGCCACATAAATGACCTTAGAAACAGAGCTTCTGAGACCTGCAAAAGCCAAATGAGAGAACTTGGAAGGGCATCCTTCCCCACTTGAGCCTTAAGGTGACTTAGTCCCATTTGATACTTTGATTGAAGCCTTATGAAAGATGCTGAGTCAGACCCACCTGACTGAGTAGCAGCTACATTCCTGACCATGAGAGATATAAACATTTGTTGTTTTCATCTGCTTATTTTTGAGAAATTTGGTGTACAATAGATAAATAATATAAGAGATATGACAGATTGCTGGAAAGATTACAAAATTCCTCTTAATTCAATTAGTGTTAAAGAAAATCTTATCACATAGCTGAAAATTAAGGAGGTATCTCACCTGAATATCTGACAATTGAGATTCCTATGAAGGCACCATCCTAAGAGTGGGAAAGGAAGCTTGCCACTGCCTATCCCCTTGGCACCTGGGACGGACCCTTCTTCCATGTCGACTTGTGAAAGCCTTTGCCGACAGACACCTGTACCACCCTGAGAAAAGTTTTAGAGTTTCCAAGCAAATAATTACAGAAAAAGAGACTTCACTGCAAAGGAGAAGTTCCCAAGGCTAGTCACTTTCCCTGTGGGACTTTGTTTGGAACCAGTAGCTCCATGACTGTCTGCTCACTCATCAGCATTGTACCTACTGTGAGCACAAGTGCTGCAAAGATGCAGACAGCGACCAGAAGAAGTGCCTGATCCCTAAGAACTGCCCTTAAGTGGGGGACCTCTCTGAGCCTGATACTTTTCCAATAGTCTCAACTTAGATGAAATTCTTCATAAGCCACAAACTATCAAAGTTCAATCAAGAAGAAATGTTGATGGGAATGCAAAATTTAAAACTACTTTGAGTGTCAGGCATGGTAGTACATGCCTGTAATTTCAGCACTCAAGAGGCTGAGGAAGGAGCATCATGAGTTTAAGGACAGCCTGGATTGTTTAACATAGTGAATTAGAGGCTAACCTGAGATATAGAGAGACCCTATATAAATAAATAAACAAACAAATAAATGAATAAAAACTACTTTGAAAAAGTAGCAGTTTCTTATAAAATTAAATATACACTTACTATCTCACCCCTCAATTCCACAGCTTTGCATACACAGTGACTTGTAAAAGAAGTTTCACAACATTTTTATTCATTTTTTTCAAAACCTTGAAGGAGAGGATGCCCCTAACTGGCGAACAAATAAATTGTGTTAGATCCATTAAAAGGGTTACTACCCAGCTATAAAAAGCAATAAACCGCTGACAGATGCAATGACATGAATGACTCTCAAAATCATTATGCTAAATGTAAGAAATCATGAACCAAAGAGTACAGAATAAATAATTCTGAGAGTAGTTCTTGGAATTTTTTAATCATGAAAATAACAATTCAGTAGAGGAAGTGAATAGCAGAATCCATGCTAGCAAAAACTGTTGTGTAATGTAGACAATTGCCTTAAGAACTTCTCCCAAAATAAAGGGGGAAGGGACAGAATATTAGGCTTAAGAGAGAAATGACAGGAGTCATAGATAATAGAGCCAACAAAACCAATGTCAACTGAAAAGATTTCCAGAGAAAAAGAGAGTAGTGGGTGAGAGCAAACTAATAATCAAAGAACCAATAGAAGAAAACATTTCCACACTGAAGACCTAATCCTTCTCATTTAAGTGGTTTGCCAAATATCAGAAGGAGTTTTAAAAAAAAGATCCAGAGTTTAAAATGTATGAAACTCTAAGGATTAATAAATACATATTGTATAAGTTTCTAAATAGATAAAATTAGCAACATTTAAAAAACCCAGACTATCATTGAATTCTCATCAACAACACTAATAATGAAAAGATGTTTTAAATATAATTCTTAAATCCAAGATCTGCTACCTGATACAGCAATCATTCCTGTGTGAGAACAGAAGAAAGGAAAATTTGATATAAATATTCAGAAGTCCACCATTACATCTCTTTATGAAAAAATTACCGCTGAAAATTTCAGATAACTGAACTATAAATTTGAATGAAGAGTTCATGATAAAAAAAGGACATAATACACAGAATTAATTGTGGCCAATGAAACCAGCTATGACTTATAAATAAATACTGATGATAGAGCTATGAAATGTGTTTTTTAAAAAAAAAGATGTGATATTTAAGAAAAACAAGTATTAACCTGGAAATAAGAATTCAGTGTATATGAGGTTCAAAGAGAGAAAGAAAAAAGAAGCAAAAGTATGGATAAACTCATTAAATTAATAAAGAAAAATACAGCAGCCATGGTGACACATACTGGTAATCCCTGAGGGTGGGAGGCTGAGGTGAAAGCATTTTGAGTTTCAGGTCAGCCAGGGTTACATAGTGAGACTGTTTCAAAATAACAACAAAATTGTAATGTTACTTTAAAATATAAATATGGTCACTGGCAGAATATAATTAAGATGCTAAAATTCCAAATCACTTTATGCAGGGTGCAGAGGAACAGCACAGACAGGCTTCATTCCAGCAAGTTGGGAGAAAGACAGGAGGACAGGAAAGCACATAACAAACAGAACAGGAGCAGTAAAAGACAGGATCAATCCCAAATGTGACATATATCCCAAAGAACAGAGCTCAGTGGGTTAAACTCCCTGTTAAAAGACAAAGATTCTCAACTTTGAAACCAAAGATAAATATAAACTCTTTACAAGAGATTTACATAAAAGGAAATGACACACAAACAAAATGTTGCAATAAATTAATAAATCTGTGATTGTTTGCATACAATAGTTTAATTAGGTTTAAAATGAAAGAATTAAACACCAAAGCAAATAAACACTTTCATGGACCAAAAGAAGAATAAAAATCACTGCAAAAGGGGAGGAAAAAAAAAGAGCAAAACCAAAACATTTCTATGTTACAAATCAAAAAAGAGAGAAGGAAAAATAAATGACAGAAAAATAAGATTGTAGACATAATTCATAATTTGTATGTAATTAAAATGGATTTGGATGGATTCAAGACACTTATTAAAAGACAGAGGTGCCAGCGGGAGGCCAGTGGCTCACACCAGTCATCCCAGCTACATTGCAAATTCTGAAATCAGGAAGATCGTGGTTCCAGGCCAGCTAGTGCAAAAAAGTTCGTGAGACCCCACCTCAAATACAAAACCTGGGTGTGGTGGCAACCATCTATGGTGGGAAGTATAAAATAAGAGAATCACAGTCCAGGTCAGCCTGGGCAAAAAGCAAGACTCTCTCTACAAAATAACCACAGCAAAAAGGCTCAAGCAATGAAGCACCTGCCTAGCAAGCAGGAGGCCCTGAGTTCAAACCCAAGTACTACCACAAAAGAGACAAATACAGAGGGCTCAGAATGAACTTAAGAAATTAACAAAAAAAATCCACCTATTCTGTTTAAAAGATCTTGTTCCAAACCAAAATTAACATGTTTAAGAAAACAAGAGGAGATTCCAAGATGGCGGCTAGAGGGAGGAAGTAGAAAGCATGCCTTCTAAAGTCAAATCTTGGAGAAACAGTGGAGATACACCTTACAGGAAAACCCACCAAGAAGAGGCAAAACTGTGACTCCTCCACACCACCAGCCTGCACATAGCATCTTCACTTCACATTAAACGGAGAAACCAGGAGGGCTCCCGTGCTGCCAGACAGCAGTGCCCAGACGCAGAGAACAGGGTGAGCTAAGTGGCATGCAGTACTCCCACAGACAACCCTGGGCCAGATCACCATAGCCCCCTGGACAGACAGACCCCCCACCCAGGGGAAAAAAAAGTCAATGATAAGCAATAACAACAAAAAAGACATGTGGCAAAGAGGGTGGGGTGCCCTGAGCGCCAGAGGAGGGGGAGGGGAAATCCCGCACAACAAGCTGGCTGGAGAAGGCAGAAGCAGCAGCACACGCCCAGCAATCAGGAGCAGGAAAGCTTGTAAAAGTGGCAGTGGGAGGAAAACTCCACAGGAGAGGGGGAAAGACCCACTTCCCATGTGAACTGTAAATAAACATGCAGGCCTGAGAAAGCGGGTGCAGTGTCACCTTCCCCAGCGTGCTTGGAAAGGGGAAAGCTTGTAGCAGAGGCTCAAGCACAGGAGAATTCTGAGTAAACAAAGCCTGTGGGGGGCCAGGTGAGAGCTCAGCTCACCTCTGAGATCTGCATAAACAACGCCTCCAGCAACAGCAGGCTGACAGCAGCGGGCAGGCGAGTCACAGCCACAGATAGCCATTCACAGAACTGTCTCCAGACTCTTTTTGCTTTCTCCCTACCTTTGATGAGACAACAACAGAACTACACCTACATGCTGAAAAACTTACTGAAAATGTATTGCATTTGAACTTGGGACAATTTGTGGTGTTTTTGTTGTTGTTGTTGTTGTTGTTTGTGTTGTTTTGTCTTGGTTTGGTTTGGTTTTTTTCCCCTTTGATGAGACAATGGCAGAACGACTTCTGAGACACCATCTCCAGGATTTGAGGCTGAGGACTAACACAAAAATTATTAAGACAGAGACTGAAACTTTATTGCATTTGAACTGGAGATTTTTTTTCATTTATTTATATATTTTTTCCAATCCTCTCTCTGTCTCACTAATGCCTTTTCAGCTTACTGTTGATTAGTACACTATCTCTCCCTATTTATATCTTTGAAACTTTTTTGTTTGTTTCTTCATTTTGTTTTTCTACTTGTTTGTTTATTTGTTTTTCCCTTTTTCTTTAACTTCTTTGCTTTCCATCTCCTCTCACTCTCAAGCTAGAAAATACTTAACTGCACACAGTACAGGGACAATAACAACACCAAGGGCAATGACAGGAAGACAGAAAAAAACAGGGAAACCAGTTTCCCCACAGCAAAAAAATTAGTACAGGAACCAGAGGGAAATGAAGAAAACAGATACTCAGATCCAGACTCCAACAAAATGAAGATAAATTATGCCAAAGAACCCAATGAAGCCCACAAGAATAATTTAAAAGAAGACATACTATAGGTACTCAATGAGAATTTTATAGAGATGATACTGGATACGGTCAACCAAAATGTACAGGAGACACTCAAGAAATTCCAAGACAACAAAAATAGAGAATTTGAAAAAGCAAAAGAAGAAATAAAAGAAACCATAGAAGAACTGTATAAACACCAAAGTGAAACAAAGAACACAATTAATAAAGAGATAAATGAACTCAGGACAAAAATAGACAACCTTAAGGAGGAAACAAGCCAGGATATGGAAAACCTCAGAAAAAAGAACGAAACAGAGCTGCAAAACAAAATGGAAGGCCAATTCAGCAGAATAGAACAAACAGAAGACAGAATCTCAGAACTCAAAGATGAAATGGTAATTAAAGAAAAACCGAAGAACTATTAGCTAAACAACTCAAGACCTGTGAAAAGAAAATGCAAGAACTCACCAACTCCATCAAAAGACCAAACCTAAGAGTCATGGGCATTGAAGAAAGAGAAGAGGTGGAAGCAAAGGGAATGTGTAATATATTCAACAAAATAATAACAGAAAAATTTCCCAAATCTAGAGAAAGATATTCCTATACAGATACAAGAGGCCTCCAGAACACCAAACACACCAGACCAAAATAGATCTACCCCACAGCATATTATCATTAAAACAACAAATACAGAGACCCAAGAAAGAATACTGAAGGCTGTAACGGAGAAAAAGCAAATAATATACAAAGGTAAAAAAATCACAGCAGACTTCTCAACAGAAACATTAAAAGCAAGAAGAGCGTGGGGTGAGATTTTCCAGGCACTGAATGAAAATAACTTCAACCCCAGGATACTCTACCCAGCAAAACTATCATTCAAAATAGATGGAGCAATAAAAGTCTTCCATGATAAGCAGAAAATAAAACAATATGTGACCACAAAGCCACCACTACAAAAGATTCTGCAAGGGATTCTGCACACAGAAAGTGAAACCCAACATAACCATGAAAAGACAGGCAGCATCAAACTACAGGAAAAGAAAAAGCAAGAAAGTAGAGAGTAACCTCAACTTAGGTACACACAATCAAACCTTCAACAACTAAGACAACTAAATGACAGGAATCACCACATAACTATCAGTGCTAACACTTAATGTTAACGGACTTAATTCACCCATCAAAAGGCACCGCTTGACAAAATAGATTAAAAAGGAATATCCAACAATTTGTTGCTTACAGGAGACCCAGCTCATTGACAGAAATAAGCATAGGCTTAGGATGAAAGGCTGGAAGAAGATTTACCAAGCCAATGGCCCCCAAAAACAGGCAGGAGTAGCAATACTTATCTCTGACAAAGTAGACATCAAACCTACATTGATCAAACGAGATAAAGAAGGACATTCCATACTAAAAAACGGGAAATATACCAAAAGGAAATAATAATTATCAACCTGTATGCACCCAATGTCAATGCACCCAGTTTCATCAAACATACCCTGAAAAACCTAAAAGCATATATTAACTCCAACACAGTGGTTGTGGGAGATGTTAACACCCCATTATCATTAATAGATAGGTCATCCAAACAAAAAATCAATAAAGAAATCCAAGATCTAAAATATACAATAGATCAAATGGACCTACTTGATGTCTACAGAACATTTCATCCAACTTCTACACAATATACATTCTTCTCAGCAGCCCATGGAACCTTCTCCAAAATATATCATATTCTAGGGCACAAAGCAAGCCTCAGCAAATATTAAAAAATAGAAATTATACCATGCATTCTATCTGATCACAATGCAATAAAACTAGAACTCAACAACAAAAGTAAGGACAAAAAATATGGACATAGCTGAAAACTGATTAACTCATTGCTTAATGAACAATGGGTCATTGATGAAATAAAAGAGGAAATTAAAAAGTTCTTGGAAGTCAATGAAAATGAGAACACAACCTACCGGAACCTATGGGACACAGCAAAGGCAGTCCTGAGAGGAAAGTTTATAGCTATGAGGGCATATATTAAAAAGACTGAAAGGTCCCAAATCAATGACCTAATGATACATCTCAAACTCCTAGAAAAACAAGAACAAGCAAATCCCAAAACAAATAGAAGGAGAGAAATAATAAAAATAAGAGCTGAAATCAACAAAATAGAAACCAAAAACACCATACAAAGAATTAATGAAACAGTAAGTTGGTTCTTTGAAAAAATAAACAAGATCGATAGACCCCTGGCAAACCTGACTAAAATGAGGAAAGAAAAAACCCAAATAAGTAGAATCAGGAATGCAAAAGGGGAGATAACAACAAACACCATGGAAGTTGAGGAAACCAACAGAGACTACTTTGAGAAACTATATTCTATAAATTTGAAAATCTTAAAGAAATGGATAGATTTCTAGATACATATGATCATTGAAAACTGAACCAAGAGGAAATTAATCACCTGAATAGATCTATAACACAAAATGAAATTGAAGCAGCAATCAAGAGTCTCCCCAAAAAGAAAAGTCCAGGACCTGATGGATTCTCTGCTGAATTCTATCAGACCTTTAAAGAAGAACTGATACCAACCCTCCTTAAACTGTCCCATGAAATAGAAAGGGAAGGAAAACTGCCTAACACATTTTAGGAAGCCAGGATTATACCTATCCCAAAACCAGGCAAAGGCACCTCCAAAAAGAAGAACTATAGGCCAATGTCCTTAAAGAACATTGATGCAAAAATCCTCGATAAAATAATGGCAAACCGAATTCAACAACACATCAAAAAGATCATTCACCAAGATCAGGTAGGCTTCATCCCAGGGATGCAGGGGTGGTTCAACATACGAAAATCAATAAACGTAATAAACCACATTAACAGAAGCAAAGACAAAAACCACTTGATCATCTCAATAGATGCAGAAAAAGCCTTTGATAAGATCCAACACCATTTCATGATAAAAGATCTAAGAAAACTAGGAATAGAAGGAAAGTACTTCAACATTATAAAAGTTATATATGACAAACCTACAGCCACCATTATTCTTAACAGAGAAAAACTGAAACCATTCCCTTTAAAATCAGGAACTAGACAAGGATGCCCACTATCTCCACTCCTATTCAACATAGTACTGGAATTTCTAGCCAGAGCGATTAGGCAAGAAGAAGGAATAAAAGGAATACAAATAGGTAAAGAAACTGTCAAAATAGCCCTATTTGCAGATGATATGATCCTGTACCTTAAAGACCCAAAAAACTCTATTCAAAAGCTCCTAGACACCATCAATAGCTATAGCAAGGTAGCAGGGTAAAAAAATCAACATGGAAAAATCATTAGCATTTCTATACACTAACAATGAGCGAACTGAAAAAGAATGCATGAAAACAATTCCATTTACAATAGCCTCAAAAAAAATCAAACACCTAGGTGTAAACCTAACAAAAGATGTGAACGACCTCTACAAGGAAAACTATACACTTCTGAAGAGAGATTGAGGAAGACTATAGAAAGTGGAGAGATCTCCCATGCTCATGGATTGGTAGAATCAACATAGTAAAAATGTCTATACTCCCAAAAGTAATCTACATGTTTAATGCAATTCCCATCAAAATTCCAATGACATTCATTAAAGAGATTGAAAAATCTACCGTTAAATTTATATGGAAACTCAAGAGGCCATGAATAGCCAACGTAATACTCAGTCAAAAGAACAACGCTGGAGGTATCACGATACCTGACTTCAAACTATATTTGAAGTTTGCTACAAATATTTGAATATTGCTACAAAGCAGTAGCAATAAAAACAGCATGGTACTGGCACAAAAACAGACATGAAGACCAGTGGAACAGAATAGAGGACCCAGATATGAAGCCACACAACTATAACCAACTTGTCTTTGACAAAGGCACTAAAAATATGCCATGGAGAAATAGCAGCCTCTTCAACATAAACTGCTGGGAAAACTGGTTAACAGTCTGCAAAAAACTGAAACTAGATCCATGTATATCACCCTATACTAATATTAACTCAAAATGGATCAAGGATCTTAATACCAGACCCCAATCTCTAAAGTTGGTACAGGAAACAGTAGGAAATACTCTGGAGTTAGTAGGTATAGGCAAGAACTTTCTCAATGGAACCCCAGCAGCGCAGCAACTAAGAGATAGCATAGATAAATGGGACTTCATAAAACTAAAAAGCTTCTGCTCAACAAAAGAAATGGTCTCTAAACTGAAGAGACCAACCACAGAGCGGGAGAAAATATTTGCCAGCTACACATCAGACAAAGGACTGATAACCAGAATATATAGGGAACTTAAAAAACTAAATTCTCCCAAAACTAATGAACCAATAAAGAAATGGGCAAGTGAACTAAACAGAACTTTCTCAAAAGAAGAAATTCAAATGGCTGAAAAACACATGAAAAAATGCTCACCATCTCTAGCAATAAAGGAAATGCAAATTAAAACCACACTAAGATTCCACCTCACCCCTGTTAGAATAGCCATCATTAACAACGCCACCAACAACAGGTGTTGGCGAGGATGTGGGGAAAAAGGAACCCTCTTACACTGTTGGTGGGAATGTAAACTAGTACAACCACTCTGGAAAAAAATTTGGAGGCTACTTAAAAAGCTAAACATTGATCTACCATTTGATCCAGCAATACCACTCTTGGGGATATACCCAAAAGACTGTGACATAGGTTACTCCAGAGGCACCTGCACACCCATGTTTATTGCGGCACTATTCATAATAGCCAAGTTATGGAAACAGCCAAGATGCCCCACCACTGATGAATGAATCAAGAAAATGTGGTATCTATACACAATGGAATTTTATGCATCCATGAAGAAGAATGAAATGTTATCATTTGCTGGTAAATGGATGGAATTGGAGAACATCATTCTGAGTGAGGTTAGCCTGGCCCAAAAGACCAAAAACCGTATGTTCTCCCTCATAGGCGGACACTAGATCAAGGGCAAACACAACAATGGGAATTGGACTTTGATCACATGATAAAGCAAAAGCACACAAGGGAGGGGTGAGGATAGGTAAGACAACTAAAAAACTAGATAGCATTTGTTGCCCTCAACGCAGAGAAACTAAAGCAGATACTTTAAAGCTACTGAGGCCAATAGGAGAAGGGGACCAGGAACTAGAGAAAAGATTGGATCAAGAAGAATTAACCTAGAAGGTAACACATATGCACAGGAAATCAATGCGAGTCAACTCCCTGTATAGCTATCCTTATCTCAACCAGCAAAAACCCTTGTTCCTTCCTATTATTGCTTATACTCTCTCTTCAACAAAATTAGAGATAAGGTCAAAATAGTTTCTTCCAGGTAGGGAGGGGGTGGGGGAAAGAGGGAGGGGATGAGAGGGTAAGGGAGGGAGTAGGGGAAGGGGGGAGAAATGACCCAAACATTGTATGCACAAATGAATAAAAAAAGAAAGAAAACAAGAGATGAAGGAAGAGATACTAGACAAAAACTAAACAAAATAAAACTGATTTAGATTAATGTCATCAGTGAAATGGGATTTTAGTTGAAAACCTTTGGCCTATGGGAAACACCAGAAAATCGAAAAAAATATATTCATTAGATTTAACAGTCTGATTTGTGAGTAAAGGGCCCAAGACTTATAAAACTGGTCTTGGTCCACTTCCTTTAAAAATCTGTGTTTGAAAATGGCACATAGAAGGGTTTATTTCAGAAATGCAAGGATGGTTTAGCATTAGACCCTCCTAATGTAATACCCATATTAACAACTGGAAGGAAAAAATACATATGATTATTTCAACACATATGGAATATGAATTTAATAGCATTTAACACCACTCATGAGAGACTCCTAGCTGCTAGAAACCAAAAGTTATTTCCTTATCTTCATAAAACATATCTTCCCCAAAGGCTGCTTGTTATATAATATTGAGTGGGAGGAGAGAAAGTGCAGGGTCAGGGGACCTTTTTACCTGACATTAAGCGGAAAACATCTAAAATTTTCCATGCAGTTTCACCCACACATTTGATTCATGCTGCAAATTCTGGTCTATGAACTTTATCAGATGAAGGAAAATCTGATTCCTCACTTATAAGAGTTTTTATTTTGATACCAAGTCTGAACCAAAACAACAAGAATGAAGCAAAGTTATCATTATTTGCATTTAAACTGTTAGGATTGATAAGAAATACATCAAGATTTGTAGGCATATGATAAACACACAAAAATCAATTGCATTTAAATAGATGTGGTAACCCATTGGAGAATGTAATAGAAAACAAGACAGAATCCATAACAGTTACACAAATACAAGGTATGTTCACAGAAGATCACTAATCTAACAAACCACATTTTTATGGGGAGAACGCATACAATGTTACTGAAGAACATAAAAGGAAAACCTGAGTAAATGGTGAAATAAGTCATGACCAGTGATAAGAAAATGCAGTACAATAAAATGCTTTTCCCTGATTTTTCTGAAAATTCAATATAATTCCAGTAAAAATCACAATAGAAACTTAAGCACTATTCTAAAATCGAGCATCTGCAGCACAGGGCTGAGCGCTATGGATACT
This sequence comes from Castor canadensis, assembly GCF_047511655.1. NCBI lineage: Eukaryota > Metazoa > Chordata > Mammalia > Rodentia > Castoridae > Castor > Castor canadensis. Next base: position 120,224,492 of record NC_133396.1, read on the forward strand.
GAGCATGCGCAGTTTTCCCTCATGGCGGACTCCTTGGAGCCACAGAGCTGCAGGCACTGAGGTCTACTACAACATATCGACGTTAGTCCCCAGACTGTAATGAATGTCCCACACTGATGTGGAACGTCAATGATGGGGAGACTGTATAAGGAAAGAGTGTGTGAGAAACCTCTCCTTTCCTCTCAATTTTGCTGTGAACCTAAAACTGCTTTAAAAATAAAATCTGTTAAAAGTTTTAAATCAAATTACATAGGGAAAATGTTAACATTTGCTCATTTTGGATAGTATCTGGGCTTTATTAGATTATCCCTTGTGGGTTTTTTTCCCTTAATTTATAGTTGCTGATACATATTTCACTTCATTTTTATTTAAAATCTTTAATCTTCATTTTTATTTAAAAATAAAGATGGATGTCTTATAGTGGCAAAAGGCACAATTCACAAAGAAGGTACAACCATCATAAACATTTATACTTCTAAACATCAGGGGAATTTATAAAGTAGAATCTAGTAAAAATAAAGGGAAATACTGAGAAAGCCACCATCATAGTGGGAAAGTTAGACTTGCATTTAAAAAAAATCAATAGATGAAATAGATAAAAAAAATAAGGATATAACAGATGTGAAGATCACCATCATAAACCTGACTTAACAAATAGATTTTGAGCTTTGTAATAAAAAACAGAATGCTTACACTTTCCAAATACCCTTGGAACATTTTTTTTAATTTGATTACATATTAGATGACAAATAAAACATAAAATATGATCAACCCAGTGTCCTGACCCTACATTAGAGAATATTAGGAATAGATGAGGCAGCCAGAGAAGGTCACTGCTCACCAAGCTCAGCATTATGAAGTTGCTCAGTACAGCACTGGGATCTTACCTCAAGGGCAAGTTCTCCCCATCTCTCCCCAAGAGTCACACACCAGTGGTCCCTGCCCCTGTGATCCCCAGATATAAGGCACTGCCAGAGATGCCCAGAATAATCATATCTCTCTTTGGAAATAGTCTTTTCTGAGAAGGAATAAGGAATAGAATTGAATGGAAAGGCCATAGTCCAAATTCTTCTTGAGACCTAATTTACCTAAGTCTAAAACCCTCTCTTTCAGGACTACCTATAATGATGCTTTGTGGATATTTTGCTGGTTAAATCTCCCTTCATATTAGTTGGACTTAATGGAGTAAAAGAGACAAACAGGGAAAGAACACAAAAGGCAACAGTTAGAGGAGAGAGGATGGTGAGGAGGTACTGGTGAATCTCAATGCCAAAGGGAAGTCTTATCCACAAAACACACTGCACTGGCTTCCAGGATGCAATTTCTGCTGGCTGATTTAACACCTGTGATCTGGGCTGGCTCACAGTTAAAAGCGGTACATGTCAGGTTTCTATAGCCATGCAGAAAACGGCAGAAGAGACTTATGTTGCCCCCTCCTATAAACCTGAATCAGAAATAAATGGAAAGATTTATAAAGGGGAGGTGCAATTCTTCAGCTACATTGGTTTAAAGATGGTGAAATAAATGAGTTAATCTGTTCGTTCATGAAGTAGATCTAATGTATATATGTTTCATGAAGTAGATCTAATGTGCAGTTTTGTGACCTGATGTGACTTTAACTCCTCAGTAAATCAAAAAACTTAACAAATATTAAGATGGCAAAAATTACCTGTGTGGGACAGATTTGACCTTTCATCCACTATCATTTAGGAAACCAAGGGCTCTAGAAGAATGCAACCAGCATGTCATGTGAACAGGGGGAAATCCTGGAGAAGATGGAAGAAGAGGCCAAGCCACAGTCCTCCAGGAAGGAAATCTAAGATTTACAATGGGGAAGAAGTTCAGAAAAAGAGGTCTGCTTTTTTACTGGGTGTTTCTGAGGCCTCTCTTTCGGCGCCCAACACTCCCTCAAAGCACCACATGCCACCCTGGTCCCCAGATATAAATCACTGTCAATGAAACAGCATGTGATCCTGAGTCAATCCAGATCAACCAAGGATATGCCACATGGGAGAAGACTCCTCAAAATTCATGTGATTGGCTTAGGAGACTCTAAGTTACCAAGCTGCTTCATCTGAAGGGGATGCACTACGAGCAGGGCAAAAGCCAGAAGGAAGCTTCATCCTCTTTTTCCTCATATTCATCAAAGCCAGTGACAGCCATTTACTCATGAGATAGCTAGAACCTCCAAACTCATGCTGGAAAGGCCTAGCAATCACTAATGTTGGAGGCCCAGTGACCTGTGGAAACCAGACCTCCAGGGCCTTATAGGCTATGGGGACCAGCAAAGGGATTGAGGGGGAGGCAGGTAGATGAGGGTGCTGGGCCTCCTCACTGGTTCTAGCAAAACAGCTCTACTGGCACATTACTTCACCTGCTGAAATTGCACAGAGATTTCTGTGGAAAGGAAAAGCTGCCCCTGCTTATTTCAGAGGTGACAAAACTAAGGTTCAGAGAAGAAAATAACAAGGCATTGTACATAACCAATGTTATAGGAGTTTAAAGGGTTATAAGACAAGAGGGTCCTCAAATTTACCCCCCTTAGTAAATATACCTTTGAGAGGGAGAAAAACCAAGATTCTGAACCTCAAGGTGATTAAATTATAAAAAGTCACCCAACTGTAGATAAGTGGTGAAATGGTACCCATGGCAGAAATCCTGTCCAAGCCAAAAGGGCAACATGCCTCCCTCAAAGCTCCCTACAGTGCAAGGGACAGAGATGACATGGACTTGTGCCTCCCTAAGTTACCGATTCAATAAAGCAGGCAGGCAGGGACCTTGTTTCTCTCTGCACAAATGCTTCCAGAATCAATGCCTAGGACATGCTCAATTGCTACTCCTCACAGCTCCCAAGAGGCCTCGGGGATGGGAGACATTCTTGGTGACAAGACTTAGAGGCCTCAGCTGTTACTCAGCACTCAGAAAAAAAACTTCCTCTTATATCCAGGGCTTTGCCTGGTCTGTGTTCAAGGGAGAAAATGTTGACAGAAATGAGTCACGGAGGTTTATTTTGAACTTTGTCCCAATAGCTACCCAAAATGACTACTTTTTCTGTTAATTTTGAATTTTTAAAGGTATTAGTCTCCATTATTACTTGTCCAGGAGTCTATAATAGCCTCATTTTATTAGATCCAAATTCCCTAGTTAGACAACAGAGCCTAAGAGCCTCTTCAGAACAAGTAAATAATATGCATTTTCCAAAGTAATTTGCAGACACGAATATATATGCGCACTTCTCAGATTACCAGAAAGAAAAATCACCAAGAAGATGTTGTTTAATAATTTCAAAACTAAATATTTTTGTGCCCAAACAGAAATACCTACCATGTCCTAGAAAGATCTCTTCAGCCCTCTTGATAAATTGCCCCTCATTTTATCACCTCCCATATGCTGTGTTTGATGGTTTTGAAAAGGCAGCTGGGAAAACATCATCTTCAAACCTGTGCGCACTATTTTCAAGAACAGATTTCCCCATCTCTCTCCTACTCCCACAATCAACTACATGAAATAGCCTTGTGTCCACCCTCAGAAACCACCTTTGGAAAGGCATTAGAGCACCAGCTCACTGTAAGCCTCTGGTCCCTTCTGCTGTCTGTCTCCAGGCTCAGCTCTGTTTGGGCACTGGGATCCATGCCAAGGAGAGCCCAGCTAATGGTTGACATTCAACCGACACCCATAGGCAAACCAAAAGGAGCAGCTGCTCCACCTGCCCTGAGCCTAATAACAGTTGGGCTAAAGTGAGTCACAGGCCTGGGGACAGAGTGATTGGAAACAAAAATGGGGGAGAAGAAAGGGAGGGGGAAAACAGCTTGGAAAACCAGCTTTGGAGAAGTCTGGGTACCTCTTAACTCCTTCTGAAGAGGGAGAGGGAAATGCTGGAGTCTTAGATAGAGGTTGGATGACAGCTACCTCTGCACTTCAGAATAGAGGTTCGGTGACACTCCGTTGTCCACACAGGCAGACCTTCCATGAGCACTAAACTCATGCGCAGTGCTAAGCCTCCCCTCTGAAAAGCCCTTCCCACTCCTGTGCTAAATCCTACCCAAGTCTTCAAACCTCTACCTTTTCTAAGGCAATTTCCCTAAATTAATCCTGACCCATTTGGGAAGATGTTTTTCACCATAGTCTAAAATGGTCAAATGGAGCAGATGATGGAAATCCTAAGAGACATAGAAATCAAATACTGGAAGGTGTCCATGTCCAAAGACTGTTGGATTTAGGGGGTGGTGTATCTTTTAGGGCTAGTATTTGCCCTACTCCTTTCCCTATAAATCATTTGGGTCCAGTTATTCTCTTAGGAGTTCTCTTAAGGCAAAGCACTGATCCTGAACACATCTCCCTTGCAAGTTTATTACTTTTACTAAAACAAAAATCAAACAAGTAGAGATGGGCACCAACTTGTAATGACCAGCAGACAATTGCAGCTACATAGCTGATACCCTGGAGTACATATCCTCTCCCTTCATCCCAATCCCCTCATATAGGCCAGAAATAGAAGCCAGGGCTAGGGTGAGGAGAAGTGACTTATTAGTGCCTTCTCTAATTTATTGGGCTCAATTTTATGGTCAATACAAAACCAAAAGGCCCTGGCCACTATTCAGTGACAGAGAATTTTATACCAAGTGCTGGTCTGTGTGTCAATAATCAGTGAAAGAAAGGTGAGCTCAGCCACTAGCCTCAGTCTCAGCACCAGAGGAATCTTGTTTAGCATTGGTTGTTGCCATTGTCAGATTAAAGGGTGTCACAGGTGGGCAAGGTGAGCCAACTTTCCTCTTTAATTACAACATTGCCCAATATTTCTTTGTTCTGAACAAGAACTATTTTTCCCATTACAAATGCAAGGCAGATGTTCCATCCTAAGGCATTTGAAATGGCAGATGCCAAACTCTGAAGACATCTCCCAGAGCAGAGTTCATTGAGATAAGAGTCCCAATGATATCAGGATGGATTGCTATGCTGATATTTTGAAAAGGATAACTGTCAAGAGGATGTATAAATTTTGATATATTCCCCAAGAACTTTAGAGACACACTTCGATATAAGTCCATAACACTACTTCTAGTTACATATACTTTGATTTCTTTGGAATGGATTCCTGTATACTTTCTCAGAAAGCTCTCCTGTTTTCTCCATTGGACTGTGTGCTTCTCTAGGAAAGGACTAGGATTTATTTATTCTATAGCCACCTCACTGCAAATCCACTGTGGGGCCCAAAAGTACTCTGTAGATGGGTGCTCAAAACAGATTGCTGACATTTGATGGAGCTTGCCAGCTCTTGAGGTTGGTATAGTTTGCATCTCTTGAAGACATGCACATACAGAACCAAATAGACTAAAACCAGATTACAGATAAGGACACCCATTGCCATACTTCAACCATCACTAAATTCCCAAAGTGTCATTGAGCTCCATCCAAAGGCTAGGAGAGTCACAATGGCTGTTTAATGATGAGACTCTTCCAGGTGCTTTTATATTAACATGGCCCAATGTAATGTCAAACTGGAAAGGATAAAGGTTAATTTATTCTATTAGTCCCAATTGTCATAAGAATTTCACCCAACAATATGGTTCATTAAATGCTGAATCTAACAATTATCCTCACCATAATAGAAATTATTCAGACATATAAGATCTCAATAGTTGCGATTTATTAATTTAGACACAAATTGAATTAGCAATTGATTTCTATTGTATCTCCCTCTGAACAATAAGTTTTGTGGAAAATTATCATGGAAAAAATATCAACTAAGAAATATCAGGTAATAATGAAGGAAACAACCACTCCACTTTCAGAGATGCTATTACCTCTTTCCCAGTAACAACAAAAACCATCCGGGCAGATTAAAGAAGTAACTGTTTTCCTTCCATCTGATACACTGCTCCTGATCTCAGAGGTAATGATACCCTAGAGAACTGTAGAGCTGTGCTGGTGCAGACATGCTCAGAGAAGAGAGGAAATGTGGGGAACTCCCTGTGCTTCTGGATCCATTGGAAAGCCCTCTCCAGTTTTAGGTCCAAGTAGAGCAGATGCAGCTTCCAATTTTTGTCCCTGCCCTCACTATTCCCATACATTTCTATATCTTATGCTTGGAGCCAAACTTTATATTACTTTTGGTATCAAACACAAAAGAGTGGTGTATATATAATTCAAAAAATTGAGAACAGAGAACTAGAAATGCTTTGTTTTTCTTTAATAAATTCCCTGTACCCAAATCCATTCCCCCTCAAACTACACTTAATAGACAAATAGCAATTTTTAGTTTAGGAAATGGAAACATTTGGCCTCTCAAGATGCTCAGAAATTTGGGGTAGAAAATATGGGGGATGGTGGAGGGAAGAAGGTGTCTTCCTTCCATTCTTCATCTCTCTTCCTGCTAGACTCAATCTCAACTGGCTTCCACCTACTTATTCCATGCCTTGAACCATCAAAGATCATTAGTTATATTTCTGTAACAAAAAAGCATATTAATAATAGAAGTGGACATTTGGTATTCTGGATTTAAATCATTTACTCAGATTTTGCTAACTAAATACAATTTTCCAGTAAAGTAAAGGAAGGCTCCTTATAAAATTGTCAATTATAAATCTGAGGCTACAAATATATAAGATGAATTTGCAACATATAGTCAAGCCAGGCAGCATGGAAGACAGGAAGAGCTTTGTTAAAAGGATACAGGTGTCAACTTGAACAGGCTCCTGCTGCAAAAAGTTGGAGCAACTTTATTGAAACACATCAAATATGTTATAAATCTGTTATTTCCTAATGATACAAAAATAAAATCCTACCACCTCGTTGGTCACCTTTAGAAAGTAGAAGAAAACTCCTTATTCTGAAAACTGGCACATAAAGGTAAGGAATGAGATACTTACTACCTTTCTATATGAACTGTACCTCAAAGTAAACAAATAGTTGACAAGAGGGCATTTAGTTTTCCAGCTGACAAAAGCAGAATAGTAAAATTTGAATATCACCATTTTGTAACCCTAGTAAATAATGAACCCACACAATGGACTTCAAGGGTAACTGACATCACAGGACGATGACCAGATATTATGTGCCTCTTGCTGGATATACAGAACATAACCCATGAAGTATCCTTTGGAAAGCATTGAATCCAGTCAAGCCACTAGACTAATTTTCAGTTCCTAGGACATACTAGAAGTAAGCAAACACATAGTGTATTTAATACTTTTGCATGCAGAAAAATTAACAAGGTGGAAAACATTTACAGGGCAATTCATGTTTAACTTTTAACCCATAAATTATAAGGAAAACACAAAATAAAAATAGCAACAAAAATGTGAAATAGAGATCAGACATGGTGGCTATAATCCCAGCTATTCTGGAGGCAGAGATTGGGAGAATCACAGTTTCAGGCCAGCCCCAGCAAAATGTTAGCAAGACACCATGTCAGCCTGTAAGTTGGATGTGGTTATACCAGCCCTGTGATCCCAGCTATGCAGGAGGCCTAGGTAGAATGATTGAAATCTGAGGGCAGCCCTTAGCAAAAACTTGAGACCTTATCCGAAGAAAGTCAAAAACAGTATGACTCAAGAAGTAGAGCACCTGTGGAGCAAGCATCAGGTCAGGTCCTGAGTTCAAATCCTAGTACTGCCAAAAAATTTAAAAAAGAGGGACAGGGAACCAACAGATTGAAAAAAGACTGAGTCCTGTAGAAAAAGTGCACTATGCAAACCTTGCTTGACTCCTCCTTCAAACAAAGCAACCTAGAAGTGTCTTCTGAAAAATCAGAGAAATTGGAATACTGAGTGAATATGTGATGATAGTGAAGAATTTTCAATCATGATAATGGTATGTAATGATGTAACTTTTTAATTAAAGAGTTCTTGTCTTACACAGACACAAACATTCTCAAATATTTACTAGTGATGTGATATGATGCAGGACAGAGGCTCAGATGAGGTGAGATGCAGAGGTCACAAGACTGAAGGAGACTTGTTCTGGGGTCCTCAGGTCATGCCAAAGCCTGTCAGGGCCTTCAAACAAAAACCCTCTTCCACATGCACCCTAGGCATCTGTCTTTCCCTACCCTCGTCCTGACCCTCGTGTGAAGCCTGGAATTGGCTTCAAAGCTATCCACTAGTGGGGAGATTTTACCAGATCAGAATATAACTGAAACATTTGAAACTTTCATAATAAAAAGTATGGATTTAAAATCCTTAAAACTGGGGAAAGGAGGAAGTACTGAGGTTTGGACTCAGGGCTTCACACTTGCTACACAGGTACTCTACCACTTAAGTCATGCCTCCAGCCCATCTTTTTCCTTTTTATGCATATTTTCTTTTCTTTGTATCATTCTGCGGTTTTTTGTTGTTTCTCTCTTTCTCTCCTAATAGTCAAATTCTCCTAGCCTCTTTTTCTTTGGTAATTATGACCCTACTTTCCCTTTTTTTTAACTTCTTGAATATTCTAGCTTTTCTTTTGCATTCCATTTCCCATTTTCTTTTCCCTTACTATTTTCTTTCTTTTTTTATCATCTTTTAAGACTTTCTGGTTTATATGACTTCTGCTCCCACCATTCCTGATGTTATTAGAATTGTGGATATCATAGTTGGTACTTGGTTTTTAGTTTATTTCCATATCTGCTGCTATGTGTTGTTGTTACTATTACTTGTTTTCCCTCTCTACGTGGACCTAGAGGTCAGGTACAACACTTCAAGTACATTGTGTTGATGCTTTGCTGCTGAGCTAAGCAGCTAAGCACTAAGAGTCTTTGCTGTGATGCCTTAAAAGCAACTGAGGCCAATAGGAAAAGGGGACCAGGAACTAGAGAAAAAGTTAGATCAAAAAGAATTAACCTAGAAGGTAACACACATGCACAGGAAATTAATGTGAGTCAACTCCCTGTATAGCTATCCTTATCTCAACCAGCAAAAACCCTTGTTCCTTCCTATTATTGCTTATACTCTCTGCACAACAAAATTAGAAATAAGGGCAAAATAGTTTCTGCTGGGTATTGAGGGGCTGGGGGAGAGGGAGAGGGCAGAGTGGGTGGTAAGGGAGAGGGTAGGGGCAGGGGGGAGAAATGACCCAAGCCTTGTATGCACATATGAATAATAAAACAATAAAAAAAAACTTAGCTAGAGTTGAATATAAAAAAAAGAGTCTTTGCTGTATATGCAACCACCCCTACATGAATTTCAACAAATATTTTAACTCAAAGACAACCTCTAAATAGGCAAAGCTTAGAAGGGGTTGCTGAAGAGCCACTCCTTGTCATTCACCTCTATAGCAACAGAAGAGAGAAACAATAAAAAGACTATGGACACTGCACCTGTGAAGAATTGCAGAATGGATCCGTCCCATTCCCTTCAGATCACCCATTGTTGACAAAAGGCATAATCAAAAAGAGTGTACCCCATAAAATTCACTATTCATAACACATCTGTCTGATTTGTACCCAACTCTGTTTGCAGTGCCCAACTCTTATAAGAGAAAGCAGGACTCTTAGACTCCAACACAATATGCACCATGTCAAAATGCACTAATCTGTAACAAAGAAGTAGTAAGGAAACCTACACAATTCAACTGAAAACGTACTCAACACTTTACAATAATCTGATATATCCTAGATATCCCAGGATACATCCATGAAGAGAAGGCTGTTCCCTGAAAAGTTTCTGACATAAAAGTGGAAAAGATATCTGTCTCAAAAGATGCAAAAATCTCAGCATAGAAATATAAGAAATATGAAAAACCAAGGCAACATGACATCTGCAAAGGTTCATAATTCTTTAGCAACTGACTGCAAAGATATGGAAATGGATGAAATGCTGGATAGAGAATTCAAAAGAATGGGTTTTTAACTAAGCATGGTGGCACACACCTGTAGTTTCAGCACCTTGGAGGCTAAGAGAGGAGAGTCAGGAGTTTGACACCAGCCTGCACTGCACAGTTATACCCTCTCTCAAAAAAGATGGTTTTTTAAAGATCAATGAATTCCAAGAAAACACAAAGAAACAATTGAATAAAGACAATACAGATTATGAATGAGAAGTTCTATAGAGATTTTTAAAACCCAGAAATTTTGAAATTGAAAATATCAATAGTCAATTAAAAGATTTTGTGGAAAGACTCACCAATAGACTAGATCAAGCGAAGAAAAAATTTCAGGGCTTGAAAACAAGGTTGCTGAATTAGACCATTCAGAAAATAACAAAGAAAAAATAAAAAATTATGAACAGAATATGCAAGACCTGTGAGACATGATTAATAGACCAAAATTATGCATTTTCCATGTAGAAGAAGGCATCAAGATACAGAATAAAGGCACAGAAAACCTATTCAATGAAATTATATCAGAAAATTTCCCAAATCTTGGGAAAGATATGCATATCCAAGTACAGGAGTCATGTAGAATCCCAAACAGACATGACCAGAAAAGAACTTCCCTATGCCATATTTTAGTTAAAATGCCAAAAGTCCAGAACAAAGAAAACATATTGGCTCATAAGGTTTCAGATGGGAATGAGGAGTATATTGCAAATTGGACTATAGGCCATATGGATTACATTCTGGCAAAGAATTTTCTGCCTTTTGTCCATTCCCTGAGACTGAGTGTAAAGGTGACAGATTAATTTATATGACAGACGAAACTTTGAGCAGCCCAACATTTTTGTGACATGATTATTGCTGGCTGCTTTTAGTCAGGTTTGCAGTGATAAGTGGAATCAAAAAGCAGAGCAGAAAGATTTGAAAATCTTTCAGTTTGCTCAGAAAAGCCCATGAGAAACTTAGACTGAAGAAGTCATGATTTCTGAAGAGATTAGTGCCATTTAAAAAAGACACCAACCACTTTGCTTTGGGGCAATAGAAAAGATCTATTGAGGACACCTCAGGAATTGGCCAGACCCCTCCCATCACAGGCTCAAGGGTATGAGAGCTCATGTGAAAGACTTTCCCTTGAGAAGAAAGAGCTGCAATGTCACCCTGCTGGCCCAGGTCTGCCTAGGGAAGTGTTTCTACAAATTAAGCCTTCTAGGTACTCAGAGGCCACTGTAAGCATGATCAAAGTGGGCCCAGCTACTGCTTGAGCTCCAGCAGATCTTGGCATTATCCACATGATTCTAGTTCATCAGTTGTGTAGAACACAAGAGTTGCAGGGCACTAGAGGCTTCCACTTAGATTTCACAGGAAATCCTGGAAAGCCAGGTAATGTATAGCAGGATCAGATTCCCTGCAGAGAGCCCCAAGAGGGGATGGATGAGGCTTTGAGAATGAAGCCTATGCTACAGTGAAGACCCTGGGATGTTGGAGATGCCAGGAATACAAAACACCTGCTGAGGAAAGAAACAGACTTGAAGCCAGACTAGGATAGAGGTCATGTGGACTGCAAACTACAAGGCCATATGGATAGGGATGTCCAAGCCTATTGAAGTTGATATCATAACACCATGTGTCTCAGATGCCAGACTTAAGAGCTATATGATTTTATGCTTGCCTACTGATTTTCAGTCTGGTTTTCATCCCATTTCTCCTTTCTGTGCCCCTATTTCTTTCTTTTGAAATGGGAATGTTTATTCCTTGTCATTGTACATTGTACATTGGAAGTGTATAATTTTCTTTTAGATTTTATAGGGACTCAAAGCTAAGAGTTTGCCTTGAGTCTCAGAGGAGGCTTTGTTTTGTTTTGGTTTTTTTTTATTGTTTTTACATTTATTCATATGTGTATACATTGTTTGGGCCACCTCTTCACCCTGTTCCCCACCCCACTCCCCACCTTCCAACTCCCCCTTCACTTCCTCTTGTTCTCCAATTTTTTGAAGAGAAAACATAAGAGACAATAAGAAAGACAGCATTTTTGAGATAAAGATAGCTATAGAGAGATTCCTAGTGTTGCTTCCATGCATATGTGTATTACAGGCCACATTGATTCATCTCTACCAGACCTCTTCACCACTTCCTTGTCACTTTCCCATAGTGGCCTCTGCAAGTTTAAGATTACTGTATTTGCTCACCTACAGTGGGCACATCAACCACATTCAAGTTTTAGGTTTCCTTCCCTTTCCCTATTCCTCCTGTGCACATTCTCCCTTTAGTGTGTGACCCATGTCCAGTAATATTACTGCATTTGTTTTAGAGCTATAATCTGCATATGAGGGAGAACATACAATTTTTGACTTTCTGAGCCTGGCTAACTTCGCTTAAGATGATGTTCTCCAGTTCCATCCATTTACTTGTGAATGACAAAATTTCATTCTTCTTTGTGGCTGAATAAAATTCCACTGTGTATAAATACCACATTTTCTTAATCCATTCATCAGTAGTGGGGCATCTTGGCTGTTTATATAGCTTGGCTATTGTGAATAGTGCTGCAATAAACATGGGTGTACAGGTGCCTTTGGAGTAACCTGAGATGGATTCCTTTGGGTATATCCCTAAGAATGGTATTGCTGGATCATTTGGCAGATCTATGCTCAGTTTTTTAAGAAGCCTCCATATTGTTTTCCAAAGTGGTTGTACCAGCTTACATTCCCACCAACAGTGTATGAGGGTTCCTTTTTCCCTGCAGCCTCACCAACATATGGTGGTGGTGGTATTCATGACGATAGCTATTCTAAGAGAAGTGAGGTAGAATCTTAGTGTGTTTTTTTTTCTTTTTCTTTTATTATGCATATGTGCATACAAGGCTTGGGTCATTTCACCCCCCTGCCCCCACCCCCTCCCTTACCACCCACTCCGCCCCCTCCCTCTCCCCCCCACCCCCTCAATACCCAGCAGAAACTATTTTGCCCTTATTTCTAATTTTGTTGTAGAGAGAGTATAAGCAATAATAGAAAGGAACAAGGGTTTTTGCTGGTTGAGATAAGGATAGCTATACAGGGCATTGACTCACATTGATTTCCTGTGCATGTGTGTTACCTTCTAGGTTAATTCTTTTTGATCTAACCTTTTCTCTAGTTCCTGGTCCCCTTTTCCTATTGGCCTCAGTTGCTTTTAAGGTATCTGCTTTAGTTTCTCTGAGTTAAGGGCAACAAATGCTAGCTAATTTTTTAGGTGTCTTACCTATCCTCATACCTCCCTTGTGTGCTTTTGCTTTATCATGTGCTCAAAGTCCAATCCCCTTGTTGTGTTTGCCCTTGATCTAATGTCCACATACGAGGGAGAACATACAATTTTTGGTCTTTTGGGCCAGGCTAACCTCACTCAGAATGATGTTCTCCAATTCCATCCATTTACCAGCGAATGATAACATTTCATTCTTCTTCATGGCTGCATAAAATTCCATTGTGTATAGATACCACATTTTCTTAATCCATTCGTCAGTGGTGGGGCATCTTGGCTGTTTCCATAACTTGGCTATTGTGAATAGTGCTGCAATAAACATGGGTGTGCAGGTGCCTCTGGAGTAACCTGTGTCACAGTCTTTTGGGTATATCCCCAAGAGTGGTATTGCTGGATCAAACGGTAGATCAATGTCTAGCTTTTTAAGTAGCCTCCAAATTTTTTTCCAGAGTGGTTGTACTAGTTTACATTCCCACCAACAGTGTAAGAGGGTTCCTTTTTCCCCGCATCCTCGCCAACACCTGTTGTTGGTGGTGTTGCTAATGATGGCTATTCTAACAGGGGTGAGGTGGAATCCTAGCCTGGTTTTAATTTGCATTTCCTTTATTGCTAGATATGGTGAGTTTTGATTTGCATTTCCTTTATGGCCAGGGATGGTGAGAATTTTTTCATGCGTTTTTTAGCCATTTGGACTTCTTCCTTTGAAAAAGTTCTGTTTAGTTCAGTTGCCCACTTCTTTATTGGTTCATTGATTTGGGGGGAGTTTAGTTTTTTGAGCTCCCTGTACATTCTGGTTATCACTCTTTTGTCTGATGTATATAGCCAGTAAATATTCTCTCCCCACTCTGAGTGGTCTCTTCAATTTAGAGACCATTTCTTTTGTTGTGCAGAAGCTTTTTAACTTCATGTAGTCCCATTTGTCCATCCTTTCTCAGGAGAGGCTTTGAACTTGGGCTTTTGAACAAGGTTGGAACTGTCAAGACTTTGGGGACTTGTGGAGATGGTCTAAATGCATTATGCATTGTGAGACCACCATGAGTCTTTGGGGGCCAAGGGCAGAATGTTATGATTTGAATATGAAATATCCCCTATAGGCTCATGTTTTGAACACTTGGTCCCCAGATGGTGGATATAATTTGGAAAGTTGTAGAAACTTTAGGAGGTGGGGCCTAGTTGGAGGAAGAAGGTCCCAGTGGGCATGCTTTGAAAGTTATACTTCACAGAACCTTCCTCACTCTCTGCTTCCTGTCCACCACAAAGCGAAGGACCTCTCCTGCTACATATTCTCACCACTATGATAGTCTGTCCAAACACATGCACCAAGCAAACATGGATTGAACCCTCTGAAACCAGTAGCCAAAATAAATTTTTCCTCCCTCAAGTTGTTCTTGTCAGATATTTGGTCACAGCAGTGAAGTCTCTGACTGACACACAACTAGAGGAATACACAGGGGAAACACTTCAAGCTATATGCATAGGTGAAGACTTTCTGAATAGGACTCCAAAAGCTCAGGAAATAATAGCAAGAATTTACAAATGGGATTGCATCACATGAAAAAGCTTCCACATAGTGAAGAGACAGTTTCCGGAATGGGAGAAAGCCTTGGCCATCTATTCATTCAACATATTTTTTAAAAACCTTAAAAATTAATCATCAAATGAACTACTAATCTAGTCAAGAAATGTACAAATGAACTGAACAGGCACTATTCAAATGAACAAAAACAAATGGCCAATAAGTACATTGAAACATGATCAGCATCTATAGCCATCAAGTAAACACAAATTATAACTGCACTGAGATGCTATCTCACCCCATCAGAATGAGAACATAAAAATAAATTCTGAAGAGGATATGGGGGGAAGGGATCTTTATATACTGTTGTGTAAATCAGTCCAACCACTGCAGAAATAGTTATGAAAGTTCCTCAAAAAACTAAAAATAAGCTGGGCACAGTGGCTTATGCCTATAAGCCTAGCTATTCAGGAGACAGAGACAAGGAGGGTCACAGTTTGAGGACAGCCCAGGCAAAAAGTTCAAGAGACTCCATCTCAACAAGAAAAGCTGGGCCTGATAGTGCACCCTCGCATAAATAGGAGGATCACATTTTAGTCCAGGCATAAACGCAAGACCCTGTCTCAAATAATGACAAAAAGCAAAAAAAGGGCTGGAGGTGTGGCTCAGGTGGCAAAGTGCCTATGCCCTGAGCTCAAACCCCAGTACTGCAAAAAAATAAAATAAAAACTAAAATTAGAATTACCATATGGTTCATCTGTACAAGAAAGAATCAAAGTCAGTATACAATAGAGACACCTGCACATCTAGGCTTATCATGGCACTATTCACAGTAGCCAAGTTATGGGATCAGTCGAGGTGCCCATCAACAGATGAATGGATAAAGAAAATGTGGTATATATACACAGTGGAGTATTATTTAGTCATAAAGACAAAATTATGTTGTCTGCAAGAAAATGGACAGAAGATCATCATATTGAACAAAATAAACCAGACTCAAAAAGGTAAATATCACATAGGTTTCTCATATGTAGTATCTAAGAATAAAAAACATGAAAGTAGAAGGGAAATTATTATGAAAGAGAAGGAGACAGAGAGAGGAGAGAGGGAGGACCTCCTCCAAGGAGGAAAAAAAGTTAAGGGGGGTGGATAGGATCAAAATACTTTATATGCATAAATTCACACATGAAAATATCACAATGAAACATACCATTTTGCACAAGAAATATATGATAATAAAGCATGTTTAAAAAATAAAAAGGAAAAGAAGAAAAATCAAGAAAAAAAGAAGAAAGAAACTGAAACAAATAGGAGGGAACTACTAACTCAGAAAGTCCCAAAGGGGATGTGTTTTAAGGAGCCTGAGGACAGTCTCTCTGAGGTGGTGCTATGGATACATAGCTAGGTCTTGCCCCAGGAGCAGAGAATAGAAGTGAATACTATAGTATCAGGTTTTTGAAAGAAAAAAGACACCACTGACTGGCAAAGAGGCCAGGAGCTAAAAGCTCAGGTCTTCCTCTGGCATCTGTTGGTGGTGGAGGAATTTATAGGACGGGAGAGAGAAGTCGCTTGTCGCTGGATGACAAGAAGGGGAGTTTTGGAGGGTTTTTTACACAAATGTGCACTGTCATAATGCCTCTTCATGGGTGGCATGTTTCTTTTCATGACGAGTTATGTTCTGTGGGCAGCATTTGACATTGTGATGTCATTGACCCGGTGAACTGGCTTCTTTTGCTCAGGTCTGCTCTTGAAAAGCCAGTTCTGAGCAATCCTTGAGCAGATTCTGGAGACTATTCATAAAGACAGGTTAAGTGCTTTACTATTTTTAGAATTTATGTCAAGGTGTGTCTAGGCCTTAGCCAATTTCATTATTTAAACCTAGATCTAAAAGAAGGGAAAGAGTCAGCTACTGGAGGGTGTTGGAAGTACTCCAGACTAAAGCAGGGGTAATCAAATGGTACAAAGCCTCAAGGTGGGGAAAGACCTAGCATGTTCAAGAAAACAAGAGAAGACAGGAAGGGCTGTCACACAGTGAACAAGGAACAGATGAAGCTGAAGATGTAGGTGGGAGATATACTACTCAAGTCTCTTAGACACAGTAAGGTTTTGTTTGCCTTTTTGCTTGTGTTTTTTTTTTAAATCTTATACACACTTTTAAAAAAATCTTATAACAACCAGAGTATCTGGTGCATAATAAAGTGGATGTATTGATCTGCATTCACTCGTACATTTGGAAAGTTGTTCTTTTGGAACTCTGACAAAGGCTCTTTATGGGTTAATTTTTAAGTTTGTGTTAACTGCAGTTCTGTTGATTTCTCATCTATTTTCTTCCAGAAACCAACTGACACTGGTCTATTTAACTCCTTCCCTGCTTCAGCATGGATTTGGCTATAATAGTGTGTGAATGAGTCTGAAAGGCCTTCATGCTTTTCCACAGCTTGAAGTGAGCTACAAGGTGGAATTAATCAAGTTTGGCAGAGCTAGAAGTTGGACATAGCCTCTTATCCCAGTGGCATGACGTCTTCCCATTGTGGCTTCTTAATTAAGTTTTAAATAAATTTTTGGAATGTCAAAAGCTCTCATATGCAAAGGTAAGCATATATGTGTATTGCAAAGCCAAATAAAAATATTTTTGGATTTTCTTCCATTTTTGATTATTCCTGATAAGGTTCCCCTCATTCAGTGCTTCTAATCAAGAATTAACATCACACCTCAAATGCAAATGAATGGGAAAGGTAACAGAGAGGAAATCCTTTCAAAATACCCTTCAGGAGCCATTTGTCCATGTCTAATTTGTTGGGCAAAAGGATTTTCACCTGCTAGAAGAACACAATAATACAGTTGAGGTTTTAAAAGAGAGAACAAATGGAGTATTCCCTTTCTTCATAGTTGTTAACATTTCATGGAATTAGAAGGGCATGTCAGCTATTCCAAACCAAAAGCAACTTTATGAGAATGGATGCACACTGGTGGCACTGATATGTTAACGTCAGGCATGACATATTAACCTTTGGGGGAAATGAGAGGCACCAAGAGGCTTTGTCTATCAACTCACCTGGAGTTAAGTGCCAGAGAAAGCTTGGAATGTTCCCCCTTCCCACACCCTACTGTGGACACGGGAATTTCAGGTAGATGGAGATGGGAAGATGACCCCTGCAGTCTCGGTGATCTGGAGCACCACTGAAGGAAGCAGTTGCCACCCTCTGGAATTTACCCTTGTCCTCAACTCCACTCTATGTCTTCACTTGCCTAAATGAACCACATATAAAATTCATCTTTCATAAATCTTCCCTGGTTAACCCCGTTCAGATTGAGCACCCTCCTAGTTTCACTCGCATACAGAACTTTGCACATGTTGATAAATTGCTTCAAAGAACACAATTTGCTGGCACATTGTTCCAGGTCATTTCCTCTGAATATTTTTGTGTTCATTTGAGAATTCAGGTGCCTGGAACTTTTCCCTTTCATTTGGGAATTCAGGTGTGAAGTCAATTTTCTATAATTGTTTGTGGCATTATCCCCAGAAGGGGACGATTAGATGACATTTCCATCCGGGATGAAAACTGACCGCCATTTTGTTTAACCTTTGCTCAGTCACTGGAACTCCAATTGGTGTGATTCGTATTGATTTTTCCCATATGTTCCTTAATCAATTCCCAGAATCCCCGCTTCCTTCTCCTGCCCTTTTATTGGTAGACTCCAGGAACACAGTCCGGAGGTGGTCAATTTGGTTGCCAATAGGGAGTTTCATACCCACGTACACAAAAGTAAAGCTAAAACAAAAGTCTAAGAGAAACTACTTTAAAAAAAAAAAAAGAAAGAAGTTTGCATTCATTTTCTTCAGGCTCTTGGACCTGCTTTCTATTACATTTAATGGCTAGTTTCCTCCAGTCTGTAGACAGGACACATGGTCACTTATTTTCGTGGCTGACTGGGTATCTTTGCACATGAAATCAATGATATGCCTACCAGAGACCCCTCCAGCAGCCTACTGCTTGCATTCTTGTCTCCATCCCCAAAATCTCAGGAGAAGTCTAAGACTGACCCAGAAAAGTAGTTTTGCTGATGATAAAGATATGTTAAGAGCGACCGACACTAAGTCTCACCTAGAGCAGATTCCAGGGTCTTTTGAGCATCTTATAAAGTCAACTGTTCACTTCTCTGCATGAAGAAGCATTAAACATGTACAACCAGAAGCAGAACATACAATATCAGCTCGTCTCCTCCTTCTCTTTGCCATTCTTCTGTTCTACCTTAAACTCCATTCCCTCCACAAGGGCTCTTTTGGCAACTCCCAAATGATACACCCTCATTCCTCGCCATACCTATAGCACTCTTTCTAGATCATACCCTAAGGTTGGCTTTCATTCATTTAAGTAGGTGTGCGAGATCTTGCCATGAAGCTGTGTGCTTTGAGAGGAGAGATGGAATCTCATTCAGCTTCTCGGTATTCCCGTAGTTACCAAAATAGTATTAGTAGATATTTTTTCAATAAATATTGATCAATTTAAAAGTCTTCACTTTTAAAGGACCAAATCCTTGTTACTTATTTTGTGTGGCATCTCAAACAAAATAGATCTTAATGAAAACCATTAAATAAGAAATAAGAGCAGATAAGCATTATCTCTAGAGCAATAAGAGGGAAGGAATCAGAATTTGAGTAGGGTGGAGGCTGGGCAGGGGAGGAGAAGCACTATGCAAGAGAAGGGAAAAGAAAGGAATGAAGAAATCCATCTCAATCTTTTCTTCCTTGCCTCTGATACCTCTCCCATCCTAAGCCCAGCCAGAGCCCCTGATCATGGTGAGAAGCAAAAGATTTCTTTCCCTGAGAAAAGAGAGGTTGGTCATTAAGGGATGACCTTAGGTGGCACAGGGTAGAAGGGGGAGGGATTGAACCTGGGAATCAGGTACTGTCAGAGTGGGTGGGGGCTTGGAGGGTCTCCTAGGCTAAATTCCATATCTACTGGAGAGGAAAAGTGATGTCTAGAGAGGCTGAAGAGTTCATCCTGGGCAAAACAGAGATTGGGATTCATGCTCCTGACTCTTGAATTCTATATTTTGAACTGTCTAAGATAAATAACTGTATCTCATTAACAAAAAATAGTATTGATCATGAAAGTGAACATCCAGAATTAATCTATTAAAGATGGAAATTTCTGGGATTTTTTTTTTGAAAACTTCCTACAAACTGCCTCTAAGATAGATATATGCCTGGAGTGGCCTTGGAAAGCTCTAGTAAAGGGAGTGATGAAAACTGTTAGTAAGGAGGTGAGCAGTGCAGCTTGTGGGAGAAAGCTGACACAGCCACTGCAGGACTAGTGAGTGAGATTTGGTAAAGTTGAAGACACATATGCCCTTTAAGCCAACAACTCCCATCTAGGTATAGAAATGCTCCTACAAAAATGTGCTCATGAATGTAAATTGCATTAGAAATGACAACCAGAAGATGGCCCCATCAGAGGTCAGGCTCCCCAAGAGACACACTCTGAGATGGCACTGTGTGCAGGGGTTTTACATAGCATTCTCCGGAGTAACACATGTGCAAAAGAGAGGGAAGCAGGATTGGGCAGTAGTTCCAGAGTGGGTCCCAAATGGTCCTTCAAAGAATTCTGAGTCTGGGATGCCCTACAGAGTTGCCCCAGGTGGAGGCACAGAGGCCAGGTCTTTGTATCCCTCATAACCAGTCCTGACACAAGCTTTTGCAGCTCCCTTTGGCTGGGGATGATGCCTGCACAAGGACTTGGTTGTGGCATTGACAGACAACATTTCTTGCACCTGGCAGAATGAATGTCTTGGTCATAAACAGAGAGCTGGTCAGCATCCTTTACAGCACTCTTCTCCCCCAAATATATGCATTCAGAAATGTAGGACACACTTCTGGAAAAAATCTAGGATTAAAGAAGAAATAAATGTGCAAATAGTGAACTATTTAGAAGTGAAAAACAGAATATGACATATCAAAGTATGACTCATGTACTGCAAATTAATCCTACAAAATGTATGGCCTCATATATATTTTATAAAATATAAAATTGTCAGTAGTTAAGCTAGTTAAAAATGTAGAATAGAAAAAGATAAACTAGAAGAAGCAGAAAGACTTAGTGAATATAAACCCCAAACTACTGAACAATAATATTCTTTAAAACGCTTTGATCAGCTGGACATGATGGCTCATGCCTGTAATCATAGCTACTCAGGAGGCAGAGATGGGGAGGATCACAGTTCAAAACCAGTCCAGGAAAAAAATTCAGTGAGATCCTATCTCAACAAAAACTCTAGACATAATAGCACATGCCTGCCATCCTAGCTATATGGGAAGATCGTGATCTAGTCCAGCCCAGGCAAAAACACAGCAGAAAAGAAAAGTCTGAGGGAATGGCTCAAGTGGTAGAGCACCTGCCTAGAAAGTGTGAAGCCCTGCTTTCAAACTCTAGTACTTCAAAACAAAAAAACAAAGCTTTGATCAACAAAACTAAGAGCTAAGTCATTGAAAAGATTAATGAAATAAATAAGCTAGTTGAGTCTCATCAGGAAAAGAATGAAAGCTACAAATTAATGGGAAAAAAAATCTAAAACTGGCTATTTTGCAAGAGAATTCTGTATATGATATGCCAAGAAATTTGAAATCTCAATTAAAAATTATGATTTTATAGGAAAGTCTAAATTATAAGTGTCAAAAAATGTAAAAACAATAGACCAGTAATCTTTGGAAAAAATTTTATCAAACATTCAAAGAACAGAAAATATCCAAGTTATATCAACTGCTGAATGACAGAAAAAAATAGAAAGCTATGAACTAATTTTCACAAGCTAGCATAATTCTGATACTCTACTGGACAAGTAGAACACAAGATAATAAAACTATCATCAATATACTCTGTTAACAGACATATAAAAGTCCTAAATAAAATATTAGCAAATTAGCAACATATTAGAAATAATAACAAATCTAGATAGTTTTATCATATAAGAATGGCTCCAGCTTTAACTATTAATGTAGTCTACTGAGTTAATACATTAAAGGAAAAAACAATATGATTATCTCAGTAGATGCTCCAAAACAGACACCCATATCAGTGTTCATAATTTATGATATCAGTGACAACAGTAGCCCATAGTGGCTTCGACAGTTCACAAGGCCCAACACAGTCTAGCCTCCTGCTACCTCTCTGACTCCGTCTTTTTCTGACTCACCAGAGAGAGGAAACAGAACAGCATAAGCAGTTGCCACAATAATTGAAATCTAGGGGGCATAGTTTCAGAGAAGAGAGACCTGAAAAGAAGAAGCCCAGAAAAATCTGATGACCATTTACCTTGAGATTTTGACCAACACTTGAGGTCAAGACTTCAAAAGCCCAAGCAGAGAACAGCCCATGAAAGTCTTAACGCTGAGCAGAGATTTCAGAGGTCACATACTGCCCAGGAGAGGTAGAGATAGAGTTCTAGCCACACTGCATTGGTCCTGGGGAGCCCGTGAGGCTTTCAGTACCATCTGTAGTTTCACAAGATTTAACTAGTAAGGGAAACTGAGTAAAAGGCACACAAGACACCTTTATCCTGTTTCTTACAACTGCATGTTGTCAGAGCCAAGAATTATCTCAAAACAGTTTTTTTTTATATGAAGAAGAAATGTTTTCAAACAAGCCAAAGATGTGCAAAATCACCATGAGCACTGCTATATTACAAGATAGACTCATGGAAGTCCTATGGGCTAAAGGTGATCCCATAGAAGCACAAAGGGCAAGAAGGAACAAACAATGCCAGGAAGGGTGAATATGTGAGTAAATAAGAAAGACATAGAAAAACAGTAATGTCCATAATAGCAAACAAATACACACACACACACGCACACACACACACACACATCACCAACAACCCAACAACAATGTATACATCTCAAACCCAATAACTCCACATCTCATTCTTTTCCATAAAGAAATACATTCACATACACAGCAAAAGGAGCATGTGCAAGGATATTCATTACGGATTTGTTAGCATTCACAACAAAGCAAAAACAGTAGAAATATTCATCAATAAATAGAGAATGGCTAAGCAAATGATGTTACACATGTAAAATGAAAAACTACACAGTGTTTTAAAAGAGTGGGGTTATATCTAATTGTTCTAACATAGATAAAGTGTTTAAAAAGCAAGTGGTAGAAATATAACTACAGTATGGTACCATGTATGTAGAACACATTATTACGATTTCCTAGAGTGTGTATGTACATATACATACCATGAACTGAAGCCTCCAAAATAGTAAGCCAAAATAAACTTCCCCTTTTTGGAAGTTGATTATCTCAGGCATTTTGTAATAGTAACAGCCTTGGATCAAGATGACTAACACTATGATAAATCTACTGAAAAATTGGGAATGAATTAAAAAGTAAAAGTTTAATGCAGTGTAGCCTGATTCGTACCAAGAACAAATCCTCTATTCAGAAATACATGTATACATGTATGTGTGAATCTACATACACATGAAAGCAATTTGGAAAATGATCTCTGAAAATACCCTCACTGTTAGAAAAAATATGGAGGAAGAGGTAAAACATTCTTCATATTTATGATTTGGAAGACTCACAAAGGTCTCTGATTATATCTTTTCTCTATTTCTAGTCAGTTGTGTTAAAGTATATATGAACCCCACAAATAAGTTATTGCTTCAGTTGTTTTTTGCTGTGGACAAATACTAAATTAAAATCATCCTATCCCCAAACAAGTTATTAATATATCTGGAATGGACCACTTGCTGGTTTACCCTGTACTTAAAAAAGGACCCAACAGGCTTCTAGTTAACTGAATACCTGCGACTCTGTAATTATACCAAACTCTAACGGCTGAAGTAGATGGCTGATTCTAGAATGAGTTATCCAGTCAGCCAATCATAACCAGTAAATGTGTAAAAAAGACAAGGTAAAAGACAGTGTCTCTGCTGGGTAAGAGAGGATGCCTGGGAAGCCCCTTAAAGAGCTAACTCACAGAGGCAGAAGATCCCTGGAAGGGGTTCATCACCCCCACACACCCTGGGCCTTCCCTGGAAGTGAAACAGTCAAAGAGAATCAGAGAAGCCCATCGTCCTAGTATAGAATTCCCAGAGAGCTCAGGTCAGCCAACCAGCACAAGATCCCAGTGTGCTGAGGGTGGTATAGGGCTGAGAGTTTCTCACTCAGCGCTCACAGCTCCAGCAGGCAAAGCCTTGGATCAAATACACAGAGCTGGAAAGGACAGAGCAATCACATCAAAGCATCTTGGGGCTGGATTGGATCTTGAGAAGTCATTTAACTCCCTCCAGCGCTCACAGATCTAGGGCAACTTCTCCTGCTTTTTCTTTTACAGAGTACTATCATCATTTTGTAGGAAGTACCCCATGACCTCCCTGTGTCATGGTGTCCTTCCTGAACTGTAGGTCAAATTCTTCTTGGCCTATTTTGAAACTTCTTCTATCTGTAGAGGAGTTAGAGATGAAATGTAGGGCCCCCCAAACATGGCATACTACTTGGGCTGAAAAGATATTGGCACCCACTTTGAAAAAAATATAATAAAAAAATCCGTTCTTATGAAACAGATTAGTTATTGGGCAACAGGCAGGAAAAAAGGAAATAGAGTTTTAATTTTTCAAAGGGGAGGTATTTTTAATGAAATTATTGCATGGTACTATAAGGTGCTGGTGTATTTAAGTGACAATTCAGAGAAAATCTTAGTAGGCTTACTGGAAGTTAAATTACCCATTGCCTACTGTATACCTATAAATCATGGAAAATGTGTCAATTCATACATTTAGCACTTCTGAGTCTACCCAGCTAGACCAATGAGGCATATTGAGATTTTCATGTGGCAGATAGGAAGAGGGAATAGGTCAGGAGAAGCGGGCAGAATTAAGGATCTGGCAATTGGACTCAGACTACCTGAAGAAAGGTAATGATCAAAGATATGTTCAGGGTAAAGATAAAACATACAGCTCCAAACATAGTACCATTGTGCATCTGTAAGGGATATCCCAAATGAAGCAGGACACAGTCTAGGGCTGGTACCCAGGAGACAGGGACAGCTCTGTAACTACACAAAGAGCTAAATCACCAGACCAAAGGAGACCAAGCCAGAAGCTCAACAGGAAGGCATCCTGTGAGGGAGGACTACTGCCCAGAAAGTTCTGAGCAGCAGCCTAATTCCAGACTCCGCAAGCAGGTAGGAATGAAGCACCTATTATACACCAAGACTTGGTTCTCACTGGCTATGGATTTCTGATGGCAGATGCTTGTTAGAACTGAAGGAGGTGTACGTGGTTTAAGGACATGAGGTGTCACAACAGTATAAATGTAAACATAAAACGTAGATTCCCAAGGGGAAGATGGGGAGCATGGCAAGGAAGAGGGTACACAGAGAGTCTTCAACTGTGCTCAAGCAGTCAGGGCCCCCTGCTGTTTGTCATATTATTCCAGTCTAAATCTTTTGAATGTCTGAAAAATCTCATGGTGAAGATAAATGAATAAAATAGATAAATGCAAATGAAAATTTAATGAAGCAGAGATTCAGAATTGCTTCTTCTGTTGGTTTGTTTTCTTTATTGTTTCCTTCATCTGTTTTGTAGGACCTATTCCTTAACGTACCCTTAAAAACTGGTTTTTCTCAAGGTTCTGAACTGGTCACTGCTTCCCACTTAATCTATACTCTCTCTGTATGGTATTATCTCATTACAAGACTTCCTTTGCCTTCCATATATAAATGACACCGAAATTTTATATTTCTCACTTGGATAGGGCTCCTGAGCTAGATCTCCATTTTGAGCTGGCTTCTCAAGCTGGAAAAACACCACGTAACTAAAATTCCCCATATCCAGGCAGAACCAATATCTCTTCCGTTCATCTCCTCTCCTTGTTTTTCCACCTTGGTGGTGAGTATTACTATCCATCTTGCAGCTCAAATGAGAATCCAGGCCTTATATTTGCCAAATCCAATCAGCAAGTCAAATCCACCACAATGTTTCTTAGGGTGGAGTTGGTATCCACTCTCACTATGAATTCCCTGGTTAAGATGACCATGACATGTCTCCCTCTATCACCTTCCTGCTTCCACATGGGAGTAGACAGAACAGAACCAAGAGCCTGTAACCCAGAATCTCCCTGAAACATTGGTTTCTAAAACACCTAAGATATTACTAAAGCATATGGTGCCACTTAACTCAGGTTTCCATATCCAGCTTACATCATCAGCAAGGTACAAATGGTCCCGATGTGGCCAAAGGAGATGGCATTCCTGCCAGAGCTGACCTCACTCTGCTGGATATTTTTAATAGTCACAGTGTGACTTGTTTGGTGCAAGGCTGAGGCACACCACCCACCTGCCAGATGACTTGCATCTGAATTCACCCATTTCTGCCAGCTGGACTTTGGAAACTGAGTTACTTAGATGCAATTCTCACTAGTAAAAAACTGGTTCATTTAATTTAAATCTGAAAGCTTTTTATTAAATCTCCAAAGAAGTTGTTTCTTTGAGAAAACCACATGTACCTGCACATGCTTGTGCGCACGCACACAAATAACCAAAGACAGGAAAAGAGCTCAGAAAAGATAGAACACTTTTGGTCTGTGGGAAAGTGAGCAGGGATTAAAAAGAAACTTTAAAAAATATTTTAACAAGACTATATATCCACTTGTATGAGTTATGCTTGCGTGTGATTGACATCTTACAAGTATAAATTTAAACAGAAAAAATATAACCCCCATATGATAAATTATCACAATGCATTGGAGGAAATGAATTCCATTATTTTGAACATAAAAATAGAGATATTCAATTTTTATTAATAGGAAATAAGTTTGTTTTTATCCTCTAAAAATAAATATTAAACAAATAGTTTAATAAATAGCCCCTTTGAATGAATGTCAGATTATCTAATATCTATTAAGAGTAGTCACATAAATAAACTTGTCATGGGTCCTGATTTGTTGTTGTTTGTTGTTGTTGTTGTTCAGAGATCCTAGTCTTTGTAGGTGGGCATGGTGGAAGGATTGACTAAAATATTTAGACTTTAACCTTGGCTTTACCACCATCTAGTTGGGCAACTTTCTGTGTGTTAGTCCCCTCCTTCGTTCTTCATTTACTTACCTATAAAACAAGAGGGGTTGACTTGTTCAGTGACTTTCAGTTGTTCTTACTGGGACACCTAAGTGCTTACCATTTCTATAAGACACTTCCACTCCACTTCCTGGTGGAGTGGCTCAAATGGTAGAACATCTGCCTAGCAAGTACGAGGACCTGAGTTCAAACTCCAGTACTACCAAAAAAAAAGATCCTTCTTAAGCTCCCCATCTCCAGCTTCTCTCCTCTCTTTCCTCCAGTCTATGACTGTGCTTCAACAGCACTGCCTGCCTTCCAGACCCCCCATGTCACCATCCTACTGGTCTTCAGCACAAGAGGCACTCCCTGCCTAGAGCATCCTCCTCCTGGGTCCCCCAAACAACTCTACTGGTTTTTAGGCCTCAGGTAAGATAGTCTCTCTTCTTAAAAGCCTGTCATATCACCCAAGATGTCTCCATTAGATGTCTGCTGGTGGCCTCGGAACAGCCCACCCCTCTCCAATCCCTCATCACACTCTCTTGTAAGGGCCTGTGGGGGCTCTCAGCTCCATGAGGACCTCAGAGCTGTACCCCAGACCCCAGCACACTGCCTGATGCACAGTAGATAATTAAGAATATTATGGAATAAATGGATTAATTGGTATTGTGCCTCTCCTTACCACCAAAGACTAGAAATGTGTCAAGTTTCTCTAGTACACCCAGATGGTTTGATAGATGAAAATGACAAACAAACAGAAATGGTCAGGAGATGGAATGATGGGAGGACCGCCAGCTCAGTGGTACCATACGTGGATTACCTCTGTCAGATGCTCGTACCCAAATTGATTTCCCTTCCAGCCCAGGATGTTACTGGGGTGCAATCTCTGGGCATATTGAAAATGCAAACGCTATTCACCCAAGCAAAGCAGAAACAGCCAGGTAAATCTGTCCTGTGCAAATCACACAGGCATTTGAAAGCCAAGTAGAAATGAATATTGGATTAGCCCTCCACTCATGCAGATAATTGAGAGTTAGTCCACTTTGGGGTTTGTTTGCTGGTGTACTTTGAAATCCTGGTTATGGGATCCTGCCAGCCTGGGAGGACAGGAGAACCAGCAAGGAAGGGCAGGGTCCTGCTACTTCAGAGGTTCGCCCTGCAGGAGAGGAGGAGACAGAAACAGCCACATCTCAGCTGGGCAGCCTGCTAGGCCAGAGTGTTGGAGACTCACGAAGAACTAATTCTGTACCAAGCTTTTTCATTATTTCCCCTGACCTCGAGAAAATGTGGGGGAGATAGGGCTAACAGCCTTTTAATCTAGGTGCTAGAAGCTCACACCAAGAAGCAGTAAGAATTTGAATAACAAATACATTGTCCTCAGGGAGAAAAGAAGAGAAAAAAGTAACCCACCCACCCGTGCATGCCAAGTCACAAAATTTAATTAGTAAGATAAGAATTGGGGGCGAGATTGGGCTGATGTTCCTTTTTCTTCCCCTAGTTATGAGCTTCAGGAAAGAAGTGAGAGAACTAATTTAAGCACAGAATTAACATCTTCTAATAATCTTAGACAAAACCCGAGTCTGTTTTGCTTTGGTTTGTAAATTAGCTCATGATTAAAGTATCTCTTCAGCCCTGCGCCATTGTCTTCGCAGGCCTGTTTGCTGAATGCTGCCTGACCCAAACGCCCTTGTAGCTCAAGTACAAGATTCGAGAGCACGAGGGACAATTATTACAAAGTGAAGTACTTGCAGTTTTGCTGCAAAATCAATGAACTTTTCAAGTGATTTTTATCATATTTTGCAGCTGTTCTGTTGCCTCTTGAGTGGTTCTCACACCGTCAGCCCCAGTGTTTCTGAAGAGCCTTGTTCATCTGGTAGCCTCCCCTTCTTTAAGAGCAGCTGGCACTGCCCTGGCTGGAGGGCTGAGCTGCTTGGAGAGAGGATTTCCAGAGGGCCCTGGGAGCCAAGGTGAGCATTCCATTCAGGACTCCCCTGACTTTCACCATGTAACATGTGGGGCAGTTCTGGGCCTAGGCTCTCTCCCTAGCTCAGGTCCCCCACTGTAGAGGGAAACTCAAGGTCAGCAGATCTTGTGCCTTCTAATATCGCAAAGAGATGAGTGGGAAGTACATTGGACATGGTGCAGACTTTGTGTCACTGAAAGGAAGCTGAGCCTAATGGAGACTTGAGGGTGTAATCTCCATGAAACTCATCATATAGAAATATAGGCCTTAAAAATTAAAGCTACCTCAGACTGACTGAAGGACCCTCAATCCATGCACCAGGCCCACACCTGCTGGAGCCCAGAAGGAACCCAACAGACAAAGTCTGCCCTGCTGTGAGTGGAGGAAGCAGAGAGGAAAGGCTGTCCCTAGTCTAGACGTCTTCTTTTGTCTGCAAGGAGCCAAGCTTGAGGATGCTGAGGAAGTAAAATCTAACAGGAATGTTCACTTAAAACATATTTGGTTCATTTTCTCACATTCGCAGAAAATCCAGGTGACCCACATAAAAGCTGAAACTTCAATGTATGGGTTTACTTAAATGACTCAAAAGTGGGCCTATTTCATAATGGTGAATCACACTATATTTAGTTCTGGTACAGAATTAGTGAGAGACAGGAAAATATGTCCACTGTCCTCCTCCCCTAATGGTTCTGAATCCAGTAGACTCTCAACTCCAACAGAAAAATCAGAACTGCGGGTCAGACTTGATGCACAGGTGAGAGATTTTTTGAATGTGGACTGATGAATTTTTCTTTAGAAGAAAAATATAAAAAAGACTTGTCTTAGAATGTTGTGATCAATAGCCAGTGAATCAGTTAAGTATTTCTGAGTCACTTGCGATGTGCTCTACACAGAGATAAATTCTCTGAGTTCCACAAAATAAGAATAGAATTTAATTCTTGACTAAGGGCTTGACTGGTCTCTTGGGATGGGTCAGATTTAGGTAAGTGGTGCAAGGGAACGATCCACAGTGGGGATCAACACAAGGAAAGGGGGGGTTAGTATGGGTGAAAGCCAGCATCCTACTTGGATTATTTCAAAGACTCACTTGAGTTAGGTAAGGCCAGAGATGTGTACAGGTAGGGTTTTAATTCCACCTGATGGTGCTGATGGTAAGAGTTCATTGTGGTTATCCCCAAATAAGTACGCAAAATGAGTTATTGTCACTGTCTCTTATTTAACCTGCTAGCTTTGAGAAAGCATAATGGCAAACCAGAAAACTCTTACCAAGGATTGATATGTTATCGGGGGTGGGAAGGTTGACCACAGTAATATAAGTAAGTACTTAACCTTCTTGAAGTATGTTGGCATTTATTCTTGACCATCACTCCATAAGGCAGATACAATCATTAGTTCCATTTTTTAGAAGAGAAGGCTCAGGCATAGAGAAATTGAGTAGTGGCAAGGATTAAAGTAACTAGTTCCCAGTCACCTGCCAAACTGGGGGCAACAAAGGGGAAGAGAGGTCTCCAAGGGAAAAGAGCAAAGAAATGAGTGTCATGTGTGCAAAAGCCAGGTTTTCCATAAAGCCTAGACTCATTTCTGAAGAGTAGGGAGTGGTAAACTGCCTCTGCTAGAATTCACTGCTGCCCACAGAACATTCTCCTAAACCTACAGGTAGACTCTAACGCAGCCTTAAAAATGAAGGACCTTCAAGGGATGGGGTGAACTGTGTCCCTCCAAAATTTACACCTTGAAATCCTAACCTTTAATAGCTACATTTGGAGATAAGGACTTCGAAGAGGTAATTAAGGTTAATGAGGTCACAAGGGTGGAGTGCCAATGCACTAGGCCTGATGAAGAGGAAGAGACCCCAGACATGCATGTGCACAGAGGAAAAATCCATGTGACTGTCATCTGCCATTTAAGAAGAGAGATCTCAGGAGAAACTAAACCTGCCTACACCTTGACCTTGGACTTCAGCCTCTAGAACTACAAGAAAATAAATGTCTGTTGATTAACAGTCACCCAGACTGTCACATTTGTTATGGCAGTCCCAGCAGATTAATACAGTAGTGCATTGAGATGTTGTGGGAAGAGATGAAGTCTCTCTCTAAATGGGCATTGGGGCTGCCAGCGGGAGGGGGTTATAGAAGCTGAAACGACTCCCAGGCAGCAGTGATGGAGCAGAGGTAAAGGTCTCTGTTTCCTTGCAGAAATTCTGGCCTGAAGGCTGAATTAAAAGTTTCAAGCCACACAGAAAGATCCTGTGAGGAAAGCCTCACAGAGAGAGAAGATGACAAATTACAAAGGACATCTGTGATGGTTTATATAAGGAAACTGCTTCCAATATCATCCAATCACCAAGACTTCCCGAGTTGAGGCCACTGGGATTTCTATAGGGAGCCTCAGCCCAAAACACAGCAGCAATGAACCCTGGGGGTCAGGGACAAAAAATCAATACACGCGCTGCCTTTGAAAGCTCAAGATGTTCTATAAAAGCTTTGCGCAAGGACAAGAAAAAATAGAGTTCCTTTGGCTCTAGAGATTTTTTTCCTTTAAAAAAAAACAGATTGCCTGCTTGCTCCAAGAGATGGAGATTGAAAAGTCTTATTCTCTGTGTGAAGGATCAGAGAAAACCTTGAAAATCCCAGGATCCTAGAGGACTCACAAAGGGTGTCAAGAAGAAGTGGACCATGTGGAACACATGTTCTGGCTTGTGTGGATGTCAGGGTGGCACAAGGCTCTCTACCAGAGCTGGGATAGTGTTTTTGAAGAAAGCAGAGCTTTCTTTATTATGAAAACCCACCTAGGCTTGTGTCTCTGTCTCTGGATACAGCAATCTGGGGAAAGAGAAGAAAATATAAAAATAAAATAAGGTCTATACTTCTTGGAGCTTTGGCCTAATTTCAGAAGGCTCAAAGTTGTGTGTTACCTAAAAACCGTGGGGTAGGGAGGTTGTTAAGAACACAGATCCCCAGTACCCACCCTTCAAGACTCTGCATTGGTGATCAGGTCCCTTGCCTCTCAAACTACCTCTGCTAGAAGACCAGCTTTTATTTATTTCTACTCTATCACAGATGGAAAATTTTGAAAAACACATTATAAATGAATTTATAGAAAACTAAAATTTAAAAGGACATGTCTCCAATGTTTTATTACTAGAGTCAAAGAATATAAAATTACTCTCTTGATTGTTTAAAACTTTCTCAATGCTTACTCTCAATGTCTGTGCTCTTTTTCTTAAGGATGGGTCACAAACAGGCAGGACTAAATCCATGAGCAATGTTCAGAGTTTGTCCTAGAGTGGAACCAGTGATCAACACACTGCCCACTCCAGTCCAACCCCAGTGATTAGGATGCAATTATTGGGAACTGAACTTGGAAAAACATTTCTGGAAGCATGTAACATCTAGTACAGCAGGCACGAGCCACCTGTGGCTAGTGAGCACTTAAAATGTGGTCAGTTCAAATGGTGATATGCCATAAGCATAGCACTCATGCTGGATTTCAAGGCCTAGAGTGAAAAAGAATGTAAAGTTTCCAGTTAATCATTTTTATATTGAATCAATAATATCTTGGTGAATTATCTATTTCTTTTTTAATATGGCTACTAGAAAGATTTAAATTCCATATAAGGGTAGCATGATATATGTATTAGATAGCCCTGACCTACACCAGGACTTTCTTTTCACTAATTCGTTCATTTATTCCATGCGTATTGAGTTGTGGGTAAAGCAGACACAAGATTGCCCTGGAGGAGTTCACTGTCTGGTTCCCATAGCTTGGCTCCTGCTCCCATAGCAGACACTACCACATATGGGAAGTGTCCGAATAGCAAATACCCAGGGACAAAGCACAGAAGTGTTATTCAATCAATAACAGGACAAAAGCAAGCCAAAAGTAACATAGGAGCGGTGATAATAATACCAATAATGAATAAATAAACCTGTCATGCACCAGGATCTACGCTTAGCAACTTGCATCCCGTCTTTCCTTGATCCTCATAACTATCCTAGCAAAGATTTCTGTGGTCAGATTTGTATGTCAACTTGACCAGGCTATCAGACCAAGTTCTTTAATCAAATAGCAATCTAGATGTGACTTTGAAAGTATTTTATAGATATATGGTGAACACCTAAGTCAGTTCACTTTAAGAAAAACTACATTCAATAATGTAGGTGGGCCTCATCCAATCAGTCGAGGGCCTTAAGAACAAGGCTAAAGTGTTTCCAAAAAAGAAGAAATTGTGCCTCCAGGTTTCAGCATCTACTCCTGCCTGCAATTCCAAGCTAAACAACTTGTCCTACACAATTGCATGACCCAATACTGTATATAATATATATATATTGTATACACATTCTCTTTATATATATGTGTGTGTGTATATATGTGTGTGTGTGTGTGTGTGTGTGTGTGTGTGTGTGTGTGTGTTCTCTCTCTCTCTCGTTTCTTTGGAGATCTCTGACTCATACAAGAAGGCATTTCCCCTATTCTACAGTGGAGATCAGTGAATTTTCCAAATATCTCACAGCCAGTGTGTGACAGAGCTGGATCTGGGATCCAGTCTGTTGGATTTGAATCCTATAGTGTTAGGTCACATGGGTTCTCAGGGAGAAGGCAGTAGGCCATGAAGGGCAATGGCAAGGCACAAAAACACCAAGGAACTCCCCCTAAAGCTGCCCAAGCCTGCAGTGGTGCACAGTGCTGGTTGTCACCGTGGCTGGGCAGTCTAACTGCACAGGAGAGACATCTGTTGTGGGATGGAGGGTGTTCAGGCATTCAGAAGACTCAGTGCAGTGCCTGGTCTGAGAACAGAGCACCGTGTAGGTGCAGGCGAGATACACCTGGACAGGCTCCATCAGTGCATCGTGTGGGCAGCAGTGTCAGAGCTGAGCACCTGATCTGTAAGAAGGGAGACATCTCGTGGCATCCAGGAGGCCACAGAGAAGACAGAAAATGATGGAACACAAGTCCCTCCACCTCCATCTTGATCCAGATGAGGTCTAGAGTTCCCGTGGTTCATCTGTCAGGCCTAACCTATGGAATAAGTTTAGTCACATTTTGACCCTCAACACTCCTCTGGATTTGTGTGCTTTAGAGAAATACTTAGAATGTTTTTATAGCTTTCCATTTCCCCAGCCATCTGTTAAGAGTAGGACTCTACTCCTTCAGGCAAGTACCATGTTTTGACATATACATAGTAGGAGGTCAACAAATGTATGTCAAAGGAGGGGTCCAGGAATGCATGAGTGAGTGAGCAAGTGAGTAAAGAAGCTACAAGGAGAGTGATGATTCTATACAAGGCATTTAAGTATAAAAGAAAATCATCCCATATATGTGTCCAGGGTCCATATTTTATTCAAATAACTCCAGATGGAAAATAAAGTAGGAAGAAAAGAGAAATTTAGGGTGTGGATAAAAGGCCTTCCTGGATGCACGGAAGCAAGGAAATCATGTGCAGGTTCTCTTGGCAGCCATGGAAGCTCCCAAGGGGATGACACGAGGCAGGTGGTGGCTAAGAGCCGGATGGAAAGTGACGCTGGCCCTTAAAGCCCAGACTGTGAAGTTTGGACGGATGTTCATTTCACCAGCACCGTCCTCTCCAGAAGACTGCAAGAGGCAGCACGGTCTGGGAGATAAAGCTCAGGTTTGGAAGCAGAAGGCCTGGACTGTATGTGTGTGCCACTGCTGCTTCATCCTGTGCCCACCAAGGGTGGGAGGAGGAGTGGGGGTGAAAGGCCCAGTATCCTCCATGCATGGGGCTTCCTGGTCTGTAGAAAGGAGATAACACCTCCCATTAGGAAAGGCTCGGGATGGCTTTGTGCACTGTGAATGGGAAGGGCTGTGGGCACTTGGAGCCACAAGCAGGCCTCTTAGCATCAACCTGCTGCAGAATTCTGCCTTCTGTGACTTTCCAGTCCCCTATCCCAGGAGAAAGTGTGGCCACAATGATGAGGGTGTGGCTTCCTGGAAAACTTCAGATTCCTGTTTTGATGTGTTTTGTTTTCTCAGTAAAGCACAGACTAGCCTGTTCCTTATCCCGAGTCTGCCCCTCCTTCCCCACGTCTGTCCCTCTGCTTAAATTTCATCTGCACTTCCCCTCTGAGCTACTTCTCCCTCACACTAAAAAGATGGATAAGGCAAGAGTATCACGTCCATAGACTTGGGTAAGGGCAGGACGAGCCAAGGTGGGATTATTGCTGGGGACTCTGGTGCCATGCCAAAGCATGGGTAAATTGCCCAGTGGGTGTACTTATTCCTGAACTCCACTGACCACACGTGACCCAAGGACAGGGACAGTGTCCACTCCTTTCCTAAGATCAAAGGTGGATTCTCAGTGGCCATGCCCTCAGTGATCCCACCCCACCACAAGGACACAGGATGGGGGCAGTGACAGTTGTTTATGATCAGCGCTATCATTGTGCTTATTCCATGTGATGCTGAGGATTAAACCCTGAATCTCACACGAGCTAAGCAAGTGTTCTACCACCATCCCACACCCAGGCTGGGCGGTGTTTAGACCACAGAAAAAAGAAGTCACCACCGTCGTGTGGTTTTTAACTAGGCTGAGTGCCTTTCTTCTCTAAGCCTATTTCCTCCTTTGTACAATGGAGAGAGCTCATCTGTAGACGTGCACACCCAGGTCACTTTGAACATGGTACCATTTCGTTCACTCATTCATTCAGCAAATAGTTGTGAGGCACTTACTATGACCAGTCACTGTTCTAGGTACATAGGAGATGTCAGGTAAGGAAGATCTGGTTGTGGGTATCATCTTAATGCCAGTGTGAAAACATGAGTGGAAAATAACAATACTGTGTGCCACCTGGAAGTCATTTGTCCCCATCCAAAGAAGCCTAGGAAATGCTACACTTTGGTGTTGGGCTAGGAATGGTTGCAGGTCAACAAAGAATTCTAAGAAGTGTCATCTTCATAGGTAAGTAGAAGACACCTTCAAGGTCTGCTAACCCAGAATATTGTCCTAAAATATATTAAATAACTTTCTGGGCTTTTTTTTTTTTCCGGTACTGGGACTTTAATTCAGGGCCTACACCTTGAGCTACTCCACCAGCCCTTTTTTGTGAAGGGTTTTTTGAGATAGGGTCTCACAGAACTATTTGCCCGGGCTGGCTTTGAACTGTGACCCTCCTGATCTCTGTCTGCCTCCTGAGTAGCAAGGATTACGGAAGTGAGCCACTGGCACCAGGCTATGGACTTAATTCTAGTTTTCCCCATGTCATTCATGAGCATCAAATCCTTGATACCTGTGGAACCTCCTCTCTCTAATTGAAACCTTCTATCTTTACACTTCCAGGAGAGTTATCTCATGTCTAAGCACTGAGTACATGTTACTCATTCATTCAGGAAGTATTTTTGAGGTCCTCAAGAACTTGCCTCTGGAGAGATAGAAAAGAGCAGGCAGTCACAGAGTTAGCCATGGGGCTCTGGAGACATGAGAGCATGTGTCTCTCCACATGTAGGAGTGGGGAAGGCAGAAAATGGCAAGAGCATTTGCCAAAGAAATGACAAAATGTGCTCTAAAGCCTGGCATGGTGGCGTACACCTATAATCACAGTACTTAAGAGGTGGAAGTAGGAGGACCACAAGTTCAAGGCTAGCCTGGAATACATAAGCAGTCTCAGTCTCTCTCTCTCTCTCTCTCTCTCTCTCTCTCTCTCTCTCTTTAATGTGCTTAGAATCAAGCAAAATTGAGAGAAAGGCAAAACCCATTGGGCTTCAAGTCATATCGGGGAATCAGATCTGGCTCTGTTTTTCTTAGACATGACTCTAATTTCTCAGAACCTCAGTTTCCTCATCTGCAACTAAAATAAGAGATCACATAGAGCTTACCTTATGCTGCCATGAACAACTATTTTCAATGCTTTACAAATGTGAACTCCTTTTACACTCAAGATGACCCAGGAGCTAAGTCATTATTAGTCACATTTTATAGAAGGCAAAATGGAACAGAGAGAGTCAAGGCCAAAAAGTCTTCACAGTTACTAATTAGGGTTGTGAAGTTGGAGTTGAGAACATACCCTCCTGCCTTTCAAGGAAGAGTAATATGCCCACACGTGAGGTCAAAAAAGTCTTTAGAGACTCCACAAATGGAAGAAAGTATTCTCATTGCAATGTTTATTATTCAAATGACTAACAACATGTATTTAGGAAACAACCTTCTCTTCCATCATTTACAGAACAACTAACAAACATGTTAAGGTGAGAAAAACACAGCCCCAACAGAAAAACAGCATTTTAGGAACTCCAGTGAGAGCTTCCTGAGCCATGTCAGCCCCTTTCATAGAAGCACCATGTCTCTGAGTTCACAGATGCATGCTGGACTAATTCAAATCTGCATTGCTCACCCCCACAGAAGCAGAAATGGAAGGGCTTCTGCCCAGTCCACTTTACAAGCTGTTCTTTTCCAGAAAGAACTTGGTCAGTTGTGTCAGACTAGAGCTTCTTCCAGACCCAAAAGGTTGTGCTGAGTGTCTGACTAAAAACTAGATATGTATATAGCATTTATACCCACTAGGATCACTGTCATCAATAATAGACAAAAGCCAGTGCTGTGGTACTCACCTGTAATCCCAGCACACAGGAGGCTGAAGCAAGAGAATCATGAGTTTAAGGCCAGTCTGGGCTATATAGTAAGACCCTGTCAAAAAAAAAACAAAACCAAAACAATAACAACCAAAAGATGTACGATAACAAGTGCTGAAAAAGATGTAAGAAAATTGGAACTGTCCTATACTGCTGATGTAAAATGGTGCCACTTCTTTGGAAAGGTTTGGTAATTCCTCAAAATGTTAAAATACAATTGCCATGTAAGCAAGCAACTCCACTCCTAGGTATATCCTCCCAACAGAAATGAATGCATGTTCACACAAACACTTCTACATGAATGGTGATAAAAACATTACAATAGCCAAAAAAGCAGAAGCAATCTTCACATTCACCAAGCGGGGATTGGATAAATAAAATGTGACATATACATATACTGCAATTTTATTCAGTCATAAAAAGAACAGAGTTACAGTTCATGCTACAACCTGCATTGACCTTGAAAACATTATGCTAAGTTTAAGAAGCCAGACACAATTGCCCCCATATTGTACGGTGATGGATTGTCCTGATTGGCAAATATGCAGAATCAGAGAGTGGATGAGTCATTGCCCAGGGCTGGAGGAAGGAAAACAGGGAGCTCAGAAAGTGGCATGAGTTTTCCCTTTCCCGTTGTTCAAAAGATGATTGGGCGACGGCTTCATAATTCAGAAGATAAAGGTCTTTGAGTTCCTGGGAGTATTGCGATTTGACCTCAGGACTTTGCTTTTGCTAGGCCGGCATTCGACCACCTGCGCCACACCCCCAGCCCTGTTTTTCTCTGGTTATTTTGGATACAGCGTCTCACTTTTTGCTCAGGACTGCAATCCTCCTATTTTATGCTTCCCACCATTGCTGGGATGACAAACAGAATGATCCGTTGTGCACGTAGGAGTCTCTAAGAGCTCATGTGAACAAATTGGACTTGAGGGATTTGTACCTGGGCTACAACAAGTCTGTAGATGACACTAGTATCTAATAATCACAAGCTCGAGGTCTAACAAAAATAGGGAGGACACAGGGCTACCGGAGAAGGAAATTGCATAACAGCCATGTGATCTTATTCAAAAATACGATATTGGCTCAGAATTTTGAACATTAATCAAAGTAACTTATTACGTTGCCAAAATGAGAACCAAAACATAATAATCTCGATAGATGCAGAAATTGTATTTGGTAAACATCCAACATCTATTCATAATTTTTAAAAAATTTAGCAAGTAAAAAACAAAAAAAGACCTTTCTTAATTTGACATAGGAAATCTTGAAAAAAATAACTATAGCATTCACCATACTCAATGGTGAAATATCAAAATACCTTATGCTGAGATCAGGAGCAAAAAAAAGGGTGCCTATTATCACACCACTAGTTAACAATGGATTCCTAGAGGTCTTAGCCAATGTAATAAGAAAAGAAAAGGTTATAAAAACTATATATAATTTAAAGGAAATATAAAATTGTCATTATTCATAGATGAATAATTGGTTTGTTTACAACCAATAATCTACAGATAAAAGATCTGAATTAATAAGTGAGTATAAGACTTTAAGGTCAAGACATAAAATGAGTTGCATTTCTATATACTGAAAACAAAAGCTTTGGAAAATGAAATTTTGAAGTTATGCCATTTATAAAATCAACTAAAATTTCAACTACCCAGAAATCTGTCTACTAAAAGTATTTAAGACCTTTACCCAGAAAACTATAAACTATTATTACTGAAATTAGAGAGTAAACCATATTCTTAAATGGGAAACATTCAAATTTTAAATATGGCAATTCTCTCCAATTGCTAGGTGTTCCATTCAATGTGTTCCAATCAATATCACAGCTATTTTTTTTCTGAAAACTGTTCAGGTGTTTCTAAAATTTTAGTGGAAATGTGAAGGTCAAGAATAAGCAGCCCAGGCTAGGAGTGTGGTGGCTCTCATCTCACCTATAATCACAGCTACACAGGAGAGATCAGGAGGATTGCAATATGAGGCCATCCCAGGCAAAAAGTTGTGAGAAACCATCTCAACAAATAAGCTGGAGGTGTTGGCTCATGCCTGCAATCCTAGCTATAGAGGAGACCACAGGTGGGAGGATCAAGATCTGAGGTTAGTCCCAGGCAAAAACATGAAACCCTACCTGCAAAATAACTAATGATGGTGAGGCTCAAGTGGTACAGCGCCTGCCTAGCAAGGGTACCTCCAGTACCACCACCAAAAGAAAACAAAAGAACAATAACAACAACAAAATCAAATGTACATCAGTAATGGGAAAAATACTATTCTCTTGAGCCTTAATTCAGACTCCAAGGAAACCAAAGCTGCTAGAAAGAGGGCTAGGGAGAACTCTGTCAATCTGCAGATTCCCATCAGAAAAATTAAGAGGAAGACCTGTTAATCTAGAATTCTACACCTATAAAGAAATCTCTCAGAATCAAAGGCAAAGTGAAGACATCTTCAAACACATCGCCGAGAAACCTATACTACAACCAAGGTTAAAGCAAGACCTCAAGCACAAGGAAAATAATTTGCACAGATCTCTTTCTACACAAATGAAGAAGAGTCACTGAGGGTGACAACTGCATTGTTTTCCTTATTACAGTCGTGGACTGCATAGCAACTTTTCACTCAAGGACAAACCACATGCATAGCAGTATTCCTGCACCTAACAGAGCTGAAAAAGCCCTATCATTAGTGACATCATCGCTGTCACGGTGTGGTGGCCCCACACGTGACTCCCATGTTTGTGTTGATGCTGAAGGAAACAAACCTACTGCTCTGCCAGTCACAGAAAGGCACAACATATACAATTTTCTGCAGGTATCTGTCAGTACCACTAACTTGTGGTACTTTGTCATGGGAGCAATAGAAAACTAATACATGATCACAGCAGCTTTACTGCTAATACCCCAAAGCTTCAGACAGCCTCAATTCATCAAAAGGTGAATGGATAGACAATTATAGCATATCTATGCAATGGAATATTACTCAGCAGGAAAAAGAAATGGAATCTAATATACTCAACAACAAGACAACTACCTAAAATTAGTATGCTGAAAGAAGCAAGACCAAGTAATACATACTATATGGGTTTTTTCTATAGAAAATTCACCTTCTATAGTAAAAACTCAGGGGTTTCCTAAAGACAGGGAGGGAGAGATTACACAGGGACACAAGAAAATTTGGAGGGGATTGTCCATGTGCTCATTATCCTGATTTCACAATATCTAGTTGTACTCTATAAAATGTGTAGTTTATCATACAACAATTGCACTTAAAGATATTTCAATAGCTATAGGATGTTGACTGATCAGATGACACAGCTCTAAAAGATGAAGTAAGAGGAGTGAATGAGTCACACGTGAGATGTAAATAAAGACTTCTTATGTCGGGCATGATGGTGCATGCCTGTAAGTCCAGCACTTGAGAGGCTGAAGCAAGAAGGTAGTGAGTTTGAGGCCAGCCTGAGCTACATAGTGAGACCCTGTCTCAAAAAAAAAATCAGATTTCTTAAACTAAAAGTAATACGGAAAATGACTGTAAATCATACTTTATTAAAATAAAGGATTAGAGCTCACCAAACTAGAGCATTAAGAGGGGGGAAAGGGCACAGGCCTGAAATCCCAGGCACAGGTATGATTGTGGTTTGAGTCCAACCCAGGCAAAGTTATCTGAAAAACACAAAAAAAAGCAAACCAACTGAGCATATGGCTCAGTTAGTAGAGCATTTGCCTAGCAAGCACAAGGCTCTGAGTTCAATCTCCAGTACCACAAAAATAACTAACTAAATAAATAAAGAAGGTGGAAAAATGTAAGTCACAAAGTAGAGAAAGATATTTACTATATAAATGTCAAAAAGTGTGTGTGTGTGTGTGTGTAGAACTTGTGGACAGATTATATAAAGAAAAATCAAAAAAAAAAAGAACACAATTTTTGTCGTTTAAAGACAAAAGACCTGCATTGAACTCCTCAAAAGAGAATATTAAAATGACCAATAAACAAATGGTCATTATTATATTAGTCATCAGGAAAATAAAAGGAAAACTACAATAGGATACCATACACACCACCAGATGGTTATATTTTTATATAAAACTGACACGCATGCCCTCGTGGGAGTACAAATTGGTAAAACCACTGGAAAAACTGTTTGGGAGCCTTTGCTAAATCTAAACATAGAGCTTTTGAATCAGTAATTCCATCCTAGGTACGTGCCCACGTACACACACAGGGTGTGTCAAAAGATTCATACAAGCATGATCACAGCACTGTTATTAACAAAAGCCAAAAGTTCTAAACAATCAGCCATCCATCGACAGCAGCACAGATACAGAATAGCCAATGCACACCGTGGAATACAATACAGCAAGGAAAATGAACAAAATCTCCCATACTCTTAAAGCACGAGTGCACGTCACGAATGTAATGTTCACAGAGGAGAAGAAACAATACTGAACAATAAAGGCAGGAGAAGTCAGCAGAGCAGTTAGCTTCAGAGGAGAGTAAGCAGTGACCAGAAAGGGTTGACCATCAAAGGGCAATGACAATATTCCGCCCTTTGTTGTGTATGGTGATTACACAAATGTACTCTCTTTGGAAAGAAATTATCATCTCAAATAACTGTGAATGTATGCGCTTTTCTGTATACTTGTTATACTTGAATTAAAAAGTTTACTAAAGAAAATTCTCAACAAATTTAAGAGAAGGAATCAATGACCTGTATAAGTCCTGCTGTGGAATCACAGGGGAGAGGGGACAGTGTTGAGCTGTAAGCACCCATTCAGCCCCAGCCTGCT
Source organism: Castor canadensis (assembly GCF_047511655.1). Lineage (NCBI taxonomy): Eukaryota > Metazoa > Chordata > Mammalia > Rodentia > Castoridae > Castor > Castor canadensis. The sequence goes on from NC_133396.1 coordinate 120,266,433, forward strand.
CTCCCACCTGTCATGTCAGGCTCAGATAATAAATATCCTACCCGGAAGAAAGAAATCATTGCAGCCACACAATTTTTTGACTCAAGACGTTCCTGTTTTTACACCTAATTTAACTAAAATATTCTCCTCCCCTCCCTCCCTCCCCACTTCTGTGTCCATTTCACTCAGCTGCAAATAAGTGTGCACGCAGCGGATTCAGGTAGAGTGCAGAGGCAATTATAAAATAGATACTTGTGAAGGCTTTGCTGCCATTTGTGCCACTTGAAATATTATCCCTTATGAGTCTCCCACTGAATTAGTGTCATTTAATGTGTGCATATGGCCGGGGGGAAATATAAAATTGATCAACGAGAACAGGAAAATTACTCCAGAGAATCTTTGTGGCTTTGTGAATTGTTGCTTGACATTGTGGTTTTACCAGATATAATGGCATGATTTACAATTTACAACAGGGCTTGGGGAATGCAGACACAAACATTTTTACTTAAAATACTAGGAGCAGATGGGGGAAAAAAACCAGACTGGACCCCATCCAGATGCTGAGGATGTCACACATGTTCCGACTCCTACGTGCAGGCATAAATAACACCGATTCCTCGTCACCGGCAGAAACACGAGAGTTATCGCGTAGGTAATTCAAACAGCAGATAAATGTGAAATAATTTCCATGCGTCAAATTATCACCAAGTATATGTGCTGTAGTCTGGGGCCCTAATTGCTGTCTCTTACGGGGATATCTGATGTCCTACCTATTTGTGATATTGCACACAAAACCATGGAATTGCATCCACAAGACACAATCCCGAAAGAGCTGGGAAACTAAGAACTCTTGTTTTTCAGCTCTGTCCCACTGTCAGTTTGGCCCCATACTGGAAACAGGTGATTTCACCTTAAGATTGATTAAGAATCATGACAGACTTTCAAGATACCCAGACTTGGATTCGTGGGTCAGAGCTTGTATCCTCCAAGTAGCTCTAAGACATTTGAGCTGTTCCCTGATCAAGACTTTGATTTCCTCATCAATAAGTCTAGTGAAGGATGAGTAGGCCCACCTGGCTGTAGGTATCCTTGGAGAGTCTGAGCAGAGATGACCTTCCTCCAAGACTGCTATCTTTCCCAGGCACATTGGCCTCCAAATAATTATTTTCATTTAAAAAGTTTCCCTCTTCTGGTTCCTGTGGAACTCCAATTTCAGTAGCAGATGGCAATGGTTATAAAAGCAATAAAGAAATTAAGTAAGCAGCAGAGATGTCAACTAAGAGAGAAAAGCAAGATTTGCCAGAGATAAACTGCAACATAATCTACTTATAATCAATTGAAAGTTGGCTGGATTTTCCAATTACCCGGGTATTAGTATGATACTTTTCTCCTCTGAGGAAAGACTCAGGAAATGTGATAAAATTTCAATAGACAGGATAATGCCCTGGGTTAGGGAAGAACTTCCTGAGAGGTGTTGTAAAGAGAACTCATCACACAGTTGCTACTTAGTCCTGTTTTTAGTACCAGCTCTGAAGGTCCAATTTTTCTCCGGTGTATAGTCAGCAGGGAAAAGGTGATGATATTCGAATTCTCAAAAGAATGATGCCTATTAAAACCACCAATGAGTCACAGAGACTCTTCCTAATGGAAAATTAGGGAGGGAAGAATTGATAGGATGTCTCCACTCCAGAATGGCAAGGAATTACTACATTATGGAATCTCCTACCCCAACTCTTCTTCCAATCTGGCTCATCCCAATGGTTCTCCCAAAGAAAAGAGTAGAAGAGCTGGTTTGCCATCAGCGAGGTGATGACCACAGAACACCTGTCAGCATTTACAAGTACAGCCGTCTGGGCCTCAAGATGCAAGCTCCCCGGGCTCCCAGAAAGATCTGGAAATTTGCCATGAAAGAGATGGAACTCCAGATGTGCCCCATGACACCAGATACAACAAAGCTGTCTGGGCCAAAGGAATAAGTAATGTCCTCTACTGTATCCGCTGCAGTTGTCCAGAAAATCTAATGAGGATGAACACTCACCAAACGAGCTCTGTGACTGGTTACCTGTACACCTGACACTACTTTGAAAAATGAACAGCCAATCAATATGGATGAGAACTAACCACTGCTGAGAGAAGGGAAGGGAAGGGAAAGGACCCCTATCAGCCGCTGGGAAGCCGCTATGCTTGAAGGTAAGTAAGGCAGGGGGACATGACTGCTATAAGTCCGCCCCAAACAGACCATCTCACATGGGGCGCATGCCCCAGGCACTGTTTGGTTTGAAAGGAGGTAGCCTGGGTGAGGCTCCAGAGAGTGTGAAGCAGAAAACCTACTCCCTGCTCTTCCGTTCTTCCTCCCCTAAGTGACTGACAAGTCACTTCTCACCTGGATCTCAGGCCCATGCAGAAGCTGGGGCAAACAGTGACTTCTCAGAGTGATGGTGAATTGTACAGCTGTGCGAGAGCTTTACCCCCAGGCATTGGAGGCCATGAGGCAGGAGACCCTTTGGCAAGAGCAAATGAGTCTTTGTCTCTTACTTACATAGGTCCTGGGATTTCCCCTGTCTGGGTTGTTGCTAAGCATCTCAGACTCTCAAGGAAGAGTAAGAAAGCTGTCATGGAGTCTAATGAATGGCATACATCTTGCCAGAGAGAAATTAAGAAGTCATAGCAGATCGTGGGTAACCTAATTTTAGCAAATTTTGTGGCTAATACCAAAACACCTGGAAAAAACCTGCTCTTAGCACAAGAAAGATTTCTTGACTGCATTAGTCCTGTGTGACATAGGCAAATTATATATTCTCTTGATTCTCTATTTGCACCAGAACATTTCCACCAAGTCCTCACATAGTACACAAAATGCAGAGAAGGTCTTCTGAGAAGTAAATATTTGCAGAGCAAAGGAAAAACATTACCCATAAAAGAACAGGAAAATGAGAAAGTTTTAATAACATTAGCATAAAATATAAGTCATTTAGACCTATTAAGCCCATGAATATGGGACTAAAATGTGGCCTTTGAGCTTCCAAGCAAACAGGAAATGATAATCAGTTAGAAATACAGGGAGTGTATATGATTCTGGGGAAGTCAACCCTTTCCTTAAACAGAGACCTGGAAGGAATTCTTAAAAGAGTTTGATGCATAATACTCTATACAATGTACTTTTCCTCAAAATTCCTAAACCTTAAGAGATATATTTGGCTGTTTAGGTCTTCAACTTTCCTACAGATACAGATTAACCAAATTATTTCAGTGGTATTTAAAAAAACTTTAATAAAAAGAGCTGTCAGACATGATGACACACAGCTATAGCCCCAGCACTTGGGAGGTGGAGGCGGGAAGACAGGGAGTTCAATGCCAGCTTGTACCACATAGCAAGACCCTGTCTTTAAAAAGAGAGGGAGGGAGGAAGGAGGAAGGAAGGGAGGGAGAGAGGGAGAAAGGAAGGGAGGGAGGGAGAAAGGAAGAGAAGGAGGGAGGGAGGGAAGAAAGGAAAGGAGGGAGGGAGAGAGGGAGGGAGAGAGGGAGGGAGAAGGAAGGACTGACTTTTGGAAGCCTGAGCACCACAAGATGGCTGTAACCTGGCTAAGGTGGGCCCATGAATGAGTTTGCATCTTCTATCCACTGTGGAAAACCCTGGCCAATCTGATAGACCATTTAGCAAGATCAAATGAGTCTGTCTCTTACTTCCATAAGGAACAAACTTGTCTTTATTTACCACTCAAAGTTAAATGAGCAGGATCTATGCCCAATATAAATAGGGCCTGTTACCATAACACACATAGTAGGTTTTTAAAAATATTTTCTTGAATGATAGAATAAATATGCAAATTTCTGTTCTCAACCTAATAGCCATTAGTGAGTCTTTTAGATCATAACTTTGGCTATAAAGATATACCAAAGCAAAATCCAGCCCTGTACCAATTCAAAAAGACTTCCCTTTGATAGGATGCTCACCTATTATGAATGAGGGTAGAAGCTCTGAGCCAAATTAACCAATCATTAGATGTTACAGCTGACACTGTTTACTGATTCAAAATAAGCAATAAGTCATAAGGCATTAGTAGTCACACCATATGCACACACTTAGTCTCAAATTTTTCATTTGGAGCCCGTTGCTCCAGTAAGATTGACCAGAAGGATACACAAATAATGACAGGGCCACTCTAACTAAAGAGGTAGAGGACACCAAAAGCTTTAGTCTACAACAAAAATCGGCCCTTCCTTACCTCCCAAACACATGCCAACCACACCAGTCCTGGAGGACATGCTGGGAACCATCCTCCCATCTCCAAGTTGGACAAAGGAAGGTGTCCCATGACTTTCCCAAGATCGCATAACCTACTGTTGCCAAGATGAACAAAAGGACACTAAGACCACATCACAGACACTAGTGAGTAAAAGAAACCAGAATAAACCAGAGCACTCCCACCCCAGATGGCCCAAAGGCCACTTCCTGATGACCTCGCCCTCCGGAGAAGCTCTGGCACTGCACCAAATATTCATTTTCGCCCATGTGGGGAAAGGGAGAACCCAACCACAGAAGAAGAAAAGAAAGACAAAAGAGAAGTAAAACATGCCACCATCTTGGAGAACTCTCTGCTCCTTTTGGAGGACACCCACACACCCAAGGGACCTTTCTCCCTCAACCCAAGCATCTCCCACAGAGGCTGCAGGAAGCCTCTTCACCTTTCCCGCTGGTCACCATCCTTCAACATCCATGACAGCCACCACCACCCCACCGCAGCAGCAGCAGTGACGGCAATCCTGAACAGACCCCAAAAACTCTGACTAATTAAAGACAAATAATTAAACGCATGCAGGCGGGGGAAGGTTGGCAAGGCCCCCTGCATTGTGCAATCACCTTGGCACTGAAATGGTTAGAGACCATATCCCTCCACGTCGCCTCCTCTCATTGTGGTGGAGAGCTCTTGAGAATGTTATTAGCTGGGTGTGCGCCTTGCCGTTTTTCCACACGAGGCAGATGGGTAATTACGAAGCTAATAGTCTGATTGAGAGAAATCAGATGCAGTGGTTTGCCCAATTAGATGATACATTAGCTTCCTTCTTTGTAAGCAGCTAATGTGTGAAGCAAAGTGGTATTTTCGAGGGTCAGAATCTTTAAACAAGTGCCGAGTTGCAGATTATTGTATCTCTCTTTTTTTTTCTAATGGAGGAAAAGTGCTAAGTCTTCATTACTAAAAGCATAGAAAATGCAAATCAGCTTCTGAAACAAAAGAGAGAAGGGACAGGCGAGAATATTTGGTGTCCGATGTGTCAAACTACAACATCAATTACATTGAAATGCAATGCGTGGCAGCCTAATCAAGGATAGTATAATTGTAATAATTGCGTGCTTTTGTTGGAGAGCCGCTGCTGTTGTTATTTGTCGACCATTTGTTCCTCTCTATTGTTAAGGGGGGGAAAGATTTTTTTTTTTAATGTAACTGAGAGATTGTGTAGGTAATGGGTGAGCAGGCGGGAGGCTGTCCTCAGAATCTGGATGAGGGTCTTGAGTCTCCACAGAGGAGCTGTGGCCCTGGCGAGCTGCTGGGACCAGCAATGTGAGCTTGAGGTGGGAAGGAACAAGATGCCCAGTCGTGTTGGGTGGACTTCAGGCTCTGTTCCATGTCCCGATGTCCTGGGGCCAAGGCACACTGAGTGGCAAGCCAGTGGGCGAAGAGTCTCATGTCCCCTTTTTGTTAGCAAGTAGAACGGGATGGAAGACAGAGAGGAGATGGGACCCCTGTGCTGAATTCTCCACCTCGTTCTGCTGCTTTAAGCTTGTGATAAGAAAGGACTTCTTTTAGTTTCATAGGTAATGCTTGCCTTCAAGAACCTGTGGGAAGGAGGGGAAGAAAAATAGTGGATAAAACAACAGAATGAAAGGCGTGGGAGCTGGTACACCAACCAGAGAGCTCTGCCCACCAAGGGAGCACGGGGACCAAGGTCAAATCCACCTCTATCACTCCCTGGCCTGGTAGCTCTGCTATGCTACGGGAGAGTGAAGCTATGGAGAGGTTGGGTGACCCCGGGCTTTGACGTTGATCCCCACATTGCACAGGGCATGACCTTTCCTGAGTGGTGCTATGCACAGAGTGCTCTGTAGTCTTGGGCAGATGGAAGGAGCCTGAGATGGAAATGCTTCTAAGTTGTATAAACAAATGTCTTTTCTCTCTCTCTCTGCTGCCCACTTGGTTTTTGTGTGCATAGACGATTACTAAAACACACTTACAGGGAAAGGAGATGAAGAAAAGCCAGCCTAAGAGCCAACTCTACAAAGAAAAACTGAAAGAAAAGCCAAACCCAAACAAACTAAAACAGGGATGTCCACCGAAAGCCCAAGTTGAGCTGGAAAATTCTTCGGAGCAGCTCTCAACACTCACATCGGATAAGAGGTTTATTTTCTCACTTCAGTAGGTCTTGCCAATAGGTTGAAACAGAGGCGCAATGGAAATGGGCTAAAACATTTAACAGAGCTGTTAAATCTCATTCCCCACAGCTAAAAAAGAACAATCCCGGACCGTCTTTACCAAGGGGAGGCTCGATGGGCTGTGGGAGGCTTTGCGTGTATCCCTGACAATCCTGTACATACTCCAAAACTCACACTAATTAAAAGCAAATAATCAAATACATTCAATTTGAAAAGTTGGCAAACTCGCGTGTATTATTGCGTTAGCACCTTGGCATGGAAATGCTCACATCGCACTAATCTCGTTGTACACAAGAGCTCTTGAGCTCGCTATTCAAAGAGCCTGTGCCCCCTCCTCCCCACCACCTCCCCTTTGGGCCTTCCCTCCCCACCGGCCCCCTGTCGCTCTCCTCCAGCTCTCCCACTTTAAGGGCAAAATAAGAAAAGAAATGGTGCCCCTGAGATGGGCATTTGCTTCTACTTGGAGCTGACAGAGGTATGGTACCAAAAAGATGTCTTTTGCCTCACTTGCTTCATATTTGTCTGCCTAGAGAGGAGAGTTCAGCAGGATGCTGCAGTTTTTAAATAAACTTTGCAGCCATGAGCCTTGGCCAAGCCATGCAGTCACCATCCTCAGCCCCCAGTGCCACCTTCCTGGGTACTCTCCATGTCAAACTGGTGGCCAAATGTGAGCGATGAGCTGACAAAATGAGCAGGGAGCCTCAGCTCCAATGTGGCTGCCTCTGGGGTCTGAGTTTCTTAGGAGCTGGTGGAGGAGTTGCTCAGAGAAATGCAGAACTCCTGCCATCAAGAGCGGGGTGAAATGAGCCCAGGCTGGGCAGAATTTTTCTGGCAGACCTATTACCTGAGGCACATTTGTCTTTCATCCTGGGCCACTGCCAATCACAGCCTCCCAGCATCCAGGCCTTGAAGGAAGATAGGCAGCTTGTCCTCAGCTCCAAACAAAAGAAAGACAAATAAAGTCACATTCAGCCACGTGACATTAACATCAGATGGAAAGGAATGGGTCCATGGTCAGCATGTAGCCCGGTTTGCAAGGTGAAGAACAAACCATTTGACGACGACCCAGGGTTTGGAGAGGTCCCAGCAGTGTGTGCTTAGAAAGCCATGGAGACACCATGTAGGTGGGTCTGAGAGCTGTTGCCTGCAAGTCCCAAATTCTGGACCAACTTCCAGTATGTCCCCAGTCACAGCAATCAAGCAATATCACCAACCTAATGGTACTTGTGTTACTTTAGGAAGAACTTTTTGAGGACAACATTGAGCAAATATCTCAGTTGAATCCTTACAGGTGTACTAGGGAGCCAGTGCAAACAATATGTTGGACAGTTTGCAAAATTTGACCATTGCTGCCTTCTGTCTAGTATGATCCACAGGCTTCATCCAGATGCTCTCTTTCCTTGCCAGGTTCCTGTTCTGTGTTTCATTCATTAGTCAATGAATCAGTCAATCATTCATTCCTGAATATATTCATTCAACAAGCATTTACTTAATACTAAGCTTCTATAGGTACCATAGGGGCCAACCAAGAAAAATTGAGAAGGGGGCTTCTTTTAAGGCTCTGAGACCATCCACCTAGGGGTGCTGGAGAGCTAACAGCCCTCAAGAGAGAAACCCTGTTTACCAAGGCAGGTCTCCTTAAGAACATGAACCATGATGTTTTGCTTTAATTTTTCTTTTTTGCCTTGTTTGCAAGTGTGGTTGGAACTTGATCCACCCCCACATTGGCTGTTTGACCTTGGAGGCTTGTTCCTCCAATAAATTACAGGTGGGAGTGTACACAAGTACTCAGTGCAGAGGCTGCACACCAGGTCTCACCCCCATACCCATGCCTGCACCTCTACCTCTCACTTTTTTTTCTTTGGGGTCCTAGGACTCTAATCTCAAGAGTGGATGCTGTCTGAGAAACCAGAACAGCTCTGAGGCTCTGGGTTTACAGCAGAGGCTGAGCTGCCTGACCTAAACTTGTCTGGAAGCCAAAGGGACCTGGGAAACCACACTTCCCCTCCCAATCCTGGACCCTATGGTGAGATTAAGCAGAGGGCTTTGCAAAGGAACTCCAGGAAAATCCTGATAAATTGAAGAGCAATCGACAAGGCACTCAGGCTCCCTCCCTGGGCTCCACCCAACCCCCCAAATTTGCATCAAATCTTTTCTTTTCTTCCCCTCAACTAAGCCCATGTGTGAATGGAAATGGTTCTGTGCATTAAAGAAAATCAATGAAAACATCTCAAAAACAATTTCAAGCTCCTCTTCCTTCCACAGGGTGGCAAAGTCAGGCCCTGCTGTGCTGCACAGGGGTCCCAAGGAGAGCCAAAGCCATGTGGGTGGCAAAGTTTTCCCAGCACAAAGCCATGGACCCTGACACGCTGTGGCTAGCTTCTCTCTCCTGACACAGGACAGCGTTCTGCAAAGCCAGCCAGAGAAAATGCTTGCTCTCCCCGCTCTGTCCCTCAGCATCAAGCTTCAATTATATTTATGTGAAATTTTGGCCCCTCACCCTAGTGATGGGGTGCAACTGGATGGTAGCACTAAGACGGGTGGGGAAAGGAGGCTCATGGAAAAGGCACAGGTTCAGATGAGTCAATCTGGTGTTGAATGTTTACTCTACTGCAAACTAGTGGTGCAACTAGTCACCTGACATCTCTCTCAGGTTCTTTAAAGTCAGGATAGTCACAAAGATGTTGCCTGGTTATTGTGAACAAGAAGTGAGACCAGGACCCCACACATAGTATGTGCTCAATAAAGGCTGTGGTCACTCTTTGTCACTGTATCTGTGGCAATTTTTACCCCTCGCCCTGATGGTTGGGCTTCTGCAAGTGCAACTAGGTGCCAGCACAAGACAGGTAGGAGGAAAAGAGACAAAGAGTTAAAAGAAAACGAATTGCTCAAAGACACCCCCCCCACACACACACACACCAGTTAACTGCAATCCCACACAGACAGACAGAACCAGACAATGTGAGCAACTTGAAAGGAACTCGGCTGTGGGCCAAGGGCGAACCCTCGGGAGCTCCTGCAGAGCAAGTGGCATGTCTGGAGGTGAGGGACAGTGCGTTTTACCTCCAGCAGAGAGATGAAGATACTCATTTAACAACTGAAATAGACACTCCAAGGCAGTCAGGCCAGGGGATATGGTGGGGGAGGAGGGTGGGTTGTCACACTGTGGCAGATGTCTTGGCTGGGAGAGAGAGTTCTAGAGAACGAACGCACTGTGGGTTGGGGAACAGGGGGTTTGGGTTCAATTCAGAACAGCCCAGCTCTCTTCCTGATGTGAAATGAGAACAGCATCCAGCGGGATCCCCGGGAGACCCTGACACTCGGCCCGGTCCTGGAAGCAAAGTTGTTTCACCTGAGAGGGCTAAAGAACCTCACCCCTGGGGAGGAAAAAGAAGATGGGATTTCTCCTGGGGTCGGAACAGGACCCCGCCAGCCAGAGACAATGGCTCCAAGAGCCTCAACAACTCCACCCCTGTTGACGAGGGAACTCAACACCCTGGAGATCGGCGTGTGAAATCTGTACTGGGGAAGAGAGTCCTCATTTAGCAGAGAAAGTACTGCGCTATCTATGTGTGAAAGCTTTTTTAACACTGTTCCCTGCTCTCCATATGGCGAACTTCACCCAAATAAGGAGGAACTGGTGAACAAAGCTCCAGCAACTTGAACATGAGGGTGCGCTGGGTGCCCCTCCCAGAGGCCGCACCAGCCTGGCACCCAGGTAGGTGACCAAGGGCAGAGTCCAGCCACCTCTCCTCACACCCCTGCAACCTTTGTCCCCAGATATCCCCCAGATCCAAGCAGGGCTTTCTGTGAGTAGGTGAGATAACCCTTACCCATGAATTAAAAGGTTAATGATCACACCAGCATTCATTTTGCACGCACAGTGCTTTAGATACTGTACTAAAAACCTTGCAATTATTTCAGCTAATCCTTACAAATCCATATTTTTAGGTCTATTTAAACTCAGCAAAATGGAGATCAGAGAGGTTGTCTTTTGCTCAAGTTTCCACAGGAGGAATCAAATGATGACTGGTTCTGTTTGGTCAAGGTCATGGTCGCGTGGTTGTACTCCTCGTCACCACCCTCTCCAAGAGAGTAAGCCCATGAGTGGGAGTTAGGAATCACTCCAGCGGAAGCAGGAGAGAGCTTCCCTGTAGGCATGGGTCGGGGGAGGTCTCTGTCCTTCCCCTCAGTAAAAAAGCAGCGGCCAGAACCCAGATAGTTTCACACTATGGAGAACTGGGGTCCAGCGGGTGGGGGTGGCACTGCAGAATCAATGGGCATCAGATGTACAATGGAATTAATGATTTATTCCACACCTCTTATAGAAAACCAAGGCTCAGGGAGGTCAAACTGAGTCACAAAGCAAGTGATGCTAGTAAAACAAGCCAGGACCCAAACAACCTGTGTTCCTTCTCAGATGCCCTAAGGACTTTGGGACAACAGATCAACTCTTCTTCTGTCCTTGTACCCCCAACTCTACCCTGTCCTGTCCAAATATGGATATCCCCTTCCAAAAGCATACCTACTCAGTGTGGACCACCTCCCCCTCCTTCTCTACCCTTTGTACATCTTTCCTACTCTTTTTTAAACACAGCTCTTCCTGACCACAGCCCACCTTCCATTCTCACTAGCTGCACCCTGTTGACTTACCCCCACCCCCAGGATCTGGGGGCCACACCATCTGCAGCTCTTTCCTTCCAGCCTCGCTGGCTGAGTAGGGCAGGACAAAATGAAGCTTGATGCAAAGATGTTTAGAATGTTTATCTCGGTTATTGTATTATTTACAGCAACTCTGCACAGTGCCCGGGGCATTGCGTGGTTTGAAAGACGCTATACAAACTAAAATTGTGTGGCATTGTTTGTTCCTCCACATTCTGCAAGAGCGAACCAATCTAGTAATCACTGTTTTTGCTCCTCAAATCAGGGACGCTCCATTTTGTGTGCATGGTGACTAATCTGGAAATAAAGATTTGTAGCAAATGTATAAGAAGTTTGCTTTGAAAGCAATCAGGGCCTGATGAATGAATGAAAGGCAGCAGGGAGAAGGAGGAAAAGACAGTGGAGGTGAGGTCGGCCAGAGCCCTATGGTCTTTCTGTGGAGGGACAGCAACCCATCCCTGGGGTGGTGGAAAGTGCCACATCACATATCTGTTCCTGGCAGACAAAATGGGCCCCAGGGAGAGCTCTGGCCCAAACCTGAACATGGCCAGCTGCAGTCTGCCTGCAAACCTCCCTGCTGCAGGGTCTTCACCCCAAGGTCAAGTTCTCTGGAGCTGGGACTGATCCTTTCAGAACATAAGCTAGGAGAAAGGGCTGGGGAGGAGAGGAGAAGGTTACGCCGCGGGGAAGAATGACCATGCACGCACAGACCCCGGTCTCTCTTCAAGGACATGGCAGGAGGAGGGGGAGAAGGGCAGTGCCTGGTTGCTCTGGAGCCATCCAGCTGGTTTCCCCAGCTATTGCAGGTCCCTATCTAACACGCCAGATCACAGCCTGACCAGCTTTCATTCAGCCACAGCTGAAGAACAACACCAGGGTTTGACAGCGGCAGGATTGTGACAGGTGACACCAACCTGAGTTACATTCGCAAGAGTGTTTCCCTGGGAACGGGGTGAATCTGACCTTATATCCCAATTCAGGCTGACCTTCCTAGTTACCCCCGCCAAACATCACCCTCTGCTTTCGCCTGCCCTCTCACATAGGCACCCAGCCACACTGCCCTCTGCCTGCCCTCCCTGGCCCAGCGGGCATCTTAGTCATTTCCTTACTTTGCCCTTTGGCTTGCCTAAATCTTTGATGTCCAATTCAGATGTCACCTTTTCTGTTACACTTTCCATAATTCCTCTAGACCCTGTGCTACTGTTACTCAGTCACCATCGAGCCCCAGATCCTCAGATAGTGTCTGTATAGATCTTATCCCCAGTGTGACCTGTGGAGCAGTGGGTCTGCCCCTTCTGGATTAAAACTGATAAAGCACAGAGCTGGTGTAGCCTTGTCCCAGAGTCCCTTACCCAGAACCCAGCAGGGTGCCTAGCACAGAGCATGTGGTCCTGATGGAGCATCCTGCTCATCTCCACACCCAGCTAGACACCTTCACAGCCATTCTTGTGGCCTCCAGGCTCCAATCCAAGTGAGCAGCAGCAAAGTAAATCAACTCACCATCCAGGGCTTCGCTGACTTCACTTCTCCCTTCCATTGGCTTCTCCAGCAATTTCCAGGTTGTGCTAAAAGTTAACAATTCCCAATAGTTCACATTCTCTCCATTTGCCAAGTTTGAGCATGTCATCTGCCGAGCTAAATTGCGGCCGAGCCGCATGGCAATTTAACTGGTCTGATGCATGAGGCCTCATCATCCATTACCGTGAGCATTTAGCAGTGAGGTAATTATAGGCTGCATTCCTGAAGCCCAAGGCTCTGCGCCTAAAATCCTAGAGTTTATTGTAATCATGGTGAGGAGGTCCAGTTCCAGAATGTTCAGATGAGCGTTGACGAGCTCCATAGGACATCACTTGAGAGGGATACCACTGCCCCTCTCAAGGTCAACTTCATGCCTAGGAGGAAGCCCTAGTTATGCCATGCCACACCACCCCCACCCCTTTACTCCTGAGGAACTGGGAGTGAAGCTGCCAAGGGCAGAGAAGCTTCTGTCAGTGTTACCTTTCCCAGCTCCAGTCCTTCCCAAGTCAGGTTGCACTTAGAAGTCAACTCCCTGAGCTTGTCATGATTCAAAGAGAACTGTGTCTGTCCTGCTCCAGAGCAAGCCTTACCCCAGCCACAAGGAAAAGAAATCACCCAGCCCTAGAGGGCTATTCGAGAACCTTCCAGGGCCCACTTTTAAAGTGCAAATACCCTCCCGAAGACAAATCCATGGGACAGTGATGCACGTTGAAGTTGGTATGAGTGAGCATAGTGGATTCCTTCCACTTCGCTGGAAGGGCTCCAGCTTTAGGGAAAGCATTCAGCTCCTGGATGGAGTATAGGAGTCAACTCCACAAAGAAAAGAGAAGAAAAACATTGCACATCCCTGTTCACAGTTGACCTTGATTGAATTAATAATTTAGTTAATTACTCCTTGATTGACTCCTTGATTAAGTCAGTGAATGAGTCATTAGACAGGACAGGTCCAATTTTGCCACTTACCTTTGTGGATGGAGCAAGCCAATGCTAAGCCTCTGGCTCCACCCACACCCCACATATCCACTATCTCAGGGGTCTCACTGTGCAGAGACCATAATGTGGGGGAAGGTAGGATCTGGCCCTAACACCCAACAATCTAGGCTGTCCTTAGATTGTTCAAGTTATGGAAAAACCATACCCCCCCTCTAGAGCATCTTCCTCAACCTCTTTCCCGTTTCTAATTACCTGTATGAACCATGGGCAGTCTTAGAAGACCTTTCAAAGATTTTATTTTCACTCCCCTTCTGTATTTGTTTCCTAAGACTGCCATAGCCAGTGACCACAAATTTATTCTCACAGTTCAGAAGACCAGAAGTATGAGATCAAGGTGTTCACAAGGGTGGGGTGGCCCCCTCTGGAAGCCCTGAGAGCATCTGTCCAGGTCTCTCTCCTGACCCCTAGTGTTTCCAACAAGTCTTGTTCTCCTTGGCTGGTGGACACTTCACTCCCATCTCTGCCTCCATCTTCACTTGGCCACCTTCTCTGTGTCTCTTCATCTTTTTCTGTTTCTTATAAAGACACTCTGCTTGGATTTAGGGCCTACTCTAATTCTGTATTGATCCTACTTTAATTTTATCTACCAAGACCCTATTTCCAAATAAGGTCACATTCTGAGGTACCAGATATACATGAATTTTGGTTGCAGGTGAGATTAATCCACCCATTTCACCTTCCTAAAGTCAAACAGCAAGTGAAGAATTAGTGCCATCACAGCAAGAAGAATAAGCCATGAGGAATGTTTGTTGGGCATCAGAGGCCTCAGTGAGGTTCCCTCTGACTAAAGTCTCTTACCTCTGCCCAGCTCACCCTCCCTACCCCACCTCCAGGCCCATCAGGATGAGAGCATGAATGCCAATGGGATGGAGTGATCCTTCAGCTTGTCACCCCAGAAAAATGAAACTGAAGACCCCTGGGTGAACCCAACCAAGAAAACAGACAGATCTCCCTGATTTAATCCTCAGAGCCAGTTTGGCCAGCCCCGTTTCTATCTTCTTCTGTGATCTCCAAAGTATCTGACCGAGCTGGGCTCTGACCCTGAAAATCCATTCCTGTTTTTGTGAGGCATACCGTGACAGTCAACTTCCAAGATCACACAGAGGCCTCCAGCATTCACACACACCCTTGGGTTGTCCTCTCTACCTTAAGTAGTCCAGTAGGATATTGCAGCCATGAAGAAAGGTAGCTTTGAAAGTGTTATGGTTTGGATCTGAAATGTCCCCCAGATGCATATGTTAAAGGTTTGGTCACTAGCCTGTTATCACAGGCTGTTGGGAGCTGGTGCAACCTTTATGAGGTGGGGCCTAGTTAAAGGAAGTAAGGTCAATGGGGGTATGCCCAGGAGGGGAAAGAGTCCTTCGCTCCTCCTTTCTCTCTCTTTACTTCCTGGCCACCATGAGGTAAGCAGCTTTGCTGCACCACATTCACTTCCCACCATGATGCTCTGTCCCAGCACAGGCCCAAAAGATGGAACCAAGCAATCATTGACTAAAACTCTGAAACCATGAGTCAAAATAAATCTTCCCTCCTTATAAGTTGATTATGTCAGGTATTTTGTCATAGCAACAGAGAGCTTTGTCACATCAATGGAACGCTGAGTGACACAGGGAGTTAGATCATATAAGACATTGCTTCTGCTTTGTAGCTTCTGTTCATTGGCCTTGGGAGAGTCAGCTGCCATAACGTAAGAAAGTTGGACACTCAAGTAGCCCCATGAAGAGGTCCACATGGTCAGAAACCCAGGGCTCCTGCCAATAACCAGTACCAACCTTCACCAGCCATGGGAGTGACCTAACTTGGCAACAGATTCTGTAAATCTAGTGCGGCATTCAGGAGACTGCAGCTCATCCAGCATCTCAGCCACAGTCCAGGATGGACCTAGCCAGCTGAGCTGCTCTAAGCTGCTGACTCCTAGACACTGCCTGAAGGAGCAAGTGTTTGCTATTTTTTCAAGCCACTAAGTCCTGATGTTATTTGTGATACCTCTATAGATAACTAATACCACATACACAGCCACGCTGTCATTCATTCATTCACTCATGTGTTCATTCACTTAATAATATTTACAAAGCAAACAAAATTAGATAGGCACTTTTGAGCAAAAAAAAACCCACTTAACATTGTCCATTGGTGGCATGGCCAGAAGCCCAGTGGAGGACTAAGTGGCCCTTTAGTCTGACCCAGGCTTTGGCTTCTCTGAGGCATTGTCCCTTGCTGTCCCCAGCCCACTCCACCTTCACTCTCAGGCTATGGAAATGCACCCATTTGTTATGGCACAGTTCCCCAAACTCCTCCCTGACCATCTCAGCTTGGGCACCATCTGTGCCATCAGCTTCAGCAATGAATTCTGTGCTACCTTAAAAGTTTGCTGCAACATCAGCTGACCATCCAGTCACTCAGAGCCAATCTATAAGCCTGGATACCCAGGAGTACCCATCTCTCCATCAAGACACAAGCCAATCCCATTCTCCCTCTCTGCTCAGGGATGACCTTGACCAAGGTCGGAGAGCCTTGAGATCCCAGAGGCTCCCCCAGTTTCAGTCTCCAACACCTCCCACACTCTGGCCAGTCTCAGCTCAATGACAGCCCAAAGCAGCATTTCAAATGTTCTCTCAGGAGCTTTAAGCAGAAGTCCAATAGCCTGTGTCACAAAAGACCAGGGCCATGATCTTCTCAGAGACCTGCTGTAGGTCAGAAACACCTCACACCACAGCCCTTCCCTCTGGGCCAGGCATGCCCTGGCCTTTGCAGGCACTGTGCTCACCCCTCACGGCTGCTTTGTGCTTCCTCTCATTCGACTTTGCTCTGCTGCTTTCATGAGCCGTCTAGAAATGTGGACATCCTTCCCATCACATAAAACTGCCTGCTGGAAGGATGGGGCTGGAGAACTAAACAGCGGGTAAGTGAAGGGGCGGGAAAAGAGGGCAGTGGGTGACAGCAGTCAGGAGGAGGAGAGGGAAGAAGGTCACGTGCTCTGACCTCATCGTCACTCCCCCTCATTTATCTGGCTGTATTTTTCATGATCCTGGTCCTGCCATCCTCCAGGGGACTTCACAGATACAAGGACAGCCCTTCAACACTACAGGCTCACAGCCCTTGACTTGCTCCATTCCACTGACTCTGAACCCTTCAGATCTTCATCCCACCTTTTCAACATGCTATGTCTGAAAAGCCAGTCGCCTGCTCTGAGCACAGCCCCTTAACTTTACTTTCCTCAATTTACCTGTTATTATTTTTGTCTCATTAACACTTTCCATATGTGACAAGTTCATTTCTCCCCATCTATCAGCTCCCTTCCAGCTACACATCCTTCCCCTTTCTGAGACATCACAATCCACCTCACAATCCATCCCTTCAGTAACTTCGTCTGTGTTAGCTTCAAAGCCAGCTTCCTCAGAGACCACATTCCATCCACCACTCCCTCTCTGCTCTTTCTTCAGTCACTCCCTCTCTGCCACCTCTTTCCCATCAGACTCATCCTACACATGCTCTTCTGTCTTAAAAACAAACACACTCCTCCAGAGAGCCTTCATTCCCTATTTGAAAATCAGTCCTCTGGGCTCCCAAATCATCAGTAGGGTTCCTCTAGAACCCTGTAACATGAAAAAAAAAGTTACCTCTCTGTTTTTCCCCATTGGATTGCAACCTCCTCAAAGACAAGATCATATCTAAATGCAACTTTCTGTGCTTGGACCATTTCTAGAACATAGCAGACTCGAATGAAATTTTCTTGAATGAGTAGTAAATGCAAAACTCTTATCATTTCAGTATGTCTTGTAGTTTGGATATGGTTTAAGTGTTTCACCCAGTGGTTCATGTGTTGGAGGCTTGGTCCTTGGTGTTGTGATAGTGGGACCTTGAAGAGATGGAGCTTAGGGGAGATCCTTAGGCCAACAGGGGATATGCCCTCAAAAGGGATTGTGAGACCCCATATGAACTCTCACTCTTATATCTGTTAAAACTGTACCATGGGCCAAAGCAATGGGGCCACTTGATCTTGAACTTTCAGCCTCCAAAACTATGAGCCAAATAAACCTTTCTCTTTATAAAGTTAGCCTGCCTCAGATAGTTCATTATAGTAATGAAAGATGTACTAAGACAGTATAACTATAAACTCTTTAGGCCTGTTTGTATCATCTATGTTTCCTAGACACCCATTTATATAGAGCATAGACTAAACACATCAGTGTCACTTTACAGACCAAACTGAAATTTTTTTTAAAGCACCCATTCATGAAGTTCTGTCATTCTGCTTTGCACATAATCCCAAATCTGCACTTGAAGTTCAATTCTTCTTATTCATGTTCACATACTATTTCAACCCTGGGTCAGCTATGTTGAATGTTAAGCATATGTTTAGAGCTTCCTGAACATGTCTTATACTTTTTTTTGCCCCTGAGTTTCCTGGAGCTGTGACCTCTCTCAGAAACAGTCTCCAAGCCCCATCTTTGCCCCTCTGACCAAAAGTAAGTCCTCATCCAAGTTCAATGAAAATGGTACCTCCAAGAAGGCTTGCCTGACACCTCCCTTTCTTACATCCCTAACACTTTGTTCCTGCTCTGGCATGGTGTCCTTGCACCATACTCCAACCTTGATCAGCTGTGTGATCAAGAGGACAAAAGTAAGATCTGAGCTAGGCATCAGTGGCTCTCACCTGTAATCTTAGCTACTCAGAAGGCAGAGATCAGGAGGATCACAGTTCAAAGCCAGCCCAGGCAAACAGTTTGTAACACCCTATCTCAAAAAGACCCATCATAAAAAGGACTGGTGGAGTGGCTCAAGGTGTAAGCCCTGAGTTCAAGTTCTAGTACTGAACAAAAAAAGACCCACCCTCACGTGGCAGTGATGCTGAGTTGAACTGAGACTGGAAAGCAACAATTAAAATAATCCACTCAATCATGCTCTTTACTTCATAAATCCCTGAGCAATCTACCTCCTGAGCCAGCTCCAGAAGGTTTCTGTCTCTGAAGGAAGAGTCCTCTGCAAACAAAGACCATTGGGTGAAAGTACAAGGGTTAGGTGGAGATAGCAATAGGAGGTAGATATTTCCAAACTGAGATATAAGCACCTTGAGAGAAAGAGCCAGACTCCTCTGGCTCTTCTATAGTTATCACTCTGTATTGATCACTAAGTGTTAATCCTGTCCTTGATCTAGGTACAGTGGCATCAAGTTGGTGGCTATCATCTCATGCCACCCAGGGGCAAAACAATCCCCTGTTTACCCCAGAGTGGCTTTTGGTCTGTGCACATGCCTTGCACACATATATTTAAAATTAAGTAATTAGTTACAATAAGTGTTGATTTTATTGAACAATAATACTTCAGTCCATCCCTATGGAATTGTGAATTTATGATTTAACAGGATCTAAATAAAAGAACCATGTGGATCATAATGACTCTCCAGAGAAACAGAACCAGGAGAAAGAGAGTACTTAGTAAGTTCACACTGCTGGCTACATGGTCATTGATTCAAGTTCTCTGAAGTTCCTGCCTAGATCACTTTTAATACAAATTTAAGAAAAAGAGAAGAAAAATGTGACTAAAAACTAACTGGGAAAAATAGCCCTTTATCCACCGTCGTCACCAAACTGTAGATTTTGTTGTAGGATGATGTCTATGAGTGAGCTCACTGTCCCACCCCTCCTCTGGTCTGCTTGCCAGACTCCTAAAAAATTCCAGGTGGGTCACACACAAGCTGACCCAGCATGGAGCCAGTGGAAATTCACCAGCCCCTTCCCTGCTCAGTATGGGTCACTGGCCCCTCCATCTGCGTCATCCTTTGTAAGAGGGCAGCTCCTGTTTTCCAGGCAGTGAGCTGCGACCCCAGGGAGCAGACACCTCGGGACTCACCCTTTGGTGTCACATTCCAGCAGCAGGCCCTTTGGATGCGCTCCAGCCCCAGCAGGTGAGGAGTGACCTTTGACCCCTCCCTTGGCTGGGTCAAAAGAGGCTCCCCCACCATGACCCTACACTGTCCATTTCTCCTACATCCTTGCTTCCTCTCAGAGCCCTCTTCTCCTCCCACCTACTTCAGGCTTGCTGAGGTTCCTTTCCCATCATTCTGGCTAGCCATGAGTTCTTATAAAAGAAAAAAGATGGGCTGAGAGAACCCGGACTTTGTGAAAAACCCCACAAGACTCCCAGACTGCACTCCTGACCACTCTGGTTGAACATTCATCTGAAAGAACCAGATTGCTGCTGCTACTGCTGCTGCTGAAATTAATGGAATCTGGCAGGAAAAGCTTTTGTTTTTCCAATCCTAGATTTTGCCAAGCAAACACAGGGATCTTGTTGAAAATGGCCGCTGTGGAGGAGTGGATTTCAGCAAGATATGGAAACTCCCACACCACCCTCAACCCAGGCGCACTACATAAGCGCGCTCTGGGTCCTCTCTGGTTCAGAGATGTTGGCAATTTTTTTTTTAGTGCAACTAAAATGTTAAACAGGAAGCCTTTTCAGGATCCCTGCCACAGAGAGTAACCAAGTGCCAACTTCTCTTCTTTCCAATGGCAGCAGCTCCAATCCGACATTTTGTGACTTGGGATGCTGATTACAGGTTCAGAGGAATGGAGTCAGACAACCTGGAGAAATCCTACTGCCTTGAAGAAGGGCATTTGTCCTCCATATCCCAACACCTATCAATCTGGCCTGAGGTTCTGGTGTCCCAATGAGTACCCCTACTGGCACTGAAAGAGTAGATGGACAGAGACAAACACAGGTTGCATCAAAAGTGCTAATTTATTTCCCAGGTGAAAAGGAATCCTTTTCCACACAACTTGAACAGGTCAAAACTGCCACGATCTCCTCCCCCTCATTTCTCCACCTGATTTCATCCCACAAATAGAACTGAAAGAGGGATTGGGTTACCGCCATGACTTGAAAGGCAGCATTTGTGCCTCTCTGCCACTATCTGTCCTCATGCCATTGTTTTAGGGCAGAGCAAGTGTCAATCCGCAGTCTTCCCCACAGAGGCTTTTGTGGAAACAGAAACTTTGCATGGCCTAAAAGAAACTGAATTAAGTAGCCAGGTAAACAGAACACAACATTCATTTTCCATTAGTAGCACTTGGGAAGAAAGAAGGAACCCAGGGAAGGAGAAGTGGGAGAGCATGGGTGCCAGTTTGGGGACAAGTCACTTCATACATGGTTTTGGGCAAATGATAACACTTAAGTGTGACTCCAAGATAAGCCCAGTTTTCACTGGTGTATGCTTTCTCTAATCTTCTGGATACAGCCACACAAGTCAACAATCAGTTACTGCTCCAAGCATTGCCTAATGTGACAGGTCTGGCATTCCAAAAAGGAACTGTGTCTTTTGTCCTCCTAAATACCCCCCAGGTCCTTAACTAGCACAGAACCACTAAATATCCATGGAAGGAAGAGAGGAAAGGAGAGATGGAGGAAGATAGCAAAGGGTGGAAAGGGTAAAAGTATCCGTTGGTTAGTAAAATGGAAATGATGGTAATCATCTACTTACTGAACAAGGTCAAAGGGAGCACAGGCCACACAAATCACTGGAACCCACCAGACCCTCCTTACTAGGCCAGCTTGCCCATCCCCTAGCTGCTGTGATGAGTGGCTCCCAGTTGTCTCTTGTTCAAAGATGGTCTTCAACAGAACAGCAGCTACCTCACCCCTAGCATCCCCATCCTGGGAGGCAGCTCACAGCCACTAACTGACTGTCACAAGAGTACAAAATACAGCCCCTTTGCCTCAACGTAGGACCCATGTCATAGTGCAATTTATGCTTCAGAGCTCACTGTGGGCCCAGGTGGACTGGACTCCAGATGAGACTACAGTCTTGCTTAGGCCTTCTCATCACTCCTCTGCCTCCCTCAGGCCCAGTCACATAGGCTGGGCCCTCCATCAGCCCTGTTCCCCTAAATCCTGCTGCAAGCTCTGCTTCAGAGGAATCCAAGAAAGACACAGAGGTCCAGTTAGGAGAGAATAGAAGGGTCTCTCTCAAGGGAAAGAGTGGGGCTCCCCCCTACATGGATCATTTCTAATCAAGTAGTTCTTGGTGGGAGTTGTGTGACAGAACAGCATAACAGCCCCCATTTCCCCAAATTAGTGTTTATACATCTTTTAAAATAACTAGCACCTCCATCTTTTTTTTCCCTGTGTTAAGGAAAAAAAAACAGGACCTTGTACATGGTAAACAAGCACTCTTACCACTTAGCTACATCCCAGCCCTTGGTGGGTTTTTTTTAAAATTTTTATTGTTTTTGTATTCATATGTGCGTACAATGCTTGGGTCATTTCTCCCCTCTTCCCCCACCCCCTCCCTTACCACCCACTTTGCCCCCTCCCTCTCTCCCCCACCCCCTCAATACCCAGCAGAAACTATTTTGCCCTTATTTCTAATTTTGTTGTAGAGAAGGTTATAAGCAATAATAGGAAGGAACAAGGGTTTTTGCTGGTTGAGATAAGGATAGCTATACAGGGCATTAACTCACATTGATTTCCTGTGCGTGGGTGTTACCTTCTAGGTTAATTCTTTTTGATCTCACCTTTTCTCTAGTTCCTGGTCCCCTTTTCCTATTGGCCTCAGTTGCTTTTAAGGTATCTGCTTTAGTTTCTCTGAGTTAAGGGCAACAAATGCTAGCTAATTTTTTAGGTGTCTTACCTATCCTCACACCTCCCTTGTGTGCTCTCGCTTTTATCATGTGCTCAAAGTCCAATCCCCTTGTTCTGTTTGCCCTTGATCTAATGTCCACATATGAGGGAGAACATACGATTTTTGGTTTTTTGAGTCAGGCTAACCTCACTCAGAATGATGTTCTCCAATTCCATCCATTTACCAGCGAATGATAACATTTCGTTCTTCTTCATGGCTGCATAAAATTCCATTGTGTATAGATACCACATTTTCTTGATCCATTCATCAGTAGTGGGGCATCTTGTCTGTTTCCATAACTTGCCAGCCCTTGGTTTTTTGATACAGGGTCTTATATAGCTGAGGCTGGCCTTAAACTCAAGATCCTTCTGCCTCACTAGTACTGGGATTACATGAGTACACCACCACACCCAATGCCACCCCCATCTTGATTAACTCATTTGGTGGAACCAACTAGTTCACACACTAGAAAATTAAGAAAAGAGAAAGCACAGGACCAAGGGTGAGTAAGCAGAAGACCTTGGAGGAGTTTTTAAGATATGAGCCCCCTATGTTATCAAAGTTGCAAGCAACAGGTAGGTGGCATGCTCAAATGAAGCCTAAGGTAGAACCAGTTAAAAATTGTGGGCAAGATAATAGAAAACCAGAAGGTACCAGTGTAATACCCAGGGCTGCTGACAGAGGAGCTATTACTACCCCCAAGGCCTGAAGAGAAAGGGGAGGAAGTGATTGCAAGAGAAAAGAAGTCATAGATACAGGCAGCCTAAGTGCACCCCACAGGAAAGAGCCAGAAAACTACCCCGAACTCACCCTCTTCCCAAAATACCCAGTTTTACCCACTTTATTCCTGCTATCTTTTGCCTTTATTCTCTCCTCCTTTCTCTTCTTGGCAAGAAGCCAATAGGCCCAAAAGCTCAGTCTCCTGAAACCGAAAGCAGAATTGAAAAGGGCCACAAGTAGAACTAAAGGTACAATTAGAAGATAGCCAACATTTTTTTGGCTTTTTAAATATTTTTAACATTTTTATATTTTTAAGCACTTAAAAGATGTTTTCAGTTTTAAGAAATTGAACATTGTTTTGCCCTGTGATCTGTTCTCAAATATAGAATGATCTCAAGTCTGTTCTATTCTTTTCTAACATCTCAACTTCAAACACTTTACTGGGAAGAAACCATCTAATAAATCCATTCTCATGCATTCACTCGATCATTCAGCCTCCTGTATATTTGCCATGTGCTATTCCAGGAGGTTAAGGAAATAAAGATGGCTGAAGTCAACACATCCTTTAGCCCCACAGAATTTAGGGGTCTCCTCCTGCTGCCAACCTAGAACCTCACCTACCTGAGAAAAATTAGGTCTTCAGTTCCCCCTCATTATTTCCAGTGTCATTTTAGGACCTTTGATATCTCATATATTCCAAATGAGATAATGAAATCTTTGTGTGGAAGTTAAGGTGCAAGCCACAGCCTAATGTGACACCTGTTTCATTAATGAATCAAGGAAGAGGATATGACAGCATGGTTCAAGTGGTAGAGCACCTGCCTAGCAAGTGTGAGGCCCTAAATTCAAACCCCAGTACTGCCAAAACATAACAAATAAATTTTAAAAAATTTTAGAGTCCAGGAAGAAGTCTGTGAACTAGCTTCTGGACTTGGGGACACCATCAGATTGCAGTGAGGCTGGGTCCTGCTGAGCAGCTAAAGTCATGTCAGCTTCTGGCACCCTCAAGCTGGCAATGGCTAAGATGTCTGGGTCACCTTATGAACTCTTCTTCCTCCCTGTTGGACTTGGCACCATGAGGCCACCTGGCATGCTAGTTGTAGAAAGCATACATGAGCATCCAAGGGCCCAGTCCTGCCCTGGAATTGCAGGGATGGTGCTATGTCTATGACCAAACTCCTTCCTCCTTTGGAGGCACTCATTAAGTACTCATCAATTATACTACACCGAATTTTTTAAAAATCCACTCAGGAGACAAAGCACACAAAAAGAGCTCTGTAGCAAAGGAAAGAGCCTTGAGGTACTATTATCACTGAAAAGCAGAGCTGAGTGAACAAGGAACGAGGAGGTCTGAACAGGCCAGGCCCCGCCCCGAGAGACTTCTAAGGGAAAAAGGGACATTTCATTTATTAGTGATTTAAGAGTGTGAAGGAGCGAGCTCTACCTCCTCCCATCTCCCATCCTCAAGCTCCATGAAGATCCGTGTTGCAAGGGAACTTAGCGCATCCTACAGATCAGAGACTCCCCATCATGCCCGACTCCAAACAACATGGCTCCATAGTGTTGTGATGACAGCTGTGGGGCAGTGCAGAGAGGTCTTTGTGGTAGATGGACCTAGCTTTTCATTCTGGCACCACCACTTTGCTGATGCTTGATTTTGAACAAACCACTTAATCCCTCTGTATCTGTCTTCCGATCTAATAAGAGGGATCTGGTGACTCCCTCCAACACTGTTCTGCGTAGTTCACAAGACAACCCACGTAAATGTACTGAACATAGTGTTTTCTGTGTAGTGGGTTCTCAATAAATGGGAGCTACTTCAGACAGAAAGAAACTGAAAAACCAAAGCCAAGAAAGAAGTTCCATAATTTCTCCTAGACCCAAGACTGTAAGCATGGCCCTTGACCTAACCCTCAGCCCATCCCCTATCTCGGAAGTAGCCTTTAAAATTCTCTTTTTAATTTGTTCATGACCAAATTAAAATAAGAACAAAAGGTAGGCAGTGTAGACATTTCCAACAATATAAATATAGAAGAATGAGGCATTTGGTGTCAGGAAACCTGGTTTCCTTCCAGTCCCAAAGATGCTGCAAATTAGTATGACCTTGGGCAAATCACTTAGTTTCCCAGGGCTTCAGTTTCCTCATTTCTGAAAAGGACATAGAAAAGGGTGTCTGCGCACAGGAAATCAATGTGAGTCAATGCCCTGTATAGCTATCCTTATCTCAACCAGCAAAAACCCTTGTTCCTTCCTATTATTGCTTATACTCTCTCTACAACAAAATTAGAAATAAGGGCAAAATAGTTTCTGCTGGGTATTGAGGGGGGGTGAGAGGGAGGGGGCGGAGTGGGTGGTAAGGGAGGGGGTGGGGGCAGGGGGGAGAAATGAACCAAGCCTTGTATGCACATATGAATAATAAAAGAAAAATGAAAAAAAAAAAAGAGAATATACAGTAAAAAAAAAAAAAAGAAAGAAAAAAAAAGAAAAGGGTGTCTGGCAGAGAAAAGAATGAATGAGGCTATATGATCCATGAATCTTCAAGACCAAAAATTGTATATGGCCATAGCACTTAATAGGCAGATGAATAAATGAGTAGGCAAGTATTTCATTATTTCTTGATTAGATTAATAAAAAATAGCTGTAAATTAATTTCAAGCTCAAGAGAAAGGTTTCAATTTTTCATTGCACTATTACCTGTTCTCATATGGTCATGCCCAAGAAAAGGCATTGTCTATCCCTTTCCCTTCCTTCCTGGGATCCACCTCCATTTCCCCTGAGCAGCCATCTTCTAAGAAGGAACAACAGACAAGAGTTAAACAACAGAATTCCCTGGAACCAGAAGGTTCTGGTTATCCATCCCCACCTACCTCTTCTTCCTAAGAATTTCTCAGCTAAGCCTGCTGATCCCCCAAGTAACTTGGTGCCCAGCCCTCCTGGGCCATGCCTGCCATTGGAAGAACACAGTGCACATGTCTAAGCAGAATCGGTTTGCTAAAAATACTCTGCATTCCTGAGTGACAACAAAAGCTCTCTTCTCAAAACCCATGGACAGCCAAGCTAAAAACAGTAACCGGTAGCTTCAAATGGCACAGGCAACAAAAGGTAGAGGAGCCTGAAAACAGCATGCCACTTTAAGCCATCTGCCATCTTGGCCCGCCCTGGCTGCTGTCTTCCCATCAGTGAGGGACATCTTAGTGCCGTACATAGCTGGGCTTCTAGGCAGGGAGTACAGGCAGTGCCACATCTTGGACTGGAAGAGCAGGAGGGCCTGGTGAGGGGAAGGTGGGTGTTGGCTCTCTCATCTACCCACTAGCCTGTGTGCAGTCTAGCTCAAAGTCTGGATATCTTCCCAGGAAAGGTGACAGAGGCAGAGAAAGTCTACAAGAGCAGCATGAGAAATCCAGGCTGCCTACAGCAGAGACTTCTGGGAGTTGAAGCAGGTTTTGGAAAAAACATTCACCTACTTAACTAAAGTGAGAACATGTCTGTGGTAAGAAAGGAAATGTTGGAAACACTCAAAAAGCAACAGCTCAGACCCACATATTCCAGGAAGCCAAGGATCTACTCAGCCCCACTCTTGTCCTGTGAGCCCAGTCTTACAAGTTACCTCCTCCCCAGAGCTGCCCTGCACCCTCCCCAACCCCGCCATGCCTGAGTTGCACCCTGCCTCTGTGGACCAACAGCCTTACTGCACTGAGTTGTAATTGACCCCTTACCAGGTTTCCATGCTATGGAAAACTCCTTGAAGGAAGGGTCTGTATCTTGCTCTGTATGTTCCATGCCTGGTAGTCAGGACTGTTTCTTGAAGAGCCAAGGAAGAGGCCTGTGAGTTACCTTCCGGACTTGGTTGAAAAGCCAAGTGAAACTTTTCCATAGATAAGGCTTCTGTGGTTTTGTTGCTAGACAGTTCTGTTAACTTGAATCTGTCCTGTCTATGCCTTGAGACTAGAGTCTGCTTGAAGACTGGAACTGCTCTTTTTTTAATATATAGGTGGACATAGACCTTAGAATCCAATGTTGTTTACTAAGATTTCATCTACCTATATTTTATTTTTTATTTATTTTTGCAGTACTAGGGTTTGAACTTAGGACCTTGTGCTTGCTAGGCAAGCTCTTTACACTTGAGCTATACCCCCACCCCAAGGTTTCATATATTGATGTGCAAACCAATCTATAGATTCTCTATGTATATTAATTCAATGTGGCAGTAGACTATTATGGGGATCATTCATTTAATTATAAATCTGATTTCTAAAGGACTTGAGCTTGGTTATATACAGAGAGAAACTTAGAAAGATAAGTGAGGGCTGGTGGAATGGCCCAAGTAGTAGTGTCCGCCTAGAAAGCATGAGCTCCTGAGTTCAAACCCCCATACCACAAAAAAAAAAAAGAAAGAAAGAAAAAGAAAAACAAGTGAGGAAGTTAGAGTGAAGAAAATGTAAGAACAGGATGAAGCCAAACATGAACTGTAAGTAACATGGTGCCCCAATACATGTACTTTTAGAAATGCACTGCAATCTGATTCCGAGCTTGCACAAAAATAAAATATGAACAATTACACAAACTTTGATATCCAAAAGTCAAATAAATAAATAAGTAAATAAAACCCTTTGAATCCAGTGTTATAAACATATATCTTACGTACAACTCAGCAAAGGAGGGAGGATAAGTGGCTCAGCAAAATCCACTCTCACCAATGAAAGCACAGGTCAAAGTGCATGCCCTCACAACATGAGGAAGGGGGTGTTCATTTCTGTGTGGAGCATGATGGGTTACTACAATGCAGAGTCAGAAGTGAAAGTTAAAAGTTGATGTAAGTTTCTCTGCACCTCTGTCAATTTTTGTCATTGTGTTCCATCCAATTATCCCCTCAGCCTTGCAATGCACATGCCCATCTTTCCTCATGTCTTTGAGCAGGCTCACACCACCAAGAGGCACAAAGGAAGCTATTGTTAGGATGACAGCTGATAGGGAAAGTCTCCCCAAATCATGTGTTCTATGCTGTGCTTTCTCTTGCCCCTGGTGCTGACCTTTTGGCTCCTAGTTACTCATGAGTAGCTCCTTTGCCTGGCTCTATGAATCTTGAGTCTATCAGACTCATCGATGCCTCTGGCTTCTCCTCCACCACTCTGACTAGACCTGAAGAAGCTCAGATCATCTTCTGGCCTACTTGGGTTCTTATCACCCAAACTCAGAGTGGTGTGTGTATGGCGATTCCCAACCACTCAATAGCACTGACATCTTCTCTGACCTGCTGAACACTTCAATACTCCTTTCTCGAAAGATGAACATAGATTTTATACATTGATTTGCCTTGAAGGATTTGTATCTTGAGAATTTAGAATGGGGTTTGTGGAAGTTTCTATAAAGGAGAGGAAGGAGACTGTGGCCAGTTGCATGAGAGGACCTGACGTCCAGGCTAAGGTGGAAGCTTTGCCCACATAAGCCATGACATATGCTGCACATAGACACTGACAACAGAAGTTGTCAGCTGAGACCTGTGGGCAGGTCTCCATCTCATCACCTTGCCTCCTGGTGACTAGCAACACGAGACGCAGGTGCTTGATACACATAGATGGAAGAAGTGAAAGAATCCCATCCGGTAGTGCCTTCCCTGATGTGACTGCAAAACAGAGACTGAGACAACCAGAAAGGGACTTGGGGGGCAGTAGCCCCTCTGGAACTCTCCAAGTAATAAGTTCCACCATACAAAAAAAGGTAGTAACCCAAAAGGTTCTCAGAGCTGCCCCATGACACCAGAAAGGCAGGGAGGGAATACACTCAACCACCTCCCTGTTGAGCAACTGTCCTCAGTCAAACACAATATGCAAGGTGGGCAAGAAGGGCAATGTGCCATGCCCTGTGCTGGCTATGGAGAAAACAGAAATGGAAAATGCAGTCCCTATTCTCGGGGACACTAAAGCCTAAAGAGAAGATGGGCTAACAGCAGTGAGGATGGCCGCCATCACTGAGCCCTCACAGACCCCAGGCACTGTGCCACATTTTGCATATGGTGTCTCATTTAATCCTCTCAAGGTCACTAAAAGGCAATGGCATCTTCATTTTATGGGGAAAAGAACAGAGACCCAGAGAGGTCACAGACTTCCTAGATGCTACTGGATTCGGTTTTGAATCAGTTCAGAAGAGCCCAAGGTCAAAGCCACTGACTCACTGTGAAATTATTCTCCATGTTCTTCCCACCCACCCTGAACCTGATGCTATATTCCTCTTTTGAGCCTTTGCAGGTGCCATTTGCCTCCTCTGAAAACCTACCTTCCCTCTATCAAATCCTTTCTCATCTGGAATGTCAGCCCTCACTCAGCTCTGACCCTTCCTTTTATAGAATGCTCTCGCATGTGAATGGTGTCTTTGTATTGCCTTGTGCTGCTTCGGAACCACTCTGAAATGATTCCCTGTGGCTGGTTGTTGTTGATATTTACCATGTGTGTTCCTGGAGCCCACCACAAACCTGATCTGTAAGCTCCCATGGATGAAAGTCCTTTCCAGGGGTCTGCTGGGTCCAGCTCTGGTGCCAACTATTAAATCTTTAGGAAGTTTTCAATCTAGATAGTAACCATTGGCAGCTTGAAATCAGCCATGGTGAGAAATTGGCAGTGGCTACACATCAGGACCACCCCACCCCCACCCCCCCACCCCCGCCCCTGGCATGCTAACGGCTGAGCATTCAGTAGCATACCGTTGCTTTTAACTCTTGCTCCCCAACTCACTGTCTTCCCAGTTTCTTGTCCCATGAAGTGGGTCCATCCCTGAGTGAATGCATGCAGTGGACGCATGGAGACAGGAGCACTATCAGAAAAGCCAGTGTTTGGTGAGCAGAGAGGGGTAGCAGACATCCAGAGAGGGAGAATTGAATCCACAACTAATTTTCCTCAGTTCTCTATTGTCCCTTTAGCCAACATTTTTTTTTCTGGTGGTACTGGAGTTCGAACTCAGCACCTCACACTTGCTAGACAGGCACTTTGCAATTTGAGCCATGCCTCCAGCCCTAGCCAACATTTTTTCAAATTTTAACCATGTTCCAGATTCTTTCCATATGCAATCACACTTAATCCTTGGAGAACTCTAAGGCTGAATCATTTAATGCCATCCCAAGAACATGGGAATTACCCATCAGAACCCAAACTCAACCCCAGATCTGTAGGGCTCCAAAGTTAGAGCCTTCTCTACTACATCAGACCCCCTGGAATGCTTCATGTCATGGGTTCAAGATTCCCCCAACTTTTGCTATTGGCCAATGACAGCTGGAAGGAGCAGTGGCAGAAGAGAAGAGGGGGAGGATGGGAGCATAGGCTCTACTGGAGAACTGGGGAAAAGAAAGCCATTTCTGGAAGCCCACACAAGCAGCTCTGTGGATGAGTTACAAGCCATCTCCACACTGACCAAGACCTGCTGCTCAGCAGGAGAGACAGCTATACTGCTTGGTTCTGTGTGAGTATTTTACAGAGTTGCAAGGAACAGGGGAAATCTCTCTTCTGCCGCTACTGCAGGCACAGAAATAAAAAACTAAAACCAAAGTTTGCCAGACTTGCCAGTGGGTGGAGAAAGCATAGTAGAGAAAATCTCCCCCAGAACAGCAGCCCTGGACACCTCAGATCAGTAGTCATTCCCCCAGTGAAGCTCACCCATGCCTCTCAGAAGCCATACCTGATGTCACATATGTCCCATTTCTACCTGACCTCCAGACTGCAGAGACCTGGGGATCAAGGAGCAAGCTGAGGCACAGAAGAGCAGAGCCATGACAGGCACTCACGGTGGGTCAGGGCAGAGCATAAACAGGGCAGTGGGGGGTAAACCAAGCAGAGTGAGAAGGGCTTAAAAACAGTAGTGGGCTGCTGAGTGCTTAACTACTAGCATTTCAGAGGGGGAAGGCCCTGGTCTGTAGTTTTTTCCAGTTGCTGCCATGTAAATTCCCCATGACTGGTTGCAAGTTACCAACTATTTAACAACCAGCCTGCAAATTTCCTGAACAGTTAATAATTGACACCAGCTGGAACCAGATCCAGGTGACCCTTAGAAAAGACACTGGTCCATGATGATCTAGTAGATCAGGTGTGAAGACGGGCTCTGGAACAAACCTAGTAAAGAAGGAACAACAGCCAGCAGCATGGTTCCTACCAGGGCAGAGTTTTGGACTCTGCATTCAGCTAGCCTGCCAGGAAGTCACCAACCACCCAGCCTCCTATGTGCTCCTTTGCTGTCTGAGGCCACCATGGCCTCCCCTCTCTCCCATCACACCTATCTTCTGCTTGCCTAACACCACCGGTGCTCTGAAACCATTTTCTCCCACCTTCTCAGAGGTCAATCCTCAGCCTTTCCCTCTCTTCTTATTCCTTTCCACCAGTGTTTGAACATAACTTGGTATCTTCTTTTTTTAATTCTTTTTGGTGGTACTTGGAGTTGAACTTTCACACTTGCTAAACAGGTGCCCTACTGCTTGAGCCATGCCTCTAGCCCTTTTTTCTCTGATTATTTTTGAGTAGAGTCTTGCTTGCTGCCCAGGTTGGTGTGAACTGCAATCCACCTATTTTACAGTTCTGTCTTAGCAGGGATGACAGGCATGTACCACCACACCCAGCCATTAAGATGGGGTCTTATGAATTTTTTTTCCCAGCCTGACCTGAACCCACAAATCTCCAGATCTCAACCTCTCAAGTAGATAGAATTATAGGCATGAGGTGTCTGGCTGCTTCTTCTTCTTTTTTTTATTAAATAAGTTTCTCCTGACCATTCATCCCACTTTCAACTCCCGTTTCCTCTTCCTCTGCTTACAAGTGAACTTTCTGGAAGGATTGTCTGCTCTGTCCTTCATCTCCCATTGGTCCCTGTGTCCCTGTCTTCTTGTTCCTGTCCCACCTCTCCCTTGAAAGCTCAGAGAAACAACTGGCAAGCACTTTCTGCAGATCTGACCATCTCAGAGTCCTCCATGTCAAGAATTAAACAGCAAAAAGCACGGACAAACGTTAGGATAATGAGTGCTGAAAATGGTGATTTTCCAAGTCCTTCCAGAAGGAATGCTACTCAAGAGGCTAAGGAGAGTTGATCTTTGTTTCAGAAGTTCTTTAAACTGCTTGTGAGTAGCAGTGTGCAGGATGGCGACAAATTGAGAATGAGACAAAACTCTGCATAATAGCAAGACAGAGGAATTTGAAGTTGGGAACGGAGGGACAAAGGACACGAGGTTAAAATTCACTGGTTTAGCTTTGCAGAAAAAGAAAGAAACAAGGATTGTTAGTGGAGTGGCAATAAAAATACCTTTAGAAAACTATTCTTGGAGCTCAGGAGACATTTAAGTGGGTGACTGTGAAGTATGTGATGTTAGCCCTCTCTAGGTCTACCCCCGTGAAACCTTCAGTAAATGCCACAAGGCTCACTAATGCATTAGTATGAGTGGGTTGAGGGAGGGGAAGCGCAACAAGAAAAATAAGGGGACAGCTGACATCTGGGTTACACCAGCTACAGCAGGGAGGAATGACAAGTGAATTCAGCAAAAATGTTTTATTTCCACATCTATTGTCAAGCCTAATTATTGGTTGAAATTAGAGGTTCTGCCCTGATCATGGCCGTGAATAAATAAAAATATGTTTGAATTTCAGCAGATGTCATTGAATTTCACATCTTTCCCTTCTGAGAAATGAAAAGGAAGATCCAGCTAGCCCTCTCTTGCACAACAACATCTACGTGTAAGGTACAGAAACCTTGTTCTGGAAATGATTTACCTGACCAAAAAATGGACTCCCATCTGAGTTCCTGAGTTCCTCAGACTGTGGAAGAGGCACCATTGGTATTTCATCCAAACTCAGCAAGATAACGGCAGTTTGTAGAAACAGTGTTCCTTGGCACACTACACATGTGCAATACTCACATAGTTGATCATTTAATCATACATAGCAAGAGCCAACTCTGGGCCAGGGAATGCAAGTGGCATTGAGAAAAATACAAAGATGAATAAGACGTGGCTTTGACCTTGAGGAGCTCATTGATGCCCGCCAACATCTGGGAGTCTCTACAGTCAGCTCTCTGTAGCCACAGGTTCTGCATCCATGGATCCAAGCAACCACTGGCAGAAAATTTTAAAAAGTGTGCCTGTATTGACCAGTATAGGCTTTTTCATTGTGATTATTCACCAAACAAGACAGTGTGACAACTATTTACACAGCGTTTACAGTGTACTAGGTTTTACAAGTAATCTAGAAATGACTTAAAGTATACGGGGGATGTGTAGGTTCCATGTAAATTCTGTATCATTTTGTGTAAGGGACTTGAGCAGCTGTAAATGTTGGAATGGAGGTGATTGGAAGCTGCAGACACTGAGGGATGACTGTAATTCCATGAATGACAACTAATGTTGACATCCCAGTTAGGAATGAGGACGTTATCACATAATTCCTCTCCCTGCAAATCACCCTAAGGTTTTGCTTGACAAAAACACGGTCCCCAGTCCTGAACCAATCCACGTCTTTCTTCCCACCAATCCACTTTTGCTTGCACCATGCCGACTTGGTCCACCTGCTGCCATCTCGCCCACCTCCACAACTTGAGACTGTGCTATAGAGACCATGTTCCTATTTCTCCTGCCTTCCCCACTTTCTCCCTTCACCAGCTGTGCATGTAGCATGCCACCTGCTTTGCCATGGTGAGTTTCAGCAGCCCCATGAGCAGTCCATTGTTTCTTCTGATAAAATTCTTAAAAATCTAGATGCAATGACTCCACAGAAGCAGGCTTCCAACTGCATCATGGGGGAGAGGGGGTTTTTTCTGTACCAGTGATTGTGCCAAATTAACTACTGCCTGCTTACCAACTCACCAAAAGGCATACATTCCTTATGGCCAAACCTTGCTAAGATTTTTAAGGCAGAGAAATTAAGATTCAAGAACTAAATGACTATGAGAGCCTCCCTTCAGCTCTGTCACTGAAAGTGGGGCTCTTTCTTAATGCGAAGATAAGAATCTTTCTTATCAGGAATGACAATCAGCATACACTTAGCCTTGCATCTTAGACAAGAATAGAAAGGAAAACAAAACAAAAAATATATGGAAAAAGGACACTGGATTATTTATGCCAACCTTCATTGGGCACTGTATTTAGTAGTAGGCACTGTGCTATATTCTATCATTTAATCCCTGTGATAATATTATGAAATAAGTACTATAATTCTACCCATTTCACTGATTTGAGAACCAAGGCACTAACTGAGGCTGGTAACTACTTGGCAGAACCAAGACTTGATGTGGTTCACAGCCTCTTTACCACTAGTATTTCTCTAGTTGCTCTACTAGATAGGCCTTCAGTGCACCTTCATTCAGACCAAAATACCATTCCATTGTGTTGATCCAGCCAGGAGCTGTCCATGGAGGTCTACACATTGTAGGAAAGTTCCCTGTGCATAGACTTCCATCACCTCTGCTTGTTTAGTTCATTATCAGGGAGCCATACTGGCCTCTTGAAGGACTCCTGCCACAAGCTATGTTCTCATCTCACATCTCACTTATCAGCTCATGTGTGCAGGGCTCTGGTTTGCTGTTTGTCTTCACGTGTATCCAATGGTGCCAATCCAGTCTCCACCAAGAAGAATTCAAACTGCCCAGAGGCAAAGATGACATTTTCTTCCTTTCTCTGTCTTGATTACTCCCAGACTGCAAACAGGTGATGTAAATACACACGACAAAACTGAATCAACATATGATTTCAAATCCCAGTGAATTTAGGAGTTGAGAATAGGTATGAGGCAACATGAGACAACTAGAGGAAGAAAAATAAAACTTCGAATGACATATAGCTTAGTGTTTCTCAAAGAATGCATTTGAGTCTTTTTTTTTTTTTTCACTTTTGCATCAAGTCTCTTGGGCAATCCAGAATCATAGTCCTTTCCCCTCCCCCGTAGATGACAGAATTTGGTTGCAGCACTAAAGATCAAGACCAACTCAGCTTTGCTCTGAGCCTGTGATTCCCAGGAGGGCAGCAAGCAACATTTCTAAGCAAACTAGAGAGCCCTGAAAACATGAGGTCCATAGATTTTTTTTGCAAAGTGCTTGCTTGTGTCGAGAAAATTCCAGCCCAGTGACAAACCAGATGGGTAGACGCACCAGATATTGAAGACAGGCCTCAAGGCAAAGCAGACAATCACTGTCTCTGGTGTGCACTAAACTCAGGAGTGATCCTCCAGCCGTTACGAGCAGAAAAACGTCCCACCAGAGTTTTCCAAACAGCAAACTCTTAGTCCGATGATTGCTTCAATCATTTGCCATATTTTCTGTCCAAAAGCCTCTCTAGTTCCTACATGGTTTGCAGCCTTTATAACCCAAGAGAAGTGTCCACCCCTGTTAATTTTCATTGTTGCATCTGTTTTGCCATTTCTCTGCAGCGGGTTGTATTACAACGGAAGGATTAATGGGGAAATGGATGCAAACATTTTTATTTCAAATAGCAGCTCTCAGACAAGATCTGGAAAACGGAATCAAGCCATATGATTGTAAAAGGGAAAAAAAACCCTCGCCATCCAACTATTGGGCATTTTGCCATTATTTGTGAATAGCATGTAAATACAAACAACGCAACTAGGGTGGGGGAGAGATGTACATTTTTCATTTGTGTCTGGCTAATCATTTTTTTTATTATTAATTTGGTTCCTTTTATTTCACATAAATGTCATCTCAAGCACCAAACATCAACAAATAAGATCGTTTATCTAGCTGGGGAAAAGCAAAACATTGCATTGCCATTCAGCGAAGGCAGCTGACGTCCCTGCCGCACCACTAATAAAGAAGGCCTTCAGAACGAAAAATAATCATTTTCTATTACTTTCCACCATGCTCATCCATAAACACAGGGCCGCTCGTAATTGCATTTAGCAAAGAGGCCTGCTCTGTGTGCTACAATTTCCCGAGATGAAAAACCCCTGAAGAACACCCCAGATTGAGCATGGAGATAGGAACAGCAGAAAGACCCAGTTGCTCTCCCTTGGGTGCTTCTGTGTGGGATCCAGGGGCAGAGGACAGGGAAAGAAGGAAGGGGGCAAGAGGGGTGGGGAACAAGGCTTGCATAAGATTTCCTTTTGCCTCCCCTTGGCCTGAGTAAAAAGAAAAGGGAGAGAGCTTTGGATTTGCAGAATAGAGCAGAGACATAGAGCAGGCGGACAGGAGCCTGGGCCATGGAGACACTGCCGTTCTAGCAGCTGTTGCTACCACGCACAAGCCACCATCGGATCGGTGTGCACACAGGCTCAGACACGCGGAACAGCCGTGCCCACACGCACGTGCACACGAGCCTCCTGTCCTGGGCAGGGAGGCGGCATGGCTGTGCTGATAAATTCAGTGCAAGCCTGCAGACTCCACACTTCCCTGTCGCCGAAGCATTTGGCTCAGCTGCCCGCATTGCCTGCTCTGCCAAGCAAGGCACCGACTCCACAGGACAACCGTCCTGTCGCTCTCTGCAGGAATATAAGACCTTTTTTTTCCAAGTAAAATGTTCCCCAACTCTGCAAGGGAGGTTGGCAGTACATCTCCAACTCTGGCCTGTCTTTTTAATACCCCTACAATAGCTCGGTTGGACTGAGACCAGCTGTTGGTACATTACCATTTGTAAATGCTTAAAACAGCTACTCCTTGTTTTCTTGGCAGCACTGACTGTGGAAAAAAAAGAGAGAGAGAAAAAGAAAGCAAGCAAGCTAGCTCCAGCTACTTCCATTCAAACATTAAGACCCACTGACAGTCAGCTTTGGCATTCAACAGTCATTGTTTTCACAGCTCTCTTCAACAAGTTTCTCATCACCCACTCTTCCTCCATGCCCCCTCCTCATGAAAAGAAGAAGAAAGCAACTCAGCAGAGAGGTCCATCCCCTTCGTCCCAACCCTAGTTCACATCGACCGCGTAGACATTCTTCTTCTGGAAGAAGATGCCAAACCCAGAGGAATTTTCTTTGTTTGGGTCTTTTCTTTGATCTGTTGTGTCCCCCTCCTGTGCCCAAGATGGTCATCATTTTTACAAGCCTTGGGCAAAAGACCAGCATCTTCCAGGTGACCGGGAGATTTTCCAAAGTCACAGCCTGCCCCCCTTTCACTCAGTGTACACAGTATGGACGCCACCTTTTCCAGGATTAGCGTAGGATCCTGGGCAGGAGGCAGTGTGGGGGTGAAAAAGTGACGGCCACAGCCCAAGCTCCCCCATCCCCAGATGAAATTGAGATGAAGGAAGACTTTCTTGTTCAGGCCTTCAGGGTGTCATGTGCAAGAAGAGTCCCAAAGTCAATACTTGGCTACTCAAAATAGATGAAAATTTCGTGAAGAACCAGTGAGGCTCTTTCCTGCCCCCCTCCTGGGTCCCATAGAGCATCTGTTGGCAGTGCTGGCCTCCAGGGCCACATGCCCATCCACAGTCCACGCTCCACATGCCTCGAGCCCAGCAGCCTGGGAGAACAGGCGCTGACGTGCCCAGCCCTGCCACAGCAGGGACAAAAGGCTTTGAGTGCCATGTCCTGCTCTCGTGCCCTTCTGTTTGATGGCCTCCCCCACCAAGGGCAGTGGTGGTTGCATCTGTCCTTGCTCCTTTAGTGGGGCTTCTGGGCACAAGAGAGAGAGGTTTGTCCATGTCACATGCTCTCTTGGAGATGAGTGAATTCAAGTAGCCAAATGTTGTGGCAGGGTTCAAATCCTACACATAAGCTCCAAGAGGAAGAAGAGGGCCCAGTTGGGTCCAGGAGGACCAGCACTTGGAGAGGAAGGAGTGCAGCTTGGCCTGAGATTTAAAAAGTTCTGCCCTGTTTTTATGGAAATGTGATAAAGCCAGATCTCTACGTGAGGACAGGAACCTGGAACAGATAAAGCAAACCATAGATAACACAGAAAGTTAGACAGCTGGTTAGGGAGCAGGCACAAGGGGAAGGAGCCACTAACCATGAGCAGGGGCTTTGACACTGGTCAGCTCTGCCCCAGAAGAGATAGTTTTACTCTTCTGTAAAAATCGACAAGTTCAGTTGGATAGCCACTCAACTCCCATCCAGTGCTACGCCATCACCTGTCAGATTTTCTTTAGCTCCAGAAACTATGAGTCAGGAATATGATGGTCTAGAGACTCCCAATGTACAGAAACTCAGAAACTGAATTTGAAGATTCCTTGAAAAACTAAAATCTTTCAATACATGTGATATCAGATTTACCAAAGTTAATTTAGGCTCATCTTTTCCGGAAAAGATTATCAAAGTTCTTTGAATGAAAGCTTTCAGTTCCCAGGCCTCACAATTCTGAGCACACAGTAGGTTCATTACGGAACATATTTGTTGAATGGGACAAATTTGGTGTGCAAACTGAAGTCCCAAAGAAGACAGCACAGGTGACTTAAGAAAATCAAAGTGCTGGGGATAGATCAGTCGGAGACTAAAACTTGGTGTGGGCAACTTACAAAGTGGGCTTAGAAGCCAGGCAATAGCTGGGTACCAGTGGCTCACATCTATAATCCTAGCTACTCAAGAGGCAGAGATTAGGAGGATTGCGGTTCGAAACCATCCCAGGAAAACACATGAGACCCTATCTCAAAAAACCCTTCACAAAAAAGGGTTTGTGGAGTGGCTCAAGGTGTAGGCCCTAACTTCAAACCCCAGTATGGGGGAAAAAATGATAAAGAAAGAAGAAGCCAGGCAATTGTAATATAAATGGAAAAATGATAGGAGGCTTAACGGTCCCTCAAACATTAGTCAGTCTGACATTCTGGATGCAACTCTCTCCAGCGACCCTGCACCCAAGAAAGGCTCAATAGAGCTTTCTCTGAGATACTGCAATGAACCAGAACCAGACCCTTTCATGCTTGTTTCTTTTTTTTTTTTCTTTTGGTGGTGCTGGCATTTGAACTCAGGGCCATGCCCCAATCTCTTTTTGGTTTAGTTATTTTTCAGGTAAGGACTTGCACTTTTGCCGAGGTCTGGCTTTGAACCATAATTCTCCTACCTATGCCTCCTTGTGACTGGGATTGCAGTTGTGCCACCATGCCTGGCTTATTGGTTGAGATGGGGAGGGAGTGGGGGGGTCTTGCTAACTTTTGCCCCAGCTGGCCTTGAACTATGATCATCTTGATATCTACATCCCTAGTAGCTGGGAATATAGGCGTGATCCATGATGCCTGACCTTCGTGCATGTTTAATTGTCCTCCCTGCTGAGCTGAAAGCATCATGTGGGCTAGGG
This sequence comes from Castor canadensis, assembly GCF_047511655.1. Lineage (NCBI taxonomy): Eukaryota > Metazoa > Chordata > Mammalia > Rodentia > Castoridae > Castor > Castor canadensis. The sequence continues at coordinate 120,305,546 of NC_133396.1, forward strand.
CTGTGTGCAACACATCCATATTGTACTCTCAGAGCCTTGCACAAAATGTGTTGTAGGGGAAAAATGTGCTATAGGAGAGTTGGTTGATACTGAGGTGATTTGAAAGGAAAGGATTCCAGAGCTATTCAGGCATGATTGTATATGCCTATAATCCCAGATTTTCGGGAGGAGGCAGGAAGATTGCCAGTCTGGGCAAACAGCCTATCTCAAAAACAAAATGCCTACAAAAGGGCCAAGTACACGGCTCAATTGGTAAAGTACCTGCCTAGCATGCACAAGGCCCTGGGTTTAGTCCCCAGCGTGCCAAAAAAAATGGAAATGCTGACTCTTTGCCCTCACATCCTTTCCTTTCCTCATGTCTGAAAACCTTGAGGACTTAATTAGTCTGTGGAGATAGTTTAAAAAAAAAAAGATAGATACACCAGAGAATCCCAGCATCTTTAAGAGCCAGAGGTGAGTTGAAAAGCCAAGCCAGGCCACACCTCTGACCTCATGCCTCATGGCAATCAGCCACTGCTCCCTAACTGGTTAGGTCTCAGTTTGTGCAGCCACAGAGGAGACTTAAGGCAGTTGACCCATTGTATTCTAAATCTCTACCAAGCCCCCCAACCTCTGCCCCTAGTGATGAAGAGGCTGTGTGCAAGAGGGCATGTGAGCTAGCAACCTCACCCCCAGATGTGGAAGGAGGACAGGCAATGCCCTCAAGCCATGATAATGAATCAGCCATGACCCCAACACTCAGCATCCCTGAGATGCAAACAGTAGCAAGAACAGAGGCAGCCACCAGCAGGTGTTCTAAGCACATCATTCACGTCATCCTGGGTACCACCCTGTACGGGAGGTGCATAGATGAGGAGACCAATACATAGACGGGTTAGTGACTTGCCCCTGGTTAGACAGCCGGCACACAGCTGAGAGGATCTGAACCCCAAGGCACCCACTCTTAAGCACATTATCTTACTAAAAGGCCACCAGTCAAGTGCAGTCTCTGTGAACAGCAGCAACAATGAAGGGTGGTTCATACCACACAGACCCCACAGTGTCCAATGTCTGAGGAAGTGAGATACAGGCCTCACGAGAGTGCTCCAAATTGTTACCTGAGTGCACCTGTCCTGGTGCAGTCTGTACTTGCCCATATGGTCTATTTGCTCAGCGTTGTGCTAAGGAGAATAAGCCTCCAAGACAGTAAGTACCCAGGCCTATAACGTAGGGGACACATGCACCCTACAAAGTCTCACTATGCCAGGTCCTCAGCAACTGACTGACAAGTGCAATCCTGTGTTCTTTACTTTGCCTACAAAACCGTCCACCAGATCCATGTGCTCAAATAACAGTACCGACTCTCCAGTGAAGGCAACTTGGCCTAATGGCTAGGGTGACGGGTACAGGACCCAGATCACCTTGGTCCAAATCTTGACTTTGCTACTTAGTGTCTGTGTATCCTGGACAAGTTTTTCTTTTATCCTCTCTGTGCCTCAGGTTCCCTATTTTCAAAGCTGGAATAAGAACAGTGTCCAACTCACCTTCTCGTGCAAACAACATGGTTTACTTCCTGCACCCCTCTTGCTGCTACTCAGCCTGAATTCTGTCTCACTCCCATGCTAAGTGACTTGTTACTATTCTGTTTTTAATATTACCTGTTGCTGCCACTGTGACAAATTCCCACTATTAAGAGTCACATCCCTGCCTCCAGAGTGGAATAATATAGTAGAAAGATTTGGAATCCAGGTAGAACACAGTTCAAACTTCAGCCTTGCAATATAAAATCTGGACCCATTTTTGTGCCTCCCTAAGTCAGGGCACAGACTCAGAAGTTGCCTGCCTGGGCTTAAATCCTCCCACAGGTACCACTAACTGTGTGACTCTGAACAAGTTTCTTGCTTCACTGTCCACATCCACAAAAGAGCGTGACATTGAAACATACCTCGTGGGATTGCTGTGAGGACAGAGTGAAAGTACAGGTGTCCCTGGATACTGCAAGTGGAAAGTCAATGTCAGCACTCTTCATTCTGAAACAGAGGAGGCTCCTCATCAGCAGAATGTGGGGAGGGGAAGTGGAGGAGGAGAGAGTTGGGAAGGTGGCTGGTGAGGTACAGAGCACAGGCTAGACGGACAGCTGCCACTCCCTCAGTGACAGTGCTTCTCACTCCTGCGCCTTCCTAAGGTTGTATTCCAGATAGAGACACATTTACTTCATTTTCCCCTCCAAATACTTTTTTTTTTTGAGACAGGGACTTACTATGTAGCCCAGGCTGGCCTCAAACTCTAGATCATCCTGCCTCAACAGGCACCACTTATAGACAGGCACCACTACACCTGACTCAACGATCTCTTAACCATCACTCAAACTCCATCCTCTCCATACACCTTCCAAGATGCATCTGAAAACATCCCCACGCCCTTTCTCCACATGGATGTCTAGTCTCTCTCCCTTCTTCCCCCATTCTCTTCTCCCTCTCTCCCCTCAACTGCCTAGACCACAAATACTTGAGAAAACCTTTGTGATTTGCTGTGCTGTGTACCAAACACTGTGCTCAGGTTTATATTTTATATAATTTAATGCCACTGACCCAGATAGTTCAGGCTACCATAATAACATATCATAGACTGGATGGATTAAACAACAGACATGTAGTATTGGCAATTCTGGAGGCTGGAAATCCAGAATTCAGCAGATTCGATTTCCCACGAAGGTGCTCTTACTAGTTTGCAAATGGTCACCTTCTCGCTATGTCCTCAAGTGGCCTTTCCTCCACATGTGAACACAGGGAGGGGTATGGGTATGGAAATGGGGAGCAAGCTCTGTGATGTCTCTTCTTATAAGGACACAAATCCTATAATACCAGGGCTCCACCCTTATGGCCCCATCTCCAAATAAGGCCATACTGGGGAATTTGGCCATCAACATATGCATTTTAGGGTGGACACAAACATTCAGTCCAAACACATTGCTTAGTAACTGTTTGAGTTGGGTGTAGAGTTTACTGATACGCATTTGGAACCCTTGCCTCTGTTCATACAGCCAGCAAGCAATGGGTCATACCAAAAGGTTTACTTTCCATGAAGCCTCATACTGACCACAGTCCCTGGGCACAGAATTTCCCAAGAGCCTATCAAGGACTGAGAATATCCAGAATTAAGGGGATTCTAGTGGGACAGGTCAAAAGACCTCCCTCCAGCCTTAGACTTTCAGGAAAGCACATGACACCATAAATAACTGTTGTAATTATGAACATATCTTTTTACACCTTCATTCAACATTACACATGCCCAACACTGGTTTTGAAGATAAGCATCAGTGGTGAACAAGATCTTCACTCTCAGTGGACATTCAATGTAGTTGAAGGTTACAGACAAAGAGGCAGAAAGTGGGGGTGTGGGGGCAATGCTCACTGGGACACATTCTCCAACATCTTATTCTGTCTTCTCTTGCCATAACAGAACATCTGAGTGATTTATAAAGAATGGAGGTTTGTTTTGGCTCACAGTTCAGAAGGCTGGGAAGTCCCAGAGCATGGCACTGGCATCTGCTTGGCTTCTGGTGAGGACCTCATGCTGCTTCGACTCCTGGCAGAAAGCAACAAAGCAAGTGGGTACATGTGGAAGAGACAGAACACGAGGGCAGCCTTGCTTTACAGCACCACGTTCTGGCAGGAAAGAAAGAAGGAAAGGGAAGAGAAGAAAAGGGAAGGGAAGGGGAGGAGAGTAAAGAAGGAAGGGAGGGAGGGAGGAAGAAAGGAAGGAAGGGACGGAGGGAGGGAGGAGGAAAGAGAGAGGGAGGAGGGAAGAAGGAGGAAGGGAAGGGAGGGAAGGGAAGGGGAGGGAGGAAGCAAGGAAGGAAGGAAGGAGGGAAGGGAATGAGGGAGGGAGGGAAGGAAGGAAGGCAGGAAGGGAGAGAAAACAGGTCCTGAGAGCATAAGCCCAATCCCAGGGAAATACATTAATCCCTCTTAACAACCTGTTCACCTCCCAGTGGCAATGGAATTCCACCAGGAGTTTCAGAGCCACATTCACACCTTAGTACCTAGCTTAGGGGCTCTCTGGGCTACATGCAGGAGGCCCCTCTTAACAATACCCAAATACCAATCCAACAGGTGAAGAGAAACAAAATGCCCAGTGCAGGGATTTGATTGGTTTGGCCATGCTAACAGAGGTTAGCACAGAGCCCTGTCTTTCCCCAGAATGACTTTGGTGACTTCAATCCGTTTTGCCAGATCCTCAGTGACCATCCCTTAGTGTGACTAAGTCCCATGCTAGGCACTGGGCAAGCATTTGGGGATATTGCAAAGAAAGGCCCTCCCAGCAGAAGAACGGCCCTGACAGGTTACCAGCATGGCAGCAAGAAAGGCCTCTACCTCTGGATCTCTTTGATGGCTGAACTCTGAGATGAAAAACCAGACTCAAACCTTGGGCACAACCTTGACTTAGCCTGCTGAAGGTCAGCAACCTCTGCTGCGCTCCCACCTCTGAGGAGGTGAGAGGAAAAACCAGAAGGTTTAATTCTATCACCAAGGCCACGCCTGCCAAATTCTCACTTCAAAAAAAAAAAAAGATAGAGTGAAAGGGAATTGGAAAAATGGAACCCCTACATCCCAGAAATATTACTTTCATGAGCTGTATGAATTATTTAACAGACAGCTGAAAAGACCAAACTCAACGGAAGAATACAAAAAAAGCAGCTCACGGTACAGACATCTTCCCTGAAGCCCATGACAATGAAATGTGTTTTATGCCCCAGATCAACATGCCAGCAAAGGGGGCTTCGGAGACAGATGCCCACCGGGATCATTAGCCCCTTATCTCCCCACCTTTGGCCACCAGCATCCAGATCTCTGAGCCTGGGCAACCCAGGGGAAGAAGAGCTGAAAAGAGTGTATATTGTAAGTGTTGGTTAAACAACCCCACCGTATTCTTATTTGCTGGAGGTTTTAGGGAGCAGATGTAGGACTGGCAGGGCTTGGAGCTGGCGATATTGTTCTAGCTCACTCGTAGCCAACACGGAAGGGAAAAAAGCCACAAACACACACACACACACACACACACACACACACGCAAACACAAAAAGCTGCATTTGGTGTGCGCCTGGGTGTGCACACTCGCCTCTATGCATCCCCTTGTCCAAGGTTCCTTGGAGTCGAGCTGACCAATGCAAAACCAGGCTTGGGGCCCAGCCAAGAGAAATAGGACGTCTCCCAGAATCCGCACAAGGGTGTCTCTGCACTCTCTGCAAGTCTCCCCGCCTGCAGGCTCCAGGGGGCTGGGGCGGCCACTCACCCACTGCAGGCTTGGTGCTATCGGTTGCTAGAGAAAAAGGGCAAACAAATGGAGAACCAACCATAAAGGCGGCCAGCAGCAGTGAGGCAGCGCTGCAGCTGCCAGGCAATAACTTAGATAGTTACAGCTGCCATCACCTAGTTCATGCAAGCTTTTTAATATCTTTTGGCAGCTCTTGGTGTCCCAGCACAAAAGGAGAGTTGGCACTTCTCAGCGTACTTTGTTTGACATAACTGTAGGCAGGACCCAGCTGATACCTTCTGTAATGGCAATGGGTTTGCTCTTAAGGTGCATTTTAGTGGATCAAATGAGAAGTTTCTCCCCCACCTCTCTGTCTCTCTCCCCTCCTGCCCCCATTCTGTTTGCGTTGAGGGCATGCAGCACCCCTAAATCACATGCCGGGCACCAAGTCAGATTAATGCGAGCACTCAGAGAACACGCACCATAAGGTTGGCCCTATAGGCACCCAGCTAAAGAGAAGAGGAAAGCAATGCACAGAAGACAGAGAGCAAAGAAAGGCAGGGGAAAGGAGGAAAGAAAAATAGTGCACTGCAGAGCTCTTCCCACACCTCACCGGAAGGCTCAGTCCCTGCTGTACCCCCTGCAGCCACAGAATCCTACATCCATCAGAACTCCACCATCTTGCTTCCTGCTCTTCACTCTTTAACGCTATTCATTTCTTGGCCACACACCTTCTCCCCTGTCAAGAACCCAGTCCCTTCCAGGTATCTCTCTGCTTCATTGTGACTCTTCCAAGGGCCAATAGCTAAAGGGACTTTGCAGAAGCACCTCCCCAGCACAGGGAGTTGTCATGGCAATTTTCAGTGACCCCTCCACCAAGCCAGTCATCCTTGTTTGGTGGATCCAGGAGCCTTGCTGGGACTAAAAATGGTCTTCTCTAAGACCCATGGCACAGATGGTCAGTGAGAGAGTATGCGGACACAGGAAGAGCTGAAGATGAGTGTGGGATGTGAGGGAGGAAGAGTGGGATTGACACGGCTCAGGCTGAGCATTCGGTGCCCAGACGTTTAGGGAGGGAAGGAAGAGTCACCACCCCTCTGGTCTCAAGACCCAGTCTCTGCCTCATAGGTCATTTCTTCCACCTTCAGGTGGTGGCTCTTGATGCCTGCAGAATGGGGGAAGTCACTGGGAAAATGTAGAAGGAGCCACAAGGATGAAAGCTGATGATGGGTGCCTATGTTAGTGACTTTTCTATCACTATGACAAATCTCTGACATAATAACCTTATAATGAGAAAAGGTTTATTTGGACTCACAGTGTTGGAAGTTCTAGTCCATGATGGGTTAGCCCAATTGGCCTATCATGGGGCTGCATATCATGGCGGGAGCACCTGACACTCACCTCATCAGGAGCCAGGGAGCAAAGGAGAGAAAGAGGAGTGGCCTAGCTCCCACAATCCTCTTTGCAGGCACACCCCCCAGTGATCTAAAGACCTCCCACTAAGTCCCACCTGTTAAAGGTTCTATGACCTCCCAATAGCACCTCCCAGGGGACTAAGCCACCAACACATGGATTTTGGGAGACACTTAAGATCCAAACCCTAGCAGCTCCTGTTTGTTGTGTTTGTTTGCTAGGGCTGCTGTGACATTGTACTATGAACCAAGTGGCTCACACAAAAGGTATTTATTGTCTCTCAATTCTGGAGGCTGGAAGTCTGAGATTAAGGCATCAGCAGATTTGATTCTTCCTGAGGGCTATGAAGGAGAATCTGTACCAGGTCTCTCCCTAGCCTCAGTGACTTCCCACAGTCTTTGGTGCTCCTTGGCTTATAGAGCCACCACTCCCATCTCAGCCTGCATTTTCATGTGGTGTTCATGTGTGTGTGTGTGTGTGTGTGTGTGTGTGTGTGTGAGACTGACTCCAAATTTCATTTTTTCATAATGACATCAATCATACTTGACTGGGAGCCTGTCCCATTCCAATATGATCTCATTTACCCAAGTACATCAGCAATGACCCTATTTCCAAATAAGGTCACATTCTGAGGTACTGGGGTTAGGACTTGAGCTATAAATTTGACGGGACACAATTCAACCTACCAGTTAGGTAGTTCCTACATCCCAGGCACCGTGCTGCTCCTCTAGGTACTATTTTTAACCTTTAAACAATCCTGCAAGGTGGATGATATCATTCCAATTTACAGAGAACAAAAATAGGGCTCAGAATGGTCTGAGGGTCTTGCCTGAAGTTAGACCACATGAGGGCCATCTGAGCACAGCAATCCAGAACTTGCTGATGGCTTGGGAGTTGGCCACTGTCAAGCTCCTCCCCAGAACCCTAGACAGGAATCCATCCTCCTCAGCCTTCCCTCTGTGAGTCACCCTATGGCAAGGAGACTGGCCTAGATCACCGGGCTCCTCCAGAACCAACAAAAGTGGTTCACTGAGCTCTTTTTCCTCCAGAGTCAACATGGCAGGTGGGCTGTGTGTGGAGCAGAGGGCAGGGTATGGGGGTTAGAGCTGGCTGTCTTACACACACTGCCCTTGCCTGGCAAGTCTTTTTGTGCTGTTAAATCATGTGTTCATTTAGCATACAGCATCCTCTTATTATTTATTAAACAATAAAATAGGGCTAAGCAGTACCTGCTGGATTCAATAAATGACAGCTTCCTCTTTCCTTTTCCTGCATGCTTCAAATTTTCTCTTCCCACTATCCCTGCTGTCTGCGCAGAAACACAAGCTCATTGGTCTATCAATATGAGCAAAACACCAAGGCAATTCAGCAGGAGACTGCTATGTACCCACCTAGCACCAAAATGAATAAATAAATAGTTATTGATGGCTTCCTTCATGCCAAGCACGATTAAGCCAAATTACAGTAATTGGTTCAGTTATGCTCCAAGCATTTCCATAAGGAGGACCCTTCATTATCCCCACTTTACAGATGCAGAAACTGAGAACAAAAGGCTAAAATTGCTATAATTCCTTGAACTAAGCTATTTACCCTAGAGGTCCACTTTTATTTTAGTAACTGCAGTTTTATTTACTCAGAGGGAGATCTGAATTAGGACAAAGTCATCATTGTGGTTATGTTGTAGAAACTCCTGTTCTATCAGTTTGAAACAGCACACCCCAGTCTACTCCAGATGGCAACGCCTCGGTTAACCAAGAGTGACTAGAGACGCCCTCAGAGCTGCCTACGGAGCTGGGACTGTAGTTCTTCCAAAGGATGTCAACACTGTTCCTCCTATGCCATCTGCATTGCTCTTTTCTTCCCAAATACTTCTTCCCCAGTTAGTGTAAGTAATGTCCCCAAATGCCAAGTTATAGTATTAGCACCCAAATGGATGGGGTTTCCCTATATACTCAAGATCTGTCAGGATACCCTCAAGTTAAGGGTGGCCTCCCTGCATCACATTCAACTCCTGGACTCTGTCCTCCCGAACTATGTAAGAGTATTTTTATTCCCTGTTTCCCTACTCCCAACCCAAATGCAGCCTCTCCAGCCCTGTTTTGCTGAATGCTTCCAGCAGTTTCCAAAACAAAATGAGATGTAGCCTCAGCTTGAGAAATGTTCCTCCTCCTGTACTCATGGCATTTAGTATTATTATTCACTTATTATCATTCAAAACAAATAAGAATGATAAAGCATCAGTTGGAGCCAATCCAGGACAGAAGGAACTGGAATAGCTAATAAAAATCATAGTATTCCACAAATAGAAATTATGAGAAAATGCAGAAAAACAATAGCAGAGGACATCCTGCACCTTCTCCCCAAAACGTAGATCACCTGAAATAATAGAGAATCATCATAACAATAAATGTCCCATGAAATTGACACACAGAGCACTGTTTAGGGCACCCTCAATTAAAATGTCCAAGAAATGAAATCCACATGAAGCATCCAGCACAGAGTAGGACATGATTGTCAAGTTTCCTTCCTTCTCTGGTGGCAGTCACCAGAGCTGCCTTCAAACTCTCTCAGCCAGGGGAAGTGGCCCAAATTCAGGAATTCTTCTCCCTCCACTAGAAAACATCCAATGAACCCCACATCCAGGAAATTTCACTATTCCACAAAGGGCCTTGACAGCCAATCTCAACCCGAGCAAATGTTTAAGTCTAACTTGGGAAACATCGAAACATCATGGGATACTGCAAAACACTCACATTCCAAGACTGACCTTGAGAGGAGAACATGACCGATTGGCATTTGGACGCCAGAGCAAAGGGGTTGTGAACTGCACCAGATTGAGGAGCCAATCTTTGTTCAGTTCTCCTGTGAGAACTGAAAGGCTCAGGCCCTTCACCTTGCTTCTCTTCAACCCGATTGTCCCTGATCCCTGGATTCTCCTGAGGTGACTCCTCCAGCCCCATCTGGAGAGAGCTTCATTCCTCAGAGGTCCTAACTGTGGGGTGTGGACTCCTTCACTCACAAATGTTTCACTTTACCTACATCTATTCCTAAAGAGAAAATAGGCAGACCTGAGACCTCAAGAGACGACCGACCACATCCCATGTTCCTGCTCACTCTCCTCCACATGCTCACCCATCAACCCCCACTCCAATTTGGACTTGAGGCAGGGTAGAAGGGAAAGGGAAACAGAGGAGGGGGTGAGGTGCATGCAGTTTACATTGACTTTGAAATTGGGTAAGGGACTGCAGAACCAAATCCTGTTCTTACAATAATGTCCCTAATCCTTGCATGGAATCCTTGCATGTTCTTTCATCATAGCATTTGTAACACCCAAAAAATCGTTTAAAAAATAAAAACAACCTAAGTATCTAAACACCTAACAATGAGGAACTTGCTAAGTAAATCCAAATAATTGAATACAGTGCAATAATTCAAAAGGCTGTTTGCAAAGATTTTGAGGACTAGAGGAAATGCTGATGACATAGAGTTTGGTTAAAAAAACAAAACCAGGATGCATTTGCATACAGTTTCAGTTCAGCTATATAAATCTGTAATATATACAGAGTACTGCATATCAGTTTATCTGCTAGGATCCCATCCCCTCCCCTTCTAGCTTTTTTAGGAATTTCATATACACACACACCCTCAACTCACTCACATGAAGACATACAACTAGTTGTCACAAGAGGAGCCATTATGCACAATATGTCTGGCCCCTGGCCTCAGTAGATTGGTCCAGGGTGGACATCTGACCCAAGCCAGGACAATTCTCTCCTTCCCTAGTAATTCTGGAATTGGAACTGAGGGAACCTTTCTCTTTCCAGCAGCAGAATCAGTAGCTAGAGTGCCTAGTGACTGCAGATGTAGGCCCATGTGTGCTGCCCTGTGGGCCAGAGACACTGGCAGCAGAATCAGAGAGAGCAGCTCAGAGAAGAGGCAGATACAGAGAGGAGGAAACAAGAGTCCAGAGGGAAAATCCTGACAGTACATGAATCCCCGGGCCTCACTATTCCTGAGGCCCAGCCACATTTCTGCCCTTGTGACCCATGACACTGACAACCCTAAGTCCTGATAAGTTCTTTTTCTAAGTCCTTTGAATTGGATTTCTGTCATTTGTAACCAAAAGAATACTAGCATACGTACTGCCTCAAATGCCCAATTACCCACACACCTATATTACTATTGCCCCAAAATATTATTGGGGAAGGAGTGTCTGATTGCAAGTGATTTCTTTTGCTTTTGGGAATTTATATTACAAACATTTTTATCATCTGATGTCAGTATTCATCTCCAAATCTACCACCTTAATTCACTTCCACACAGTATATATACTTTGCACAAGGTTGAAAGGAAATCTTTAGTTATCAGAAAATGTTTACTGACTTCGTGTGCATACTTACGTAAGTGTGTATATGTTTCTGTTTGCATGTGTGTGTTTAGTAGTAAATCTTTTTATTAGATACAGAAAACAAAAATGTGGAAAGTTTTCTAAATGTTCCCTCCCTGACATGGGTGTCTCAGACAGGCCCAAGACAGGGACCTCCATCCTCAAACCTCTCAGACTGGGCTGTGGGTTCTGCCGTTTTGACCTGGAGTTCAGACCACACCTCCCATCTAGTCATTCTGGGTCTCCACTGCCTCTGAGGGTCAGTCATTTGCATGTCTTACCAGAAAGGCAGGGCAGGACAACTGCTGTCATCTGTCTACATGGTGTAACCACTTCTCTTTCTTCCCTTGTTCCTCAAAACCACTGCCATTTTGGCCTCTTTTGGGGTTTTGTCCTTTCTGCCCCATGATGCCCAGAGCAATCCCTCTTTTCTCCAGAGAATCAGAACCCTTGGCTGGCACACCCCCTGGTGGTGGCCTAATGAATCCCCCTCAATTGCTATAGGGTATGACCCCCCGGGTGTCTCAAAAGTGTGTTCCGTTGGACCCCAGTCCTGCAGAAAAATAGCAGAGATGAAAAGTCAAATTTCAAAACACTAGGATAAATAAAATTAGTCAGTTTGCATTTTTGGTGGACTCCTTCAAGCCTTTAATGATATTGTAAATCAATAAGACTTCAGCACCCAGTGGATTTCAGATTTATTTGATCAAACTTTGGGGAAATAACTAATGGCTATTATTTATAGAGCATGTACCATCAATCATAATATTCCTATTTGTAGATGGAGACACAGAGGCTTAAAGAGATCAAGAAAGTGGCTTCCTTTGGGTTGCTAGGACCCAGAAGTTCACATTCTTCGTGATCACAAGCTCCTAGCTTTATGTTTGTTCCAGGATGCTATTCTGCAAATTTCACTTCTGCACATCACTCTTCTTGGTCTCCATATTACAGTCACATCTCTGTGAAACAGGAACAACGAGGACTCAGAGAAGAGAGAGGGCTCCCTCACTGCCCTGGGGAAGTTTCTGCTTGCCCGGAGGAGAAAGGGAGGGTCAAGGTCACAGTACCACAAAATCCTCTTGCAATCTCAGCAAAGGGGGCACAGTCAGGAACCCAAAGGTAAATTTTCTAATGATATGATGGAAAATACAGTAGGCTATTTATTAAATTTATTCTAAAAGAAGCTTGATTTTTTTTGAGTCTTATATACCTGGTAGCCTGGTTTTATAAGCAATAGGATATTCAACATGCATATCTGTTTTTTCATCTGTTAAAAAATGGAGGTGATAATAACTCATGTATTTTAATGTCAAGCTGAAGGTATACAGGCTTAATTCTGACAGTATGGGTTTTTTCCTGTTGTATTTTTTTTCTTTGATGTTAAGTAACAGGAGACAATTTATTGACTCACATAACTGAAATGTTCAGCCTTCAGACACAGCTGGATCAAGGGACTCAAATGAGTCCATAATTGAACCTGAATTCATGCTACTTGTATTTTTAGAGAAAGAAAATAGAAGATGGTGCTACAAGATGTCTTAGTCCCTTGCAGATAATTACAATGGGGCTGAGTTTGAGGATTGATCCCTCCCTTCCAGCACTGGCCTTCAAGGGACCAGTGTTGAAAATCTGTGCAGGGATTTGCTTTTCCACCTGGAAAAATGTTCACGGGCACATCACTCCTCCTTCTCTGCTTCGGTGGAAGCTAGAAGAAGCTGTAAACCTTTCAAAGGCTTTGACCTAGAGTATAGAGCTGTGTGTGTGTGTGTGTGTGTGTGTGTGTGTGTGTGTGTGTGTGTGTGTGTGTGATATATGTATATGTGTAGGTGATCTATGTGTGTATATTGTTCAGCATTCACAGAGGTATCACTTTGTACTTGCAAAGGGTTTTTCATATATTTGTTTTGCAAATTTAACATTTAAAACTCCATAATTAGCCTAGAAAAAGTATACACCTTCAACATGACAACCACTGTTTAAAGCCAATCAAGCCACAGGGAGAGAGAGGAGAATATATGTGTGTATGTGTATGTGTATTTGTGTGTGTGTGCTTACACACATTTAAATTCACATTGTGTATGTGCATGTGTGTGTGTCTGCACATGCACATATAAATGGCAAATAAGGAAACTTTTAAAAAAGATAGATAGATGGATAGATAATCCCAGATTTTAATACCACCCCCAAGGTAGAACAGGTGGTGAAAATATAATAAAACATGTTGCAAGGAACTTGTCATGAATTTTAAAAACAAAAACGCCTACAGACCAAATAAACTGCTCTGACACTGGGCTAAATCTGAAGTACCCAAACTACTTTAAATGACAAAGCAGAAGTTCCCAAGAGAGGGAGTCCAATAGAAATCGTTTGAGGGCAGTTGCTGCAGAACTCACACGGAAAAGAGCTTGAATCGACAGCCAGACACAAAGTCTGCTCCCCCTTGCCATGTGGGCCACCTATAGATGTCCCCAGACCCTTGGGACTAGACCATGTGCATAGGACCAAGGAGACTGTTGGCAAAGGCTTCTGGGAGCCTCCTGCACCCACACCCCTCCTGGCTGGTAGTTGGAACATTGGATCAGATGCTGGGCTCCTGCTTGGCAACAAACACTTCCAGTGCTCTGTTGGAAGAAGGTTGGCTGAAGACGATGGCCCAGGTGGTACAGGTGAACCCCCTCTCTCAGTAGCAACCACCTTTACAGCCCCAGTTGTTCCTCCATCACAGTTACCTGCCTGACTTTATTCTTGGTCAATAGTTTAGGAAGGGCTGCACTTCCTTGGCATCCCTCCATTACCACAGAAATGCTGGGGTTACAGAGATACAAGTGTAACTTTGTTTTGCAATAAAGAAGAAATAATGTGATTTGCCCAAAATCACAAAGCTGGAATGAGAGCTGAAAATGTCTGACTCTGTCCAGTGCTGTGTCTACTACCATGTGCCCATTGAGATCAGCCAGTGAGGGGTGAGGAGGTGTTGGCATTCTGGTCCCTACCCCAGGCTCACAGGGTCAAACACCTCAAGAGGTCAGAGAAGGAGTGGACGGATGAGCATGCTACACAAAAGCCCTGGCCCCATCTTAGGACAGGCAGCTGCCTCTGGGGACCAGCAAATTGCTTCCATGGAGGAGTGACAAGTGAAGTCAAGAATCTGAATCCTTATGTGAAATGTTCTGATTTTTAAATATCCACTTGGTTGCCAACCACAACAATAACTTCTATCAAAAAACAAAAACAAAACTATTGGTCAGGTACAGAGGCTCATGCCTATGATCTTAGCTACCCAGGGGTGGAGATCAGGAGGACTGCAGTTCAAGCCCAGCCCAGGCAAAAAGTTAGCAAGACCCCATCTCAACCACAAAACCCCATCTCAAATACAAAGTTGGGCATACTAGCAGGTGTCTGTGGTCCCAGTTACAAGAAAGACACACATTGGAGACTCACAATCCATGCTGGCCCAGGGAAAAAACTTGAGACCCTACCTGAAAAAAATAAAACCAAAAGGGCTGGGAGACATGGCTCAAGTGGTAGAGTCCTGCTTAGCAAGCACAAGGCCCTGAGTTCAAACATTAGTACTGTGAAAAAAAAAATTACTGCCAGACTCAAAAACTATTAGTAACAAAAAGATGTGGAAAAATTGGAAGCCTTATGCACTGATGGCAGAATGCAAAATGGTACCGCCACAGTGGAAAACAGTATGGTGGAATTACCATGTAATCCACACTTCCTCTTCTGGGGATGTACCTGAAAGAAAAGCAGAGAATGAACAGATGTTCACACACCATGTTCAGAGCAGCACTGATCACCATAGCCCAGGGAGAAGCAGCAAGAGGACACTAACAGATGAGAATAAACAAAACGTGGCATACACATTAAATGGAGTATTATTTAATCTTAAAAAGGAAGGAAATTCTGATACGTGCCACAGTACAGATGAACCTGGAGTTCATCCTTAGTTCATGCTAAGTGAAAGAAGCCAGTCACAAAAGGACTGTGTGATTCCACTCATCTGTGGTTCCTGCTGTAGGAGAATCAGTGGAGACAGGAAGTAGAAAGCTGGTTGCCAAGGGATTAGGGTGGAGGAGAATGGGGAGTTGTTTAGTGTGTATCATTACAGTTCTGAAAGAAGGAAGATTTCTGGATACTGACTGCACAACAATATTTCAATATTTAACACTACTGAACTGTATGTGAACTAAAATGGTTAAATTTCTTGCTATGTGTATTTTTTACAATTTAAAATTTTAAATATAGTAAGTATAAGGCCCTGAATTCAAACTCTAGTACTACCCACCAGAAATAAAATCTTATTGTATATGATAAATATAATCCGCCAGGCATGGTGGTACACACCCAGAATCCTAGCATTAGGGATACTGAGATGAGATTGAAAGTTCAAGGTCAGCCTGAGCTATATAGCAAGACCCTGTCTCAAAAAAATTTTTACTAAACTCTATGAATGTAACAAACTCATCTGCATACTGCCCCAGGGCATGGTTTGAATTTTCTGCCCCATTCAGACACTCAGTGCCCGTGCCCCATACCACTACCACCAAAGCCAAGATGTAACCCACTGAAAGAAAGCCAGACTAGAGGCACAGAGAGAGCCGACAAACCTCAGTTTGAATCCCAGCTCTGGTCTTGCTAGACGTATGACCATCAACAAGTCATTTAATCAGTCTGACCCTTGGTTTTCTCATCTATTGAATGGGCTACCAATGCCTCCCTAGTTTCCTCAGCCCTCTTGGGGCTCTGGCTTGATGAAATTGAGTTGACCTCCAATGCCTTTCTATACCTCCATTGCTCTTCTATTCAAAACTATTACGATATCTCTTCCTGTACTGCAATGAAATCATTTCTTGCCCCATGACACATGGGGTGCATCTCATAGATTAGCCTTGGCCATCTTTGTACTCCCCAAAATGAGAGACTAAGCACATAAACATTATTACATCACATCAGTTACTATGAAGTACTAAGGAGACCAACAAAAAAAGCATTGATATTAAAGAAGCCACACTCTAGTGGAGGAGGCAGGAGACGTGCAAAACAACCCGAGACCTGGATGAGGTCCCAAGTGTTCTCACTTAGCCAGAGCCTATGGTCCCAACTGCCTCAAGATGGGGGTCACATAAGAAGACAAGAGTCCTTGTCTTTTTTCACAGCTTGTCTTGGTCTTTGCCACAGTTACAATGTTCACTCTGAAACTATGCTGAAACTCAGTCCTCACGCAGGGCCATGCATGGTGGCGCACACAGGAGATGGAGGTAGAAGGATCGCAGTCCAAGGCCAACCCAGGAAGAGACTCTATCTGAAAAATAAACTAAAGAAAAATTGGCTGGAGATGTAGCTCAAGTGGTACAGGGCTTGCCTAGCAAGCACAAGGCCCTGAATTCAAACCCCAATACCATCTCCCTCCCCCTAAAAAAAGAAGACCCTCACTAGGTACTGAGTAGATGCTTCCAGAATCATGAGCCAAATAAACTTTCTACTCTATAAATTACTGTCTCAGGTATTTTGTTACAACCCCAGAGGTAAGCAACTCATCTAACTCATCTGCTCATACACCAACTGCCACGTCCATAGCACAATCACCATAGTGAGGAGAGCACAATGAGGACAGCTCTGCTAGGCAGGATTAGTCACTGTCCTGCACACTGGTCAGAGGGGTGGAGGGTGTGCAGGATGCATCACCCCACTTGTGAAGCCAGGAGGTCTGACGTTCATGTATCACTCACTTACCCCCAAGTCAGGCACTCAGTTCTCACCCCTGACTAAATGTCATCAGGTCGCAGGTTTGTGCTTACCCTTGGAGGTTCCCTTCCCATCCTGCCAGTTGCACCAGCTGCCTAGGGAACCACAACTGAGAAAGCCTGGCAATTATCCAGTTAATTCGTTCAGTGGAGACAGCCAAACAAATATTCTAGGCCCAGAACGTCCAGATCAGCAGTCTACATGGACCACATGTCACTTCACTGACACCACACTGGCTCATCCATGAAGAATGGGTTTCCCTAAGAATCACATCCCAGTATCTCAGCATCCCAGGCTGTATGGGTCT
Organism: Castor canadensis; assembly: GCF_047511655.1. NCBI lineage: Eukaryota > Metazoa > Chordata > Mammalia > Rodentia > Castoridae > Castor > Castor canadensis. The sequence goes on from NC_133396.1 coordinate 120,322,639, forward strand.
TCTGTAGAACTGTAAGGATGACCACGTTTCTCTGTAACACCCATTCTATTCTCTTCCTATTCTCTTCTCACCCCAGGCATCTCCATCCCAACCCCAGGGGTTTGGCCACACAGGGCTAGGGTCTTTGGCAGCTGTCAGTGGTTGGAGCATTCTGTGCCTATCCCCTACTCTGAGTGTTTGAATTTGATTAAGAAGAATGTAAGGGAATAAAAGTAGAGTGGTAGAATGTCAGGAACCCAACAAGCTAGGGTGCAGGAAGTTGCTACAATTTGGATCTTAAATTTTCCCCAAAGGCCCATGTGTTGACAGCTTGGTTGCCAGTCCTAACACTCTTGAGAGGTAGGGAAACCCTCAAGAGGCGGGGCCAGGTGTAATGAAGTTAGGTCACAGGAACATATGCCTGAAGGGGATACTGGGACCCCAACCTCTTTTACTCTCTTTGCTTTCTGGCCACTGTGATGTGTGCACAGAGCTCCTCTGCTATGTACTCCAACCATGATGTACTGTAGCCCAAAGCTACAGGACCAAACAATCACAAACTGAAACCTCTGAATTTGTTTACACCTCACCAAAAAAAAAAAACCCACCTATTCCCTTATTAAATTAATTGTCTCAGGTATTTCATTACAATAACAGAAACCTGACTAACACGGTACAGGAAAAAATGTCTTGCTCATACCATATATAACTAAACTGTACCGTCTTAGAGGTTGCCCACTTCTTACCTCCCTAAACACACTCATATCAGGCCATTCCCTCTTCCTAGAGGATAATGAACCACTTCCACTGTGTGACAAAAGAAAAATTTTACAATCTACTCCCAGACCACATCAATCAATTAAGATCAAGTTTGTTGAATAAACAGAAAATATAAAATCTCAAACTTAAAGGCACAAGCTTAGTCTCTAACCAAAAAAAAAAGTTACAAGCAGATGATCCACAACTGGAAGATGACATCTAAATCTTTCAGCATGGCGGGCACTGCCTTACTTCCTGCTTGGGTGTTGGTTTTGGAGTCACAAGAAGGCTTCTTTTATCTCACAGCACAAACTCCAGCCATGCTTCAGATGACAGAATTGTCTATGAACTCGGCAGAGAGTGCCTCTAAGCAAAGACTATTTCTCCCACATCTGTCCTCAGATTGGCTGACTCTCTTCTGTAGGACTTTGTTAGAAATAGCAAGAAAAAGACAGCCAGAGATGCTCAAAGGTTTTTCTGCCATTCCCCCCAGTGTCCACTTTGGTCAATTTGTGTTTTGCTTTCACAGTAAGCACAGGCAACAGTTCAGTCAAATGCTCTAACAAGGTGCCATGAAAGTCACCAATTTCAAGGTTATAAAATCTTGAGCTATAAACATATGCTTTGCCACCTCCTCCACTCAGTCAGTGTCACTTTTTTTTTTTTTTTGGTAGTACTGGGTTTGAACTTAAGGCCTCATGCTTAGTAGGCAGGTGCTCTACCAGGTGAGCCATTATGAAGTGTGTTTCTATCAACAACACTCTTCCAAGTACCAAGCTGTCTGTTAAAGGGAGTTCAGCTGCTAGAACTTTAACACCGGGAATGATTCTCTCATGTACAAGAAGCTAAGCTAAACTGGATCTAGGTCCCTTCTGTCTTTGTCCTCAACATCCACACAACATAAAACTCTCATTGTTAAGGCCCCCTGGTGACCCAGATGATTGCTGGAAATGACAGAGTCTAACTGCAAGAAATGCCAGGACACGTGGCCTTTCACCTGAGCGCATCACCACGGTGAGTACCACCAGGACCCTGGTGGAAGAGCAGCCTGGCACAAATTACTACTTGTTTTTGTTCAAGGCTTCTCAGTCAAGGCTCAGCTCATTTACTAAAACTTGTGTGTCCAGCATAATCTCTCTTGTGGATTAGGAGGGCCACACAGAATACTTAGTACACTAAATAATCACTAAAATCCACACCTGGTTTTAGAGTAAGAGGATTCTAACTTAGACCTTCCATAACCTGTTCTACTCAGATGATCCTTGACTTATGATAGGGTTATGCCCTGGCAAACTCATTGTAAATTGAAAATATCAAAAGTCAAACCCATGATACATGGAGGACCGTCTATATTTATTTCTTTTTGCCAGTACTGGGCATTTAACTCAGGGCCTGTGCTTGCTAGGCAAGTGTTCTACCACTTGAGACACATCAAAGTCCCTTTGCTTTGTTTAGTTTGTTGTGCTTTTGCCCAGGCCAGCCTCGAACTCTGATCCTCCTGCCTCTGCCTTCCAAGTTGTTAGGATTACAGACATAAGCCACTGCACTTGGCCCATGTGCACTTTTGAAGGTGTGTTCTCCTCTACCTTCCTCACACCAGCTAGTATTTCAATCAGGATTCTACATGCCTTTGAACCACACTAGTCCACAAATAGTCTAAGAACCACTGCAAATCAACTGTGTCACAGAGCACGGTGCTTAGTTTTGTTCATAGCAATACTTTCTCAATGACGGAACCAGCCCATTCTGTGGTGAGCTCATAGACCAGTGCTAACTGAGCAGCTCTGATAAGAGGCTGACATTTTGACCCCAGTGGAATGCAAGGGAGGCTCTTGAACACATGGGTGACTTCATAGCACAGTCACCATGGTCATCAAAACCAAGTTTGAAAAGATGGGGATTCTCAAGTCAAATGGACTTTGGCCTTGTACAAAAAGGAGCCTGCTGGGCGCAGGTGGCTCACATTTGTAATCTAACAATTTGGGAGGTTGAGATCAGGAGGATTGTGGATGGAGGCCAGCCCAGGCAAATAGTTCATGAGATCCCCATCTCCAAAATAGCCAGAACAAAATGGACTGGAGATATGGTTTAAGCACAAATCCCTGAGTTCAAAACCCAGTCTCACCAAAAAAAAAAAAAAAAGAAAGAAAAAAGGAGTCAAAGCACTGGTCAGAATGGGACTTAGTAGTGTATGAGATGACATAAAGTTCTTAGTCAATGGCAACTTAATAAAATGAAGCATTGTAATGTGGTCACCCAAAAAGTACATGTGAACTTAGGCCACATCAGCAAAACCATTGAATTCAAAACGTAGGAGGTGATGCTCCTACTTTTCTCTGTACTAGTGGAAACACAAATGGATTATGGTGTCCAGTGGAGGGCATGCTCTTTAGGAGGGGTGCTGAATTCTGGAACTTAGGCCCAGGACAGCCACCAGGATGGTGAAAAGACTTAAAACCACAGAATATAGAATCATCAGAGGAGCTGTTGATGTTTATCCTTGTGAGAAGGCCTGAAAACCATGATCACTGTTTCCAGCTCTTCAGAGAGCTCTCCTGTGAAGAAGAGACTTACCTTGTTCTGGAAAATGCAAAGGCACAGAACCAGAACCAACTGATGGGAGATACAGAGTGACAGATTTCAGCTCAGGAGCAGTCAGAAATTTCTGACAGGAGGGGGTGGGGGCAGGGGGCAGAAATGGCCCAAGCTTTGTATGCACATATGAATAATAAAACAATAAAAAATAAATAAATAAAATAAAAATATATATATAAAAAAAAAAGAAAGAAATTTCTGACAACCAGAAGTGTACAAAGATGAGCAAGCTATCTTGGAAGGCCAGGAACTTGGCCCCTGGCTGGACAGGCTCCTGAAAGTACAGTGCAGAGCAAACTCAAGGCTCAGATGGCAGTGGGACTTAAACCTCCTATGGTTGTGTGGCTGGGGTGGCCTATGGTTCACAGAGCCCTCTCCCATTCCTTGAGTCTACAACACTTTGGGGGCATTCAAATGCATTATAAGCAAGAAAATGTCACTGAGTTAGTCCAAGTCAAGGCCTACCCCAGGTTACCCGATCCCTACCCACCCCTCAGTGGGAGAGTCCCATGAGAACTCTCCCTTCTTAGTGAAAGGGAAGTGAGGTGTAGGGGATCCTCCCAGAGGACAGCTGAGGAAGTCCACACTAGCTCCCAGTGGCCCCTGCATCCTTCTCCAGAGACTAATGTCACTCCAAGAGGCTCAGCTGCAAGTTCTTTCCCTCAGTTAGGGACAGAGGCTCTCAACAGATGTCAGCAAACAGCAACCCGTGGGCCAAATCTGGCCTGCCACCTGCTTATGTAAATAAAGTTTTATTGGAACACAGCCTCACCCATTCATTTCATATTGTCTATGGCTGTTTTCCTTCTGGGCAGCCAGAGTCCGATCGTTACAGCAAAGGGCGTATGGCTGACAAAGCCTGCCATATTTACTCTCTGGCCCTTCACAGAAGAAGTTTGCTGACTCTGCTGAGTGAGATCAGAGTACAGTATGGATACTGGCTCGTGCTTTCTATTGCAAAAGTGAGGAAAATCTTCAAGGCCGGGGACCCCATCTGGAAAGCAAAATTCCTTTCATGGCATTTCCCAGTGCAAGAGGCAGGGTCCCAAGAGTTTTATAGACCAAAAGTTTTTTTATCTTGGGTTTTTCTATACCACTGCCCTAAGGAACAGCTATCATGACAATTTAAAACATTTATAATAAAGCAATTGTTCCACCACTGTGCACATTTTTAATAAGCACAGAAATACACCACAGCACAGTTACAGAAAAGAGCAGTGCAATTCTATGAATCAGTATTAGAACCTAATTAGCCACGGAGCCCAGGCTGATAACAGCTTATCATACCTTTCAGCCCAAAGAAAGCTCAGGTGGAAGGGAGAGAGAGAGAAAGAAGAGAGAATAAATAGCTAATTATGATAAACCGGTTTCCTTGGTAACTCTGTTTGTAACTGCAATGATGCTGCCATATTTTTAAGGATAAACACAATGGTTTGATGTGAGATTACACAATGCATACTGTCTAGATGCTGGTTCCACTCTGGCAAAGGTGATGCCAGATACAAATTTGAAATTTTGTCAGGCTAGGAAAATCAGAGAAGCTTTCTCTAACCCCTACCTCGAACATACATCTCTTATTACTTTATCCTCTGACCAAAGAGCTCAGAGTATAGAAACAGTTGTGGAGCTCAACGAATCTTCCGTGCCATTCAGCCCTCACAGTTTTAGTGGCAGCATTTACTGTTTCCCAGCTGGGTAGCTCTAGGTCATCCCTTTGACCAGCCCTGTGGCTTAAGGAGGGACACACAGTGAACAGCGCAGAAGGCGGGCCCACCCACTAGCTGTCAGCCATCAGAGTAAGCCTTGGAGCCACCAAACTATCTTGTGACATCCATTCTTCTGTCCCATCTTTCAAGTATATCAGCACCTGAGTTTGTAAGAATGACATTTTTTAAATATTTGGGACAGTGGGCTTAGAGAACTATGGCCCACTGCCTTTATCTTTGTAAATAAAGTTTTATTGACGCATGGACACACCATTCATTTATGTGTTATCTATGGTTGACTTCCTGCTACAGCAGAATTGAACAGGAGAGATAGACTGTACACAAAACCTGAAATATTTACTATCTATGGCCCTTTGTTGAAAAGGTTTGCTGAGCCCTTAACACCCATGTTCTGAATCCACCCATGCTTTGACTTCTTCTCATAGAGGCCTCCTTCATTGGCTAGAAGAAGCAATGTGAAACCATTTTGGCCAGTAAGATATAAGGAGGAGTTCCAAAGAGACTTTCCCACCCTCAATCCCCTCTCCAGAAAAGGGGAAAGCCCAAAGAATAAAACTATGTTGTTCTTTCCCTTTCTCCCTTCCCCCTTCTCTGCCAGGTCCCTTCTGCTTGGAACATGGACACAACACCCGGAGATGCAGCAGCCATCTTGCAGATATGAAGACAGAGCCTTCCTAATGATGGAAGCTGGAAGGAGCTGGTTCTTACTGGCATTCTTGAACAGGTGCCTGGCACTGGACTCTGTTCTACATACTTCCACGTTTCTTGTGATATGAAAAGAACCAACCTCTTCCTCATTAAGCCATTCTGGCAGGATTTTCAGCGACTCACAGTGAGACTGAATCCTAACTGCTCAAGGGGAAAAGTCGGAACCGAACAAGTTGGAGGGTGATGCAAAGGCAGAGCAGGGGCCAAAGGAAAAGTGAGAGAGAGATTAGCCACCCACCAAGGAAACAAACTTGTGCCCCTGGTAAACCAAAAGGTCAAGAGGATGAAATGCGAGTCTCAGAGGCAGACTACAGTTTAATGTGACCCAATGCCATGATGACCTAATGGAGAAGAGAGAGAGAGTGAGTGAGATTGAGAGAGAGAGATTAAATTTTAAGGAATTGGCTCAATTAGGGAGACTGGCAAGGCCCTGTTTGGCTAACAAGCTATAGACCCACAATGAAGCTTGTGTCTGCTGCAGAATTTCCTCCTCCTTGACACAGTCCATCTTTTTGTTCTATTAAGGCCTTCAACTGATTAGATGAAACCCACCCACCTGGTGAAAAATAATCTACTTTGGTCCAAGTCTACCGATTTCAATGTTAATCTCATCCAAAACACCCTCACAGAAACATCCAGAATAATGTTCAACCACATATCTGGGTAATATGGCTCAGCCAAGCTGTCACATAAAATCACAATCCAGTTGTGCCCACCAAGAGTTAACCACATACGTGATCTCCTTTTTCTGCCTGTTCACATGTTCACCTTTGGCATGGCAGCTGAGTGTAGTAGGAAAGAGTGCAGCCTGGAGCCAGAAGGACTAGCATCTACCATATCTGCCTGTGTGGCTTTGAGTAGCTTACTTAATTTCTCTGTGTTTCAGTGTCTTCATCTATAAGAGGAAAAGAGCTCTAAGACCTGGCTTATAGAATTCCTATGGCAAATAGATGAGTTAAAGCATTTGATATATGGCAGTGACCTGAAATCATCTTATAGCTGGAAATGGAAGACACTAGGCAGCTCCAGTCATGGCGTCAAGAAAGAGTGCACAAGGTGTCTTGGAAGTCTCCATGAAGTTCTTCCAAGCACAGCAGAGCACCTCAGCTCCATATTCCAATAAACGTTAGAAAATTCGACAAACGTCTGGATGCCCAGGCCCTTCCTCCCCTCTGCAGCACTCCTCCCCCTGTGCAAATGGCTCTCCTTGAACCCATCTCCCATCCAGGCCTCAAACCATCACATACAGCAAGCCAGGGAGGACAAGCAGACACAGAAGTTCAGCAAAGGTCTCCCAATAATTTACCATCTATTAGTCATTTGGTGCAAGTTCCAAACACACACAGAGGCCCTCATGCCTGCAGATGCACGGTGGAGAGTCACCCATTGCTACTCACAGGCCAGACATACCCACACCCACAGAGCAGCCACAAAGATCCCGTGGTCAGCTTTCTCCGAGATAAACATGTACCTCATCAGAGGGACGGCCTCCCTCCTGGAGCCACGTGAGTGATAAGAATGACCAAAGTTACTGACTACAACAAAGCTGTGACTGTTACACCCAGTTCCACACTGCCTCCTTCACCTGCACCTCACAGAACCCCAGGAGGAGGGCACAGCACACGGGAGCTGGCCGGTTGTTGGTGACTCCAACCCCAGTCCTGAGCCTGACTCATCCTTCTCCCTACTGTGCTCGTGCCTACAGCAGAGCCAACCGGCCCAGGTTCCCCAACTCCTGGAGGGTGAATAATGCCAGGCACAATCCCCTAGATGTGCGCTTTCTTTGGCTTCCATCACTTAAGTAAGTCAGACCTGGGGTGGCCCAGGCAGAAGGACACTGTGGCCAGACAAGGAACCAGAACCAGTGCTCCACCCCGGTCAGCACCCCTGGCTATCAGACCTTGACTGCATCACCCAAACCCAACTGGTCCCCTTGGTGGTTCACCCACAAGATGAAAGCTCTGCAAGGATTCTACCTCTAAGTGCTTTCTAGCTTAGTGTTTTGTTTCTGTGATGCCCAGAACTCTTCTCCAACTTGCCAGTGGTTCCACCATCCTCCCCTTCTCCTCCTCCTGGTGCATCTTGGGAGGCCCCACACCAGCTAGACTGCAGTGGGCCCAAGGCTACAGGAAAGCCTGGCAGGAGGAAAGGCACTGATCAATAAGGGCTCCAAGCGGCCATGAGGGCCTAGTCACAGCAGGTGCTGCCTAAGCGTCACCTGAGCAGCTGGTTTGAAGATTTGTACCTTGGATCTCTCTGGAGCTGAGTTTTAACAATCATCCTTGGTGATCATGTTGCATGACAGGCTGAGAGGACTGCTTTCTGTCCCTCCCTCCTTGTCCTATTACTTACAACAGCCCTAGAGACCATAGTCAGAGCTGCCAATAGCCACAAGCACACACACACACACACACACACACACACACACACACACACACACACAAAATATGGTCAATGTCATCCCCAAGTCTAAGAAACAAGATATTGGCAGCTCCATTCCTAAAGAAAGGCTCTGAGAACATCTTCCTCAGGCTCTCTGAGTTCCTGAAAGCAGGCCACCCAGATGGTGTTGATGGGTTTGGGGACAGTGGCTTCTGGTGTAGTGATGGAGTGAAAGAAGAAAACACATGTGACTGTGATGTTGTCCAGAGGCAAGTGTTACCTGGATCACTGAAGTGGATGAGTGACCTTTGAAAGCTCCTTTCAACCCTGGGGATCCAGGACGCTGAGCAAGCCAGGCTGTTAATAAGAGGGGAAAAGGAAGTTCCAGCTTATCTACAGAGCCCAGGATGACCCCTGGAGCTCTGTGCTGTCCTTTCTTCACCAGGCATCACCCCCACTATCGACCAGGTGTTGGCCGTCTTCTGGCTTCCCTGGAGAGAAGGCTCTGAGAATTCAGGGAACTTGTCTGTCTCATTTGCAGCTCCATCCCAGCTCCTAGCCCAGGGCTGCATATAATAATAAGGACTGATGTGTTGAACATTTACCCTTGGTATCTGCTGGATTGTCGTTCCCAGGAGACAGCCACTGAGGGAAGAAACCACAAATGTTCACGATGTAGAGTTCAGTACTCTTAAAATTACTTAAATTTACCTATTCTGCATGTATATAGGTCCGAGCATCCATAACTTGAAACCACACGGAGTAGGTCACATTACTGTCACAAAATCACTGCCATATACACTAATACTGCTCCCCCCAAACTAGATCTTAGTGCATGCTTTTTATCTCAAATTCTGTGGAGCCTTCATTAATTTTACCCATAATGCCACTTCTGCTCAAGACATGCTGCCTTGCAACAAATCTAAATTGTTTATTTATCACTTAAATTAAGCACTGTATATGCCCTGCGGGGCTTGGGTAGATTATCATAAGTTTTACCTTGCTTTTGGAGTACCATTTACTTTTGGGGAGGCAGATTGTCACAAAATTATGGGCAGGGAAACACTCAGCAGATCACATGACTTAAACACAACTGTCTGTAATGTGTCCCTGACTGAGAGCTTCTCCTCACCAACTAAGCTGCAGACTGCACACACTGGAATTTAAGATTTTTATTTTTGAAACTTCATATTTCTTATTTATTGACCACTCTTGGTCGAAACTCGATGTAGTAAGTCTGGAATAAGCCAGGCATACTGTTTGTGCTGAACATTTCACTCATGTTATCTCACTTAATCCACACAACAACCTCATGAGATAAATGCCCTCATAAGACCCATCTTACAGATGAGCAAACTGAGGCTGAAAACTAAGTAACTACTCAGCGTCACACAGCCAGTCAGGAGCAGAAACAGAAATGGGCCTAAGAGTCTGCCTCTCAAGACCTCCACTCTTAAATATTGAGCCATACTGGCACATGCTGGGTACTCCCGAAAATATCTGTGCACAGTACATGAGTTGAGCTGAGTGTCAAACAAAACACCTAATCGAGGAAAACAGACACCTGTTTCCAAGTATCAGTTCTCAGAAATCCTGGGATCCCTCTACTCAGCCCCATCCCACACTAGCAAAATGAACAGTTGTGATTATGTGTACTTGGTGACTGCTTTCAAATGAAAAAAACCCACCAAAACGTTTTTCTATTCACATGGCCTTCATCTAATGTCATTCAGAACCTATGCTTCCAGACAGTGGCCATTTTCAAGGCAAAGAATTCCACAGATCCTCTCTGCCAGACAAATCACGCCATCTTGCATTGGCTCCAAAGCTACCCTCAGTGAATTCCGAAAATCACTGCATATTTGCAATATTTCAGGATTTGGTTAGCAATTAATGTTTTGTGCTTTATATACTCTATCCATGTCGCCATTCAACAGTTAGCTTTTTATGATGACAAATCCCCACTTCTAAATTCATTTCATATGATTCTCCTATAACTTGATAACATCAAAAATGTTCAAAACTTGGTCCTATATTTCTATTTCTAAGAATTGATCTTTGTGAAACAGTCAGAGGTACCTGTGAAGATATGGGTAGAAAATATTTCATTATAGCATCAATTTTAAAAGTAAATATGGAGCTCTGCCTAGTAGCACAGACCTATAAGTCCAGCACTTGGGAGGCAAAGTCAGGGAGATCGTGAGTACATAGGCCAGCCCTGGCTACATAGTAAGGCTCTATTATAAAACAACATCAAAATAGGTAATATGCTCTCAATTAAATATAATTCAAATATAAACTAAGTATAAATAATATAGAAGTAGTCTAATACATTTTAGACCTATCAACTGCCATATTATAAAGTCATTAAGATACTACAAAAAAAATTAGCCAGGTATAGTGATTCACACCTGTAATTCCAGCTACTCAGAAGGAGGAAACAGGAGGCTAGAGATTCCAGGTCATCCCAGGCAAAATTAGCATGAGATGTTGTCTGAAAAACAAACTAAAAAAGCATAAAGGACTGGAGGGGGGGTGGGTGGGGAGAAGGCATGGCTCAAGTAGTACAGCACTTGCCTTACAAGTGAAAAACCCTGAGTTCAATCCCCAGTACCATAAAAAAAAGTTGCAAAAAATTTAATGACAAGGTAACAAAGTGAATAGGATACAATATATGTACCAAATAATATATGCAAAATTTTATAAATTTATGTGTGTGAATGCATACACACACTCATATGTGACAGCAATTGTGTTGTCTGTGTGCTTGTGTCCATAGAAAAAAGACTGAAAGGAAGGACAGATGTTAGACACTGATACTCAGGGTGCTAGGATAATGTATAATTTTATTTTCTTTTTGTCTTCAGTTTCCAAGTTTTCTATAGTGAATACGAATTACTTTTATGAACTGAAAATAGAATTGTTTGTGAAGCCCCATCCAACTCTTTAATGAACTCAGCTACCCTGTCTTGGCTCCTCTCCAGCTCCATCACTCTGTCCTTTAGGGGCCATAGCCAATGTGGCACAGAGTTTTCCAGGTGTCCACTTTGGGGACATCTGATTTCTCATGCTCCCAGGAGTAGTGCTCCCTCCCTCGTGCTATCCCCCTTGTCCCCCTCTCTCACACACATGCACATTTCCACATCCCCGTAAGTGTCCATTCTGTCTGCCAGAACCCTGTACCTGCCCCTGTGCAGAGAAAAGACAGTTCAGTAGGAAACGGTCACATCGTCCCCCAGCTGCACACACATATGATGAAACTAGGTTGGGTCTAGTCGTAAAGCTGCAAGATTGGTCTCTTATTTGCCTTCCATCTACATGTGACCTGAGACGTGCCTGGCTTTAATGAGAGACAGACAGACAGGAGTACAACTTTCTCAGTTAAAATGCCATTCCCAACCTTCTGCAAGGGGACAGAATTCAGAGTCAGTCTGAGCCAGGCAGAATGAAGTGAAACTCCGTCCCTTACCTTCTTCCGTGAAGTCTAAATCCACAACTCCCAAGGTGTCCACTTCCCAAACCCCTGGGGACTTTTCAGAGACCCAAGGGCCAGCCAGGGATTGATGAAACAGGATACAAGGAGACCCTGAAGCAGAATCATGGCCTGCAGTATGAAAGTAGCAGAACAAAGATTTCATCCCATGCCTTACTGGTCAGAATTAGGACACATGCCTTTCCCCAAACCATGAGGACAAAGAATAGGGCAGTTCTCCTGTGCGTACTATCACGGCCTCTCTGTGGTTTCATCTGGGCTCCCTGGAACTAGCAAAGAACTCACCCAGGATGCTTAAGAAAATGTTCAGTCTCTGGAGCTCTTCCTCGGAAATATTGACTCAGAATCTCTTGGGCCCAGAAATGTACATTTTGATAGAGTCCCTAGGTGACTCTCATGTTCAAGTGACTTTGAAAATATTTAAATACAGGCTGGGCACTGTGGTTCGTATCTGTAATCTTGGCTACTTGGGAGATAAGAGGATCATGGTCCAAGGCCAACCTGAGAGAAAAAAGCAAGAGACCCTATCTGGAAAATAAGGAAAGCAAAAAAGGGCTGGGGGATGTGGCTCAGTGGTGGTGGTGAACTCAGGCACAAAGCCATGAGTTCAAATTCCAGTGTTGCAAAAACAACAACATCCACAGTCCCTATGGAGCCTGAGGACATGTCCTTAGTGCCTTCCAATAAGCCTTGACAAACAGCTCCTACCTTCTACCTTCCTTCCTCATGCCCTCCCTCATTCCAGCTACATGGCCCTCTAGAACGTTCCCATCAGGTTTCCATCTCAGGCCTCCACGTTTACGTTCCTAGATGGACTGGTTGCCAGCCCCCTAAGATGGCCATGTTCTATCACCATAAAGGGTAATGTGTCCTGTTCCATGACAAGCAGGACTTAGCAGACGGGATTAAGCCACATCCACCTTTTTATCTTCCCCATTTCCTAACTCCTACAAGATTAATAAAGTTTTTATGCTCCTTTACTTTTCTTCTATCCAATGGAAAACTGGAATTTTCTTTATATTATTATTCCAAGTTTGGAGATGTGGCTTAAATGGTAGAGCACCTGCTTAGAGGCCCTGAGTTCAAACTCCAGTAGTGCCAAAAAGTGATAATAAATAAGTTTATTATTTTAATTACCCAGACATTTTAATATACATAAATATCTTTTCCTAATTCTAAAGTTATTTAATATCTCTAATCTCCTCCAAAATAAATCATGATCTATTGATTTCTTTAAAATCAATGGCAAATTTTCTTGTGGCATCTTGGTTTCACTTTGTTTGGAAGAGGTAGCACTGAGGTTTGAACTCAGGGCCTCGTTCTTGCAAGGCAGGAGCTCTGCCACTTCAAACACACACCCAGCCCCTTTTGGCACATCTTTGTGAAATAAAGAAAAACAAGTTTTTTTTTGCAATAATTATTCTTATTACCCATCAATGTTAATGTCATTTTTCACCTCCTATTTTGCATCCAACTCCTATGTTAGAATCACTTTTCTTCTTTGAAGTACATGTACTACTTTATTTTGGAAAGGCCTTTGAAGGTTAATTCTTTGGTTTTCCATACATGTGAGAAGAGATAAATAGAAAGATAGATAGGTAGATAGGTAGGTAGGTAGATAGATAGATAGATAGATAGATCACACACATACACACACACATATATATCATCTCAAATCTCAAATATTGTGGGCTTTGACTATGGAATCTGGAATCTGGGTCAGTAACTATTGCCTCTCAACACTGAAGCAGTTCCTTTGTTTTCTAGTGTTTGCTGTTAATTATGAAAAATTTATTATCCCTGTATTTGTCACTCCTGATAAACTTGGTGAGAAAGGACAAGGCAATCTGGATTCAGACCAAGAACCCCGAAAGAAGTTTGCAAGCCAGCTCTGCTCCATGTGTCTCTCATCCTCTTCCTCAGACTAGCAGGAAACCCTGAAGACAAGGACATGTTCGTTTCATGGGAATGAAAAAAAAACACAAGAGTGCCAATAAGTCTGTAAAATCATGCTACATATGTACACAGGGGGTTCATGTTAAATAGTATCATGCCATAATACTGTAGTCCCATTTTTCATTCATTCTGTATTACAGGCATTATACTTTGTCAGCACACGTAGGTTCTAGTTCATACAGTTAAAAAATGGAGAAAATCAGCTTAAATAAAAGAAAAGTAAAATAGTAATTTTTTCTTTTTTTTTGGTGGGACTGGAGTTGGAACTCAGGGTTTTGCGCTTGCAAAGCAGGCACTCTATCACTTGAGCCACACCTCCAGTCCATTTTGCTCAGTTATTTTGGAGATAGAGTCTCTCTATTTGCCCAGGCTTGCCTTGAAGCATGATCCTCCCAATCTCAGCCTCCCAAGTAGCTAGGATTACCCACGTGAGCCCCCGGTGCACAGCTTTTAAAAATACTGACTAGATGAATGGAAAGGCTGGCAATGGGTTGCTTTATTTTAGGATAGATGAGTGAAAGCATTGAATCAGGCTGGTCCTGATACAAGCCATATTAAAGGATGACTTCACTCTGAGGCACACTAAGATCCTAACATAACTCCACACAGACACTCACATTTCTTAAGAGAACAGCTCTCTATATGTCACACACTACTGTTGCTTACCACTCTAAAGGGAGTATATTTGATATTCTTATAAGAGTTCAGGCAACTCATATGTAAATCTGTTCAATATAAACTGATGTGTGAATTCCAAGTAATCAGAATATGACTGGAGGAGATGTCAGGCAATGGCAGCATCGCATCAGATAGAGCATGTAGCTTCTCTTTTGAACATCTTCGAAGGCCACCATTTGTCTGGTGGGTCAGCTGGAATCAAACTTGTCCCTTATTTTCACACCTCACATAAGCAGGAAAAGCCACCTGGAAAGGTAGAAGAAAATGGAGAGCAAGAGAGAAACTCTGCCTGGCCAAGAGAAGACTCCAACGGAAGTGAACATGTACTGACACTTGGGGCAAGAGGCAAAGGATGTTAGAATAGTGTACTTACAACATGGCAGCATCTGGCTAAGCGCTCCACCTCAGCTCTCTCACATGACACCACAGCCCCATAAGTAGGCATGATGATCACCACCATCTTGCATTTGAAGAGAAAAAGGTTATCAGAGTGACAAAAAAGCCAGGCCATAGAGCCAAGTGTTGAAAACCCAATCTCCTCACTACTTGTATGACCTGAGACAAGGTCACTTGGTGTCCTTGGGGCTCAATTTTCTTGTCCATAAAACAAAGTCAATAACTAGCATATTTAAGGAAAGTTCTTAAAACAGTGCCTGTAACGGTACCTGGCCAATAAACACTACCATTCTTATTACTGTGGCTGAGGAGCTTGTTAGAGGTAGAGCCAAGAGGTTAATCCCAAGTGTCTTGGACTCCTATTTCATGCTCTGCCCCCTTTATGGGTAACAGCAAATGTCTCCATGGTGAAACACCAAGAGTGCCCAGAAATATTCCTGGAGCCAAACATTTCATTATCTACCTGTTGACTGGGTATTCAAGATGTAAGGCAGTTGGTGAAGACTCTACTTGCTGTTAAAATATAAACACACTCCATCATCTATCCTCTCCCAACACTTGAAGTCATCAGTCCATTATACTTGACTGTGATTGAGCTCCAGATCCCTTCACAAAATCATTCCTACTTGGGAGGGTGGTGTAGACAGTTTTCTGGGATGTGAGGAAGGTGAAGATTAGAGGACAGGCTGAAAGCAGCAAAAGGCACAGAGGTCTCTGATCAGCACTTCAAAGATAAACTTTCTCTGTTTTACAGGATGACATTACAATGCAGGAGGCATCACAATACCTGACTTCAAACTATATTACAAAGCAATAACAATAAAGACATCCAATGGTTTTTCATATGCACTACATCATAACCCAGAGAGGAAGGGATTACTGTTATCTCTATTCCATATGATGAGGAAACTGAGGTTTAGCAATGCCTAGTGACTTCTCTGACTAACTGACAAAAGGCAGGACCAGGACTGGAGTCCAGTTCTCCCAGCCCCCACCTTGACCTTGCCTGTGGCCCTGCCTTATCCCTCCTAGGTCATTCCTGCCCACTATCACGCAGGTGGAGTCAGAAGGGCCCGCCTCCCACGTTTCTTTCATTCACTGGAAGCTCCCACAGCAGGCCCAGGTTTGTCAAAATAGAGTAAAGAAGAGGGAAGGTCATTGTTCACAACCATTTGCAAGAATATCTGAGTTAAAAATGGAAGATTTGTCATTTGCATGGTGAAGGGAGGCGGGGGAGAGGAAGCATTGTTAGGTGTTGGTAATGTAAAAACATAAGTATGCTGTTATTTATGTAATTAGTTATTGCTTTCATTATGGGTGCAGTCTTAATGGTTATAGTATTTATGTATAATTACCTTAATATTCACTGAAATTTCCAAGTAGCTCCCTAATTAACTGTCTCAAATATATAATTACATTGCATCTTTACGCAAGACTTGCCTAATTAATGTAGTTACACCACTTCTTTTGTGAATGTGCATTATTAAATGCTCTTTGCATCATTCTTCTGACTTCTTGTAATTCACGCTTTACAAAAATTAAGGCCTCAAATTAGAAACCTTCACGAGCAGCCCAATCCTGCAGCAGAACTGAGGCCCAGAGCTACTGGGAAAAAAACAAGGACTTGCTAGGCCTCATTATGACAGCTTCTCCTTATTCAGCCTTCCTACTCAGAGGTAAGAGAAGCCGGGGTCGCAGGGTTCATTAAAACAGGCAGCTCGGAGTGAGGCCCCCGAGTTCCCCCTTTCTCGATCTAACTCTGGCTACTGCTCTCTGCTCTCTGCTCTCAGTGTTAACTTGCCGTCAACAGGAAAGGCCACCATGCATCCCGGGGTCTTGTCAGTGAGTTGAATCTTATATCCTTTTCCAGCTGGCACATCCAAAGCACCCTCTCTGAGCTTTGATTTTCTAATTTGTCAAATAGACATGATAACTATTGCCTGCCTCCTCAAAGAAATCTACAAGAATTAAATATGCCAATAGACACCAAGGAGATTTGAAGTACACAATGAATGCAATATGTAAATACAAGGGTTAGTTCTAGAACTACTTTGCCTTGCCATCAGAGCAGTCTTACAAAATGTATTAGTTATTCAGTGCCAACAAGCAAACCATCCCCAATTCAGTGACCTAAAATAACCACTATGTTGTTTAGCTCCTACACGTGGGGATGAACAATTCAGGTTAAGTTCAGCTGGGCGATCTTTCTAATCTTAACCAGGTTTGCTGCTATGTCCAAGTCACAACTGGGATGGCCAACATCTCTCTCCACGTGGCCTCTTGTCTTCTACCAGGCTAACCTTGCTGTGTTCAGTGGTGGAAGCATTTCCAGCCCTAGGTCAAAAGCTACAAAGCTTCTAGACCAGAATTTTCACAACACTTTTACCACTTTCTGTTGGTCAGAACACCTCAGCAGACCAGACCAGATTCAAAGTCTGGAGAAATAGATACCATGCCTTGATGGGAAGAGTATGCACCATTGTTTATCATTTACCACTTGAGGTCTATCTCAAACCTATTCTTGGGAAGAAGAAAATAATTCTTCAAGTAGTTAAAAACCAAGGGTTTGTTGAGCATCTGCTAGGGATTTAATATTGTGGAAGATCCCATAGGGGATCCAGAAAAAGTTGAAGACATAGATCATTTCAGAACTGCTAAGCCTTAGTTGAAGAGGCATGAATACAGAGAAGAGAAATATGAATGAAAAATAAACAAGGTATATGCAAATTCTGAGGTGCAATCTAAAAGTACCACACAAATGCCCAGTAAGGACAGATCAATGGAATAGTGAGAGAAGCCTTCATGGGTCAGGTAGGATTTGAGAGGTCAAGAGAAGGAGAAAGTCCCAGGCCCGAGCACTGCAAGGTGGTGAAAATAGGCACAACATATAGGGGGCAGGGAGCTCATCAGACAGAGATGAGAGAAATGGTCACAATGGAAAGGCCCTTGGCTACATCTGGACTGACAGGGATCAATGGAAAGGCAAACTGTGTGAACAAACTAGGCCCATGAACCATTAATGACAATTTATCATTAAGCAAAATTTTCCCCAAAACCTAGGCGCTCAGCCCTTACCCAGATAAACACACAGATCATTCCTAGATTCAGATCACTTTTTCAGGGAGACCTTTCCAATGGCCTCCTACATTCTCATACTCACACCTCACACATGTACATACACACACACACACACACACACACACACACACACACACACATATACACACACAGTCTTACCCCTCACTGTCTCCTTGCCCTGCTTCACTGTCTTCAGAGGAACAGTCACTACCTTATATTGTATTAACACTTTTGTGTTTCTTTGCTCCTTGTTTTCCTGTCTGCTTTTCCCCTACAAGATTGTAAGCTGCATGAGGCCAAGGACTTAATCCATTTTATGTTGAGCTGTATCATTCCCAATTGCTTGAAAATATCTGGCACACAGCAGACCTTTAATAAACACCTGTCAAGTGAATGAATGAATAAATGGATCTGCACCACATGCCAAGAACCAGGCAGCTGGGCCTGAGCGACACCAAGAAAAGCATCAAAATCCATAAACAGAGTGGTCATGAAATACTGAAGAAATACAATGCTATTGGATGATCACTCGCTAAATACATTAACTTGGAGGCCAAATTTACCAATCTGACCAACTTACTGCCCCTACAACCCATGTCCTCCGAAGTGACTACAGCACAGGCTGTAGTCAGTGGTGTCTAGAGACAAAGAGCTGGATACACACTTCTATTAGCTCAACCACAAATGATGATAAAGCATCACAGTCTTTTACAAAGGAGAAAACTAAGGAAGGCCCAGAGAGGCAAAGGGACTTATCCAAGATCACACAGCTTATTAATGATGAAGGTGAGATTCAAACCCAGGTCTTCTGGCTTCAGATCAGATCTTAGCCCACCATCACACTTGGTGCTGCAATACAGGCTAGCTGAGTGAGAAATCTGAGTCCTACCTCATATTAAAGTTTACCCCCCATCCTTTCCAAGCTATGGGCTGGTTAGAGAGATGAGAGAAAGTACAATTATTAGAAACCTATCATACTCTGTAGTCATGTAATGCAATTCATTCAAATAGCACTGGTAGATATCCCTGTCCAAGTGCCTGAGATCCAGAGACAAGGAAATCATAATAACTCCTCTCGGGGAACTCGAAATGAAGAGAGACACCATCTGTCAATGCACAACACCAAGAACGCCATTCACCTTGTTGTTTACATAAAAAGACCAGAACATAACTGCACATTCTGGAGTAAGAATGGTCCCAGAGTTTTACAGCATAGGTGCATGAAGAGCTCAACCAGCAGGGTGATAAAAAAGAGAATAAAATATGGATTTGGAGACAGGAAATGTAAATTTAACTTCTGGCCCCATCACTTACTTGCCATGTGTATTTGAGCAAGTCACTCAACTGCCCGAGCTCCAGTTTCCTCATTTACAAACTGGGAATAAGAATAATGACTGCTGCAATTGTTGAAAAAGTTGTCAAGAGGATTAAATTAGATAAATTATGTGAAAGCATTTTGTAAACGTGCAAAGAAGCAAGTAAACGTTGGTTATTATTATTCCCTCCATACCAAATAATGAACTCTATGACATGTAGGGTCTCTATTTTCCTTAATTGAACTTACCCCATCACTAAGAAAAGGTCTTTCTCTTATCAACAAAACACATGTTGAGTGGCATCTCTGTGCCCAACAGTCTCCTCAGGGATAAATATAGAGGGACTTGATACGTATCTGGCACAGCAGTGGAAACTTAGCCCATACTTGTTAACTCATGAACTTGATTTTGGTGTCATTTTACAACTGCCTACCCTGAAATATTGACCAAATCAATTCACCACCTTGAGCCTCACCTCACTTTATTTGCTCTACAATGATAAGATGGGCTAAAAGAGTCATTTTCAAACTCAAGTTTGAAGAGGTTCTGAAAATATTATATTGAATTTCATCATTGAAAGTGACTTTTAAGCTATTTATAAGCAATGGAAAACACAGTTTTTAAAACATTATGGATCAAATGTTAGCACATTAAGTGACTTTAATGGTTTAACTCAAGTTCTTATTGATTTTAAAATAAGAAACTGCTGTAGCTTTGAACTTATGAGATGAGTTTTAATAGTATATTGCTTTGTCTTACATATTGAGATCCCGTAAAATGTTTCTCTCGACAAATGAAATATATTAATAAAAAGAAGTTTGAAGTCTACTAAATTAAATGATCTCTATAGGGCTTAAATGCTCAGAAATGTCTTTAATTCTGTGAATGAATACAGAACCGATCCCTGCCTTAAAAAAGAATGCAGTCTTTTTTGATATAATAAAAAGCAAAATATGATGAAATACAGCACAACTATCCTAGCTTGTCCCTTGATCCCAATTCCTCCCCCTTTCCACAGTGTTATACGCACACATCATTGCTCAGAATTAAAAGCTACACCTATCCCTAGCCTAGACCTAGCCCAAACCCTAACTTTATGCTTTACCCTAACCCTCCCATACCCTAAATATAACCAATCCCCTAACCCTAATCCTAACTCTAACTGTAAACATAGCCCTAGTCATAGACCTAGCCCGAGTCATAACCCTAATCATAACACAAACCCTAACCCTTACCCTAAAGCTACCCTAACCCTAAACATACCCCTAACCCCAACCCTTAAAAATAAAAAAATTAAAAAAAAAGAATTGAAAGCTACATTCCCAGTCTCCCTTGAATCTTGATGTGGTCATATGACAAAGTTCTGGCCAATGGAATTGTACATAGGGGTAGCAGTTGTGTATGTGTGTGCACTCATGTACACACACACACACAGAGTTCCCAATAAGTATCCTTAAAACAAAGTCTTCTTGCCTTCTTCTCTATTCACCATCCTGCTGGCTAGAAATGTAAACCACATGGTTGGAGATATAACAGCCACTTTGATCCATACGTTAGAATTTACAGGATGGTGGGAGGATGTAAGGAAAGGGTGGAGGAGGTGAATATGGTGGAAATATCAAGTACTCATGAATGAAAATGGAAAAATGAGACCTGCTGAAACTATCCAGGAATGTGGGGGGCACGTATAAAGGAGAATGATGGAAGGGGTGAACTCAACTATGATATATTATAAGAACTTTTGTAAATGTCACAATGTACCCCCAGTTAAAAATTAAAAAATGAAAAGAAGTTACAGGATGGCAGAGCAATAAAATAGAAGAAATTTGGCCTTGATAACAGTGGACCATTTACCTGGACTTTGACATGTGTGCAAAATATCCATCTGATTTAAACCACTGTTATTTAGGGATTTCTCCCACTCATAGCCAGACAGAACTGTTCCTAACGAATACAACAACTTATCACTATGCCTTTAACTTCCCTAAGAGCTATATATTTTCTGCAATCCTATCCTCTTGAGGCCATGAAATGTGATTCTTATTTGGGCTTTTTCAGAGGCCATCATCGGTTTGTACATGTGAAAAATGGCAACCAGAGCCAGTACTTCCCCCTGCACACTTTTCTGAGACTCAGTTTCCACATGTACAAAATGGGAATGATAACTTCTATCTAATAGAATTGTTGTAGGGAGAAGTGGGACAGCAAGGTCATTCAATTTAAGGCTCAGCATTACAAAAGGGTTCACATTATCTCCAACTGAGGGATTGTGTGTCACAGCAATGCTCAGTGGGACTGATAGATATCCATGGAAGACCTTCAGGCATGTACCCTGTTGCCATTTACATATGCTGCATATATACACATACACACATATATTGCGTATATACAGATTGTATACAGATATACATCTGCAGTAGGAGAATATATATACACACTACATGTTATATATAGTTATGTTTATATATGTAAATGTCACCAAGAACAAATTTATTCTAAAGCTAATGAGTATAAGGTTCGGGGTTGCTGCCTCATGAAGAGCCCCTCGAAGGAGACTCTCACAATGTGTAAAATTCACGCAAGTTAGCTATCTTAGCCTGAGTTTGCTTAAGTCCTTTGTCTTTCTACCCTGACTCCCATTCCTCCTTCCACTCAATGGTGCAGGAATGTCTTGGGTATTTGGTGATTGAGTTCGGTGATACACTTCGTTTGGGTTTGATACGTTCGGTTTGGGCTTGGAGGCACATTTGTGTGGTCCACAATCCTGTATATACTCACCACTCCTAATATCATCAATTCATGCTTAATAGTGGTGTTGCTAATTTTGACAAAATTGAGAACCACTTAAATGTCTTTAGACAAGTGAATCAACCTCTCTGTGCCCTCGTTTGTTCATCCATAAGGCAAAGATTATAGAGACTACCTCCAGGGTGGTTGTGAAGGTTAAGAGTTAATTGGCATGAAGTGTTTTGAACAGGTCCTGATCTCAGTAAAGGCTACCACTATTATTATTATTATTATTACTATTATTATTATCATTCTGCAATTGTTAGAGCAACTTTGGAGCCCAGGAAGAACCAATCTTGCTCTTGAAGTTCTCCAGGAAGAACTGCCTCCTCATTACTATGAAAAAGCCAGTCTTTCTTACCACGAAATTGTCCCTGACCTGCAATATGCACCATCTCAGGGTCTTAAGGAAAGAGCTCAGTAACATTCCCACAGCTGCACCATACCTGCACTACAGAAAACCAACAACCAAAGCAAATACACGCCCACCCCCCAAACCTGACCCTGTGCATCTCACAAGACAATGTGACACAGCTGGAGAAATTGTGGGGGTTGTTTATCCACAGATCAGCTTATGCCTCCTGTGTATACAGATAGTTGCGCACATAGATGTTTCTAGTAAACACAAAATAATCACCCCACAGGTAAGTCTTATACCCTAGTACACTTGACAACCAGGGGTTTTGCCTTTATTCATGGCATACACTCCACCAGCTTTTCATTTTTTAAAAACTATAGATGTCTATGGAGTGAAAAAAATACCAGGTGCTGTGGTCATAAATATGACAAGAAATGTACAAGACCAGTTGACATCTTCGATACTGTTGTGGAGACCAAGTCATCTACACTCATTTACAAGCAGGGTGCTGAGAGAGCTATTTCACAAAATGTGTAACTATTGGCTAGAGTCACCTACGATTGTAGAATAGAAGGAAAGAAATGGATTTGAGAAGGGATTGGGAAGAAGGACTCAGTAAGACTTTCCCGCTGATGGGGGGGCTGGAGAGAAGGAGGCAAGGGTTCAAGAACAGGAAGAGTCCTGGGTAGACCTCCCATGCCCTGATTTCCAGCCCCACTTCTCTTTCAGCTACACCATTTGGCCCATTGGATCCCTGAGTTTCTTTCCAACCAAGCAATATATCCTCTACCTAGTGACAATTATATGTCTTCTACCTAAGCCGTATGGGGTGATGGGAAAACTCACTGGGAGTTGTCTCTTTTTTTTTGTCAATTGTTTTGCACCAATAGCTAGAACTGGGTCCTCCCTGTGGTGGGTATAAAAAGGTGGTATAGTAAATTTCCTCCTGGCACCATCAGAGATTATCCTTCCAGATAGTTGTAGTGTGATGTGTGGTCAGGGCAGAGAGAAGACACTCCTTCCATGGCCCAGTTGTGCCACAGCCACAGCTACCAGCAGAGCAGCCAACTAAACATTGTCGAAGGGAACAGTTTACCTGCCTGCAGGATCTGGCCCATGCAGAACTGACTAACGAGGCTCTTCCTATAGGCTTTACTCAGGCCAAATTCCCAGACACTGCTGCCATCCTGGTGCCAGACACCTATTAGAGTCCCATTGGAGCAGCATATGTCTTCTGTGGCATTTCTTTTATTTTGCATATACAGACGGGCATGGTCTCCACTGCCATTTGATTGCATTGCTATATCGATGGGGTTTTTTCTCAAAATGACAGCTAGTAGAGAAAAAGTGTTTTAAAAGGACTGTGAACTCTTACACCTAAAAATATACCTACAGGAAGGGCCCAGTGTGCAACACCTCTAATTCAATCAATGTTTAGTAAGAGCCAATGAGAAGCAGTCGCTGCACTGTGTTCTCAGGTGTGGCAATGAAAGAATTATAAACAGTTGAACTAAATTTACTATATAGAACTTGGTTGTCCCTGTCCTTGTGACAACACCCAACCTATGCCTCTGATATATTGGGATGCTCCATTATCCAGCCTGGGACACATGTCTGGAATTTTTTTTTCCAACACAGGATTTTTCCATTGTCCTTTTCTTTTTTCTTTGTTTTTGCTTTTTTTTTTTCCCCCAGATCTTGTGATGCCCAGATAGTTACCAAAATAACCATAGCTGCAACATCTGGGAGCCCAAACAGACACAGGAAAAATACAGCAAAAGAGGAAGATCCATGAAAACAGGAAGCATGGAGAGCAGAGTGAAAAGATGTCAAAACAAAGGCAACCTGGGCGGGCAGCAAGGGAGGAGGCCAGCAAGAGAGGCTGTGAGTTCAGCTGTCACCCAAGTTCCTCAGGAGTCTTCAGAGAATTGCCTAGTGACATAGTCCCGTGCCTACACAAAGGGATCACAGTCTTTTCACCTCTGTTTTACACTAAAGTCATGGCTTCCTACAACACTAACTTCCTTAAGCAGGCAGCTACCCAACCCTGTCTGTGCAGATATGAGCAGACAGGGAATGAAAAGCAGTACTGTGGGGATGGTGCAAAGGCCTTGCTCCATCTGCACTCACACACACCACAGAGGCCTCCAGGTGCTCTCCTCCGTCTCCTGCATACCTGTATCCCTGCACCAAGCTCATAACGTACAGTTGCTTAAGTAATAATTGGCCAATCTAAACTAAAAATGGTTTTGACCACAACAGTCTTAACACCCGATACTCTTACCACATCAATCTCATTTCCCAGCCCAGATTTTCAGCTTCTACTCCAGAAAGTACCTACCCACACTGCAGCTACACAGGGAAGCCTCTCCCGCATGGAGTGGGCACCTAGACAGGCGACGTCAAGGATTAGCTCACTGACAGGCAGAGCTTTCAGAGTTGGATGGGGACCTAGAGTTCATCAAGTCCAACCTTCTTGGACATGAGTCTTCCATGCCTCATTGACAAAGAGAGAAATGCTAGCTCAGGAGTGTCTAGAACCAGGGTACTAGCAGCCAGAAAGGGGCACTCATTCACTCCTACCATGGACAATGTGATGGCTTGATCTTTCTTTGTCTCTTTATTCTATTTTTGTTCAAATAATAAAATACCAACCACCACCACTTCTTCCCTCTTCCTTCTTCCATGTGCAAATATAATATACCACCTTCTTATGCCGCTCTTCCTCTTAGGAGGTCAGATTTCTTTCGAGCAGTTCATAACCCAGGGAAACTTCTGGAAAAGCGGCATAAGAAGGTGGTATATTATCCTCTTAGGGTAGACACCAATGTGGAAAAAAGTTTTTCTCTGAAGACAAAATGAAAACATTCAAATCCAAGCTCTGGATGCTTACACCATGAAGCCCTCACTCTTTACTCTTTTGGGAAAAGCAGGAGTAGAAGAAAACAGACAGCACCCTATTCCTGTGGATTCATGGAAATCTTCTTCTCAGTCCTCAAAGCTGGTCACCAACTTGCATGTGTGAAAAGAGAAAGGGCTCTGGGAGATTCTACATGCCTCCAATGGCCACACCAACTCGATGTTGTCCACATCTTCCCTTCGTTTGAGCCCAAGAAGGGCAAGGTCATTGCTCATCATTGGTCACCAAGATTGTGAACGCTTTGACAACCCTGATTGTACATTGCTTTACACCAGGCAGTCTACAGGGAGAGCTTCTCTCTGGGAACAGCTGGTGTAAGCTATAGACGCGAAGCCATCCGGCTCATAAGCTGTAAGTTCATTGTCTTGTCCCTACTAGATCCCAACCTGACAGTGATTTAATTATCTGACTTTTCCCAGGGTCCAGCAGTAAATGCGTATTTGTGCTAAAGGAACAGTAACTTGTGGCATAAACAGAGAAGCCTGTTGGTCGTGGCATTTCCAAGTAACTAGAGAATGAGCTAACTTGGAGGTGAGGAGACAGAAGGCATTTTGAGACTAAAATCTCAAATGTAACACTCTGATGGATAAAAGCAGAGGTAGGAACAGCCTTTTCCTATATCCCATGGGAACCTTTTTCTTCATGCTGTTTAAAGGAAGGTCTAAGGAGCCAGGATGGACACAATGCCCGTGTGCACGGGCTTCCACCTCTCGGTGCCCCCATGGGAGGCCCTCAGCCAGGCTGGCGAAGACGTCTGTGGGGAGCTTTTTTTGCACAAAGCAACCTCCCTCTTGAACCCTTCTCACTCCAGGTTTCTTTGAGAGGGTGCCAGGGTTTCACTTGCTCCTTCCTTGTGAAAGGCAAAGCAGGAGGAGTTTTTGTTGCCTGTGTGGCTGGGAGGGGCTGGGGTCCAACGGTGAGACCCCAAAAGGGGAAGGACCTCGGACAGCTGTCTGCCAAGGCACAGAAGCACGTCTTTCTTACTTTATGAGAAAGAAAACAAACAAACAAACAAAAAGATCTAAGGAAAAGGGGAAGAAAGGTAACCATGGAGCTTTTTCCAAGGAGCCTAAGACAGCCATCTCCGCCAGCCAGGGACTGAGAAGCTCAGCTTTGTTCTGGGGGAGGCATAGGAGGCTTATTTGGACCAGGAAAAAAAAAGAAAAGAAAAGAAAGAAAGGAAAAAACCATCAACTGAATAATCAGATGCCTCTGGACTGGCTACAGAAGGCTCTATCTGGTGGTGTCCATTCTGCCTGCTGGCTTCCTGCAGAGATGAGAGCCTCCCCCAAGATGACTGCCATTCTCCAAAAGTCGAGTTCTTGGCATGGAGCTGGGGCCTCACGATAAGGGATTAGGTGGTCTGGGGCCTACTCTGGCCTTCTCCCTGCCAGCTCCACATGGAATTAAAATGCCTAGAGCCGAGCTCTCACTGGGAACCTACCCCCATTCCATTCTCCACTCCCAATAAATCTGTGGCTACAGGGTCCCCTTGAGTTGGAAATGAGATCAAGTCCATTGGAAGATGCCTCACTGAACTTTGGAGGGCAAAGAAAGAAAAATAAGTCCTAGTGGTAGAAAAGGAGTGTGTGTGTGGGAGGGAAGCCTCAATTATTTCAGTGATGGTAAGTTCCAGAAAAAGAACTTGTTTTGTTTTGTTTTTAATGGTCTAAGTGATACTCTGTCCAGCAGAAAAGGACTTCTTTACTTCCCCCAAAGAAAGTTATAACTGACACTGTGTCCTAGTTGGGAGCCCATTGTAAGGACAGAGAGGACTGAGGAGCTGGAACCTTTGTCTGTGGAAAAGACGTGATCAAATCAGAGGAAAAAACATTTTTCTGTGTGACCCTCTTGGTTTATTCAGCTCCTATAACTAGTAGTTACCCCATTTCCATTTACTTAATAGAGACCAACCTGGCATTTCACTCCATATTTCAGCCACTGTGGGTTCCATTTCTAGTCTGTAATGTTTCGATTAGGGCTATTCATGACACAGAATAGTGTGGCCAAACGCAGAGAGATGTTCCCTGTCTAGAACAACTTTCCTTTTTCTTGTACCCTTCTACTCTCCTCTGCCCTCTCCCTCATTTTCACACACCATTGGCACCTCTTAAGGACTTTCTCACCCTCACCCAGAGGACTATACAGAACCATAAAGATGGCTGATCTCACTCCTATGAAGCCCACATTAACATGGACAGTGCATTCAAGGAGAAAAAATGTCTTTTCTTTCAGAAGAGTCTTTATCTTGCTTACTCATCCAATGATTACCAAACTTAAAAATGTGAATTAAGAAAAAGAAGTCTCTAACTAATAGTTATCAATAGCCTACATGTCAGCCTCCAGCAAATTTTTTGATGACTTCACAGCACAGTCAAATAACTTGAACAACCTTCTGAAGTTAACAGTTAATGTGGATTGACTGCTTGGCAGCAATAGTTTTAAAAATAACTTGTTTAAACAACAAAATATTTACTGAATGCCTACCAAAGGTCAGATCCAGGTGTAAACACTAGGGATACAGTGCTGACATGGACAGACAATATTTCTGCCCTGCCTTTAAGAAATCTACCTTCCAAACAGGGAAAATCCACATAAGCAAAAACAAATAAATAATTCTTATGAAAATAAATTTCAAACAATGGTAAGAGCTACAAAGGAAATAAAAACATGGCAATGAGATGAAATACAAGGGTGACCACTCCAAAGCCTTTGGAGGGACTGGAGATTGATCTGAGACCTGACTGATAAGAGCCCAAGGCTTGGAAAGGTCTTGGGAAGGAATCATCAGGTAGGAGGAACAGTAAGAAGGAAGGGAGGCTGCATTGGAGCAGACCTGAGTGGAGCTGCTTAGTCAGTTACTTTTCTACAGTACCAGACAAAGTGCCCCCTCTCTCTGAGTACTTCCTTTTTCAGATGTAAATCAATCATAATAATTTCTTTCCCAATTTCTTTCCTGTCATTGCCTCTTGTCTTACAGTGTCCCCTTCCTCCATCTCCTCCTATCCCTCAGTACACACACACACACAAAAAAAAAACAGGCACACAACTACTAGCAAAGCAGGGCCTTCAAAGAGAAAATGAAATTCCTTCTTCAAGACCTTAAGACCACCCACAAGTCGGGCATATGACCAAAAACCTGAGTGGAATGTGTGAGTCAGAGGCCCCGGCTAGATAGCCATGCCACCGTGCCAGAGGGAAAAAAGGAGGCATTTGTGAGACTGTTCTCTACATGGTTTTATTTCTTCTTCCTTGCTTCTATATGAATACACTGATACACTGGTTAATAATGTGCTTTTTTTAAAAAATGGATTAAGAGTTAGTGTGAAGCAAGAAAGGTATCTCAGTGGTTGGAAAATAGAGCCACTTTTTCTTTCTCTTTTTTTCCCCTTAGAGCAACCCCTTCCCCCTGCTCCATCCAGGCAGGCATCCCTGCCCAGCAGGCCTGTGCAATCTTCCCATTTCCTGCATTTCATGCGAAGGAGCATTCAAGAGTTGGACAACAAGGCCTTAATTCAACTTGATCATCTTCTCAAAAAGAAAATTTTAAAAAAAGAAAAAAAGAGGAAGAACAAAAGTTGGGGGAGGCCAGACTAAATGGATATGATCTGAATGCATATTTGTGTTACAACTAATACAACCAGCATCAGAGAGGGACCAAGATCAAATAAATGGTAAAACCTGACAAAGAGAAGAATAGATGGTATGTGGAGCCATCTGTTTTGGAGGACACCCAAATCTGTCTGAATCTGTGAGGCCAAACTACCAGCTATTCTAAGACGCCCCATTCCAAGAGTGGCCTAATGGGTATCTACACAATCCGTTTCTCTCCCCATCACTTTGGCTGCAACTTTTTTGTGCAATTAAGTAATTTATTCCTTTCTTCAGCCTCCTGATTCTAATGAATCTGAGCCACAAACAAGCCTCAGTTGCTCCTATTCAAGGAGTCTGATTGCATCTGGCAGTGATTGCTGAAAATCCTGAAGAGGAAACAGGGAAGGGAAGCATATTGTTTGGGGGGGTAATAGGTGAAGACCTGCCTCTCTTGACCTATAATACATTAGTGTCAGTGAACATTTGGCAGCCTTCAGATGATTAGCAATGAAGATGAATCAAGCAAAAAAGAGGTAGAAATCTGCCTCATCTGAATCACCAGAACTGCATACATTTGCATGCTGATTAGCTGTTCTTTTGTCTGTGTTCCTAATTATTATGACACATTATGTCTTCATCATGCAAGATTCTGATCTGTCTTGTTCAAAATGCATGGAGAAAAAAGTGCTGTTTATTGATTCAACATGTAACTTTTATTTTTATGTTTGCTTTAATTAAATACATATCTGATTGCCTTTGCCTGCTGTTCTTTTTTTTTTTTTCCTGTTTTTTTTTTTTTTGGTCTTATTTATTTCATCTTGTTGACAAACACACAGGTAACCTTCCTTTATCAGGCTCAGATCATTTGGTGCTCACAGTCTCTCCCCCCTCTGCCTCTCTCTCTCTTCTTCTCAGGTGCTCACATTCATTTCCTTGAAGAAACAAAACAAAAGAAAAGATAACAGGCCAGTGTCCCTACTAACACCATGGAGTGGGAGCCAGGGAGAGGGCAACACAGACTCCAACCTTGGGTGGCAAAAGTGGGTGAAAAATAACACAATCCTGCAAAAGAAAGAGGCCCCATGTCATCCCCAGTTGTCTTCACATGTTATTGATGACAAGGGTCTGTGAGCAGGGTATGAACAGGCCTGTCTCCCAGGTCAGGCCTCCAATTCTCCATCTGGCCCAATCACTTTACTGCAAATCCGGGTGGGGAGGGGGCTGCTTTCCCAATGGGTTCTCCTTACATCCATTTAGCCCCTCTTCCCAGAAACAGAAGTGATAAGAGAAAGTCACCATCTACTCATGCCAGACCTCATAGACCCTCCGCCACCCCAAGCAGTGAGGAAACTAACATCCCCAAGGACAAGGGCGCTGGACAAAGAACTGTGCAAAGATGCACTTCTTAAAAAAGAAGACAAGGCAGGAAAACATACTCCACTGTCTTTTGGGGTTGTTCCCTCCAAACCCCTGAGGATTCTTTCTTTGCAGGAAGGGGCAGAGGGAAAATGTTAGCGAAAGGGAAAAAGGAAAGGTATTTGTTTCCTGCTCGTTACAGCCAACCCTGGCCCTGATGTCCTTATCGCCCTCCACCCAGGGTTATGCTAAGCAGCTGTAGTGAGCACAAAGCTATTTGGCAGATCCAATCAAGACACTAGAGAGGGAAGGAGCACCACAGAGGAAGAGGCGGATGCGGGAGTAATTGAGTGCTGAGGGCCCATGCATGCCCAGAAAGCAAGCGGGGCCCAACCAAATGCAAATGGCTCCTCACTGAAGAGGCATAATGCCCATCGCTCTGCCCTGCTAATGGGCAATGATTGGCTGGAAATGTAATCAACAGCTCTGCCCCCAACATCTATCCCTACAGGGAGGGATGATGGAAATCCATATTCATGAGAACACAGGCGGCAATGTGTACTGGGTGCAGAAAGGGGGCGGGGCTGGCCTGGGTGAGACCGAGGTCCTCAAAGAGCGATAATGAGGCCAGGAGTAGGAGAAAACGCGCTGTAAGAGTCCCCCACCCCACCTCAACCCTCCCTTCACAGATCTGCGCCCCCCTCAATGTGGACATATGTTCCTGAACCTGAGACTAAAGAGAACTCTCAATGTAGTGAATCCATAATTCACTCGAGCAGAACGTCTATCTGGGTATCCCATCCCTCTGCATCCCATGAGGAGGTGCTCATTCCAGTCCTGTCCCTCCAAAGTGTGGCCTATTAATATGTATGGATGTGGAGCAAATGGTAAAAAAGTGACAGGAAATCCATCTTAAAATCACACACAAAGTGTCCAAACCTTTTCCTCTTGAAGGGCATCGGGCATTAACCTGGGTGGAGCATTCTCTGTATGAGTCTGCTCAGGCTGCCATAACAAAACAGCACAGACTGGAGGCCTTAACAACACACATTTGTTTTCTCACAGTTCTGGAAGTTGGAAATCTAAGATCAAGGATTTCCCTTCCTTCTGAGCCCATGTCCTTTTTAGATTGTGGATGTTTTAGTGTCCTACCTATAATGGCAATAAGAGATGGTAAGAATTTTTCTAATATCCATTCTTAGCAAAATTAAAAGCTAGCAATTCTCTCGACTGGCCCCAATTGAAAAACAAAAATCCAGGGCTGGGGATGTAGTTTAACAGTATAGCATTTGTCTAAACACACATGAGGCCCTGGGTTCCATCCCCCACACCAATAAATAAATACATATATACATAAATACATACATAAGTTCTCCAAGGCAGGCATTGTGGCACACACTGTAATCCCAGCACTTGAGAGCTGGAGGCAGGAGGATCCTGAATTGAAAGCCAACTTGGGCTACATAGCAAGATCCTGTGTCAAAAATCCCAAAAGCAGATAGATAGATAGATAGACAGACAGACAGATAAATAGATAATAGATGGATATCTATGACCTGTTACTTCCTCCGAGAAGCTTTTGCACACTCCTCACTCCCTTAGTGCTGATGCATAAATTTACATTTGATTTTTCACTCACTTATATTTGATTCGATGGTTGTTCTCTGATTCTTTCCCAACAGATTGCAAAAGAACTGTGACCTTTCTTCCCTTTTTTGTGGTGCTGGAGATTGAACCAGGGCCTTGTGGATGCTCTAGGCAAATGCTCTACCACTTCACTATATTCCCAGCACAGGGCCACAGCTCTTCATCCTCCATTTCTACTTTGATACAGCACAGAGAATTGCACTAAACAGATAGAGTTGAAAAACTATCCCATAGAGAATTTGGGGGCAGTGAAAATATTCTGTATGATATTATAGTGATGGATAGATGTTATTATGCATTTGTCCAAACCCATGGAACATACAACACCAAGAATCAACCCCAAATAAACCATGAACTCTGCATGATTACATTGTATCAGTGTAGGTTCCTCAGTTGAAACAAACGTGCCACTCTCGGGAGAGGGTGGTAGGGAAGCTGATAATGGCAGAAAGGCTATGCTTGGGTGGGCGCAGAGAGTGTATGGAAAATCTGTGTACCTTCCCAATCTCAATCTTTCTGTGAACTTAAAACTGCTCTAAAATATATATATTTTTAAATGTTAAAGCAAGCCAGATGTGGCAGTACATGCCTATAATCTTAGCACTCAGAAAGCTGATGCAGGAGGATTACAAATTCAAGGCCAGCCTGAGCTACATAGCAAGACCCTGTCTCAAAATATCAAAACAGGCTGGATATGGAAGCTCATGCTTCTAATCCCAGCTACTTGGGGGGGGGGATGGGGCAGAGATCAGGAGGACTGAGGTTTAAGGCCAACCCAAGCAAAAAAGAAAGATCCCATCTCAATCAAAAATCCATATGGATGGTACCCAACTGCAATCCAGTGCAAGGAAGGCATAGGTAGAAGGATCACAGTCTGAGGCAAAGAACACAAGGCCTTGCCTGAAAAATAACCTAAAAAGCAAAAGGACTGGAAGCCTGTTTCAAGTGGTAGAGTGTTTGCCGAACAAGCACAAAGCCCTGAGTTCAAATAGGGAAATTATGCTGGATTATGTGGGTGGCCCCAAAACAGTCACTGGGGTCCTTAGACAAGAAAGAACGGACTCAAAGTCAAAGAAGGCAGTCATGATGGAAGCAGAGAAAGAGATTTGAATACTATATACTGCTGGCTTTGAGGTGGAAGAAGCCATGGGTCTGGTGGCCTTTGGAAAATGGAAAAGGCCTAGAAAAGAACTCCAGAGAGAACAGCACTCTGAGGATGCCTTGATTTTAGGATTTATAACTGTAAAATAGTAACTGTGATGTTTGTAAACTACTAAAGTCATAGTAATTGGTTACAGAACAATAAGAAACTAATATATACTCTCCATCCCTCCCCCCATTACTGGTATCCCTGCTCTACCCTTGTCTTCTACAGACTATTTCTAAAACTAAGGTCAGAGTGAACCTTCAAAAACCCAAGACAGATCATATCCCAACTCTATCCCAAATCTTCCTAGAGTGTCCTATCTCAGAGTAAACCTCGAAGTTCTTAAAATCATCTGAAGGCCCTACCTGGCCTGGTCAGGCCTCCCACTTGTTCCACTCTGTCCAGGGGCCTCCTCACAGCTCTGGGCATCCTCCTGCCTTGTAGCCTTTACACTTTTTGTGCCCTCTGCCTGGAAGGCTTTTTCCCCCCATTCAAGTGCTAGCTGCCTCGCCTCCTTCATGTCTTCGACAAATGGCACCTTCTCAGTGTAACTTTCCTAAAGTGTCCTGTTTAAAACTGCAGTCCTCATCCCCTCCCCCTCTTCCCTCCCTAGCTTATGTGACACACTATATACTATAACTATCTCCTTGTTTATTTCCCACCTCCAATAGGACCAGGATTCTTGTCTATTTTATCTAGAGCACCAAAACAGTGCCTGTCACATGGATGGACACTCCCTTCCAGCCTTTCCCTGGAGGGCTGCCAGTGATATTGCTTCTATCAAAGGTGAGACCTAGGTGACCAGTCCTGATAACGACAGTCATAGTAATGGAAGCGAGCAGTTGCAGGCACTCGCTGCTGAGCTCAGTGGTAAGTGCCTTATATATATTAACTCAGTTAAATCACAGTGGTTTTTCACATATGGTCCTAAGGGATCTAGAGCATCACAGGTCAGAATATAGGATGAGAACTGTTGATTTCTTATTAAATTCCCAGCTTGTTGAGGCAAAAGGGAAAAAAAAAAGTTCTGTTTACCACATGTCCTCACAAAAGCCTTGATAAACTGGAGAAAAGGATACAAGCTTGGGAATGTGGAAAACCTGCACAAAAATATTGAACTTCTGCTCAACAGTCCACTCATGTCAAAAGCCTCAAGTCCCACCCACCTATGCAGGGGTCAGGTAACAAGAGCACCAGTGAAAACCAGAGCTGGGCAGGGATCACAGGTGAGGAGATGGGACAGAACACTGACAAGGGGGCTGTACAATCTCTTGCTGCCAAAATACTCACAGATGGAGAAATGTCCCCAGAGAGCCTGAGGTCAGAGGGAATTGGATCCCCAGGGGAAGTGAGGGTCTCACCAGCATGGGTCTCACATGTCTGAAGCAACTCTGCACACAGGCCTGACAATCCCAAGGGGGAAGAAAAGGAATCCCCTTTGAGGCCACAGTTTGGGTGGGCTTTTCCTTCATTTGCCATTGTAATCTACGTAGTTGCTCCAGTCAATAAACAAACAAGTGAAAAGATTCAGTGAGGTGTAAAAATAGATTTGCACAGGGCAGACAACTACACATTCTATTTATTTACCTCTTCTAACAAACCGATACCTGGGGTGACATTTATTAATAAACGGCATTACCAGGTGCCTGATATGTGGCTCATGGAAATTAATTACCCAGCCCATGGTAAAACCATAACAAGCCTGCAGTGCTGTAACATTTGTGCTAATTGAAAATGAGATAAGTGCTGTGGGTGCAATTTGCATTCAATGCAGTGTATTAATTATCTTTAGTTCTCTTCATGATAAATATACCTGACTGAATCACTCTCCTAATTTACCGGGTAACAGAGTTGTAAGTAGATTCCCTTAGGTAACCAAGGAAAGGCATTGAGTTGTAGGCAAGATGGAGGCCCTCTGCTTCTCCTACTTCTTCCCCCAGCTTAGCTCGGGTACTTTTATTTGTCTTGCAGCACTCCTAGAAAGACAATGAAGTGAGCCTCTTATGTCACCCAAATCCCCAGCCTTAGGCACTAATGCTTCCCTTCTCAGTCACATAGGCAGGCTGTCTCAGAAGCTCAGAGAACGCTCAAAGCATAGTTAGCCAGGCTATATTTCAATACATTTATGACTCTGCTGTACTCTGAATATGATCGCTGCAAGAAACGGCCTCGTTAATTCAGGACTTGCATGCATTTAGTTCTGAGTGGAAAACGAATCAAAATTTGCTCTACAATAACAGTGAGGAAAATCCAGATTTTAAAATCTTGGGCAGTTGTAGAAGATTAATACTTGGGGATTCATATTTGGAGAGAAGGTTCAAATTATAACTCCAGGATGAGATATAGAGCCACGTTCCTTAGTACCACCCAAGAAGGAAGGCCTTCCTTTGAAAATGGAAGGAGGGAGACAACACATTCAGTTGCCAGGAGCCAAAGTTCCCCGATACCCAGTGCTGGGGATATCAGCAAAGTCTCCATTTCTTTGAATTCTTGGCAATGTATTCCACTTGCCGTCACACAATGAACAGCACACAGCAAGGGAGAGGTGACATTCTAGTAATAACAATGGCACTTACTGTGCAATGAGAGGTAACCACGTGTCAAGCAGCAAGCTAGGACTTCACTTGTATTTTGTAATTAATTCTTTTCTTAGCTAACTTCCTGCTTACACTGCCTGAAGAATCACCTTTCCCAACACAAATACAGTGATTTCCATGGCAGCACTGTGTTTGCTTCTTGTCTGACAGTTGTCCCAATCTGGAGACCCCTTGCTTAGTTATTTACCTGAGACATGCCTGTGCCTCCTCCCTAATTAGCACACAAGCTCCCCTCCCCTGTCTCCTTTATCCAATCAAGGTGCCTGGCACATTGTCACATACTCAGCAAATAGACATGGAATGAGTACAAGTTAACCATAATCCTGCAAAATAGGCAGACCAAAATTCAATGTATGACCCAATCCAAGCAGCACATAGAACTTGTTCTCAAATCCATCCATCCACCTGGTGTTCTGGCCCCACCCATGGCACTCGAATTGGCCAGGAGTCCTGCAGTCAGGCACCTTTCACCCAGGAAATGTATACCATACCATGAAATTCCATTTACCTGCTAGAGGGAGGCTCCACCCTGACTCTAAGCTTTCTAATAGTTCATGGGAAGAGGAAAGAACAGCTATAAATACCTGTAGGATAAAACAAACCAGGGGGCTGAGGGAAGCAAAATGATTTCTGATACTCACACTGGAGAGAAATGTCTTCTGAGGACAAAGACATTGTTCCATATTCAATGACATGTTTGTGTGAAAGCCAAACATATGTAAATTAACCTTAACTGAAATATACCAGAAGTATTGCTATTCAAAGAGAACTTGAACACTGTAAATCTTAAGAAACAAATAATTCTTTTCAATTAAGTGCTCTCTCATGTATCTATTTGTGATAAATACATCAGCTTTATTTTAAATCAGGACACACCATGTTCAAAAACCATTCTTATTTGACTTTATGATAAAACACATGACCCTTTTGCTAGGAAATTGACCTTCTTAATTCCATTTTGCTCAAGCCAATACCACAATGGATTTGTCCCTCCAAATCTCACCAGTAGACAGAGAAGGAAGGAAACAGTCATTAGAAGTTTGCTAAAAAGCATATTGGGGGTTCAACTTTCGTAAAAGGAAAAAAAAAGACTTCACATGGTGTTGAAAGGATCAAATGAAGATTTTGTTGTTGCTGTTGAAAAATTATCATCATTATGTTCCTTTAAATATAAGCAGAAAACCAGGTTTCCCCAGGCAGTCAGCAGCATTTTATCACGGAATTTAAAATCATTGTGATTGAAAGCATAGAATAGCACAAGGGCTTTCTGACTTCACAGATGCTCCTGGTTGAATTACTGGACTCAAAGAGTAATTATGCACTGTACATTTTAAGATATATGCCCCATTTCCAAATGATGAAACACACCCTACAGGGGTGTGGGGGTAGGCTGAGCACCAGGACCCAATGCCATTCCATCCAGCTCTTGACTGAATTTGAGTATCACTCAGAATCCAGTCTTTCAAAAACCTCTCCTGCTCTTCAGCACCCTTTTCATGCTGTACAAAAAAAAAAATTACTCAACTGAATGTCACATTATTCTATTTACCTCATTTAGGGTAATTCATATGGTAGAAGCAGCATTCAATAGGCTATATTTTCCCCCCAAAGAATTTTCATTGCTGTTAATGAAGGAAAC
Organism: Castor canadensis; assembly: GCF_047511655.1. NCBI lineage: Eukaryota > Metazoa > Chordata > Mammalia > Rodentia > Castoridae > Castor > Castor canadensis. Next base: position 120,359,751 of record NC_133396.1, read on the forward strand.
CTGGAGTAAAATAAATAAAGTTTCCATGGTCAAAAAAACTAGCAAAAATAAGTTTGACTTAATAAAGTGTCATTGTAGTGGGATTTCTTAGGGTCTTTAATATTCTGGGGGGGTGTTGATAATTATCTTAGGGTCTTTAATATTATGGGGGGGGGTGGTACCAAGTCATAGTTAAATAGGAGTGAGAGACACTACACCACTGTAACAAAATACCTGAGACAAAAAACTTGAAAAGAGGGAAGATTTATTTTGTCTCACAGTTTGGGAGGTTCAGTCCATGGTAGACTGATCATTATTTTGGGGCCTGTGGCAGGCCAAACATTCTTAGCAAAGCAAAGCTGCTCACGTCATAGTGACCAGAAAGCAGAAAGAGAGAAGACAGGCCAACCTCCCAATACCACCTTCAAGGCCATGGCCCCAGTGGTCTAACTTCCTTCCACTAGGCCCCACCTACTAAAGGTTCACCACCTCCGGACACACCATAGGCTGGGGACCAAACCTTTAACACACAGCCTTTGGGGCAGGGGGAGGGCCATTTCAGATCCAAAATATAGCAATAGTAAAAGTGTAGTGTATATTTCAAGAAGCTTGAACAAAGGATTCTGAAAATTTTCATCATAAAGAATTGACAAATGTTTGAGGAGATGAATGGTTTAATGTGACTTAAACATTACACAATGAATATATGTATTACACATGTAGTGTTAAGACGTACAATGTTTATATTCCTTATGTCAGTTAAAATTAATTTAATTATTTTTTTAAAAAGAGAAAAAATATGCTAGTAGGCATCTCAAGTCCCCAGATCAGAGACACAGACAGTTTCTCTAACAAATTTGACCATAAGTCAATCTGTTTGAGAAAAACCTAAGGGGGACTATTAGGGAGGTGGAAGATGAAGGGAAAAGGGGGAGGAAAGAAGAGGGATAAAAAAGAGTAATAGAAAGGGGTGAATATGGTCAAAGTACATTATATGCATGTGTGGAAATGTCACAATGAAACCCCTTACTATATACAATTTAACATATGCAGATTTAAAAGAAAATAAGAAAAAGCTAATGATTCTTGCCCATTGCCAAGTTTCCCCAAATGCTCTTACCTTCAAGGAAATTACAATTTACCCGGGCAGCAGTGTCCCTCAAGAAGATACATTAAAGTCTTACCATCTGGTATTGGTGAATGTGACCTGCTGAGAAATAGGGTCTTTACGGATGTAATCAAGTGAAAATGAAGTCACCATGGCAGACCCTTGATGATCAATGTCCTTTATGAGAGATAGAGAGGTCATATGAAGACAGAGAAACACCAGGAAAAGGCTGTGGACAACAGAGACTAGAGTGATGGACAGCAAGTCAAGGCATGCCAAGGACCAATGGACACCACCAGAAGCTAGGAAGAAGCAAGGAAGGAGCCTCCCCAGAGTCTCCGAAGGAGCACAGCCATGCCGACACCTTGACTTCAAACTTCCAGCCTCCAAGGAAGAGAAAATAAATTTCTGTTATTCTAAGCCACCTAATTTGCAGCACTTTGTTAGGACAGCATTTAAGAACTCACACTAGGGGATAAGATATATGAGTGCCTAACTCTAATGGACACAGAATATCATGGCTGTACACTACACAGCACAGGCAACAGTGGGGATGGAAGGAGATGGAATGGAAGGAAGTATCAGAAGTGGTGCTGGGCCTAAAAGAATAGCTGCCTGGCCCCTCAGGTGGCCAAACATGGCTTCAAGGAGGAAGGCAGGAGTAAATACACAATTCTTCTAGATTACCAGGAAGCGTTTGTAACATGCAGAACTCAACTGAGTGAGTAGAAGAGAAGTATCCCTCTCGGAGCTCTCTCCCCTGGGCATCTTAGTGACCATCTAAGAAGGCACCATTAAATCCAGTGATTGCTCATAAGCTCCCGATGAGTTTTTCAAAATACCTGTATTTTCCATTTTTATAAGCTTTGGATTTCAAAGTTGGCTTGCATGTCATTCAAAGAACATCTAAAGAAGAACAAGTAAACAATTAACAATTCTAAATCAAACCAGCTAATGCCATCCTGCTTGTATAGGAAGACTGAGAATAGGAAAAATGTCTCTGGAAGTTTGGAGTACAAATCTCATTGAATAAAACAGTGGTGGAAGGTTTATGTGGGGGAGGGGAAGGAATCAGGAGCACCTTAACTTTTAGCATGAAATGCATCTGTTTAATAGACCTACTAATGGTGTTATTGCAGCTAAAAACAGCGACTTGAAAATGTTGTGTACGTTATTACTGTCATTATCCACCAACTGTAAGAATGCTATGTTAAAACTAACTCAAAACACCTCGGGAAAGGTAATTGCTACTAATGGATCTGAAGTGTGTAAAATTGGACATCATTACCCTGTCCTCACATTGCAGGGCTGGGGAAGTGGCTGGAGATGGTAGGGAATAGGCTCACTCGTCTTTCAATCAGGACTGAGGTTTGAGGAAAGGGCCAGGCTCACTGAGTCTATAGCGGGGAAATTCCACCCCACAGCATATTACAGGCAAGTGTTTGTATGGCAACATGGAGGCAGGAGATGGAGTTTCATCTCCACTCCACCGACTTGCCCAAGTCCCTTCTGCCTGGGGTGAGCATAGACTCTTCTCACCCTGAAGTCCCTCCAGCTGCCAATTGCCACCACATGAGTTAAGTCCTGCTGCCCTTGAAATTAAAGGAAATAAGCCAGAATCAAGGGGTTATAAAAGGCAAATGGGTCACCTAGAGTTGTCCTGTACCCAGATGCGTAAACCCTCTGAGAAGAAGGCTATGCAGCCTGGTCCCCCACACGGCCTCTCCCTTGCTCCAGAGCTCCTCCCAGCCTCTCTTGGGGTACAAATCAGCTATCTTGAGGTTTGACCTACTTTCCCTCAGCTGGAACCACTACCCTCTCTGTGTGCTGATCCCCAGATCCTCATCTCACCCCCGCCATGTTCCTTTTCTAATACCAGTTGATAAGAATTTTTAAAATCTTCAGTCCCTGACTGCCTTCAAAGACTTTCAAAACCAGCATCCCCAAAACAGCACACTTCCCTTAGCATCACGTCTCTTCCCTACCCGATACACACTGCACACTGCACACCCCCCTCCTGCATACGCACACAAAAAAATCCAGGAAGGCTGATGTTGACCAGGAACCTCTTAACCCACTATCACTCTGGCAAGTTAAGTAGAATTTCCCTCCCTTTCTCCAGCCACAATACAGGAGTGAAAATAGAGGAGTCCAAAACCCAGAAATTGCATATGGAAGCTCTGACAAAAAGCAGACTGCCCACTCTTGGGGATATACCCAAAAGACTGTGACACAGGTTACTCCAGAGGCACCTGCACACCCATGTTTATTGTGGCACTATTCACAATAGCCAAGTTATGGAAACAGCCAAGATGCCCCACTACTGACGAATGGATTAAGAAAATGTGGTATCTATACACAATGGAATTTTATGCAGCCATGAAGAAGAATGAAATGTTATCATTTGCTGGTAAATGGGTGGAATTGGAGAACATCATTCTGAGTGAGGTTAGCCTGGCCCAAAAGACCAAAAATCGTATGTTCTCCCTCATATGTGGACATTAGATCAAGGGCAAACACAACAAGGGGATTGGACTTTGATGACATGATAAAGCGAGAGCACACAAGGGAGATACAAGGATAGGTAAGACACCTAAAAAACTAGATAGCATTTGTTGCCCTCAACACAGAGAAACTAAAGCAGATACTTTAAAGCAACTGAGGCCAATAGGAGAAGGGGACCAGGAACTAGAGAAAAGGTTAGTTCAAGAAGAATTAACTTAGAAGGTAACACACATGCACAGGAAATTAATGTGAGTCAACTCCCTGTATAGCTATCCTTATCTCAACCAGCAAAAACCCTTGTTCCTTCCTATTATTGCTTACACTCTCTCTACAACAAAATTAGAGATAAGGGCAAAATAGTTTCTGCCGGGTATTGAGGGGTTAAGGGGAGTAGGGGAGGGGGTGGGGGGAAGGGGGAAGAAATGACCCAAACATTGTATGCACATATGAATAAAATAAAAATTAAAAAAAAATACTGCCTACATTCTAAACAGAGAATTTAAAAAAAAAAATAGCCCCCTGCCCATGTAAGGTATGTCTTCCGCAGTGGACAGAAGTGGAGAGTTGGAAACCTGGGACCCAGGGGCTTTGATTGAGTGACTTTGAGCCACTGAATCACCAAGGGTCTGAAAAGCAGGCTACTTAGTGGTCTCTGGTTTCCCCTGGCTCAGGGCGGCAGGAGTGGAAGACAGCACGGGTCCATGCCCAGCAGGGCAGTGCTGCTGGGAGAGCCAGAAACCCTGGCAAATGGCCCACCTCGCAAAACACTTTGACTTTTCCAAGAAATTCCTACAGGAAAACTTGATATAGATCCTATCATTTATTCATCTCTTTGTTTGACGTTATTTATTTCTTTGTTTATTCAAGAATTACTTATTTAAACTTCAACTCATTGTGTTAGTGTTTTGAGCAGTGTTTGGGGGTCGGAGGAAGAAGAAAGAGAGAGAAAAAGAGATACAGATGCCTGGTGACCACGTGGAAAAAGCACCATGAATCCAGAACTTACCATCTGAGGCAGGAAGTAGATAAACATAGAAATATGTCTAAAGTCAGGCTTGATGGTTTTTTTCTTATGAAGAAAAAGTAAGTGTGAAAGGGTGACAGGGTAAGGTGCTTCTTTAAATAGGTGCTTGGGGACATGTGAAAATACCTGGAAAGATTCTGGGAAAGAGGGAAAAGAAGTGCAAAGGCCTTGAGCAGGGAGCACCCTTAGGACATCGGAGAGCAGCGAGGAATGCCGAGGCCTGGAGTGCAATAAGGGAGGGGAAAGGGACAGGGATGACTTCAAAGAGCTAAGCAGGAGCAAGACTCTGTTGCACCTTATAACCTCAGTGAGGACTTGGGATGTTATACTAAAGGAGAGAAGCCACTGGAAGAACAGAAGCAGAATAAGGTCCAACATATTTTTAAAGGATTTCAGTGGAGAATAGACAATAGAGGAGCAAGAACAGGAGTGGGGAGACAGAAAGTCATGGCAACAATCCAGGATTGGGACTTGAGAAGATGGGCTGGGGGGTGGTGGGGATGAGAAGTGCTCAGATTCCCTGTGTGTTTTGAAAGAGTGCCACCACAATTCACTGATAGGAGGGATGTGAGGTGTGAGGAAAGAGGAGTCAAGCATGACTAGGACTGGAATGACCACAAGAATTGATAGATACAGACCCAAGGTCTGGTCCTGCCCATCACGAGAGGTGTGACTTTGTGCAACCTTTTCATCCTCTCTGGGTCTTCTTCATCTCCAAAGTGACATGGTTGAACAAAAAGACTTCCAAAGTCCCTATGAACTCTGACATCTTCCAGTTCATTTTAACATGAAGTAAGACTATAAAGCAGACCCACCCATGGGATCTCCATCTACTTCCATGTTCTCTTCTTTGATTTTTAATTGACCCAGCTCTGGCAGGTCTCCAGTTGTGGAAGTCTTTACCCATGACTGGAGCAATTATCCAATTAGTGTGAACAAATTTATGAAAACTTAGGTATTCCACAGGATTTGAGATTTTATTTTGCATTCTATTTCTACTTTATTTGCCTTAGTACTGTCAACTGTTTTCTACAACATAAAGTTAGTGAAGAGATGGACTGAGAGATAAAGATGCTGAAGATATTGACCCAATGAACAGGGTTAAGACTCTAGTGTGAAGCAGGGAGAGACATTTGAGTAAAGACTGATTTTGTAAATGGTCACATTATTACTGAGATTTTTCTTGCTAGAAGGACTTTTCCTTCCAGATGCAACTGGAGACTCAGATAATGAATACTTAGAGAACAAAAGGATCCTTAAACCAATGAAACAGTTTGCTTCAAAAAGTTTCGCATAATGGCTCTGAAATGTCATTTAGCAGATAGACATGATGTGTTAACATCAAGTGCCAATTTTTATTGTGTTTACTTTTATAATTATGAATTCTAGATACTCTATGTGTCCCCATAGAGAATATTTTTGTACAGCCTGTTCCTAGATTTACATTTATTTTACAGATATAAAATTAACAAAAAGGAAAATGTATAAACATAGTTCTGTTATTTTTCTTTAGAAATAAATTTTTTTTCTTCTCTCTTTTTAATTTTGGCAAGAACTAAAAATCACTATACAGCTCAAGGCTGGCATAATCCTTGACTTGCCCACAGTAGACCACGAGAAGGTTCCAGGCAAGTGATGTTCTCTGGAATAAGGGAGGTGGGGCAGATGAGGGCAGTGAGTTGGCTATGGCAGCCCAGCTAAAGCTTTTGGCTGCTCACCACCACACTTGAGTTTTACAGTACAGATTCTTCTGGGTTGAGACTGAAAATGAACCCCACTGGAGATTCCACTGACCTTTTTAATGAACTCTGCTATAAGAATGGAAAAAGAATGGTGGCCTGGGGTGGGTTTAAAAACAACTTTTTAACTATACTTGGAGGAACAGAGGAGGCTAGCATTGTTCCCACTTACAGGAAACGTAAAAGGCAGAGGTGTTCATTACACCTTCAGTTTCCTTGAAAACACATGTTCCAGGCAAGAAGCACGTGGTTAGTTCTGCAGGATTCATCACAGAAAGGGAAACATTTGAAGCCCCACATCTTCCCTATGGGAGCACAGGTGAAAGACAGCAGCTCAGCATTGACTCCCGTTGTGCAGACGTGGCAACAACTGGCCACTGTGCAGCCACGTGAGCTTACAAGTGGTGGAAATCAAAGTAAATCCTGTGCCTCTGCTCCCTGCAACCACCACACGCATGCACGCATACATCCCATGGTTAAGCAATATTGTATTCTAAGTTCCATGTGGACTGGAAGCACCAGCATTTGGTGCAATGCCTATGTGGTAAGTGCTTGTAAATATTTGTTCAACGAAGGAATGAATACATTCTTCCCATTGAACCCAAATGCTGCTTCAGAGCCCTTGGTCCAGCAGTGACTTCAGACAGTCCACTATCAACTAACCAGAGGGGACACAAATTGAAACCTGCTTGCCATCCCTTCACAATAAGCTAAATCCTCATACTCTCCCTGTAAGTGATGTGATTTGTATGTGAAAATACAGGTGGATCCCCTGGTTCCTCCAGTCCCATCATGAAATCAGGTTAATTTGATCCAGTTGCCTTTACCATGAGAAGTTCACTTTTGCATATTTGCAAACGATAAATAATGCCATATAACGGATGCTCTAGAAAATCACTATTTGTCAATACTGCTTGCACATATTGAATAATGATGTTTTCATCTAATTACTGGGTTTAAAATATATTTTACGATTTTTTTTTAAATTCAGGTTTGCAAAATGTTCACCAATATGTCCACATATTTTTCCTTCTTGGACACATAGAGGATCACATTTCCTGAATCCTGGAAATTAGGTGGGGCCACAGACCTAGCCTTGATAAAAAGGTCATACCAATGCATCACTTTCAAGCTAAAGCATTTAAAAGACATTGCTTGGACTGGAGATGTAGCTTAGGGGTAGAGGGCTTTCCTAGCATGCCCAAGGCTGTGGGTTCGATTCCCAGCACTGAAAAAAATGTTCAGTTTTCTCTTCACTCACCACCCACCAAGGAGCTATAGTTTGGATCTCGGTGTCTCACAAAGGCCCTTTGTTGAAGGCTGACACTATTGGGAGGTAGTCGAACCTATAAAAGGTAGGGTGAAGTGGAATTCAGTAAGGTCATTGAGAGTGTGCCCTGAAAGGAGCTACTGGAACCCCAGCCCCTTCTACTCTTTCTCTCTCTCTCTCTCTCTCTCTCTCTCTCTTTCTCTCTTTCACTTCCTGGCCACCATGAGATGAACAGACTTCCTCCACCATGGGCTCCAACCACAACATACTGGCCCAAAGAACAATACCAAGCAACCATAGGCTGAATCTTCTGAAACCATGAAACAAAATAAATTTATTCTCCTTAAAAGTTTATTCATTTCAGGTATTTGTCACTGTAATGCAAAGCTAACACACATGGTAATCCCAAAGTTGTGCCTTAAGCTCAAGGGGCCACAAAATTCAGCATACTGGATTGTTGAAGCCATACTCCAGTAGAGGATAACTGCCTGCATGAGAAATAAACTTAATTATACAAAAGCACTGAGATTTTGGTGTTATTTGTTACTATCACACTACCTAGCTTATCCTGAGTAATTCAGTAATTAATGATGTCTGATGGCTGTCCCCAACCTTAGCTCAGTGCAATTTAGGAGTAAAGACTAGAGTCTCAGAAATACAGGGTTGAGACAATTGGAAGAACAAGTCAGCTGCCATAAAAAGAGATGGATATGGACAAGATGGGTATTCAGGAGGGAGGGGCTGGCAGAGAAAAAAAATAGAGAATCCATTGTTGAGAAATGTATAGCAATGCATTTTGCCAGTGGGATCTGCCCGATCTAAGATACCAGAAACCCTCATACCACCTAATTGGACCCCACCACTCATTCCTAACTGTTCACCACTCCCCTGCTCTTTTCTGATGCCTCCTTCCTGCTCAGCCATGGGCACCACCTCCATTCAACTGAGTTAAAATGAGCTAAGCACAACTGAGTGAGGATTTTTGTCACTGCACTTTTCAAAGAACTGCTCCTCAAAGGCAGAGCAAAGAGGACCCTTATCCTAGATATTGGTTTGGCAAATATACAGCAAGAGTCTTAAGCTTAAAACCCAACTTGATTTTGAGTGAATCTCAAACTATTTCCCAAGGACAGGGTCCAGAAAATTGACTGTGTCAGTATTTGTAAAAATTGAAACTGGCCTGAGTGATAAACAAAAGAAGAATCACTAAAAAGCAATTGAGGGTAAATCTAATTAAGATGTATTATGCGCACATATGTAAATATCACAAAGTATCACCCTATAAAACTGTCATGTGCTAATAAAAAAAATCATTTGATCATTAAACAAAAGCAATTGAACAATATCCAAAATAGGGGACATCCATACACCAGAACATTGTGTGTACAGCAAAATGGTATTTTCGCAAAATGGTATTTTCAAAAAATGTTTAGTGTCAAGTGGAAATGTTTACAAAATGATGCAAAATTTCCTATATGTCATTACTTCCATTTTATATAACAATCAGTAATGTGCATAAAAGGGCCAGAAGAAAATATGTTAAAATGTTCCCAGTGATTCTGAGTAGTAGGTTATAGAGATACTTATTTCTTCTTTGAAAGTTTTTACATTTTTCAGATTCCCTTTAATAACTATATATTATTTGAAATTAGGGGGAATTATTTTCAGAAAAATAAATTTATAAGAAGACTTTGTTGATCTTAATTTTCCCAGGGTATGTTCTCTGGTGAGGAAACCTCTGACTCAACCATCTCTACCTTCTAAACACAGTCCTGCACGGGGTCATTAGTGCTCAGTATAATGGCTCAGTGGAAATGTTTTATTTTTATTTTTCTCAGTTGACATATTATTAATTAAATATTAGTGCAACACTACGCAGAGCCTTGTTGTTAAATTAGGTATAAAATCTTCTGGTAATATAAAGCAAGTCTCAAGTTAGCTCATTTGAAATCCTCGGGAGAAGAAACCACAGAGATTCTTGAAATTATTCAGCAAGGCTGAGGAAAAGGTACTGGACTCCCGGGGTTTGGGTACATCCTAGATGCCTTCACCAGGGGAACCACAGCCGGGATATAAGCCACGCTTAGAAGAGCCACACGCTATGCTGTCATCCTCAGACTGGCCAAGGAAGCCCTGGCGTGCAGGCATCCATGCAAATGTGGAATGTACTCTAAGTCACCCCAGAGAGGGCAGGAGTCTGGGAAGGTGTCAAGTTTCCAGGAAGGAATGAGGAGATCTCAAATGTCATTTTCAATCTAGAAAACCCTAAAATGAACCTTCATGGGAACCCTAGCTATTGCTAATGCCTTCCAAATAAGCTAAAGCTCCCAGGCACAGAGCAAAGACTGCTTTGTCTTCTCTCACCTCCCATCCTGGAACTGATTTGGACTTCATCACATGGAGATGCCTCTGGTCAGGCTGCAACCTGATTTTTCTGAAGACTTAAGGCAATGACCAACAGTCAGCCAGTCAACAAGTATTTATTGAGCCACTCGCATATGCCAAGCACCACCATGGCACTGTCAGTTATGGGGTGAACAAAGAAGAGGCACATGTGCCAGCACTTCTCAAATCTTCAGTGTACATGCGTACCACCCAGGGATATTGCTAAACATCCATCCTGTTTCAATAGATCTAGGTAAGACCAGAGATTCTAACAAGCTTCCAGGTGATAATGATGACAATATTTTAAATATCAAAGGTCCAGGGAATGAAATACATGCAAAAATAAGTAACTAATATAGAATACTTATAATGTTCCAAGTACCATGAAAAATACATCACATAAGTTCTGTCCCTGGGTCTCTCTCAGAGTAGATCTTAGCCGCAGGTGTCTGGAAGGACATTGAAGCCACTTGGACAGTTAGGCAATGCTTATGATCAAACCTGTGCCCACATGCAGATGGATCACAGGTAGACCAGTACGCACACTTGCAGTACCTGCCACCCCTGACTTTGGGATGTCAGTATGAAGATGATTCAAAAGCACAGAGGGTGGGATGATGATTACCCCCAAGAATGTAAATATTACAAATGAGACTGTGGGTCCCTTTCAATCCTGAGATTCTAGAAGCCAATGAATACAACAGATGCCGGAGAAACCTAGACATTGGAAAAACATAGGTAGGCCACGGGTGTTTCTCTTATGTAAGGTGTATAATGAAATTCACCTTTCATGTTAGAGACTGTCCTGTCTTTGCACCGAGTGGGAAGCACTTGGAGGCTGTATAAGCTTTTTATGTGTAGGGAGTGGTAGGGTTTATCTATTGATAGACTCTAAAGCCCTACCCAAGATCTACTATGTGCTAATCAACTTTCCATCTCTGCAACAAAATACCTGAGATAAACAACCTAGAGGGAGGAGACGTGTTTCTTTGGCTCATGACTTTGGCTTATGACTTGGGAAGGTTTTAGTCCCTGGTTGCTTGGCATTGTTTTACAGAACATCGTGGCAGGGAGTGAGTGGTAGAGCAAAGTAGTTCAAGAGCCAAAACTATAGCATGCTCAAAGAGAAGTGGTATATCTCATCACACACAAATCCCATGTGATGAGAATACACAAATGTTTAAGAAGCACTGGACTACCTGCCCTTTCTGCTCTTCTGTTCATCACTGCTTCCTGAGAGCCATGGCAATGCTTGGCATATACTTGCTGCTCAGTAAATATTATTGACTGGCTGACTACTGGCCATTGCTATAATGGGTAATGTGTAATTCAGAGTGAAATGACACAACAAATTTTAATTTTAAAAAAAGAACAGTTTTGGCCCCAGCATTCATCCTGTTGAGCACTGTCATATCAGCAAGACATGGAGATTTATTTTCCATAAGACTATCTCTGCTTCCTCCTGAAACCCTACTACTACTACTAAAATGATAAGCAAAGGAATATGCGAAGGACAAAGAAAAATGGAGAGAAGACAGCAGAAACAGATGCCTGTAAACACTTCAGGGATGGAAAATGGGTCCATAGTAATAACTGGCTCAGCAGAGTGGGAAAAAACAACAAAAAAAAAAACCCCACGAAACCCAAGAGCGTGTAGAGAGGTTGGTTGCCCATGAGATGGAATTGCTTCACACCAGAGAGAACCAGAGAGGCGCAACGACCTTCCTCGGAGGTGAGGGTGGAGCTGGAAAAGAATCGGCTGACCCCCAACCCTACCTGTTGCAGTCAGGAGACAATGCTCCCCAGCCCAGTGAGCTCTGAGAGGGTTATTATTTGCATAATTAAAATCCAGAGGCCCTGGTAGAAAGATAGTAGGCTCCACAGAGAGTAGAGGTGAGATTACGGCACTCAAGGACAGTGATACCAGCCCTGCCTCCCCTGCTGCTTCAGGAGCACTGATAGCCAAGGTTACAGAAACCAACTGATGTTTCTCAAAAGAATCTGCCCCAAGAGAGACTGACCTGTGGGGCCTGTCTAGCAAGGTGACTTGGCCCCTATTACTCACTGGTTGGGAAAGCTGACCAATAGACGGACTTACACCACGTGTTAATCAACTTTCCTTTATTGTAGCAAGTACCTGAGACAATTTTAAAAGAGGTTTATTTTAACTTACAGTTTCAGGACACAGTCACATGGCCCTGATGCTCTGAGTCTGTGGAAGGCAGTATTTCATGATGGGAACATGTGGTAGAAGAAAGTGCTCACTTCATAGTGGCCAGGAAGTAGAGAGAGAGGGGAGGGGCCTGGGTCCCAGTACCCCCTTGTGCGCCACACCCCCATATGAGAAGAGGCCCCACCTCTTAAAGGTCTATAACCTTCCAATAGCATCACAGGCTGGAGTCAAAACCTTTAGCACATGGAACTTTTGGGGAACACTTACCCAAACCAGAGAACCCCAGAAACAAAGCCTCCAGTAAACCTCTAAGAGCTTCAGACTTATTGGAAATGCATGCTACAGGAAGGTCTCTACCATGAAATATAGGGACTAAAACAAATAATAGGGAAAAAGAAAAATCAGTGGGTGTGGCAGATGGCGTTTTCCAAAAACAGCCACAGCAATATTTCTGTCCCACATTCGCTATGAAATGATGCCTCTTCTTCCATGAAGAGGGGGAAATTATGTTCTCCCTTTGAGTCTAAGTGAGATTTCAGTTAACGGTTGCACTGTTCAATATGGTAGATGGTGGCCACCAGCCACACATGACCATCAAACATGTGGCACATGAAATGAAATGTTTTATGCAATCTCAAATAATTTAAATGTAAAAACTGAAGCAGCATAAAATACATTCCTCTAACTTTATATGTTTTGTAGGACAATATTTCACATTAACTATTGAATTTTAATATCTAAAAAAATTAGCATCTGGATTGATGTGAGAAATATGATAACCTGTCCAAATGCAAAGAAGGGAGTCAGAGACCCATAGAGCACAGCAGGAAATGGAACCTGAAAGATCGGTGTCTAGTAAGCCAGGCATACCCAAAGTGATTGCAGCAAGCAAATAGTCTTCTCCCGGTTCCTCACTGACTGAGTAATATGGTGAGTACATTCTTTTCCCACCTCGATTTCCTATTGACTTATTTAAAATATGCCCATTTCCTAATTCTACCTTGATTTACCCCTCCCAGTTTAAGTTCTCTTATCAGTTGTCCCTCCCCCAACATCCACAAGCTGATATGCAAGCAGGTGGCCAGAGTTACATGCCTTGCCTTGAAAACAGACTGCCACTGACTTTTTTTCTAACAATTGATATGTACTGTAAGTAAAAAAATATACATATATACACTGAATTTCAAAGACAATATGAAAATAGAACGGGAACTATCTCATTAATCATTCTCTATTGACCACGTATTAAAATGATATTGTAACCATATTAGATTAAATACAATATATTATGAAAACTAACTTTGCCTGTTTATTTTTACCTTTTTAACAAGGCTACTAGAAAGTCTGCAGTTGCACACATGCTTGCATTCTACTTCAATTGGACAGCACTTGGTCAGTAAAGGGGGAAATGACAAATGTGACTTCTGACACAAGGTAATAAAAATGACGCTGACTCCCATGAGCTCTCACTCTCTTGGGATTTGCACCTTAGGAACCCCTAGTCACCAGGTAAGCACAGATGCCCTGAGCGCAATGCGGAGAGGCCATGTCTTGCTAGAGACATGTTTGAATTTTTCCAACACAGACACAGACATGAGAGAGAGCAAACTCAGATGAATCCAGCCCTTGCTGACACAGAATAGACCAAAGATGAGCTGAGTCCTACTCAGGTTTAAATTATACTATACACCAGTAAACTTAAGAGTGTGGAGAGGAATTTGTTACACAGCACTAGATAACTAGAACAGATGGAATAAAAAAAAAACCTAAAACTATCATTTGTCTCTCTTTGGGGGAGATAAAAATATACATTACATTAATAAAAATGAATAAGATTATATAAAATAGATGCTTTCAAAGAACAAGAAAATTTTGAAATTTAAAAAGATGGCTAAATGAAAACTGAAAAACTGAAGGTGATGTTGGAGAAATTTCCAAGAAAGAATAAAAAGGATGAATAAATAGAAAGAAAATTTAAAGGTCACTCAAAAAGGTCCAAACTTAGCTAATAGGAATGCCTAAATGAAGAGCAAATGTGAGGGGAAAATACAATGAATAGTCTCTGGACTGAAGGCAATGAGGTTCCAGACCAAAAGTTCTATCAAGGGCTCATCACTGGGCAATTAAGATTAGTGGGAATTGAGGAAAGATCTTGGAGGCTTTCAAAAAGGAACTGAAACAAAACAAAACACAAAAAGGTTGCCTTAAGAGAACAGTCTAAAATTCTGAGCAAAATGGTTCTAGTTTAAACTCTATGCCTAGCCAAACTATCAAATTTGAAGTGTATATTTATATATTTGTATATATGTATATTTATGCATGTAAGTATATAGGTATATGTATGTATAGTTATATATGTATATTTATGCACGTATATATATTTATATGTGTATATATGTATATTTATGCATGTATGTATATATATACATATATATTCAAGTAAAATACAAAAAAAAGTATATGCTATTTAGACTTATTCCGGAAGTTATTGGAATAAGGATCCAGAAATTCAGGGATCCAACATAAGAGAAACAGAAAAAGCCTTCCCAGGATGGTGAAGGAACATTGAGGACAAAGCTGCACTCCTGCCACCACACTGAGGACCCCCAAGTTGATCTCACTAGGAACTGCCAGTCTGTGGAGGCTCAGTTTGGGACCAGCACCCTCAGTGGACGATGCAAAGCCAGAGAAAGAAGCAGCTCGTGAGCTGGGAGTTAATGAGGAAGGCTGGGAGAGTAACGATAAAACTAAACACACACAGTTATTCCTGGGTGTATATATTTATGCCTAAGTTGTCTGTTCATTAAGTGGGGTTTGTTCCATAACATGGGCTCAGGCATTCTCACCTAATCCTTCATATTGACTTGAAGTCTTATAAAAGGTAGAGACTTTTTTCAGTCATTGTAATTTAAGCAGTGGGCTCCAGGATGGGCATGCAAAATGGACATCAGGGTTCAGATTCTGAGTGAATAGGTCCCTAAACAAGGCCTGTTGCTCTCTGGATGTCCCTCACATGACCTGGCACAGCCAGTAAATGGTTACTCGTGGCCAGTAACCATTTAAAAGAAACTACATTATCAATCTGTGTGAGTTGAGTTGCTGGCTGCCGAAGCTTGGCCTCTTTCTCTTTGTTACTGTGGCATTTTGGAAACTTAAGGCATGTGCTCCAGTCCAATGCCCTCTTTGAAACTTGGCATGCTGCTGCAGTCTATTGAAACTTCATATTTCCCTGCTGCTTTGGTAGGTTTGCGGAACAAGCAGGATGGATACAGGTAAAGCATCAGAAGAGGAAGAATCAATCAACTCCCTTGCTTCTATAAGGAACACAAGAACCAAGGAGAGGACCACCTGGAAGACCCCTCCTCTACTACTCACTCCTCACCCATCAGACTAGAGTCGCTTCCTTTGTCACTATAAAAACTTTTATATAAAAGACCCTACCAAACTGAAAACTGTCCACTGTGACCCTCACTTGAACCCGTAACTGTTTTTCCTATCTCATTGGCTGAGCCTTAATTGCCCACCCAGAATCTGGTAAACCCCAAGAATGATTGGGAAATTCAGATTTATGGGAATTAAGGAAAAATAGTAGAAGTTTTCAAAGAGGAAAAAAAGTGTGTGTATGTGTGTGTGTGTGTGTTTGGGGAGGGTGATTGAAGAGTCAGAAACAGGAATGAAATCCAGAAGGATCGTTTTTAAAGTTCTAAGTGATTTCAGGGTACCACCCCACTGGATTCATGATCCCCAAACTATTATACACCCACATCCCAGACTTCTACACTGACAGCAGAGTGTAACTGAGGCTCTCTCAGGATTCTCCCATGTCTAGGGTCTGGATCTAACCAACTATTTCCAAAACTAGCGAAGCTTCAACTCATTCTTCTCCCTCATACTAAAGAAATACTCTCCTTCTTCT
Source organism: Castor canadensis (assembly GCF_047511655.1). Classification (NCBI taxonomy): domain Eukaryota; kingdom Metazoa; phylum Chordata; class Mammalia; order Rodentia; family Castoridae; genus Castor; species Castor canadensis. Next base: position 120,375,850 of record NC_133396.1, read on the forward strand.
CCAAGGCAGACATCCTGCAGTGTATTCAGGCTGCAACAGTCTAAACAAAGGCTATGCTAATGGTCCTCTGGTTTATATCAGCTAGTTTTTTAATGCCAAGACTCTAATCACTGCCTGGACCCTCTGTGGTTCATCAGGCCACTCTGGTGAGAACAGATAGTGCAGGGAGATCCTCCAGTCTCCTCTGGAAGTCCCAGGGACTGGACAGTAAAGTCTTCTGACTAGAACTTGACTCTTTTTTTATTATTATTGTGCTGGGTGAGGATACCGTAGCATTTACAAAGGTGCTTACAATATATCAAATATATCATACTTGAATTCCCTCCTCTACTTCTCTCCCCCATCCCCCCTCCTCTAATTCCTGGAACAGTTTCAACAGGTATCATTTTTGCATTTACATACACGTATATACCTTATTTGCACCATATTCATCCTCCTAACCCCTTTCCCCACCACCTCCCCCCTCCCACGGGTGCCAACACCCTCCCCCACCCTAGTCAGAACCTGTTCCACCCACATGTTCTCCGATTTTGTAGAAGAAAAAACATAAAAGATAAAACAAGAAATATGACGTTTTGGTAGTTTGAGATAAATATAACTACACAGGGAGTTTTCTTGTGTTTTCCCATGCATATGTGTATTACAGCTTTAATTGATTTGCCTCTTCCAGTCCTCTTTGCTACTACCTAGTCTGCTTCCCATGGTGGTCCCTGCCAGTTTAAGATTTCTATTCTCATTCCTATACAGTGAGCACATCAATCTCATTCAAGTTTTTGGTTTCCTTCCCTTGCCTTATCCCTCCCTTGCACAGCCTCCCCTTAGTGTGACCCATGTCCCATAACATTGCTACATTTGTTTTAGGTCTACAGTCCATATAGGAGGGAGAACATGTGGCTTTTGTCCTTCTGAGCCTGGCTAACTTCACTTAAGATGATGTTCTCCAGTTCCATCCACTTACTTGCAAATGACAAAATTTCATCCTTCTTTGTGGTTGAATAAAATTCCATTGCATATAAATACCACATTTTCTTAATCCATCACTAGTGGGTCATCTTGACTGTGTCTATAGCTTAGCTACTGTGAATAGTGCTGCAATAAACATGGGTGTGCAGGTGCCTTTGTAGTAACCTGAGTCACATTCCTTTGGATATATCCCTAGGAGTGCTATTGCTGGATCTATTTTTAGTTTTTTAAGGAGCCTCCATACTGTTTTCCATAGTGGTTGTACTAGCTTACATTCCTACCACCAGTATATGAGGGTTCCTTTTTCCCTCAACAGCCTCACTAACATTGGTTGGTGGTGGTGTTCTTGATGGTAGCTACTCTAACAGGAGTGAGATGGAATCTTGGTATAGTTTTGATTTGCGTTTCCTTTACGGTCAGGGGTGGTGAGCATTTTTTCATGTGTTTTTTTAGCCATTTGGATTTCTTCCTTTGAAGAATTCTGGAGTTTGCTGAAGTCTTCTCTGAGTTCATTTAGATGTTTCTCTGTCTTCTCAAGTTTTTTATTTGTGGTGTCTTGATATTTCTCAAGTGCATCTTGTATTTTCTGGTTAACCATGTCTTGTAGCTTCCCCACTATTGTCTCAATATCTTGTCCAAAATTTCTTCTTTGAGAGTTTTTTTTTGTGGTATCACTGAGCTCATTGGTGATAGTTACCAATGTTCTGTTCAGGTCAGGCACTGGGTATTCATTTTCTTCATTTCCCACTAAATCCTCTCTTGAATTGTTGGTCTTTTGCGCAGTAAGATTTCCTGGCCTCCTTCTTTTCCCCATGCTTCTACAATATGCGTCTATGTTATTGAGTGACTAATTGGGGACTTTAATCACCTGTTATCTTCCCCTTGACTCAATTACTGTGCTATGACTGGCTTAGTCATTAGCTAGGTTCATGTGCTATTTCTGTTCCCTGACTAGGTGGTATAAATTAGCAATAACAAATTCACTGATTCAATGCCAGACCAGCTATTTACAAAATATGAGTAAGTCCCTCGGTGATATTATCTATAAGCCATGGAGACTGGGGAACAATGGTTGTTTGAGTAGAGGTGGATACTTAGGTATTGAAAGAGCTGGCACTGGAGGAAGGGGCAGGAAGGGGGGTGGGGGGAGGGGTGTGAGGTGTGGGGTTTCTAGTGTATGAAGTCCCTAGTGTGTGTTGAGGTGTAGTTCAGTGACTGTGGAAGAGAGTGCCATTGTCTGGGATTGCCAAGGGACAGGAAGGATGGGGTAATGTATAAAGTTGGTATGATAGACTATTCAGTGGGTGGTGCATTTTGAGGTAGTCTAGGTAGTGGGGAGAGAGAGAAGGGAAGGAGAGGAAGGTGAAGATGGTGAAAGAAAGGGGGAGAAGATGGAAAGAGATGAGAAAGAAAAAATTGGGGTACAGAAAGGAAAGTGGGGCAATAGAGGGCTGAGTGAGTTGGTGTTAGGACAGGATGGGGAAGGGAGTTAGGTAACAGTAAAATGGAATAAAAGCATGAAGAAAACAAAAGTAAAAATTAAAAGCTAAAAACAATGCAAAAATAAAATAAAAGTAAAGTAAAATAACAAAGATTATATATGATCAATTCAATGAATCAGTTCAATGAATGTTGTGGAATCTTTCCTCTGATTTCAGGTTGACACTTTTTTTTTTTTTTTTAATAGGGGCTTTGGCCAACACTGTACTTTTTTAAGGTTGGTATGTTGGGTTGCGTGGCAATGAGTGTTGCTCTTCCCTATCAGACAGCTTTGTGGGGAGCTCAGCTCTGGGTCTTTGAGCCTGGGCTCCCTTAGTGGAGTGGGGCCCCTGGAGCAGGCAGGTTCTCAGAAGTGGTCCTGTGAGGGACTAGTAAATCAGTAGTCACCAGCCTCTTCCACTCACAGGGCAAGCCTGTGAGTTACAAATGAGCTTTTCTCTTGGTGAAACTATCAGTTTCAGCTTGCTCCCAGTTTCTCCAAGGCAGTGCAGTGCCTGGCTTCCCCGCAGCGGCTGCTGAGTCGCTCCACCCCCATACAGGTTTCTTCAGCAATGCGTTCTGCCCCTCCCCACCAGGCACAGGAGAAATATTCCATCCATGAATTCGGCCACCAGTTTTGTCCAGAGGGGGTGCAATCAGCTCCCCAGTTGTGCTAGAACGTGTGGTTCCCTCCCAAACAGTGTGTTGTGCTCACCTAGCACATTTACTTAGTCAAAAACTTCTTGGCTACAGGGCAGAGCAGGCAGGTGGCAGACAGAGGTTTTATGTCCACTTGTGTTTGGCAGGTCCCGGTCTTCCAGATGCCTGCAGCTGCTCTCTTTCTGTGGTTCTCTGCATTGTGTTATTATTGGTGAGATTGCAGACACACTAAGGAAAAAAGAGATCTGTGCAGGTGGGCGGCAATTAGAGGTTCTGTGTCCACAGGTATTATGGCAGGTCCAGGTACTCCCAGATGCTTTCAAGTCTCTGCCATTCTCTACATGTGTTTTAGCTTTACTGACCCAGGTGGGAGGGAATTAATCGAGAGAAAAAGAAAAGAGAAAAGCGTGGATCAACTGGGGCTTTCTGACCCTGCTCCCAGCTATTCCCAGTTGGCAAACAGACAGGCAGGCCAGCAGCAGCCACCTACCCTGTGCCAAGCTGTTATGTATTTAAAAAAGTTAGTTTAGGGGTCATTCAATGAATATTATGTACCTCCTATGTGTTGGTGGTATCTTGGCTGTCGGAAAAAGCAGTATTACCTGATCCTTGCTACCCTGAGAATGTGGAGTAACTGTTTGAAATCATGCAGGTCAACGTCCCAGGGTCCATCAGCTATCTGCCATCTTGATTTCTCTGTTAGAATTTGACTCTTCACATTGAAACGCCTCCCAAGTCTTTGTTCTTCCTTTCTAACAATCCTTGGTGAAAAGCTTTCATTTGATTTGTTTCACATCTCAGGGTTCTCAACAAAATATATATGTAATGCTGAGATTCTGAGGAAAACTGCCAGCCAGTCCATGAAACTCCAAGGTTTTGTCTGGCTTCTTACTTATACAAATGTGTAGAAACATCAGATATTTTAGGCTTTGAAGGACTTTTACCAAGAACAAGTTAGAACTCAATGGTCACTCTAGCTAATTTGGGATATAAGTAAAATAATCTATGGTACTATAGAATCAAATAGTGTAGATCCCAAATATTCAATGATCAGCATTTTTTTTTTTTTACTGTTATAAAGAAGTCTTTGAAAAACAGGAAAATTTTGAAGTTGCTTCCTTTAATAATTCCTTAGGGGTCCAGTTTTGGCAGTACAGGTCTAAAATCCCACCTGTATAGGGAATCATGGTCTGAGGCCCATAAGGAAAAATAATAAGACCCTACCTGAAAAACAACTTAAGTAAAAAGGGCCGGAGGCATGGCTCACATGATAGAGTGCTTTCCCAGCAAGCATGAGGTCATGAGTTCAAAACCCCAGTACTTCCCTGCCACAAAAAGAAATCCTTAGGAAAGTCTATTAAAATCCTGCATGATCTAATCTAAACTTAGAACTCCCCTTGCCCTCTCCTACATAGCCCCACTTTGATTCCCTGAAGCTCACCTTTTTCCCTCCTCTTGCTATGTTCCTCTTCCTTAACCTTCACTAGATCCTCTTTCCTCTCCTCCACTGCCTCTTTCTTCTTCCCTCTCACCAGATGATCTATCCTCACAATCTTTTAAAAATATATACGGTGATGAAGCTTACCTCCAACATCAACAGATTTATAACTTTAATCCTTGATCAAGACCAGATTTGCATCATCTAGCTAAAGACTTCTTCACTGAAGAATCAGAGATTGTCCTTGGAACACAGATTTTGGGATACCTTAGTCTCTATTAGTTAATTTGATTATCCAAATGATAGTAAATGTATGAATAAAAATTTGTCACTGGATGGCCTCTTAAGAGTTCTCCCTGAAATCTTTCACACATCAAAATTGATTGGCTGAAAATCTAGTCTTATAAACATCCCAGTCTCATAGGCATGAACTCTCTTATCTCCCAGGATTCTTCTGATCTCCATGAGGCAGTCACAATTGCTGTGGATGGTGGTGCTATACCAGAAGTGTAATGCCCTCTTGGAAGGGCATCATCAGGCCTTAGATACAATTAGATACAAGCACTGCAGTGAAATTTCAAGGTATCACCCTCACTGGGCTCATGATTTCCAGGATGTTATATGCTCACATCCTGGACTTCCACATTGACAGATCTATAGCTAAGACTCCCTCTGGATTCTTCTGAAGCAAATGGCATCACAAAGGAGACAGGTTTCTCAATAATGTCAAATCAAGCAGCACACAGAGGTTAGACATAGACAGTTTTTTTCCCATGACCTCCAGCTCAAGCCTCAGATCCCAGGAAGCCAAGGATTGGCATGCCTTCGACTACTTCTTTCTCATCCTTTCCTTCATAACTGTCTTTTTTCCCTTCTCTGTTGGTTTGAAGTTTTGTTAAAGTGAGATTTTTAAAATTCATTCCTCTAAATCATGGTATTCTGGATGCCAAAAATTAAACCTTGGTAAATCAGAGGTTGAAAAAAGTGTTAGGCAAATTTACTGATACAAAACTTCTCTTCTCCCCAGGTTGTGATTGGAAGTGCTCTGGCTGATCATAGTTGGGATGCGATCTTGACTAAGAGACATCCAAGGTCTTCTGATAATTCTTCTAATATGTATTGTCTCCACCATCATTCACTCTGTTCTCTCCAGAGTCAAATGCTTTGGGACAGTCACTCAACTCAAAAATTATTGAAATTCAACTACAAAGGCGAAAGTCACAGAAAACTCTACTAGCCAATGAGTCTGAGATTTAAATTAACATAAAATGTATAATTTGAAGAAGTGAAGAAATCAAAATCTGATCAAATGATGAGACTTGGTCTCCCTGTTGTGATCAAGAGGTAAGAGACCTAAATGACTGACAACATTCCATTATGGCCCTTGTTTGACTTGGCTTCTTCAGCTGCTTCTCCTCTACCTCTGAATAAAACCCAGACTTTCCAGTCAATAGATGGTAAGGCACAAGAATAATTTTTTCTCTTCCAAAAACTTTGGCCACTGAGCTTTGGCTGACTTTTCCTGCTAAAAGTATATGAAAACCTTGTTCTTCCTCAAGTCAGAACACTATATCAGAATCTTCTCGAGAATGCTCCCAACAGTCTGAATAAAGTGCTGAGTGGTGTTCTCATTGACTTTCTTCTATACCTGCTGTAGTTTCACTGTTTAGCAATTTTGTACCTAATACAGACAAAGAATACAAGGAGGTTATGAAAAATTTAAAGCCACCATTGTGTTGTGGTAGTGCTTCCTATTTTCCAAAGTATCACTAACGTAGTCATGTTATCTTAACAGTAATGATAGCTCCTAACGAAAGGGGGAAGGACGTATTGCTCAATTCCCACAATATTACAACCAACTCAACAAAAAGATTTCTAAGAATATCTTTTTAAAACATCTGATATTTTACAAGAAGATACTCAAGATAAGTATTGAATCATCTGAAGCAACAGTTCTTTAAACTTTTTCTTTACTTAAAAAAAATAGCCTATTTCACCAGCAGATATTTGAGTATTTGGTTTAAAAATGACCAAGGACTCAAAAAGCTTTGATTTCCTGCCACCTACTCTTCTCCAAAATGCCAAATTAATGGCATCTGATCCTAACAAAGTGAGTCACCCACAGCTAGAAATGTCTTTATAATGGGGGTAGGGAGAAGGGGGAAAAGCAGGGGTAATTTTTTCCCAATATGTTTGTCATTATTATAGGTTATATATACAGAAGGAAAGTTAATTAAGCTTTAAAAAATCCATCACACATCAATGGCTGCATTTTAATGAGTACAAAAAGTTGAGGTGTTTACTACCAATTAAAGTGGTTTTTAAATAAGCATTAATTAACACAGAAATTCAGAAGAAAGTTATACCTTGTCAAAGAAAGGCCAGTGCAGGCTATGCCCACTTCTGCTCCCATTCATATTCAGATAGTAATTACCACCAACCCTATATTTTCCATAATAATGAGGAGATGCTGTCATGTCTATCAAACAACAACACACACACAAAAGTGGTAGAATTAGAAATTCTCAACCTGAAGTAAACTTTTCAAATTTTTTCCTTCTGGGTTTTTCCCTCATCCGTGTCAGAGTTATTCAAAGAGGAGGTGAGCCTGATTTTAAAGGCGAGTTTCTTTCTTTTCTCCCCTTTGTAGGGAACATTGCCAGGGAGCCCTCATTGGTCAGAGAGGTGTTATTCAAGTCTCCATCAGCAAATCAGAACAATTCTGCAGTCGTGATTTGAGAGAGCCTGCAATTCTTCCTTTGTTTCTTCACAATCATGCTCATTTGTATAATCCAAAGGAAGTTGGTCGACTTCGTTTTAGAAAATTCTTGTCTTTCCTAAGGTGGTAAGGAGAAGGACATCAAATCTTTAAAAACCAGTGATTAGCACATAGTCTGTTGGATGTTCTCGTCCTAGAATGAAAAGTGATGAGGAATGTGCTGGACTTTGGGAAGGTACCTTGAAGATGCCTAGGGGTAGGGAGATACAGAAAAGGGATTCTCAAAGCTACAAATTCTGGAGACTGATCCTCCACCTGAAAAATCAGATACTTGATTGTCTTGGTGATTACTTTTTTCCTAGTCAAATTCACATATAATTGATCAATAAATCAGCATAATGATTTCCTTATAACTAATACAGGGGTACAGATATTCTCTTCTAGAGTTCCCTTTCTCAGGCTCCTATCCAGGTGATTTTTCCAATATCAGTGCATTTAGCAGAAGCTGAGTTACTGATCAGAAGGCTCCATAGTGAACAGGAACAGAAAGGGAAGCAGAAAGATGTGGGAGGATTCTGCCCAGAGGAAGATCCTTCTGCATAACAGGAAACCTCTTCCTTGTGGTCAGATCCCTGTGACCCAAAGGATGCAAAAATTCAGTTAGATAGGAGGAATGAGTTCAAGAGGTCAACATGGTGACTAGTTAATGATGACATAATACATTCTTGAAAAATGCTAGAAAATAGATGTAAAATGTTCTCACTACAAAAATGCTAATTATGTAAGATAAACCTATGTTAATTAGCTAGATTTTGTCGTTCCATAATGGATAGATTTCAAAGCATCTTGCTGTGTACAGTAAATATATGCAATATCATCTGTCAGCTTAAACATTTTTTAAAATGGCCCAATAAGAACTTTGCAAAAGAAAGAAAAGCTTTTACATCTACCAAACAAGCGTTAAAGGTATTTGGGTGCCATCAGTGCTTTATTTTTTCAACTAACGTTGCCAAGTTGTTAACATTGTCTATCATTTAGTTTTGTAACTTTAATAAATGTTGGCTAGTCTAAAAAACAAAAGTCACTCTGTGCCATTGCACTTAGTGGACCTCTTCCTTCCATACTGTTGTGAGCAAGCCAACTTTGACCTCTTTGGATACCAATTTTCAGTGCATATCCTCCTCATACATGTATTTCTTTACCTGACAGTAAAGGTCCTCCCATTGTGGTAATTTAATTAGTAAGTTCTTGTCACCAAAAAACTCTTTATAGCCACAGTCTTTAAGGGCCCAAGAATTGAACACCAAACAAAAGGAAAAATTCCAGGAGTCTACATTGATAATGTTTTAAAGAATCAAGTTGGCTAAGTTGCTGTGAGGATAATTCTTGAAGTTAAAATGCAAAAGGTGGCAGTTGGAGACATTCCATCATCTCCTGGAGAGGGGTAATTTCTCCCCAGAGGCATAGGATACTTCCAGAACGAAGAGATGAATGAGGGGCCAGGCATGCTGGTATACACCTGAAATCCCAATACTTGGGAGGCTGAGGCCAACCTGGACTACATAGGGAGACCCTGTCTTAAAAAAAAAAAAAAAAAGGAGAGGAAAAGAACACTTGTTCTGGAAGTCACATTTGTAAATGAGACATTTCTTGGAGTGCCCTGGAGTGCTGGTGGAAGTTGAAGGAGGAAGTAAAGTCCATCTCTTTGCTATGGGGGTACTGAGGACAAGGGGGTGGCCCAGGACTAATCCATCTTAGAATCATTCACAGGGCCTAAATGGATGGGTAGGACAAGGCAGGTGGTCAAATGTTTGTTAAATAAATGATAAACCGCCATGTTGAAAATAGTAAGTCCATCCCTGGGTTTGCTATCCTGGTGAGCCCACCAGCTTCCCTCTCATTCCATGACTAGTCTTCACTCCTAATTTGGACCAACCAATTTGCTTTCTGGCCCTTGTCACAACTAGACCAGCAAGAGACTGAGAATGGATCAGCAAAAAAGTCTAAAAATCAACCAAGAACTTAGAAATTGGGTTGGAAAGATAACAGGCTCAACTGACAACACCAGACAGGGAGAGGCTAGAAATCTTTGCAAACGTCAGTGGCCCAAACCTGACTGAAGACCCACAGAATACAACACCCTGCCACTCAAACTGCAGGCACTGGGTCTCATCCTCCACTCCCCTTTTTTAAAACATAGCTGTTCATTGTTGGTACTCATGTGAGTCCTTTCTGACCCATTTGTACAGAAATAAACAGCCTTCTAAGTACAGGTTTAGTGCCAATGTGCATCATAGGAGAGAAGGAGCAAAAAGCTGGCAACCCCCAAGTGCCAAGTGTCACCTTGGCCTTTGCTTCTTATCATTTTCATTGCTGTTGCCTTTACAGGAAAAATCCTCACCCGGGCACCATTTAAATCTGCAGTGGAATCAACTCCTTTTTGGGAAAGTGCATTTTTCCCAGGGAGTAGATATGGGTAACTTGCCTCCTTGGTCAAGTCTGGTAAAATGATATGTGAAATCCCTTACCAATGTTCCACCCATTGTCTTGCTTGATTAAAATGGAAAGAACTCCCCCACTATGTGTATCCTATTCTGCCACTTACCAGAATTGGGATAGATTGTGCCTTTCCACTCAATTTGGACAATGAAATGAGTTTCATTTTTATTTATGGGCTTCATAAATCCATTTCACTTGCTGCTGCTTTTCATGCCCCACTTCCACACCGTTGTGTTGAGATTTTCCACTGTGCCAGGCAATTAAACCAAAAACTCATGGAGAAAAAATTTTTTAAGAAACTCTTTTACATTCAAAATATACATAAATCACCTGCATTCAGATCCAATATATTGAAGGGATGGGACTTTTAAGTCTTACTTATGAACATCTAACTCTCCAGATTAATTCTTTAGCTACTATCATCAAGCTTTCACCTGAGTTCTAAAAGTGTGTTCAAAATTCCAGTGTGGAAAGAACTTTTTAATTTTAGATAGTATGTTTCCAGACCTGTTGCCAGGGATATAAGAAGATAATTCAGTGGCCACTGGTTGGTTGAAGGGCTGGAGGAACAGCAGGGGGCTTGCAAACTATGATCACCTGAGCTCAGAGCAGGCTGAGCCTGGGAGACCCTGGAGCAGAACCAATGTGATGTCCATGTTCTACACCAGATTAGAAAACAAACAAACCAAAACCCAGACAAACCCAATCACACAGCCCTCTTCACTAAAGGAAGGTGGAGAGACATGGTCCTGTTTCAATACTTTGCCAATCTCACAGGAAGCTTCTGATGTTTCTCTAAATATAAAACAGAACAGCAGGTTCCACCTGATAAGGTTGCATCCAATAGGATTCCATAGATCCAATCCAATCTAAAATTTATGGACTAGGTTCAGGTATAGTTCAGTTCTGTTATACAGCAATCCGAGGAAAGAAACTAAATAAAAGTTTATTTAGACAGAAACAGAGTAATCTAAAATTTATGATGGTCCAGACACAGCCCAAGCTGAAATTTATTTTGATGCTCTCTTGACTCGATCACATTATCTGCCTACCTATTGATGGACTGATCAATCTAACAGGGGGGAAGGGAGAAAGGAAGGTGTAAAACTGTCCTTCCTAGTCTGGAAGCTATGTAAGATCAGGAACCCCCACCATGGGTTCTCCATTGTGTCTTCCACATAGAAGTTGCTCCATGTTTGGTGGAGTCACTTAAGTTCTTTGTATGGGAGGGGATTAGCTACATCAGTCGTTAAGCCACCAATCACCAGAGTTGATTCAGACACTTGGGCTGACTGGAGAGGTGTCCCTTTCCTCCCTATATGTGGAGACCGGGAAGATTAGCTAGCAAGCAAGAATGTGTAAGTGTGTGGATAGCACGATGTTAACACGGTTGACACAAGTGTTTGGGTCCAGCTGGCAGGGATCTCCCAGGAGTGGAAAGGGGTGGATCAGAATGTGATGAGGATGTCACCAATTATTAGGATCATCCACCTCCCTTCTGGCTTCAAAGGTGCGTGCCTAGGAGAGAGAGGACAGAACCAACGTGAGTATTACTCTGGCCCATTTAACAGTTACTATTCCTACGGAAAACTAATCAAGTGCCATTCTGGTTCTTATCACCACCCTTTGAACTTATGCCAGTCTGTCCTCTGAACATGATGAGTTATGGTGAATCAAATTCTGGACCTGGTCAAAATGAAGCCTAGAGTCCACATTATGCTAGCTGCAGCAAGGATGCAATACCATGGAACTTACTGCCTCAGCTCCCAGCCAGCCCTCTTAACATTTTCAATACTACATAATATCTTGGGAAGTACTTAATTCCACTGCAGGTATACTACATGCTTAAAATGAGCAAGAGAAATATTAACTAGAATAGCACTTTGTCTATCCCACTGGATTGCAAAATGGCATTGAAGTAAAATTCTTCAAAGAACAAAATAGTATTTGGAAAAAAAAAAAAATCCCTGCCCTTAAAAATGCTGAATAAAGATGAACTTGAAGCAACATAGAGACCCAAGGCCATTTCACAAAGTTGTGCAAGTTGTACACTGCACAAGGGCACCATCAAAGAAGCACCTCACACATTACAGGCATTGTAGATTTTTCTATTCACTGGCCAATAGCAGTAAGTGCCTTGAGGAAAAGTTGCCTTTTTCTAAATCGTACAAACTTACCAATAAAGGTTAGCAATAGTAGCCCTCCAGAAAATGATGTCTGATAAAAGGACAAAGTAGCCAGCATCTACTTAAATATGTGTGTAAACACATATCTACATATTTATATCCACATACAGAGGCACCCCAAAAACTTTTCTATATCCCCCATCCAATTATACCCTCCCAAAGTAACAATTGTCATGCTCTTTGCCTTTCAAAAAACATTTATAACCAAAGTGTTCATTTCTAGACACTAATCTTGGCCCTCAGAAATATTATCTTTTAATTCTTATCAGTTTAGCTACAGGTTTCTTCTTCACACTTTTCATTTCTTTATGAATGACCTGCGGAAGAAGCAGGCTACTAGCACCTGCTGGTTGCCAGCAGGGTCTGGATGTTGCTGGTTGCATACTCATGGTGGAGGTCAACATGCCTCTGTGGGTCCCGTGTTCCTTGCAACCAGGCAGCTCAGTCCACTTTGGGTTCAGTCCCAGGTTGGAGCCATTTAACACCACAATAGGTGGTGTCTGCATTACTCTAGGAGGCACTGTCTGGTTGGCTTTCTTTTTGTGATCCTAGCAACCATTGATAATGTCTGAATCCAAACATTGGGGGTTGCAAAACAGTGATATTCTAATTCCATACTTCTTTTTATACTGTAGCTGGAAGAGTTTTACAATACACACCTTTTGTAAGCATCCCAGTGGTACAGTCCATATAAAAATAAGGAGAAATGCTTGATTCTTTCCATTTATAACAAACTGGTTCCCTATAATTCTCCAAAGGTGGCCAATTCTTTTTAATATCACCATCAAGTCACAGATTTAAATATAGATGATGAGTTTCAATGATCACTTTTGAAGGTCAAGTTGTCCCATCTTTGGTCAAAAATTTGAGGCTCTGAGTTATTTTGATACAACCCTAGAAGTCTTTGAAGACTGGAAAACTCTAGAAATGTCTGTGCTATTATAGGATGTTCCAACTTTATTTTGTAAACTTCCTGCACCAGACTTTTTCTCCAAGAAACCTTATTTCTTTTATAACAAAATAGTACTTTTCCAACATGATCTGGTGCTAGAGAAGCTGTCTGCTAAATTAGATACTATTTCTAGAACTTTTCAGTGGAACAAACTAGGTAATGCATTTGATTCAAAAACTTACTATTATTATTATTATTTTCTTGGCAGTACTGGGGTTTGAACTCAGGGTCTCACACTTGCTAGGCAGGCATGCTACCACTTAAGCCACTCCTCCAACCACAAAAACTTATCATTCTTATGTCTCTATCAGTGAAAAAATAAATTTAAAAAATAAAAAGCAAATATTAAAAACACTTAATAAGGGCTGAGTGTGTGCCTTGAGTGGTACAGCACCTGCCTAGCAAGTACAAGACTCTGAATTCAAACCCCAGTATGACAAAAAAAAACTTATAAATTTCTATTGCGACTTCTATTCAAGACCAGTACTTCAGAGTTTTTACTTAACTACTTCTCTACATCAGAATCTCCTTTCTCCCATTCTGAGAACCCTGGTTCTGTTTGGTTTTGTTTGTTTGTTTTTGAGAAGAGGGTCTCACTGTATAGCCCAGGCTGGCCTCAAACTTGGGATCCTCCTGTCTCTGCCTCCGAAGGACTGGGATTATAGGTGTGTGCCACTACACCTGACTTAAGAAACCTGCTTTTTAAAAGAACTTCCCTATATATTATTTTTTTTTTCCTCTATATTGTAATCTGTTCCTTCTGCTCTAACAAAATACCATATACTCCCCAGTATATTTATAAAGAACAGAAATATATTTTTCACAGTTCCAGAAGCTGGGAAGCTGGAGACCAAGGCACCAGTAGATCAGGTGTCTGAATGTTTGTTCTCTGCTTCAGAGATGGAGACTTCGTGCTGCTTCCTCTCATGGCAGAAGGGGCAAGGCTCCCTTCAACCTCTTTTGAAAGGCCACCAATCACATTCATCATGTAATTACTGCCTCAAAGGACCTACCTCTTAATACTAAAACATGGGGTATTGAGTTCCAGTAGAGAAATGTAGGAACACCAACCTTCAGACCATAACACCACACGATGCAGCAATAGTCCCAGAATGTCAGTACTAGTATCATCACCAATATGATCACAAAAACATTCAACCCCTTCACCCCGTCCCCCGCTTCTTGGTGGTGGTACTGGCATTTGAACTCATGCTTTCCACTTGCAAGGTAGGTGTTCTACCATTTGAGCCATGCTCCAGCTTCAAAATTTTTTACATGTGCTCTCCCTACTTTCTCTATTAAAAAAAAAAAAAAGTCCTCCTGCATCAAGTATCAGAGCACACAGCTACTGCAGTCTCCTCTTCATTATAGTCCACAGCAGCTATTTACTTAACACTTAGTGCTTTATGTTGTTCCTTTCTTCTCACTTGAGATGTCTACAATACATTTTCAAATAGATTCTTCAGGAGGAGGTCCTGGGAACTGTTATGGACTGAACATTTGTGTCCTCCCAAAATTCACAGTAAAAACCTACCCAGCCCCCCACTGTGATAGCATTAGGAGGTGGGGCCTTTGAGAGATTAAGATTCGATGAGCTCTTAAGGGTGGAACCCTCATGAATGGGATTAGTGCCTTTGTATGAGTTATAAGGAGTTTGCTTGTTTCTCTGCTCTCCTCCCGGTGATGGCACTACTGTCAGCAGTATATAGCCCAGAAGAGGGCCCTCACAGAATCCAATCATGTTGATACCTCAGACTTCCAATCTCCAGAGCAGAGAGAGTTCAATTTCTGTTATGAGCCACCTGTTCTACGGTACCTTGTTTCCACTGCCCAGAGACAGAAAGATACTGCTTCAGTTCTTGCATGTTTGTACCCTTAATACTTAAAAGTCAAGCTTGTTGGTTACAAAATCCTTGGCTCTCTTTTTTGAGTTTTCAAAATATTGTTTCACTTTTTTCCCCCTCCTGCTGCTGAGAAGTGTAATGATAAACATTTTCCCTTAGAAATCATGTGCTCTTTTTCTTCTAGAAGCTCCAGGCATCTTTTTCCTTTTCTCAGTGCCATACTGCCATCATTCCCAGGCATGCAGTATACTCTTTCCATCTGTAGCTGCATTTTTTCTTTTAATTTCAGGAATGCTTTCTTAGATTTATATTAGTTCGGTTCCCTTGGTTTTCTCTGTGATCTTCGACTAACCATATATTCTATCTTTGCCTACCTCAGTATTAGGTACTTTCTCTTAAATCGTTTAAAAAACTTTTCCATGTCAATTTCTATTAAGACAATTTCCTTGTCCATTTCTACTAAGGCATTGCCTCTTTTTCTTATTCACTCTTTTGGTCCCTATAGTTTAGTCTTAGTCTTGGTTTATGAAATTTTATTCCTGTTCTTTCTTTCCTGAGTTGTCATCTCCTTTCTAAGTATTCTAATTATGATGCTCCATGTCTTATATAATTTTCTTAATATCTTTCAGCTCATTTTGAAATGATAAATAAGCTTTGATCTGTTTTTTGTGTGTATCTTTCTGGAATGCTTTCACATTACTCTATTCCTAATTGTCCTTTCTCTTATAATATCTTTACGTGGACTTGATGTTGACTTTTATCTGTTGTGCATTTTTATGTGAAATTAGTTTTCCTGAACTATGAGAATAAAGTGGGCTAAATAAGTTTCAAACTTCACAGAGCTCCCTCTTCTGTTGTTTTTGTGAAGTGTTTAAAAAATATGGTATCTTGCTTTTTCTGAGACTTCCTGACTATTCCTTTTGTTGGCTCTAGACTTTTCTCTTGTTCCTTAGCTCACTTTTGATTCCATTCCCAGCAGTTTCTCCTCAGTGGATAGCGCTGAACTAGAAGGCAGTCCTAAAAGGTCAATCCAGTGGGTTTAAAGGCAGCCCCTTTACTCCCACTTATCCTGAGTTCTTCGCACTCACCAGGTGTGAGAGCAGGCCAACCACCCTTCATCTCCAGCTGCTGTTCTCAACTCACTCAGTTTCCCGGTGAAGACCAGTTGGCGAGTTGGGCTTCGTATGTTTTCAGGTTTAGCCTGAAGCTACACTGCTGCTTCCTTTTGTCTCTTATACCAGGTGAGTCCTGTGGCTGCTGGCGTCCCATTTCACTTGTATTTTGGTATTAATGGACTCTTGCCATCTAGTTTTGTTGCAAATGTTGTCTGGAGACTTCTCACATTGCTTAGTTCCTCTATACATTTTTGGGCGGGTTGATACGGGCAGTGTACTATTACTATGATTACCATCTTCCCAGGACCCCAATCTTTTAACTCAAGCTAACTTTTGCTTCCTCTTGACTCCTTCAACTAAAGGCTGATCACAGGCCTCAGTTTTGCAAGTAGCCTATACTACTGTGTGTGTCTGCGTGAGTTTGGGAGGGGAGATGTGTGGAAAAGGGGTCATGAGTGTGTAAAAGTTCTGCATTAGACTCTTCATTGCAATAAATACACAGAAAGAAACAATTTAAAAGAAGGAAAGGTCTATTTTGCCTCTCAGTGGCAAAGGTTTCAGTCATTTCTGTTGCTCTGCCTGTGCTGAGACAGAGCGTCACAGCAGAAGGGTGTGGTATCACAGAGCTGCTTACCTCATGACAGCCAGGAAGCAGAGCTAGACAGAAAGAGACAGGGGCAAGATGTGCCCTGGTAAGGCATGCCCCCAGTGAGTGACCTGCTTCCTCCAACCAGGCCCCACCTCCCAAAAATGTCATCAGATTATGAATCCATTAGGGAGTTAATCCATTGATGAGATCAGAGCCCTCATGATCCAGTCACCTGTCAGTGATTGGATCTACCCACTGAAGACCAAGCCTTCAACATGTGAGCCTCTGGACCCCAAACTACAACCATAGGTTGCTAACTGGGGCAAAACTGCAAAAAATTGAAGACATAGTCCCTTATCCTTAGAAGCTCAGAACCAAGGGTCCAGCACACCTCCACTCAGTGAAACAAAACCATAGGCATCTAGTTTCCAGTAACAATTCTTATTAACCTGCCATGCCAACTATAGTGAGCCAACCTTTCAGGACCTTCCTGTCTCCATCTGTAAAACACACAGCATGGCCTTTGCCTGTCAGATTGTATAGACTATGGGGAAGAAATGAAACTATGGAAGCATGTGTCACCTGGTCACCATGACCTGCATTCTTGAAGGCAGGAACTCTGTGCTCTTCATCTTGTCTCTGCCCCTCCACACCTTAGACACTGAGTGCCTGATGCATTCTGAGCACTCAGGGTTTGCACCTTGAGAAAAGTATTGAAAGCCCTATTATGTGATCATTAATCTAAAAGGCTCCTGAGCCTCATCAATGATGACAAGGGTTAATGTGCCCACAGTTGAGGGCTAGCCTCCAAAAAGACCGTTTGCATCGAAGAAATGGCCTTCACTTCAAAAGTCAACCATCAGAAGACTCGGAAGAGCTGAGTTTTTAAAATGCATTTTTTATTATTCAGCCTTCAGCAGAAATGTCACCTTTCTAAAGCAAGCTGTTATCATGCGCTCCCTGTGCCAAACAGGCGCCTCTGAGGAGCAGGATTTTATCTCAACATTTTTAGTGATTTGTGTTTCTCTTTCAAGGAGCTCCATGCCTTAAGGCACCTGAAGCACAAGAAGGTATGGTTACACAAGGAGCCGGCTCCAAAGCATGAAACAGGGAGTTCTGCAAAACAGGTCGAGGATCAGCATCAAAGCCAGAGTCCGCACTCACCCTGCCCAATAATTCATGTCCTCTCTATGCAGCTTGTTTTTTTCTGGTGGGCTCCTTGGTCGAAACCATATTCTCAAAGAAACTCCTTTTTGTGACAGGGCCCCCGTCAGCAGGCTCAGCCACATGACAGGCCTAGAAACAGCCAGCACAACTGCCGGCAACGCTTGCCAATAAGCCAGATGCTGCCACATATTGGCATCTGGGTCCTGGAATAGCAACCATGTTCTCAGTCTGGCTAGGGATTCTGACCCCAGCTACGGAAGGAGACAAAAGAAAGAAAGAAAGAGACGGAGCAAGGGGAGGGAGGGCAGCCTGTGGAAGAGTCTCTTGGTAATTTCCCTACCATGGATTTAGAGCCTTCACAACAAAAGACTCTTTGGAAAGCTGCTGCCACTGCTGCAATGGGCGGGAGAGGTGGAGATGGGAGCATTCGAAACCCAGTGAGTTGCTCTGGCACCTGGGGAATGGGGGGGTGGCTGCTTCAAAAGGAGACAGCTGCAGCAGGCAGCAACTGCTCTCCCCTACTCTCCTCCAACCATGATAGCCCACAATGGAGACCAGCTACAGGCTATAGATTAAATCTGCAGCAGAGGGACAGCACCCAACAACATCAACATGGCTGTCGTTCCTGCTTTCTGGGTGCCAAGACTTACCAGCACAAGGAAGGCCAACTAGATGGTGGGGGCCAATCCAAGCCTCAGCCAAGAAGGGATCCTTACAACCAGGAAAGGCAGTATCAGGGTGTTCCAATTGCAGGAGCAGGGAAAGGAAGCCTTGTTCTTTGCAGTGACTCCTGATTCATGGTACTCCAGCCTGACAGAGGCTTCAGATCCTGTTATGGTCAGTAGCAGAGTAGTAGAGGCCTGGCCCAGAAGGGGTAGGTTGAACCTCACTGTAGGGTCTGAAGTTAGAGATAAGAGAATAAAAAGCAAGAAGCAGCTGGGTGTGATGGTGCATGCCTATAATCTCAGCACTTGGGAAACTTGAGGCAGAAGGACTGCAAGTTCAAGGCCAGTGTGGGCTACACAGGGAGACCCTGTATCAAAAAAGAAAAAAAAAGCAATTCTTCCTTATTAATATTAAATTCTAAGTAGCATCCTCTTTACTCCATATTACATGTTTGTGAAGAGTTGCTCAAGGCCCTGTCCTTGAAAAACAGATCATATGAGCAAGTGAGCATGAGACAGACTACATGGCTGAATGAGTCCTGGCCTCTGCAGCCAGGTGACTGGGGAAACAGCCCAAACGTCATTC
This sequence comes from Castor canadensis, assembly GCF_047511655.1. Lineage (NCBI taxonomy): Eukaryota > Metazoa > Chordata > Mammalia > Rodentia > Castoridae > Castor > Castor canadensis. The sequence goes on from NC_133396.1 coordinate 120,394,712, forward strand.
AGCAGCTGAAGACTTGATTCCCTTATGCCAAACTACATGCTCTCTGTTCACTCAATACTGCATTGCCTAACCAGACCTACCTGGTGTGTCCACAGTCATAACGAGTGTGGGGGCATAGGGGATGCCTCTGCCCACTATTGGACAAAACAGTACAAAGCATGCCCTATCCAAGGTGGCTTAGGCAACGGTATTATTTTACATGGGCATTACTACTGAGGCTGAGTCCAGACACAGCAGGGCATTACTACTGAGGCTGAGTCCAGACACAGCAGAGACACGAACCACACTGAAATTCCTACTAGTGAAAACAAAATTATCTGAACATTTTGCAGGTGTTTACTGAGAAGTAAAATAAATATGTGTGCATATACATGTAAAATATATATATGCACACATATATACATACACATATATTTGATCAAAATATACTTTATTAACAATCTTAGCTAGTATTCTTACATATTTAAGATTCTTAAAGTGAAAATTAAAAGATAATGGATCACTCACATTCCCCTCCCCCCACATGTACATATACACTTAACCTTCAAGAAACTTCTAATTTCACTGTGAAGCTTGATGCCCATTTGCAAAAGGTAAAAACCAAATCTATCCAGAAAGCATCCCCAGCTATGTCCTCCAGTTCCAAAGAAAATACAGAGTAGCAATGGTACACCATCAGAATTCAATAAGGACATTCTGGTATCTTTTCCAAACTTCGTTTTGAGTCTTTGCATTCTGATTTTGAACAATGCAGTGACTACTGAAATTCAACTGTAGCTCTGCATGAGGAGAAAAAAACCCAACAATATTCAAGTAATCAAAGGAATTGTAATTTTGATGTTCATGCTATTTATTGCAAAAATAGACTTGAAGTAAAAGAAACTATCTATAAAAGGTAGTTACAACAGAAATGGCTGGGTCTCTCTGGGGAACTGATTCACTCCTCAACATGTGTTCCTCTTCCATCCTACCCGCCCCCCCATTCTCTCTTTATTTAATTGCTTACTCCCCTTGCCTTTTCCATTCATCCTTGTATTCACTACTTCCTTCTATCAATCACCCTTTCCCATTGGCACAAGAACTCCCTGGGCCAGTCTCTTAAAACTCTAAACACATGCCACAATCAGGGAAATTTGAAATACATCCTAGGCAGAGGCAATAAACTCACGCTGAACTAAGCTAGTAGTTCTCAAACTTGAGCATGCATCAGAATCACCTGAAAGGACTGGTTAAGAGGCAGACTGCCATGACAGTTCCAAGAGCTCCAATTCAGTAGATCAGGATGGAGAAGGAAGATGTGAATTTCTAACTAATTGCTAGGTAATACTAACATTGGTGGTTGGGGGATCACTTTTTGTCATTTTCCTAAAACTTTTATTTGGAAGTACTTTCAAACTTTAAGAAAAGTTGAAGAGTTAAAACTCACCTGATTTCTTTGACCTAGAATGGGGACCACTTTTGAGAACCTCTGAGCTATGGTAAGTTATGTCAAAGATCTGGTACAAAGAGAGAAGTCACCAAGCAGGATGTAAAAATCAGAACACTATTCTAATAGAAAGCAAACCAACTATGTAAGAGCACAATGTTGGAAGGAAATAAGGCAAGGGAGTGCTGAGACCAGGGTTCTGAAGCTCTGAATGCAGAGTATCATTAGCAACCATCAGAGTGGAGGACATAAGGCTCCCCTGTTGTTTCTCTCTGGTGATTCCTTGCAAGCAATCTACAATCTCCTGGTATAAACTGGTTTCAAGGAAAAAGCAAAGCAATTATTTGATAGGGAGACTATGCTGTACACTTGAGGGAAATAGACAGGATGATGACCATGTGGTCCTCTATATTCTACAACCTCCCTCAAGACTTTATCTCCAGCATGAATTTATGAAATAACTCCTACCTGCTCTGCCTCTAATCTCTTTCCCTACATTTATTCTCCATTTTAACCCCAAAGTTATTTTTCCAATAGCAGGTTGTAATAATGCTAGTTCTCTAAGAAACTTCACTAGTTCCCTATAACCTGTAGGATGGAGTTCAAATGTTCCAGCATGGCAGTCAGCCTGGCCCTAAGCTATCTCTCAAATTCATGTACCTACAAACTGGCCCAAATGGAATCCACACAGATTTCCATTTTCCCATCTCCCTGCCTTTGGACAAAACTGTTTTTGTGTGCCCCTGGAAATTTTTCTTTTGAAATCTATACATTTCAAAAGTCCTGGGTATGGTACATGCCGGTAGCCCCAGCCACACCAGAGGCAGAAGCAGGATATTTGCAGTCTTGAGGCTGGCTCTGGGCAAAAAGCATGAGACCCCTACTTGAAAAATAAAGAATAAAGGCTGGAGGCATGTCTCAAGTGGTAGAGAGCTTGCCTAGCAAGTATAAGGTCCTTAGTTCAAATCCCTGTACTGGAAAGAAAAAAAAAAGTTCTATTTGCACATTAACACCTGCTCCAATCCAGGAAGGCTTTCTGCAGCTCCTCAGATCTCTCCTTGATATAGTCACCACTGGCATTGTATCATGTAACAGTACATTCTGCCCTGTCATTTATGATTCTTTCTTCATGTTTTCTACAAGGCTTTTGAAGTCAGGTAGGTTCCATGTCTTTTGTTCAATGACCACAGAAGCCCAGGATGGAAGAAGAGGAGTAGATGAAGAAGGGATGAAGAAGAAATCAGAAAGCAGAAGGATTATCTGCTCAGGGTAACAGTTGCATTTTAAAGGGGCTTCCTTAATCATTTAGAAACTTTTTGCTACAAAAACAGACATGAAGACCAGTGAACACAATAGAGGACCCAGATATGAAGCCACACAACTATAACCAACTTGTCTTTGACAAAGGCACTAAAAATATACGATGGAGAAAAGACAGCCTCTTCAAAAAAAAAACTGCTGGGAAAACTGGTTAGCAGTCTGCAAAAAACTGAAACTAGATCCATGTATATCACCCTATACCAATATTAACTCAAAATGGATCAAGGATCTTAATATTAGACCACAAACTCTAAAGTTGGTACAGGAAAGAGTAGGAAATACTCTGGAATTAATAGGTATAGGTAAGAACTTTCTCAATGGAACCCCAGCAGCACAGCAACTAAGAGATAACATAGATAAATGGGACTTCATAAAACTAAAAAGCTTCTGCTCAACAAAAGAAATGGTCTCTAAACTGAAGAGATCACCCACAGAGTGGGAGAAAATATTTGCCAGCTACACATCAGACAAAGGACTGATAACCAGAATATATAGGGAACTTAAAAAACTAAATTCTCCCAAAATTAATGAACCAATAAAGAAATGGGCAAGTGCACTAAACAGAACTTTCTCAAAAGAAGAAATTCAAATGGCAAAAAAACACATGAAAAAATGCTCACCATCTCTAGCAATAAAGGAAATGCAAATTAAAACCACACTAAGATTCCACCTCACCCCTGTTAAAATAGCCATCATTAGCAACACCACTAACAACAGGTGTTGTCGAGGATGCGGGGAAATAGAAGCCCTCTTACACTACTGGTGGGAATGTAAACTAGAACAACCACTCTGGAAAAAAATTTGGAGGCTACTTAAAAAGCTAAACATTGATCTACCATATGATCCAGCAATACCACTCTTGGGGATATACCCAAAAGACTGTGACACAGGTTACTCCAGAGGCACCTGCACACCCATGTTTGTTGCAGCACTATTCACAATAGCCAAGTTATGGAAACAGCCAACATGCCCCACCACCGACGAATGGATTAAGAAAATGTGGTATCTATACACAATGGAATTTTATGCAGCCATGAAGAAGAACGAAATGTTATCATTCGCTGGTAAATGGATGGAATTGGAGAACATCATTCTGAGCGAAGTTAGCCTGGCCCAAAAGACCAAAAATCGTATGTTCTCCCTCATATGTGGACTTTAGATCAAGGGCAAACACAAAAGGGGATTGGACTTTGATCACATGATAAAGCGAGAACACACAAGGGAGGGGTGAGAATAGGTAAGACACCTAAAAAACTAGCTAGCATTTGTTGCCCTCAACACAGAGAAACTAAAGCAGATACTTTTAAGCAACTGAGGCCAATAGGAGAAGGGGACCAGAAACTAGAGAAAAGGTTAGATTAAGAAGAATTAACCTAGAAGGTAACACACATGCACAGGAAATTAATGTGAGTCAACTCCCTGTATAGCTATCCTTATCTCAACCAGCAAAAACCCTTGGTCCTTCCTATTATTGCTTATACTCTCTCTTCAACAAAATTAGAAATAAGGGCAAAATAGTTTCTGCTGGGTAGCGAGGGGGTGGGAGGGGTAAGGGAGAGGGTGGGGGAAGGGGGGAGAAATGAAAAAAATAAATAAAAATTAAAAAATTTTTTAAAAAAGAAACTTTTTGCTAAAAAGAGATCATTCAAGTATCTTTTTCTTTCTGGAACAATCCTGAGAAACTACATGTTATATAATTTTTTAAATGTTTTGCCAACTCTAGACCTCCTTTTCTTCTAGTCTTCTATCTCTAGTAGTTCACTTTTCTATGCATCTCCATGTTACCAGGACAATGTCATATTTCAGTCACTCTACTGGCACTGAAACAAGCTCAACTCCTTTAAGCCCATTTGAAATTTGCCTCTTTTGCTCTGACAAAATTTATGCTTTGTGGATTTCTAACCCTACCAAATACCCAAGCTTTCAAAAGAATCTGATCGACATTCTTAGAAGACTTAAGTTTATTTATTTATTTATTTTATATATATTTATAAGAGCAGGGTGCTAGGAATTCTAAGTGTGTCTGAAAGCTGACTCATTTATCATTCTTTCTTACTACATTAACAGGAATTCCTGCCCCCAAAGAAACCACAGCAGCCCTTTACAGACACTCACTGGCCTCTTCCTTCACTTCCAGCATGCCAACTGCCTTCAGCAAGAAGACAGAGCTATAACTGACTCTTAGTAAGCATATCACTTCATCCATCCCAAGGCAGGCCAGTTATCTTTGTTACAGGGACAGCAGGAATACTTTGTTTCTGCCTGATTGCTCCTGAGGGAAGAACACAGTTGCATTTTAAATCCAGCTCAACAAAGAAGGCTCTCCACTACTCTACACACCTGGGCCAAAACACCTGACAAGGGCACAGTTGCATTGCCCCAGACCAACCCAATCAAGCTATTTTCTCTGTTCTACCTCCACACATCTCTGTTTCTAGTTCTCCCTGAGATGAGACACCTAGATCAAGGGAAGAAGTCATGTGGTGGAGACAAAAATGCTAGGCCTTCCCATCTGACTATCTGTCACTACTGTGGTAAATCTTACTGAAAAGGAAGCTGGTTCTGTTTTCCTACTTACTGTCCTTGAGAGAATGAGTGGTGCTGACTCACACATGCTGTAGTACACTCTGCTTCCCATTTTCCACTGCTATTATGTTCACAACTTTATTTATAAAGAGCTGACTTCACAGCCTTTGCCATTCAGTAGCCCTTCAACATGAGGACATAATATGAAATTCTCAAAATTAGCTGAGCAGACTTCAAATACTCAAAAACCCAAATTACCCAGACTCATAGAAGTTAATGTTCTGCATTAAATAGGAACAGAAAGTATCAATTTTGTCTACTTTGTGCCTGCCAAAGTACTGAGTCAAAAACACATAAAATATGATAGATGAGGGCAACAGGGGAAGGAATCCCACGACAGTTATCTAGAAAGGGCCAGTAAGTGAGCAAATATAGGTATGTCCTAACCTCCATTCACATCCATGGACTTCTATCTGGACCTTCAACTCTCCTTTCTAATGCAGCTCTGACAGAGAAATAACCTCCTACTATTTCATTCCATTTATAATTTTTATAGCCATATAAGCACCAAGGGCTATGCTACTGAGTGGGTATATGGCAGCAACCCAAGCCTAGGATTAATAGAAGAATAATTATAAGAAAACAGTTAAGCACCAATTTAAGATTTTCATTAACCTTGTCTTTCTACAATGTTGGTTTATCCTATTCACTCCAGAAAATAGAAAATTCATCCTGTACTTTTAGAGCTCAGAACTCACCTACCCTCTTATTCTGCAGGTGAGAGAACAGATCCAGAACAGTGTTATTTGATTAAGGTTATAAGGATAATTAGTCACAGAGACATGACCAGGGCACCACTCTAAGACTTTCCATTATATTCCACAATCCTCAAGGAAAGAGCTTGAAATAACAGGCTCCATTACCCACAGCATTTAGATAAACCAGAGGTTAAATCAACTTCTCTAAAAAAGAAAGATGATCAATCTTAGGCTTTGGCCTCCATGAGGAAGTCATTCCTAAATGAGTTCAATAATGATGCTGTAAGGAGCCCCTGGGAGGCAAAGAGCCTTTCAGTGCTATAGTAAGACTTTCAAGTGAATTCAACCAAGGTATACTATATGTGGGTCCTAACACAGTGTTACCAGTCATAGTCTGAAAGTTATCTATAAATTGTATAATCTTCAGTACATGCATTGCATGAAAGCAATCTTGGTTCACACTGACCCAGAGATAAGATGGGATAGGAAAAGCTTGAGGGTCAAAACACAACAGGAATTAAAAGGCAGTTTGAAATACATTACCAAGATTTCAGTTAGTTCATGAAGTTGTTCATGAATGGTGGTCACAAGAGGGAAGGTGATGGACAGGGCAAGAGACGCTGGTCAAAGGAACAAAGTTTCAGTTAGGATGAAGAGGTTCTGATGACCTATTGAACAGTACAGTGACTATTGTTAAGAATGTGTATTTTAGAACTGATAAAAGAATAGATTTAAAGTCTCACTGTAAAGAAACAAGTTGGTATTTCAGGTGATGGATTTAATTAGTCTGATTTGATCACTCCATGATGCCTATCGAAACATCATAGTGTACCCCAAAAATATGTATAACTATCATTTGTCAGTTAAAAATAAAACTTTTTAGTTTAGGAGCTAGGGGCATGATTCAAGTGGTAGAGTGCCTGCCTAGCAAATGTGAGAGCCTGAGTTCAAACCCCAGTACCACCAAAAAAGAAAAAAAACTGAGTTCAGTCATTACAACAAGTTGAAAAGACCTATGTCTCAAAAGGTCTGTCATAGTTACAGCAAACTGCTAAAGTGAAGGGCATTCTCTTTTACTTAGAAGCTTAACTTCCCACATGTAAAACAGAGATGGTAAATTTTCAAGTCATAGCCTAAGAGAAGTGGCACTGCACCATAGTAAGTGGCAGCCTGTCTGGAAAAACCCTTATATAAACAGCATGATAAAATAATAGTCAATGACATTGATAATTTCATATAAAAATATAAAACCAAGCAAGAACAGACTTAAACAGATTGTTTATACCTTCGTGTTCATAATGGCATTATTCACAACAGCCTAAAGGTGGAACAACACAAATGTCGACACATGAATGGCTAAACAAAATGTGGTATATATATACAACGGAGTACTAGTTAGCTTTAAAAAGGAGGAAAATTCTGATACATGCTATAGCATGGATGGATGGACCATGGAAACTTCATGCTAAGGTGAAACAAGCCAGATACAAAAAAACAAAGATGCGATTCCAGTTATATGAAGAACTTGAGTTCCTAGTGGTTACTAGGAACTGCAGAAAGAGAATGGGAAGTTATTGTGTAGTAGGTACAGAGTTTCAGTAGGGATGATTTAAAAAACGTTGAGATGGATAGTGATGATGGTTGCATAAAAATGTGAATGTGCTTAATGCTATTACTGAATCTTATACACTTAAAATAGAGTGGCAAAATTTATTATATATTTTACCATAATAAAAAAATGAGATGAGAAATACTAACGGGCAATTTCTTTTATGATTTTGACTCATACTCTATTCACCTGCTTAAGCAAACAAAATACAAAAACAACAACAGAAGCATTATCACTCATACTATTAGAGTTTAAAATAAAAATAGCTTGGGTTTCAAGTCATGGTCTTTTCCTATGTGTTTGTTACTAGAACAATTCATGTCCACCATGATTACCAATGATGAATTTACATTAAGCACAAGCTCCAATCAAACATACAGAGAAAAGAGGGAGACACTAAAGCAGTGGAACTGTGTTGACAGCCATCTGTTGTCATTACTGTCCTTTGAATCCAGGGGTCCAAATCATGTGGCAGGGCAGGGATCCTCACCTTAGTTGTGAAGTCTGACTTTCATGTCACAGCGCACTTCTGGAAGGAAGTGAGTTCTGTAATGGCCAGCTCTAAGTACTTGCAGGTTTCCTACTAGACCTCCACAGGAAGTCATTCTTCTGTCTCACCTGCACGAGTTCCTGTTATGAGGCCAGGGGACTGGTGAGTTGAAATCCAGGGAGTGATGTCATCTTGACTGAGCTCTGATCCTGGTGACCTGCTCTCCAAACTGATGTTGTTGTAGCCCTTCAGCTGGGTTTCAGGTTATAAGGGGACCAAAAAGGAAAAAGGGGAGAATAATAGAAAAAGGGAAAATGCTTGCACATTTCCTTTGATTCACTAAGGCATTTTCTGCTTCCACTTAATTTGATGGGAGGACCTGGGTGATGGCAGATGGATGCTGTGCAGATGCTCTTGGAATCAGGGTGGGCTATCTCACACAGATCTCAAAAAATATGAGGACTAAAACAAATAATTTCTGGGGCTGGGGGTGAAGTTCAGTGGTACAGGCTTGCCTAGCATGCAGGAGGCCCTGGTTTAGCACCACAAGAAAGAAAGAAAAAAAAAAGACTATTTCAACGATGGCCTCTAACTTGAAAATAGTACCATATTGTTTCATGTTTGGATAAAAGTTTACAAAACAGACAGTAATACTTTTAAAACATTTGTAAATGTTTGTAAACGATACATGACTACAGGAGCTATTTTAGCAACATAAATAATATGTAGGAATGTTTGGAGATTTACAGAGACTCATATTCTTTCTAAATAATGTGAAGTAGATATGACATTCAGATCTGAAATCTCATCACTATAAGTAATAAAATAGGACTGCCATCAATTCCATTTAGATGAAATTCCTTGATTCTTTGTATACCGACCCAAAAAGTAAAATGAAGTCAAGTATAAGAGGAAGCCACCGAAACTGATAATATTGACCAACGAAACAGAAAAAAAATTTAAATCTTAAGCTATTAAATGAAAGAGACAACTACATTTTACCACATTTACTTTATATCATGATTTCTTAGTCCTTATCAAGTTGATACAGTTTGTAGAAATAAATACTCCCTTCACTTTTTCATTGCATGTGTGTTAGTAGAAGTAGGAAAGAAGAGAATCTGAGAGAGTAAGCAAAGGGAGCAGGAAATGGAGATGGGAAAGAACGATGAGCTTGACCAGAGAGAAACTAGTGTTTATGTGAACCTTCTCAAAATTAGCAGTGTCAGCCAACAAAGTTAAAAATTGGCAACATAAAGTATTCTCTCCACACAGAAGTAATCTGGGACCCCATTCAAAATGCATTAATTATGTAGCATCACAGTACAGGTTTCCTTTCAGGCAGTATGAGTTTTGTTTTTTTTTTTGCACTTTGTAAAGTCCCATGAATGACAGTGTCCTTGAAGCACTTTTTAGTGTATTAGTCAGCAATATTGTCTTGATCGTATGAACCAACCCCAGTTAGCAGGAGCACTGTAGCTGCCATGTAAAGTTCCTTCTTCCAGTAAAACGTCATTCTTCGTTAGGGCTTCACAGAGGAGAACTTCTTGAAGGGCATTCCTATTTCACTTGAGTATGAAACACACCTCAACCCTAAATGTATATTAAATTAAGTCACATTCTTGGTTACAGGTATATAAAACAGCCACTGGCAAAAGTGACTAATCTCTAGCCTAGACAGTAACTAAAAATGAATCTTTTAGCCTCCCACCTCCTAATTTCCTCCAAAGGTCCTTGTCCAAATGCTTTGGTGCTCCATACAAGACTGTAAGGCAGAGCTGCTATACCAGAGATGCCTGTTACAGAGGATATTAGAATGTGTGAATGTTGTTCATCTCATCAATTCTGCCCAATCCACAGGAGTGAAAAATGGATGAGATTTGATATCTTCAACACCAGCAACTCCAGCACCCAGACGTTCCACAGGGTTGAACTGCAAGAGCTGAAAAAGAGGATTTAGTGAGAAACAGGAATCCAACTTGTGAATCAAAGGAAAACAGAACACATGAAAGGAATGAGCTTCTAAAGTCAACCTCAGTGACATAGTAACCTCTGGGTTACATAGTAAGCTTCAAACTTTTCTACAGTGACAAATGGAGTTGATTACAGTGTGTTTTTGTAAGGGAGCTATGTCTAACGCCACTCAGGCTGTGTAGTTGTGGGCGTATCTGAAAGACTGCACTAAGCCAGGTGTGGGCATGTGTTTAATCCCAGCACTCAGGAGGCTGAGGCGGGAGAATCACAAGTTCAGCTGAGGCAAGAGGATCATGAGTATAAGGCCAGCTTGGGTTATGTTGTGAGACCCTATCTCAAATAAACAAAAAAAACAAGGGCTGGGGACATAGATCATTGGCAGAATGCTTGCCTAGTATGTGGAAGGCCCTAGGTTCAATCCCAAGCACAATAAAATAAAAATTAAATTAAATTAAATTAAAATTAAATTAAATAATACAATAAAATAATAAATAAAATTTTAAAATAAAATAAATAAAATGTGTGTGTGTGTTGCACTCAATTCTGAGAGAGAGTTACTTTTCCTTCAAGATTTGGAAGTCAGGGAGGTACAGTAAGTCTTTCAGTTCCTAACTACCCTGCCTTGGAACTAAACTTTACCTAAAGTCTGAACAAGATAGTTTGTATCCCCAACAGTTCCAAATGAAATGAGATGATTTGATACAATGGCTGAAACAGGTCTGGAGTTCTTCAGAAATGAGAATCATGTGTAAAATAAGTTAATAATGTCATACACACAAGATTGTTAATACAGAAAAACAGAAGTCACTATATGCAATTATATGAGTGAACCCTGGGCATGTTGGAAGAATGTGCCGTGAGACATCTGTACACCCTCAGATTTTTGTGTTGATAGCTTTACATTCTGTAAAATTCATCTACTGTAAGTATACAACTCAATGATTTGTACATAATTCAATGATTTAGAGTTGTGCAGCTTCCTCACAATCTGAGTTTAGGACACTTTCATGACCCTAAAATATTTCCTCATGACATATGCAGTTAATCTCCAGTCCCAGGCACCACTGAACTGCTTTTTCTGGACATTTCATGTAAACGGAATCATAAACTACTATTTAGTCTTTGCAGTTCCCTTCCTTCACTCCATATGCTTTTGAGATTCATCTACATTGTAGCAGGTATTAACTTTTAATTTCCGAATAGTATTCCACTGCTTGGATATTCTACATTTTGTTAACCCACTCACCAGCAATGGACCTTTGGACGTTCCAGTTTGGGGTTCTCCTGAATGATGCTGCATTAACGTTCATATATATTCCTTTGTGTGGCATATGTTTTCATTTATTTTGAGTATGTTCCTCAGAATGGAATTTCTGGGTTACATAGTAAGCTTCAAACTTTTCTACAGTGCTGTACCATTTTACTTTCCCCTCAGCAGCAATGTATAAGGGTTCAGTTTCTCTACGTTCTCAACAACGCTGGGTCTGTCTTTTTGATAACAGCCCTTCCAATGGGTCTGAGCAATATCTTATTATGGTTTTAATTTGCATTCCCTAATGACTAATGATGCTGAGCATCTTTTCATGCCAGATTAGTTATTCATATAACTTCCTTGGTAAAACATCTAATTCTTTGCTCATTTTTAAAAGCTCTGTCTTATTACAAGACTTCTTTATACATTCTGAATGCAAGAATAAATACATGATTTGCCAACATTTTTTCATAGTCTGTGGCTTGTTTTTCATTTTCTTAATGGTGTCCTTTGAAGTATACAAGTTTTTATTTAACAAAGTTTACTTTATCAATTTTCCCTTTTATGGATCATGCTTTTGGTGTTATATCTAATTAACTTTGCTTAACTCAAGGTTATATTTTCTCCTACAGTTTTTAGTTTTAGCTTATATATATCTATATTATGAATACATATGACTATATAAATTTATATATATGGATTAACTCAAAGTTTTATATGCATGTGTATCTAGGAGCTACTGAGTTAATTTTTACATATAAACCCAATAGTATAGTTTTATAATTATTGCCACATACAATTTTATGTCATAAAGTTGAGAAGAAAATGAGGCAAATATATTTATATATATCCTTTCTATTAACTCACATCTGTCACTTCCAGTGTTCATTTCCTCCTCAGATTTAAAGTACTGCCTGCTGTCATTTCTTTTCCGCCTGAAAGAAATCCTATAGTATTTTTTATAATGTATACCTGTAGCCATGAATTATCTCAGTCTTTCTTTAACTGGGAATGTCTTCATTTCATCTTCATTCCTGAGGGATAATTTTGCTGAATTCTTGGTTGTTACTTCTTTCAGCACACTGAATATGTCATTCTACTGTTCTCTAACCTTTACTGTATTTAATGAGAAGTCAGACATTAATACTTGATTTTCCTTTTGCCACTTTAAAATTTTTCCTCGATTTTTGCCTTTCAACAATTTGATTCTGATATATCTAAGCGTGGCTCCCTATCTTTCTATTAAAAGTCTGTAGAACTTAGATGTCCAGATTAGCGTTTTTCGTGAAGTCTGGAAAGTTTCTGGTATTTTCTAAGGTGTTTTTGCTGCTCCTTTTCCACTTTCCTCTCTTGTGGAACTTCCATTATATGTACAATGGCAATTTTTTATATTGCCTCACAGTCTTTGTGACCCTGTTCATTTTTCTTCAATTTTTTGATCTGTTTTTCAGACTGGGTAATTTCTATTGATTTGCCTTCAAGTTCACTGATTCTTCTTCTGTGTCAAATTTGTCACTGAATTTGCACCTGTGAATTTTTTCTCTGGTGAGCTTTTCGTTTTACTCAGTATAATTTTCAATTTAAGACTTCTACTTATTTTTTTCTTTTGCAAGTGTACTTCCTATCTTAAGAATCTCTATTTGTTGATTCACTGCCATACTTTACTTCTTTAAACATAGTTAATTTTAATTTTCTGAAGATATTTCTAATAGTTTCTTTGATGTCTTTGTCTACTAAATCATTTTTCCCTGTGCATAAGTCATACTTTTTCTTAGTATGTATGTCTTGTATTACATTTCACTGGAATCAGGATATTTAAGGTAATATATTTTAGCAACTCTGGAATCTGATTTTTATTCCCACTAAAATTGTCGTTGCTGTTGGTTTGTTCTTTGTTTGGTAGCTTGCTTCAGCTAGATCTGTAAATCTGTTAAACCTCCTATTCTCTACATTATATTCATTGTGTTGTATACCTGACATCTGTTTTTTTTCCTTTTTAGTTTTATTTTTAAGGGCAGGTTCTTCAGCCCTCCTCCCCACTCAGTGTCTGCATAGCTTAGTGGTGAACCAATGAATGAACAGAGGTTATAATCAAATACCTCAGTCATTCAAGCTTCTGTCCCCTGCCAATGGGTAGGAGAATATATTCGAAGATAAGGCCACTAAACTGGTCTATTCTAGCTTTTACTTTCGACTGAGCCTTTTCCATGTTCCTATGTACATTTATGAAGCCTCAGGGTTGGCCCCCATGGCCTGCTCCACCCTGGCAGAACTCTTGCACCTGACCAAGCAGGGAGGGGAAAATGAGAGCAGATTGACTCAAGAATACCAGAGTCCCACTGTTCTTTTCCAAAATTCAGTTATTTTTAAAGCATATACACTTGTTAAATAGTTGTTTCCTTTGATCAATTTTCAGAGCACCAAAATGACTATCTTTCACCAATTCTGTCCAACTTTTATACTTTTTTGGGAGAAAAAAATTTCCAACTTCCTCATGTAGCCATCATCACTCAAATTTGCTGCTACAGCAAATAATTTTGTCCACAGAATGTGGCCCAAGTGCAACTGATTTTATTTTGTTTTGTTTTGATTTTGCAACACTAGGGGGTGAACCTGGGGCTTCCTTGAGCCACACTCCCCAGTCCTTTTTGCCTTTCATTTTGTTTTTTGAGATAGGATCCCCTAAACCTTTCCCAGGCTGGCCTTGAACTCACAATCCTCTTAATCCTCCTGCCTCCACCTTCTAAGTAACTGGTATTACAGGCTTACACCACTATACCTGACTATAACTGAGATATTTAAATGATCTTTTTACATTAATGGCCATATATCATAGGAAATTCCACTACCCAAATTTAACCAAAGCTTCTATTTCTTCTTTTTTCCTTTATTTCTATTTTTATCCATGATTCATTAATTCAATTATCTGTATTATAAACATCAGTTGATTGCCTATTATCTACTAGTATACTATTTTTTAAAATCTTTTCACCTGAAACACCCGTAGTTGACTCCCTCTTGTCTTAGCAGCCCTATTCAAACATACACTTCATCAAATTACAAATTATGTCATGAACCTTCAACACTATTCTATTAATAATAATAATAGCTGCCATAGTGGCACGTGCCTGTAATCCCAGCACTTAGGAGGCAGATGTAGGAGGATCACAAGTTAGAGGCCAGCTATATAGCGAGTTCAAAACCAGCCTGTACTACATAGGGAGACCTTGTTTCAAAACAACAACAACAATAATAAAAACATTTACATAACATCATACATAACATTTATTGTCAGGCATTATTCTAAATGGTAACACAGGTTAATTTATTTAACTCACTACAGTTCTGAAATAGCTATTTTTTTTAATAGATGAGAAAACAGAAGCTCAGGGAAATTAAGAAATTTGTTTAAGATGACATGGGTTGTAAGCAGCAAAGAAGGGATTTGAACTCAGGCACTCTGACTTCAGATTCCATGCTTAATCACATTATGCTGCCTTATGAATGTGTGATCTGCAAATACCAAGAATGTTACTTTACTTTGATATTATCAAATCCACAAGGGAAGTAAAGTGTAGACTTCAAAAGACCACACTAACAGACTTTCCACTTGAAATTACTGATTCTTCCACTCAAAATGACCATAGTACTGTTTATTAAAGCTAACTGCTCAAAGAACTTTTATATTGGAAGTTGCTAGGATGTGCTATATCCTTGCACATCTTTAGCTGCTATTATAAACAAACATTACAGGAATATCCTACTTGTTCTAAACTCATTTTGACAGACAATTCAGGCCACTGATTAAAATGTAAAAGACATATGTTAATACAAATCAACATATCAAATATAAGTAAAAACTATACCATTAGTTTTCAGGAATACACAGACAATTTAGAAACCACATAAACAAATCAGTTCTTTTTTGTTTCAACTAGTTTTTCTACCAATTCTTTCCAAAAACTAACTTCAAATGTGCAATTACAAAGGTTCATATTTTCACTTTTACTGAGTCAACTTACTTAGTTCATGGACTCCTCCATATATTATTTGCAAGTATAAGTCTATGGGCAAATTATGATTATTTTACCCATGACTACCTTGCTTACTTTGCCATTTTAAGTGCTACAAAGGCCTCAAGAGAGATTACACAAAGGTTCCACTGCTTAAGAGAATGTGTCAGCCAGTGGCACATTCAAGATAACAAATTCAAGATAGCCACTCCCAACCTCCTTTTTCCTAAAGAGTAGACCAGAGAGCTGAGAAATGAGGGCACAGAAATATGTTTTAAAGGTCTTTTCCTTACATAATATCTTCCAACTGATGAAGCAACTGTGTCATAAAGAACTAAATGTATACCATAAAGCACAAACATACATGCTCTGAGGACTTTTAAATTGCATTTTAAAAGTAACTATGTTTACTTCAGCACCATTCACTTTTCAGGGACAGATAACTGAACCATGGACACAGGAGATTATGAAATCTAAGAACAAAGCAAGGAGTTGAAAGACCAAAGAGAAGAAAATTTTCCCAAAGCAGGATAATTATTTCCATAGAAATCATTTTGGATTTTTTTTAAATGACCTCCATGACCTGTGAGGTAGAAGAGGAAAGTCAAAATGACAAATTGCTAATCATGCCAAGAGACCCCTTTTCCCTTTCCTGATGATGCTTCCTCAACATGAGTGGTAGTTTCCTTGACAGCAAGCTGATTTATTACACATGCTTTACGTACCTCTGTTTGAGGACTGGACACACCTTAAGTCTAGACTCCTTTACAACATAATTTGTAATAAATACAGGCACAGAATTTGACAAATTATTATAGAGAGTTCTCTTTTCAGTATACACAATAATGACTATTTTTCTAAGGAAAAGGAACAAAAAGCAATAGCTGTTAGCCTTTCGTAAATAATTTATCACACCCCCCCAAATACTTTGAATTTACCTTGTGCCACAATGAATAAGATGAAATCAATTTCACTAGAAATGTTTTATGAATTTCTTCATTAGCTCTTAATCCCCAATCCAAAGGGCTCTGGGTATTCTACTTTCAGTATTTCTAACCTGATTATGATTCTTTATATTTTACATAGTCTGGGAAAACTAATCTTCCTGAGGCCAACTCTGAGCCTTTCACTTTTCTATAGAACGCCAAATCTCACATGTTCTGAGTTCTATCACTCCACCCTGTGTTTATAAAACAACTTATCTCTCTACACTCACCTGCTGTTATTATTCCACTCCAGATAAACCAAGCTTTTCATTTCTTAAACTGGGTCTTTCCAATGTCTTCCTTGCCTCTGGTCAAATCATTCATCCTACCTAGCTATTCACCTCACATCCAACCTTGCCCTACCAAAAGAATGTCTAAGGTCCAGCAAAATAACATCCATTCCACAAAAACTTCCCTAATACTACCAAATTATTCACTATAACCCATCATTCTCTTGACTTACCAAAGTATTTTCTAAATCTCTTTGACATCCTTTATCAAGTTCTATCTTATAGTACAGTTATCCATTAGTCTTACCTTTGTAGCTTTTAGCACTATGCCTTGCACAGTTGTTGAATGGAACCAAAATTGTTACCTTTAAGAGTCTATAATATATATGGTAATTCTTTTTTTTTTTTTTTGGCAGCACTGGAAATTAAACACAGGGTCTCATACTTGCTAGGCAGGTGCCTCCACCCTTTTTGCTTTATTTTTTGAGGTAGAGTCTCACTTTATCCCCAGATCAGCATGTATTGTGATCCTCCTATTTATGCTTCCCAGCACAGCTAGGATTGCAAGTGCATACCACCACACCCAGCCATTGGTTGATATGGGGATCTCATGAACTTTTTGCCTAGGCTGGCCTCAAACTGTGATCTTCCTGTTCTCTGCCAAGCAGCTAGGATTACAGGCTTGAACCACTGTGTCCAGTGGTAATTCTCCTCTTAATATATGCCTCCCTCTTTTTCTTGTAATTTTTGTTTTCCCTGATTTAAAAAAAGTCCATTGTTTCATTAAACAATTTTGGGTTTTGTTCTTTTTCAAATGGCCTTTCCTTTTATGTTTTTATAAAAGTGTCAGGATGTTAGAAGGCCTGGCAATTTTTTCTAATTTGCTGTGAGCCTATCACCCATAGCAACTAACAACTCTCAGTGTACTTAGTAAAACTCACTAGTTAAGACTATGGGAGTACAGGTTGAGTATCTGTAATCCAAAACTCCAAAACACTCTGAAATCTGAAACTTTTATGAGTGCTGACATGACAACTCAAAAAGTTTCAGATTTTAGAGCATTTCAAATTTTGGACTTTCAAATTGGGATGTTCAAGCAATGAAATCTATGCAAATATTTTAAAATCTGAAAAACTCTGACATCTGAAAAATAGTCTGGTCTTAAGCATTTTGGATAAGGGATACTCAACCTATATTTTAAATATAAGAAATAAATTTAAGATGCTCTTAGAGGTCTAAGTCTGACTTTGGGACACTGAACTTTATCAAGTCACTTTCTTCAAAGCCACTAGAAATGTCCTAATTGACATTAAAGTCCAAGTTTCACCCATTGATGAAGCTATAAGAGTGATTTAACTGGATAAGATTTTCTAACATTCTCAGCAACCAGTGTAATTATCATTGCTTATAAGTAAGAACTAAAAGAAAACAGTCATTCATACATGGTTACAAAATACAACAGCAAAAACACAGCAGCTCAGATAAGCTACAAACATTCAAATCTCAAACCTATACAAATATGTGGAACTGACTAAATACTAAATTGATTTTTGAAAAAATTTTGTTTATTAAAACCAGCAAGTCTTGACTATCTTTTCTGACCCCACCAATACTTTGATAGTAGGAGAACCCTAAAGACATGCAGCATTCATTCTGAATATATAATTATAAAGGGGTCTTTCTTTCCCCAAACTAACTTCTTCAAGGCTTTGGAGCTGTGGGCTCTGCTAAGCTGCACAGTTGATATACTTGGCCAATAGGTCAATTAAATTACCTGTTGAATAAGTGAGCGAGCCTCTTCAGAAATACATTCTGGCATGTTCAGCGTAGTGTGAGTATTTATTCCTGCTGGATGGCACTCAACCAGAGTCTGAAACAATTAATCAGATACATTTCTTATCCTAAATAACATCATACTCTGTTCTACCAAGGATTTATAGACAGCAAGTACAGAGAGATCAATAACTCTCATAACTGGAGGTGCAGTAATCAGCACAGTGACACCTAAACATTCAGGCTGAGGGCTAGGAGCCTAGAGCCTCTGGGCAGAGGATCATCAGGATTACACCATAAGCTTATGCAGCTGTCCTTTCCCCTTCGCTATTTCAATGAATGGCTAATATCAGAAAAGTGTAGACTACACACAAAAACTAAAAAGGGACTTTATAACTCTAAAATAACTTAATTTCTCAAAAACCTTCAGTTCAGAATTTGTTAGTTATATTTTTATAGCTGTATAGCACTTCACAGTTTAAGTGTATATACAAGAGATTTGTAAACTCCACAATAATCTTACACTGGAATTTACACATTTACAGCAATACTTACAAAAGCTAAGTACTCACTTCCTCTGTGTTCTTCCCACGAAGTAAATATCCACTATTAAAGTCTATTAACCTCAGACATCACACTTAAAAGTTATTGATCTGAGAGAATATAAATTCTGTTCTTAAGCTAGAACAGATAGGAAGTTTATAGTATTGAGAAAAAAAGATGTTAGTTTTAATATCAACATTAATTTTCATAAAATGAAAATTTCCCTTCTAGCTTCAGATGTTTAAAACATCTAGAGAATTTTAATATGTACCTATTATAAAACTTACAGATCTGATTCTGTATAAATCTGAGTCAGAAAAGGAAGGGGAAGAAATGTTTAGTTTTCTGTCTCACTACATAACACTATAATATATCAGAATTTTACCATCAATTTATTCAATGTAATACAATTTTACTTTTCAAGAAAAAACTGGAATCTTGGTAAACTTGCATATCTCTGCTTGTTTCTGGTGTCAAAGCTTTTCTTACTTAGTCCCTGACCTAAAAATTAAAGGCAAAGGCTAGCATTTGCCTTTTCTCAATTTGATATCAAGGTAGCATCTGGATAAATTTATTAAATGCCCAGGTCACTGCTTACCTTGCCAGTGAGAAGTTCAAAGAGGACAGCACCCAAACTCCACCAATCACAGGCCTCGGTTTCTTCTGTGATTGCTCCAACCTCTAAACACCAAAAAAGGTTGATATTAAAATTCCAAAGGTCAATTAAACTTTCAAAATTAACATGTATTAGCAAGGTGACCTTTTTAGTGCTGAGAGAGCATATACTAAATACTACTGGGCTTTCAAAATTCCTGAAAGTTACTTATCCCTTTGGTCACCTACTGTGGTTGCATTTTTTTTTCTGACACAGTCATACATTAAATGGAGACATTTGTTCTTCAGTTGATAGAGGGACACCTTCAAGATGCTATACTTAAAGCTACCTGCACCTACAAGATCAGCATTTTGCATGATCTTTCAAGAAAATATAGCCAATTCTACTTCACAAATCATTTTTTGTTTTAGAAATAGACTCTTTATGTTCAAAAGGAACTTCAAATTTTATCTAAACCAATTTTAATTATCCTGTTACTTACAGGTTTGAAACCAGAGAAATGAAATACACTGTCCAATGTCACAAAGTAGCAGAATGAAGACCTCATTTTTTAGTCTCATCTTCCCTCCCCTATATAATTGTTTTCAACTAAAGGAAGAACATGTGAAATGCTGGCCAAGCATTTTATAGTTTAGAAGTACAGATGGATACAACTGTTTTAAGCAATACATGAAACTCCCAGCTATGACAAGGACTTTTAGACTATTTACAAATTGCAAGTGTATTTGTGTCATCCCACAGCTCACAGCACAAGTTCCTGAAAGGTAGTACGTGTTTGTTGGTGTCATCTTTCAAGTTTTTCTACAGACCAGCAACAACTCCTCATTTCATGTGAGTGTATGTTCAAGCATGTGCATGTGTTGTGTTGAGTCAGGGTCTCACTCTGTAGCCCAGGCTGTCCTAGAACTCACCATTTGCCTCAGCAATGACTGCAGGTGTGTACCACCATACCCAGCTTCATTTCCCCATTTTTGAAGCTTTTATCCCTTAAGTCATGTTAATGTCTTGTTCTTTCCTAATGACATTCTACTAACCAATAGAATATCTTGCCAATGTCTTCCCTTTCAATTTTATTCAACTGAAAAAAAAAAACATCTTATTAGTCCAGAATCCATAATGTTCAAAAGCTGATAAGTGGTTAGGTCGGAACTTGGAAAGTAGTAAGAGGAAGAGGGACTCTGGTGCCCAGCCTTTTAACCAATGTTTTGTATATCAACTATGTGGAAGAACCATACACCTCTTAAAATAGCCTGAGTTTAAGACTTGAAGCAAAGGTCATGTAGGCTAAACACAAACAAAAAAGCCATTTCTATGCAAATATATTGAAATTACTCCAGTTCAGCAACCTTCTTCTATACTTCTTCTTCTGGGCTCCAAACTGCCTATGTACAAGTTCACCCTTCACAAGCAGCCTTTCCCCAACTCATCTCCTGCAGTGTTTCATGCCAAATCACAACCTTCACTCCCTAACTAGCTGCTCTCAGAAAACAGAGAATGATAATTCAAACTACTATGTGAATAAATGAAAGGCTCTGGTCTTCCAGAACCATATGCATTAATAACACAAGTGCTTACTTGAAAAATTGTGAACTATCTAGTGACAGAGGTTTAATCATATGTGATGTGGCACATCTATATAGAAATGCTACTACATACCCATTTAAAATGTTTTTATCATACAAGATTTAAATATGTAAGCAAATGTGCACACTGTTTTTAAAAGGCTATACAACAAGAGAATTCTAATTTTAAAGGTATGTTTTTTTAAGAGATTGGTGAGGAAATATAACAAAATAATTTAGTAATTTACCCCTGGGGTGACATTTTAATATTTTTTAACCTACATATATAACTAGTGGTAGAATTTTTTTAAAAGAATAGCAAGATAATGTGAAAATATTTAGGCTTTTTGGAAAAGTTACATTGGAGCAGGGAAGACAGACATGTAGATTTGCCCTCCCTAATATTCTGTTCACCTATATTGTTTTCCTAAAAAATTTAATGTATTATATATTAGGGATGGACTAGGATTTAGAAGTCCTGTGTCAAGTCTTGAAAAATTCACTTGATCTCTTCCATGATATGAGGGTTAGATCTGAGGATCTCTATGTTAATATCAGCTCTAAATTCTATGGTTTTAACACTCAAGGATTCGCTAACATAGTGATCCCCGAGAAGGGTAATTTCTTGGGAGCTCTCTTTCAAAGTACATAGTCACCCTCCCAGATTCATATTCACTGCCTCACTCCATTCCCCACCTGTACAGAGCCACTACCACCTTCAGAAGTGCTCTTAGAAACTTTATGAAGGGTCCTCAGAAACCTTAGAGAAGGAACTTAACCATAGTCCTGTCATCAAATACGGTCTTTTGCACATTTCCTTCCAGCTGAAGCAGGCAACAGATTACATAATTTTCCCATTCAAAATTCTTAAAGAGCTTCTCACTGATTACTAATATTCACAATCAGACCTCCACAATAAAGTCTCAATCTATCTGATTCATTCAACCAACACTCGTAAAGCAGTCAAATGAGCTCCATACTAGGCACTAGTCCTCCACAGACTCTTATATTTGGTCACATTATTAAATAATATGAAACCAAAATCAGTTTTCCCACAAACATTATTAGTGATTTTATCTTTTTGCTCAAGAATTTCAGTTATTCCATCTACTTGAGTCATGTAGTAAACTGTATATATTTCTTAGTTTTTCCTGTCTACAATTCAAGATCCAAAGTTATTGATTACACCTGTTTTGAATGTGCCACCAAAAGCCTCACTTTCCTGGTATCGATATTGCTTTCCTTGTAGTTGGCATATATTACAATAATGATAGTGACAACAATAAAAAAGCAGCTAACATTCATTGTCTGGCTACCACATGTGAGGAATTACATTTAACACTTTATGAGTCACTTAAAATTTAAGCAACCTTATGAAGAACTTATCTGGACAGGGTGACTTTGCAAGACAAAGAATGTTGTATTTAGGTGTCCAGGGAGAAGAAGGACATCTGACCCAGTCAGCTCAGAGAATTGTGGAAATTACTAAGATGGCTTTAGAATGAAACACGTCTTAAGGAGCTCTAGACTAGAATCACATACACAGTTCTCTACTCATATTAGAGAGTAGAGAGTTTCCTTGTTAGAGCTCTAAAAATGGCTTTACTTGCAAAATCTATATAAAAAATTTAAGCACAAACCAAAAGCACTCATATACAAAGGCAAAACATAGTTATTACATACACCGAGATATATGTGCCTAACATCAAAAATAGAGAATGTACAGAAACACCAAATAAGTCTGTGAGGCTTAAAAAAAAAGTATAACATAGTGCAGCTGAGAAATCCCTTTAAACTTCTACCTCAAATTTACAAAATCTTTGAAAAAAAAAGCAGAAAAACATTTTAAAGGAAACATTCCACTAGACTTTAGTCAATTTAAAAAATATCTTTCTTATACAATACAAGGTGTTCCATTTCCACACTCCTCTCCCCACCACTCCATTCTATATTTGCAGTTTCTAGGCTGGGTGAAGTAGTGTCCTTATTCTCTACAAGTGCAGTGGTCTCACAGACATTAAACGAAGTGATCAGAGAGAAAAAACTATTCCTCAGAAAACGATTCTTAGGTTACTCTCATAAGAACTCAAAAAGAGATGATAATATCCAAGAATCCTAGATTTTTGTCTTTGCATCAAAGATGCACTGCCTGGGTGCGAGCTATGCTGCCATTTGAGCTTGTCTGAGGATATTATGTCTCTGAAAACAGGACAGCCAGACTTCCAGTATTCTTTCTAGCTCTTAGAACCTTAATTTTATCATCCTGAAAAGTGCTTTCAAAAGCACTCATAAGTCTTTTTCGTAACTTCTTCTCCCTTCATTAATTTAAGATGCCCAAAGAGCAGGATTACGTTGAGATGACTGAGTACTCCTCAACCTTCATGCCTCCTTCCTACATGCAGCCGTTCCTCCCTTTCCCTAAGAACTCACCACCTGGTGGCAAGCAGAATAAGTCATGTCACTGAACTCATCGTTTCCATCTTTTAATGTGATGGAGATAAAGCAGCAGCTCCAGATCAGATTTTGAGTCATCCAAAAGATTATGAGGGCACCACTAAACTGATTATGATCAGGTTAGTAAAATTCCAGAATTTCAATTTAGCACAACCCATCCTGATATTTTAACTACAATGAATCTAACTGACTCATACTAATGAGTCAAACTATCATATATCACAAGCGACTAAACGAGAGTAAGTGAAGAAAAGATATCACAACATGAATGTGCTTTTCCTACCTTTGTTTTATTCATGTTTCACACCTCATAGAACACTTCAACTAGTCAGGATATTTTTCAGAAAAATAATGTGGCCTTAGTAACCCATATTGCCAAGGATTTGTTAAAATGTAGAATGAGAGAATTGTATAGGCCTATCAGTCAAGAAGTCTTCTAGATCTCCCTCTTACAGCCAAAAATAACAGTGTTTAACCTGAATCCAAAAGTGTAATTATAGAAGCCAGACCCTGAAAAGTAAATGAGAAAAAAAAAAAAAAAAGCAGGAAGCTAGGACTCAGGCAGCGTAAGATGTCTCTATCTGTACAGGAAGTAAGCGAAAGAGCAAAGTGCACACTGTCCCACTTGAGGAGGTCTGACAGACACTGCCATTCCAGTGCAAGAATCCTGACATCTACTTATCAGGTAAAGGCCCTGCCTCCTAAGACTCTGCAGTATCAACTGCAAGGGCATGATTCAAAAACAAAACAAAGAGCTAAAACTTTGCTGGAAATTATATCAAAACTGAGAAAAACTAGAAAATATAGGTTAAACTCAAGGATTTTTTGTTGTTGTTACTGTTGTTTGTTTTGGTTTGGTTTTGATTTTTCTGGAGATAAGAGTCTTACTATGTAGCCCAGGCTGACCCCAAACTCATGATTCTCCTGCCTCAGCCTCCCAAGTACTAGGATTACAGGCCTGTACCACTACAACTAGCTAGATTCAAGCTTTAAATGAAACCAAACCTTTCTACAAAGCTTTATAAAATGAATCATCTTGTATTTTATGCAACTGTGGTCCTTCAACATCACAAATTCAGAATTTACTTTTCTCTTGAATGTTAAAATCCTTTCCAGAGACAATTCCATAAGCTCCCCCAGCAGTGTCTTCTGTCATTGCTATCTTCTCTCCAACAATCAGTAGGATACACAGTCAGTTCAGAATTTTCTTAGAAGAGAATTTTACATGTAGAAAAATCCTACTTTGATGTAGAATAATTATTTTGTTTTCCTAAACTACATTTTTTAAAATAAATAGAATCTTAGAAGCCTCTCTTCTTTTCACTCTCAAAGTCACAATAAAACTCAATGAAAAAGTTGCAACCACTACAAATAAAGTGTTTAGGTAACACTCCAATTAAACCAGCATTTAAATGCTTGTACAATTTGTCACGTAAATAATACAACATCCAGAGATCAGGATGATGGATAACTTTTTAAGCCAAAGACCTGTATAATGCATTAAAATAATAATCAGCAATAAAATATACTTGGGGGGGGGAAGAAATGGTTTTCTAATGCCACAGGATTTTTTTTTTTTTTTTTTTTTGCAAACTAGCAAAAAAACCCCTTTGTCTTTAAATATCTGACTTTCAGGATTCTAATACTCCCTCTTGGAAAAGAAATACAAGTAACAAAAACATATTATCTTTTAGGATCAAAGAGGGATCTTTGGTGAATAAGATAATATAAGAATAAAGGCAAATGTTTGTAAACCTAAAGCACCATAGACACTTTTATAGTATCAAAGGAAAGGTGGAATGTCTAAATTTTCCATAAATTCTTTAAAGTTCAGTAAGACTTAAAATCCTGTTACAATTGGTCAAGAATTTGTAAACTTTCTTCCAAGGCAGCCAGACTTCATTACTGGACTTAGGGTAGAGAAAGGCCAGTTTAAAAAAAAAAAAAATCTGATCTATCCTTTAGTGACATGCCTGAACCAAGGAAAAGAAACTCTTTCTTCTGCCCCGAGCATCCCATGCCAGCTAGAGCTCCGAGCATTAGTGCTATGTTACTCCACAGACAATCTTCCCCTGCAGCATCTGTTGCTAATTGAAAGGGACTAGAATTACAAAATCCTAGTCAATTTCTCTCACCAGCCCTTGCTGTGTATAAAGATTTTCTATGCAGGGGCTAAGCATTAGTGTTCCACTACAGCTGATGACTAAAGAGCAAAGAGAAAGAAACGCAGAAGAAAGCAATTTTTGTGTCCAACAATATATGGAACTAAACTGTGGGAAGAAGGACAGCTAAGCATGCCTTTTGTTAGCTCAGTAAATTACCATTCTATAAATACAACTATTCACCTATGAAAGTCTATTAACATCCTAGTTAACCAATTGTATTTATCTTCTGTTTGGGTAGTCTCCTTTTGATATAAAACTTCAAAAGTAACTGTCAATATTATACCAATTATGTCTTTATTTCTAGCTCCCAGGCACAGTTCCTGGGACACAGGAGGCATTTAATAAATGTTTGTTGAATAAATATACCAATCTTGAATTTTATGGCACTGTTCATTCAAGGCATTCGAAGCACATACAAAGGCCAAGTTGCGTAAGTTTTTTTTAAGTCCCATCGAGAACACGGATCCACATTCAGTCCTTCGCACTTTTACATGTGTAGGCTACAAGGCTTAAAATGTTATCTCGGTGGCAGAACGAAACACAGATTAGAGGAGGGTGGGAAGGAGGTCAGTCAGTTGCTGCCTGCAGTATTTCCAGCAAGAGACGATGGTGGTTTAAACTCAGGCAGTGATGTGAGCACATTCCAGTGCTCCCTCTGCAGAGCACAGTGACTGCCTCTGGGCACTACAGTATGCTCAGGGGCTGGTGGCATATGCTGCATCAAGGAAAAAAGATGAAAAAAGACAGGAATAGGAGGTAACTCAAGGTTTTCCCTGTCCCTGCTCAGTATAAGGAATCTAAGCACCTAATTCCATGAAGTGTGTGAGTTGTAAGCTGGGTACTTCTGACTGGTAGTCTGGTGAGATGACTAGGACCAGTTAAAAATATTTTAAAGCCAGGCACGATGTTTCACACCAGTAATTCCAGCACTTGGGAGGTGGAAGCAAGAGGACTGCAAGTATGAAGCCAGCCTGGGCTACCAGTGAAACCATGTATCAAAAGCCCAGAATTAATAAATAATCAATAGATAAATACCTTAAATTTTTCAAAACAAATTCATCGAATAGGACAACTATACTACCTGGCTTTCCCCAGGGTATTATTTTAGCTATAGAAACATTTTTTAAAGTTCCCATAGACAACACAAAATGTTACAAATGAAAGCAAAACTAAAAGCCATTATCAACTCTGAGAA
The DNA here is from genome assembly GCF_047511655.1 of Castor canadensis. Taxonomy (NCBI): domain Eukaryota; kingdom Metazoa; phylum Chordata; class Mammalia; order Rodentia; family Castoridae; genus Castor; species Castor canadensis. Next base: position 120,421,604 of record NC_133396.1, read on the forward strand.
TAAAATTTCTTTTTAATTGTAGAGCTGAGGATTGAACTATGGGCTGCATCCTCCTTCTACCACTGAGCTACACTCCCAGCACTTAAAATTGTATCTTAATTCCAGGTCTGGATTGTTCCTCTAATATTTATAAACTAAATTTTCAAAGTTTAGCAGTTTAAAGCCTAAAAGTCTAAGGGTGCACCACTATGCATAGGGACACCATATTTGAAATGAATTAATTTGGACCGATGACATTTATTTGCCTAAGGTCTTGCATTGTCTCTAAAACAGACCACCTTACTTCTCCGGGTGACAGACAAACTAAAGCCTAGAATTTGCTTTTCCTAGCCCATCCTTTCGAATGGACATTTTGCAACTTTTTTTCTTATTTTAAACTATTTGAGAAAACTCTGCCCAATTATCTGTTCTATATTCTTCAAGTTCTCCAATGTGCATTCGCTTGTTCAAATGCCGTATTTGTCAAGCAGGATATATGAACAGTCTAAAAGCTCCCTGAGTTGCACAACTCTAATTAGTTGGCATATTACCCAGAGAAGACCAGTGGCAGAGACTGACACCATCCAGAGAGGAGTTTGCAGCAGGGGAACCTGCCCTCCTCTAGGCACCGCAAGGTGCCAGAGACCTCATGCTGCTCCACCTTATACACACTCTCGCTCTCTTGGCTCCTCTCAAGCCAAGCATTACATCCTACCACCACTTCTTTATTAATTATGCTGGCTTTCAGGTAATTCAATTACCTGCACTCCTGGAACTGTTGTTTGGTGGGGAACTGAACCTAAATAGAGACTACACTCAGCTCGTTTGGCTAGGCTTGGCAAAACACAGTTCTGCTCTTCCCTGCCTCATCCCCCAAGTTCTGAATTTCTTGTTGTCGTGGTGACCTGGCAACCATGTTCTGAGCTTTCCTGCAATTATCTGCACAACTTGGGTCAAAACTCTTTGATTTCAGTTGATTCAGCACTCTGGGGCCAAGAATTACTTGTTCAAGGGACTTTATAGGTATCATTACTATACCATTTTCTTGAGATAAAATAAGAAACAGGTAACTACCACATGACTTCTGGTTGAATGATTATAATTATAATTCTGAGTTCTATACAATCTTGTTTCCTCTCTCACACTGCATTTCTAGGAGGAAAAAAACCAACAGAATGCTCCATTTTCCATTGATCATATCACAACAACTCCATTCTGAATAGCCATCGGGTGTCACAGTGTTACCCAACCAAAGCTATTAAAGTTGATTGATGAGAAAAGGGCTAACTGAAAATTACAAGAATGACAGGCACAGCTCCTTCTGCTGCCGTGCTAGGCAGCCAGAGAGCAACACTGCTATTAAAAGAGCTTCAGGAATCTGATTTGTCTTATCATCCATTAATTTTTTAAAACCTTAGCATTTTTAAACATTTATCTGAAGAAAATAACTGTGAAGAATTGTTTAGAAGGAGCAAGCCCTGGTTACACCATGGAACTTCAAATGGACAAGATTTTCCAGGGTACAGAAACTGAGGGTTTGATGAAGTAACTACCCAGTTGCTTTACAACTTAATGTTTAAGATTTAGCATATCTTCTTTGCTAAATATCAGAAGCCAATAATTATTCTTTATAATAATGCAATGGTGAGGCCAATAAACTGAAGAGTTGCCAAAAAGCAATTCAAAACAAAGAAGCATTACTCTGTAGTTACTACTTAAAACTCTAAGTCTCTAGTCTCATGTTCCTCTTAAAACAAAACTCGATTAACCACCTTTTAATCATTTAAATCTTGAGTTAAGCCCTTGCTATAGTTTGGATCTGAAATGTCTCCAAAGGCCCATTCAAGGCTTAGCTGCCTGCCAGCTTGGCGCTATCAGGAGTGGTGGAACCTTAAGAGCTAGAGCCTAGTGGTAGGTCTTTAAGTCACTGGTGGCATGCCTTTGATGAGACTGTGGGATCCTGGCCCCTTCTTTCTCTCTTTTGCTTCCCAGCCAAGAGGTGAGTGGTTTTGCTCAACCACACACTCCTGCCATGACATGCTTTGCCATAAGCCCAAAGCAGTAAGTCCAACCAATCGTGACCTGGAACCTCTAAAACTTTTCTCTCTATAAATTGAATATATCAGATTATTTGTTTTTTGGGTTGTTTGGGTTTTTTTTTTTTTTTTAATGGACTGGGATTTTGCACTCAGGGGCTTGGTGCTTGCAAAGCAAGCACTCTTATCACTTGAGCCACACCTCCAGTCTTTTTTGTTCTGGTTATTTTGGAGACTGGGTCTTGTGAACTATTTGCCTGGGCTAGCTTTTGAGCCACAATCCTCCCAAGTGGCTAGTTACAGGTATGAGACACCAGTGCCTGGATGAGATAATTATTATAGTGATAGAAAGCTGACTAACACAGCCCTCTACCAAATATGAGGTAGTTATTAGGAAATGTACAGAGATATGGCATTTCACCTCTTTGGAATAAAAATATTATCCATTTATATCCTTACAAATTTTCTGATTCTAACAACTAAGAAATTTCTTCTCTTGCCGGGCGCGGTGGCGCGCGCCTGTAGTCCTAGCTACTCGGGAGGCTGAGGCAGGAGGATCGCTTGAGTCCAGGAGTTCTGGGCTGCAGTGCACTATGCTGATCAGGTGTCCGCACTAAGTTCGGCATCAATATGGTGACCTCCCAGGAGCGGGGGACCACCAGGTTGCCTAAGGAGGGGTGAACCGGCCCAGGTCGGAAATTTCTTCTCTTGGGATGGGCTAATGTATAATTTACTAACAAGTCAAAAAATAGGGACTGAACTCTGTTATTCCTCTGTCTTATTCTCCCATTAGAGACAAACCACAATCTGACCTGATATGAGGAGCATGGTTTCAGAATGGGTCTGTTTTGATATGGAGTGATCTTAATCCACGGGGTATTTATGAGGGCTCCAGGATACATCCTATCTAGGGACTGATCCCAAGGTTCCAGACCCTCAAATCCTCCTAAAGACACTCTAATCTTCTGTGCATCAGAAAGGCCTTGTCTGGATAAGGAAAGACTTTGATAGACTTGACGCTTTTTCTGCTTACATGCTATACTCATCATAAGCCTCATCACTATATAGAGGTGAAATACATCAGGGAATTCTGCTCAACATAAAATTTCTACTATCTTATAGCAAATTCAGTACTTTACTGATTTACCTTTAGAAGAAATAGATCTGCTTTTATGACAACAAGAACTAAAGGCAAAAGATTAAATATATTTGCTAATCAGTCAAGAAAAACATTAAAACATATACTGTGTACAAGAGAGCCATGGTTTGAAGTTTTGCTTAAAAGTAAGTTAAACAAAGAATTACTGTTTGAAATATAGTATTTGAATATTAACCACAAATATTTTACTTATACAACTCCCTCTTACCTTTTTTTCTTTTTCCTTTAGAGAGACAAAAGACTACATCAAGACTATGATCAGCCGGGTGGCTGGTGGCTCACGCCTATAATCCTCGCTACTCAGGAGAGAGAGATCAGAAGGATCACGGTTTCAAGTCAGCCTGGGCAAACAGTTTGTGAGATCCTCCTATCTCAAAAAACCCTTCGCAAAAATAGGGCTGGTGGAGTGGCTCAAGGTGAAGGCCCTGAGTTCAAGCCCCAGTACCACAAAAAAAAAAAAAAGACTATGATTATTTCCTAATTATGTCATTATTTCAAAATATACATCAGTATTTACTTTTTTTCCATCCATCCACTTCACATTCCCTAAATTAAGACTGCTCATGCTTACTGACATTACTCAGTATTTATAAAGTCTCAGACTAAATAATTCTTTCTTCTTTAAACATTTTGTTTGTTGAGAATCTCGGCATTCAATTTTTGCAGCATTCAAAAGTTATCTGACTTCTTCCTCTAATTGAAAATATTTTCATAAACCCCTCATTTCCACATTATATACTTAACATACTCCATAAATAAGCAAAATATATACTTAATGAAGTATATGTATATTTATATATATACTTAATAAAATATGTATTTTAAAAATCCTCCAAATGAAATAATAGCTCTACCAATGTTAGATGAGAAGTCAGTATTCATCCTCAAGAGGAAAATCTTACCTTACAAAGATGAACTTGAATTTTGACAAAATTTTGTAAAAGAAGGATATTATACATTTTGACATTGGTAATTTTATTTATACACAACAAATCTATTTTACTACCATTAAAAGTCTTAAACAATTTATCCGAGATCATGTGATAAGTTAATGCCTGATCTAGGACAAATATTCTGGTTTGGTAATTCTCAATGCCACCTAAATATTCTAAATCTTGAACTTCTGATGGTCTCAAGACATTTTAAACCACCCATGGTCTCAGTCCTAGTTCTAATTATCAAATACCTAACTATCATACAGAACACCATGCTTAAAAAGAAAGAAATCAAGTGGAAAGCATGTTTATGGAGAAGGACAAGGGAAAACTATCCCCCAAAATACATTCATGGACTATTTGATAAAGTCAGGCTAGAACAGCCCAAGATGATAGTAAACAAACGTCATGCTCTAAAACTGAATTTTGCAGATACTTTTCAGCATGATTTTTCTATGTTTCACTTTTCACCGTCAGCTGTGAGCTGTTTCCAAGTGTGAAATCGCCTAACAGAGGAAGCAAAGCTGTCAATTGACATCTGGGAGCGTGGAGATTGGGCTGCAATGAAAAGCATTTTGGACTTCTTCAATTTACACACATATTCACCTATAAATTCTCAAGTCTGAACAGTATACAATGAGAAATATCAGTGTAAATTTCAAGCATTTAAAATTAAAGGCTCATTTGAGGTAGAAAATAAAAGTGAAGGACATACTGATAGGATCCTATCAACTTGTTTAAGATTAGAATGGAAACATAAGTGATTATATTAGCATAATAACTAACATAAATAATTCTACTCACTTGTGTTAGATTGCATGTTGAACTTTCAACTACTGTCTTTTGTATTATATATGGGTAATAATGTAAGTTCTATTTCTAGCTGCTTTTTATGATGACAGTCAAGACTGCTAAGAAAAAATACTAGGAGAAAAAGAAAGCATTAAATACTGTTTTAACACCCTATTTTAATTTTTCTTTATACTTAAAATACTATAACAAAAATTTATTCCAGATTATGAAATGATAAAGCATATAAAATCCTTTGGCTAAAAACTTGGGGTGTGTGAGTATCTGTCTGTCTGTCTGTGTGTGTCCAAATACAAATAAAATCAGAATAATTAAAAGAAAAAGAGCTCTGGAGAAGAATAACCAGTCTATCCTGGTTTTTGTTCTATAATGTCTCATAGTGAAAAACAAGAAGAATCTATCTAACCATCTCCTAATACAGTATCTATGAGTCTCCTACTATGGGAACTAGACAGTGTTATATTTACATCATCATGCAATGCACTCTACTCCTACTTTGTGGACCATTTCTTTGCTTTTTCTCTTCCTGAACTCCATTCTGTGTGTATGTGGTATGAAAGGAACCCATTTACCATGAATGATGTTTATTTAAAATAAAACCTTGCTAGAGAATCATCCTAGATAATCTAAGGACACAAAGTGAACCTAAAAGGAATGGTTTCTACTTTGAAATTGGGGCTGGGTTTGATCAGTGAATTCGTATTCTCAAGACCCTCTTGATGGGTTTGCAGCTGCAGCCATTTATGTGCTGGCTTTTTCACAGATGTAGACAGAGAAAGCTCCATGGTTTTTGTCTTTCTCTTGTTGGATTTGTTTTCTTTAATATTAAAAAAAGGGCAACTTTTTAAAAAAGTTCTTGGTTCTGTTGTAGAAACTTGTAAATATAGGACTTCTTTAGTAATATATATAGCTGAAATAACTATGAATTTTTAAAATCCAAGATCACAAAGTTGGCAGAAACTATTCTTAAATAACAGAAGGTGATCATTTGCATTTCAAAATTTATCTATCTTGCTTTTCCCCTCAATTAGACCAAAACATGTTGATTCACAGGTTTCTGTGTATGTTTTTTCTGTTTTAAACTTATTTATAGAGCAGAATAATGGCCCCCCTGCTAGCTTGGCATTTGTTCAAGTTGCTGTCCATGTAAATCGAATCTGTTACTGGAAAATTTTCTCAAAATATAAAGGCATATCATCCACAAGATGAAAAGATATACTGCTGATATTATAAAGTACAGGGCAGGTGGATATTGTTTTTAGGACAAATATGGGATAAGGATTCCCAGGAGGGATGAGTGGTAGGGTAAAAGCTCCATGCTATTTAAACAGAAGTGAACCCTTCTCATCATGATCTTGGGACAACTTTACTTTCTAATCAAACATGAGCTGCTTAACATACTTTTGGGTTACTTGCACAATAATAGGAAGGTTAGAGTTGGGAAGTGGGAGAAGGGGGAGAACAGAATTGCTTCAGCTGCAGCATTTCTAAAGGTAGACCAAAAAAGGGTTAAAACACTCTTAACTACTGATTTGTAATTTTTAAACACTGAAAATGTGGCATATTATTATTGCTCTCACCTTTGAGGAGAAACACTACTTAAAAGTTTTTATCAGTTCCATTGCTACTCAGTCCTAAGAAAAGCAGTAATTTACACATTTTTGCTCCAATTCTCTTAGTAGCAGGAGCAAGAGGAGGGAGCACAAAGGCTAAACTGAGCCCTCTGGTTCTCTAGGTTTAAGATCATCTACATTACAACATTACCATTACTTTCTTATGAAAGCCATTACTGGGTTTGTTTCACCTTGTTGCTAAGGCTGATATGCTAAAGGACTACAGAAACTTTCCATATTGTTCAATGTACACCACAATGCTACACTTGTGCAACTGACAAAGCTTGAAAGTACAATTCTTTTATGCAAATAATTACAACAAATTCCCTTTTCAGACAATGGGTTTTGTTGTTGTTGTTTTGCTTTGGTTTTGGGTTTTCTTAAATGCTAGTGAAGGACAACCTGGAAGAGGACAGGGGGAAAAAAAAAAAAAAAAATCCATTAGTGGTACACTGCCACCTGCTGGTGAATGGTAAGAACTGAGATTTCTGGGGAAAGGATTAAAAATTAGGACTTAGAAATTTGTATTAAATTCAGTATTTCAGTACATGAAACTGAATACATGTATCTGTTGATGAACGGAATGTGGTTTTGTCCCATGTGTATTACAGTTCTTAGGGCCAAGGTGCTACAGATATTAAAGTAAATAAAATTGTGCTTGAGACTAAAGAAAAATAATGTACTAGCATGCCAAAATAACACCTTACAGATAGTTTTCAATAGGAAAGTACCAATAAAAACAGGAACTAAGAAGTCGGTTTATAAACATTAGTGCTTCATAAATGGTTTTTTTCTGCAGTTTACTCTCTACTTCACTTCAGCATGTAATAGGCCTCACTCAAAAGAACTCAACCATAAAACCTCCAAATTCATTATAATTAACAAATACATTTATGTACATTGGCACCTAAAATGCTATTTCTTGACAAATTTAAAAGTGGGGAAATCTATAAACCTAACAATCAGTTAACTATAATAATAAAGTGATTTTGCTACAAAACTTTTTGCTATCCCATTAACTACATCACACCAGCAGTTTCAAAAAAAAAATAGCATCATGTTATCTATTTGAGAAAAATGAAAAATGCAAGTGTGCTCTGATGCTGTCTCTAGGAAGAAATAAAATCAAACAGTCCTAGTTTGGGGGAATAAGGAGGAAAGAAAAGAGTTTGGCAGTTCTAGTTCCCAAATGGTTATTTTCAGTAAAGTTTTAGGATATTTCCTTTGTAGATTGAACACCTTTGCTATTCCTCAATATATAAGTAATTCTTAACAGTGAGGATTATAACTAAAAATATAAAGCTCTTTCAGTCCTAATTATAATCATTTCCTGTTATGCAGTGCTAAATAAGGTTAGCATCAGTACACTGGTTAGTAAGCATCACATACTGTATTACCACCAAGCAGAAGCAGATCATGTTAACATAATCAGCTGGAAACTCCTTTGAAGGCCAGTAGGATGATAAGGGAACAACTCTGGTCATCCCAAGAGGCTAAGCGCTATGCAAAAAGTGAACAAATTTTGGATGTAAATGTAGTCCCCTCCGCACTGGTGACAGAGAGAATAACTCAAATCCATGCATATGCTGAAGCTACCCAAAATTGTCAACAAAGGACCTAACATCCACAGAAATAATCTTGAATTTTAAAAAATAAAGATCAATACAGTAAGGGCAAGAGAAAACTACTGTGCCAAATATTTAGTTAAATGGTATATTTTAAAACAAGAAGGGCTGGTGGAGTGGCTCAAGTGGTAGAGCACCTGCCTAGCAAGCACAAGGCCCTCAGTTCAAGCCCCAGTACCAACAACAACAAAAATAAAACATGCTTCCTAAATTTTCTCAAATACAGAACTTTTTAAAACGTGTTCTAAAATGCCAGGTTGGTTTATCATTAAATCACAATGTATTTTAAAAATCCACATCTTAATAAAAATCATCAACGTAAAGAAGTACAGAATATTTAAAGGTCCTTCTAAACACTAAGTTAAGACATTTTAAAGAATTCACTAGGTTTTCAGAGATATATAAATACTTTAAATAAGAACAACAAAGATTAATATATACCTGTGGATTTACATAATAATTTTATTCCCCAATATTCTTTTTTGAAGGGTTGAAGAGATACCCAGGTCCAACACATATGCGAACTTACTAGTAGAAATATAACTTGTATAAAGAAATGAGAGCTGCTGAACCACTTTTTCAAGTGAAACATTTTAGGAGATTGCTCTAACCTGGGGCACAGTACATTCTCTCTATGGCATCGCTGTCACAGGAATCTTCAACCTCACTCCACCTGCTAAAATACGTTAGCTGAATGTGTCCTAAAAACAAAACGACAGGAGAAATCAAAACATTTTTCTCTTCCATTTTCTGCAGAAGTGAACTGTAATTACTCCTTTTGTAGCTAAAAACAGTATCATTAAGAATAATGGCATCATTAAGTACTAGAAGCTATTACTGGGGGTGAATTTGCTGCACTGATAATGAAGCTCTAGACAGGAAATGAAGATACTAATTACAAGATAAAACGCCTACTCAGTTAATTGGAAGCAACAGCGAATAAAAAGAAATGCATTTGCAAAAGTTCCTGACCTCTATCATTCAATAAGATGTTGTTTGGGTTCAAATCGCGGCACACAATTCCCTCTCTATGTAAAGCATCAAGGGCTACCACCATTTCAGCTGCCCATCTTTGAATGCAGCCCTCTGGGATGTAAAACCTGGAGCTTAGTGCTAATTTCTTATCAAGATCCTCAAAAATCTGATGAATTTCCTTGTCTCCTGCTAGTGATAACCCACTTTCTCCCATAGTCTGAGAGTCTCTCTGGAATAAAGAAGTTGGTTCCTCTTTAGTCAAGTCATCGGTTTGATCTGTAAACAGCAACACTTCTTCTGTGTTTAAAGTGTCTATGTTTGTATTATATTCATTAGCACCTGACAGCGGATTAGAAATACAGAATAAGCTTTCTTCTGGGACGTTTGCCCCAAGTTCTTGAAACTTGGGATCTGAGCTGTGTAACAAAGCTGTGTCTCCTGAACTTCTATGATCAACAGCTGCTACGAACAACCCCCTCAGATCCTCCTGTGCGTAATGTTTCTCAGTTACACCATAGGATTTGGGCCTAGAGGGATCACTCAGTTCCTCTGTGCCTTTTTCTTCTTGGGCTTGGCGTTTTTCAGTACTAAGCCTGAGACATAACACATCTGGGGCTTCCAACAGTTTACTCTCTAGTCTGCCCACATTGCTCTGTGAAAACTTAGTAGGTCCCACTGCTAAAGCTTCTTTTGTTGGCTCCAATTCACCAGGTAGATTTACAAGAAGATCAGGTCTTCCTTCATCAGAACCACTGACATCATCAAAAGCAGCATCTTTAAATGAAATGACTGGCACTGAGTCATCTGGTCCCCTGCTAATGGTGTCCTGAGCTTTAAACTCTACCTTGCTTTTACTGGTATTAAAACTCCTGGAAGTGCTGTCTCTGTCTGAAAGGGTCAAGAATGGTTTCAAAGGTTCTGATTTTAGACTATACAATTTTTCTCCAAAATCAAGCCCCAGAAGTTCACTTGTGCTATCCTTACTATCTATCCTAAAGAATTCCATGGGGCTGTTTTTTGATCTACTGAGGGAATCGGATGTTCTTGGAGAACAAACTACTTCTGGGTCCTCATCCAAAGGGAAAAACTTCAGCTCGTGAGCTCTCAGCTGTGTGCTGGGGCTGTCACTATCAGCAGCAAAGGGAGCTGAGATGCTCTGAACAGCTATGGCATCAACACCACTCCCTTCAGTCCTCATGAAAGACTCCTCATTCAAAGACCCGGGTTCAATCTTTTCTTGCCCATATTCATTGCATAATGTTAAATAACTAGTAGTGCATTCTTCTTCTGAACTTGAACCAGAATCTGGCCACTTAGGAGAGCTGTCTTGCCCATCACCTTCCTGGCTGCTGTCATCTTGGGAACTTGGGGTAAGACTGGTCTTCAAAGGCAGAGCTCCAAGCACGCTGCCTCCATCGCTTCCCCTGGACTCAAAGCTGCTTCCGTCCCGAGGACTAGAAGTTGGCTGTTGTAGGTAAACTTCACTGGGTGTGGATTTTTTCATTTCCTTGATGTCAAAGCTCTCTTCAGGACTTCTGTTTAGAAACTTACTGATATATGACCAGAGCTTGCCACCTATGAACGAGTATAACAACAACAAAAAATTAAATCCCCAAATTGGTAGTTAGTTAAGTCACTAGAAAAGAAAGTATTCTAAAAATCAATCAAAAACAAGTCAATGACACTAATACCAAACATGCTTAAAACAAGCATGTTTAATAAAACATGAAGTTATTTTTCAATTTTGTTACTGCTAACTGGTGAGTATGGTTTCATGTCGATTATTTTTAAAATAACAATGTATTTTTTCCTCTATGGTTCCAATTTTAATATATATGCTGCCAAAGTGAGCACCAGAAGCATACTTTGTGAAAAATTAAGAATAATGTGTTAAAATAAATTCCCATACTCAGATGAAGAAAGTAATTCTTTCAGAGCATTTTTATGTCATATTAAGCATGATATACCAAGAGTAGCTAAATTTAAGAAAAACAGTCATTGACAGTCAATTGCCTATACAAAGTCAACAGCAGCATACAAAAAATTTCACATTTCATTTCAAGGAATTCAATGAGCTCTTAAAGCACCTTCCCTTGTGCCTAACATAGAATAAACGCTCAATACGGGATAGCTCTCTTTTTGGCAGTGATCTTATATTGATAACAGGGGTACTGATATAACTTTCCCTCTCATTTTTCTTAGCTAATGCTTTCTGCCCTCTTTACACGGTATAATCAGTGTTTCACATTTCCCTGTATTCAAACTAACATTTAAGGACACATATATGGATTTCAAACTCACAAAAGGAGCTATGCACTGATTTCCATAATCTTTAGTCTTTTTCAATAATAATTACATTCTTATCACAAAAACCTATATTGTGGCACTCTAACAATAATGCACAAACCTGAAGCTGAGACTTTTATGCAATCCAAATAAAATGACATTTGCAGTTTTCAATTCTCTAAAAGAAATGACTACTTTAAGGAAAGGACCAAGTCTTTTTCATCTTTTTATGCCTACTGTCTTCACGGTGTACAAACATGACAGGAATCCAGCCAATGCTTGTTACATCAGATGATGATACACCGGAGTGATATGTACCATCGCAAAGCAGACAGTATCTGCATATGGAAAGTTCCAGTCATCAGCAAAAAATAGTGCCTAATAAAAAAGCTCTAAAAGTTCTAAAAAAGAAAAGGCTTCATTCACTGTTAAGCCAATTCCATCTGAATGAGCTACTGAAATCTAAAACTCAATGTACTTAAATTATTTTTATCCCCCAAAATCACTTCTTTCTGACTTCAAAGTCACTCAGGCACAAAAGATTTAGGCCAAACTTGCAAGCTTTTCTCTCTCTTCTCTTACATTTGACAAGTTTTCAAGTCTTATAGGAGCTACATATAATATTTCTCCCAGGCATTCTTTTAATTCCTTTAGTCACTCTGTGCTGCTTGGGATAATGCTATAGCCACCACTGGTTCCTACTTGAACCACTGTATTCTACTAACTGTTGCCCAATGAACCTTCCATTCTAGCACAGTTCTCATCATGCCACTTCTTCATTTAAGAAGTCAAATCCCCTCCTCCTACTGAATCATGCTCCAACTCCATCTGGGCTTTAAACCCCTTGGTAAAACAGCATCAACTTACAATTGAGTCTTCTCCCCCTACTCACTACATAATTCATTTGAGTTGATCTCCACCCCATAGAACACAGACTGGGCTTTTTCTCATACTACACTTAACACTTGGAATTTTTTCCTACTTATTTCTCCAATACCTGCTTGTCAAGATCCTATCCTTCCTTGAAGGTCCTTTGGAATTTGTTCTTTTTTACTTCTTTGTACCCCTTCACTGGATATAATTGATATCTTCTCTGAATCCTCTATATCACTTCAGCCCTCTTATGATATGTAAAATAATATATTTGATATTTATGTTACTTTTATGCTTCTATCTCCTTTATCAGACAATAAGATCTTAAAAATTGCAAGCAGAAGATTCTACATAGGACTGGAGGTGTGGCTCAAGAGGTAGAGTGCCTGCTTTGCAAGCTCAAAGCCCTGAGTTCAAACCCCAGTCCAACCAAAAAAAAAAGATTCTACATAGCATGAAAAATAGGTATCAAGTATTTATTAGAAAAGATGACATCTTTACAAACTTTTTCAAAAATGAAAAGGGTCTGCAAGTACTAATTTTATTATTGGGTGGCCTTACTTTCTTCCTATTTTATTACTAATATATGATTTTACTACAAAACCTTCAGAAATACAAAAAAGGAAAACAGAAAGAAAAGCCCAAAACCAACATCACCCATATTCTCACTGCCTAGTGATAAGCACTATCAAACCACTGCTACATTTATTTCCAGGTTTTTACTCACAACTAACATCATATCATAAATATTTTCTCATTTTTCTTTTTTTTCCTTTTGGTGATACTAGGTTCCAACTCAGGGTCTCCCATTTCCTAGACAGGTGCTCTTCCACTTGAGCCACATCCTCAGCCCTTTTTTGCTTTAATTATTGTTCAGGTAGGATTGTGATCTTTTTGCCCAGGACCAGCCTCTGACTCATCCTCCTACCTCTGCCTCCCCTGCAGGTAGGATTACAAATGTGATCCAATACCCTGGATTTGTTTGTTGAGACTGGGGGATGGGGGTGGGGGGTCTCACTTTTTATCTAGGCTGGCCTCAAAAAGCAGTCTTCTCATCTCTGATTCCCAAGTAACACAGATTATAGGCATGAGTCACCACACCAGGCCCTACATTTTCAAATTTTTATGAGAAAATGAGTTTGAATGGCTATATAGAATATCCATTTGATAAATACTGTAATGTATTTAAATATTTCTCTGTTATTGGACATTTAAGTTGTTCCTAGTCTTTTCTTTTTATAATTTTTTATTGTTGTGATGGGGTACATTGTGGCATTTACTAAAGTTCTTATAACATATCAAATATATCATACTTGAATTCCCTCTCTCCACTATTCTCCTTCATCCCCTCTTTTCCCCATTCCCAGTCTTTTGCTATTAGAATTTAAATAATAAACATCTGTGAATATTTTCCAGCTCTGACTATTTCATCAGAACAGAGTCCCAGAAATGAAAATACCAAATCAGGACGCATGATTACTTTTAATACTTTTGCTGTGTGCTATTAAACTGCTTTACCAGAATCCAGGCCTATAAGCTCCATCTTCACAGCAACATGCCATATGAGATGGTAGCTTGCAAGTTTATCAATTTCATTAATTCAACACAGCATCCTATTTAATGCCCACTATTAGATAAAATTATGAAATGTGATTATGGAGTTTCTTTGCAAAATTTGTTCCCTATCTGCACAAGTACTCTAACATGAATTATAAAAACTGTACTATCAAGAGGGAAAAAAAACTGCTTTTGCTCTTCTCCAATTCTCTGCAGGGCGCCCAGTTAAATTTAATGCTCAATATGGAGTTGCGAAAACTCCAAATTTTGGTCACACTGCATCCTTTTTTTCAATTACAAAACCATGAAAACCACATAAGCTACAAGAACACATTATTCCCATTACTTTTTCTCACCTACAAAAGCTGGATGAGTTTTTACTTTCTGCAGAGTTAAGACCATGCCTAACAAACTTACGTAAGTATCAACAATATTATTATAACATAATGAAACTAACCTAAGAACTATTATTGCTAAATAGAAATAGAAAATACACAAAATACTTATTATTTTAAGACTTTAAGAATATAAAAAGATACTTTTCTAGGTCCTTTTGAAGCATACAAACTGCAGTTACTGAACCACCTTAAGCTATAAAAAATAGAAATTCCTAAGGTTTAATTAAAACTCTTTGTCTCTTGTCATATTAATTTATTGGTTTTGTACAAGATTGCACAATAACTGTGTTAATTTGCTTGACCAGAATTAGAACTTAAATTTAATATGTATAAAATATTACTACAGCTATGATTTTTTAAAAAAATCATCTTTTGACCCAGCAGTTCTATTTCAAGGCATCTGTCCTATAAATGACTCTGAAACACAAAATGAAAATTTTAAAAAGGCACAAAAATATATACATATACTTACCAGAAACAGTTTAGATATCAATTTAATAGAAGAGTAGTCAAATCATGGTAAACCTGCAAAACCATTTTGTATCTATACAAAACAATTGTGCAAATCCAGTGCCTACCATGAGCCAAGTACTTTACAAGAACTGTACACATACCGATATTAAATCTTCACATCAACTCTAGAAGGCACCCAAATATTACTGTCCCTGTTTTACAGGTGAGGCACAGAAATGTTAAGTACATTGTCCAAGGCCACACAACTAGTAATGGCAAGCTAGAATTTGCACTAATGGCGTGGTTCACAGTAAACATTACAAAACACTGCCTCACTTAATATAGACCTGCATAAAGTCATAAAGTCAAGTAACCACAGTACATTGCTAGAATGGAGAAAAAAAAGGTAAAGACAATATTAAGACCCAATTACATATTTAAAAACAGATGTGAAGAGAATGTATGTTTCTACATACGAAACTTGGAAAATACACAATAAACTACTTACTAAGAGTAACTATTTCTGGGGAGTAGGACTGAGTACTAACATGACTAGGGAGGAAGAATTTTTTACTTTTCCTTTATACGCTTCGATATAGTTTGAATTTATTTGCCTATAGATTACTTTTATAACTTTTTAAAAGCTGGTTAGTAAGAGGAGGTTCATTTCACCTTTGGTCCCTAAGTAACTTGGAGAGAAATTCTTTATCACTCCACCTCTACTTGCTACGCTCACATGCAAGCAGTCTATCATCTTTGTCTTAATCTGATCTTACATCTTTCCTCTACCTGACTCAGTATTCAACAATAATACACTGCGTACCTCCCATATACCAAGCATTCTGCTGATTGTTGGGAAATACATGAAGAATATTACATAATTCCTAATTTTAGAATCTTAAATAAAAACAAATTTTATTTCCCCATCTTTCTCCTTCAACAAGAATTGTAATAAGATATTTACTTATAAGTAATAATAAGACCTCTCTTGTCAGTTATTACCACTTCTCAACACTGAGTATTAATAAGCATCTCAAACTACGTGTCCAAAACAGAATCTCTGACTTTTCCTTCTAAATCTTCTCCTCCCACAACTTAGTACATGAAAACCCCATTCTTTCAATTATTTGAGCCAAAAACTTTTAAGTCATGCAAGGCTAAATAATGTCAATTCTACCTTCAAGATACATTCAGACATTAATAACCATTCCTCACCACCAATACTTCTAACACTGCTATAGTTTAAGTGTGTCTCCCAAAGGGTCAAATGTTGGAAACTTGGGCCCCAGTGTGGAGATGCTAAGAGGTGAAAGGACCTTGTGTAGTGGGAAGTCATCTAAGCATGCCCTGGGAAGGGATTAATGTAGTTCTCACAGCACTCCAGGCCTTCTTTTGATTTCTGTCTTGCAATGTGATCTTTTCCTCTCAAACACACTCCCACTACTGTGATGCCATTCACCATGAGATTCTTACCAGAACTAAGCAGATTCTGGCACCATGACCTTGAACCTCTGGAGCCATAGGCTAAAGAAATCTTTCCTTTATCAAGTACTTACCCTAAGGTATTTTGTTAGAGTAACAGAAAATGGAGTAATACAACTTGTCCAAGCCATCATCGTTTTCACCTGGATTGCTGCACAACTTCCAATGTGGTCTCTCTGCTTTGAGCTTTGGCCGCCTATCTTCTGTTCACAAAGTAGTCAAGAGTAACCCCTATATTGTCACTCATTTGTCCAGCACTCCTAATAACTTCCTATTTCATTCAGAATAACAGTCAAGTTCTTAAAGCAGCCTATGAGACCAAATAGGATATGACTGCCTGCTTCTTCCTTCTCTAAGCCCACTTCTGCCACTCTTCCCAGAATACTCCAGCCACATTCATATAACATACTAAGTACACACTTGTCTCTGGGCTTATGAACTTGTCTCTGGGCTTATGTACTTGTCTCTCTCTTGCCAAGACAGTCTTTCCTCATATATCCACACTGTCCCACACTTTCCTTCAGATCTCTGATTTAATGTCCTTTTCTCAATATGTATCTACTCTATCAGAACAACTTTCTCTGCTCCTTTCATTTCTTTCCCTCTTCATTTTGCTCCAAAGCACTTATCTCCATCTGATGTATATTAACTTATGCATTTGCTTATTCTCCATTCCACTTCTAAAATACCATGTAAACTCTGTGAGGGGAAAGTTTTCTGTTTTCTTCACTACCATATTAGAACTATGCCTATGTCCCAGTAAGCACTCATAAATTTCTAACTGAGCAGATTAAAAAATGACTGGGTAAGGTGATGCATGCCTGCCATCCCAGCTACATGGGAAGCATAAATAGCAGCCTGTGAAAAAAAACATAGCACTTTACTAAAAAAATAACTAAAGCAAAAAGAGTTGGAATCATGGTTCAAGTGACAGGGTGCAAGTGTGAAACCCTGAGTTCAAACGTCAGTACCGCCCGGGGGTGGAGGGGGACCTAACATAAATCATAAACAGTTTTGTAAGCAATAGGAAGTTAAAGCTGCAAATTATAAATATCCAAGCATTTGATTTGTATTACAGAGAAAATAACTGTTCAAAAATTACCTTTCCAGTAACAGCTATTAACACATATGAAAGATGCTTTTTTAAAAATAATCTGTGCACAAAATCCTAATCGATGGAGATGCCACAGAAAAATACCACTGATGTATAAAATATAATACACTGCTTACCATCCAGCTCACTCCATTGCTCAAGCCAAATCTGACAAATTACTGTAAGTTCTTTCCCCTCCCCATCTCAAATCCATCACAGGTCCCACAGACACTGCCTTAAGACATCTCCACCAGGACTCTGGAAGCCATGCCATCTAGTCTTTTGCCTAGACACCTATATTAACCTTTTCACTGCTCTACTCTTGGCTTCCTACAACCACCTCCCATGCAACAGCCAGAATGACCTTTTTAAAATGTAAAGCAGATCCCATCACTGCTTATGATGTCAACTGGTTTCCCAATGCACTAGTATAAAAGCCAAAGTCCTTACCATTCTGTACAAGGATCCTGCTGGCTCCTCCAGTAGCATCCTATACCACAGTTGCCCTTATCTGCTACGCTTTAACCAATGGTCTCCTGACTTGTTCATCAAGTATTCCATGTTTGTTTTCACATTGGTCCCTACACCTGGCTCTACACTCAAATGACTGTGTCTTTTGCCACTCAGAACTCCTCTTAAAAGGACAGGTTCAGCTAGGCACTGGTGGCTCACATCTGAAATCCTACCTGCTTAGGGGTCTAGATCAGAAGGATCACCATTTGAGGCCAGTCCAAGCAAAAAAAAATAGTGAGAACCCATCTCAACAAAAGAGGGCTCCTTGACCACTCAATCTACAAGTAGTTACCCTGGTGTTATCTATTAGCTCTTCCTGTCTTAAAGGTCAGTTTACTTTAAAGATCAGTATTAGGATCTAATACTTTTTTGTTTGACCTACCTACTCAATAAATCTATTGAACAGTAAATTCCTATTTTCACTATAATATACCATCTTTGTACTATAAACCTTTTAAAAATTAAACAGACATCTGAAAGAAACAGTCAAAAGATATTCCTGACAATAATGCAGGACAAAGCATATGACCATGTGACTATTCAATGGCAGGTATGATCAATAATAAAAAGAAAGAAACTTGGAAATATGATCTAAAAGTGTGGAAAATTTGAAAATTCATGTATTTATGACTTTCAAGACATTATAAAATTGGTCTATAGTATTAAAGCAATATCTCTTGAAATGTCAGCTCTAAGGGGTATAAGGGAAGGTGAGAAGATGGCTGCAGAAAGACTAAAGCATGATCTGGAAAAGGAAGAGGAAGAAAAAGATAGAGCTACAAATGACAAAGGTAAGCTAAGATTGAAAATTTGCCACAGATAATCTCTAACATGAATAATCCACACTGGGTAATAGAATATTGACTATAATTACATTCATCCTACTGACCTTGTTCTAAATTATTATGGATTATTACTACGCAAGTTATTTTGTTCCACACCAGAGGTGGCTGTATTTCGCTATCAGATGACATGACCTCTAATTCAATAATGTCTGTAATGCACTGGTATCCTCAGATAAAAGCTGTCTATAATGTATGAACAAAGGTGAATTAGTTATCCAATTCACACACACAATTAACTCTCTTAATACCTGTGAGACCATGGAGCCCCTTCTGAATTTCCTATTAAATACTGCATATGGAGGTCTTCCCTCCATCTGTAGTTATCTTGTGCTGTACTTCATAATAAACAATATTAATAGTTTATTGCCCCCATCAAAAATCTTGCATTCGTTATCATAAGAGACCTCATTTCAGAAAGCAATGACTCTTTTTCCTGGGACAATGTATCACATTCAGATGTTATACCTATTAGTACAGCACAGTAGTTCTTTCCTCTCAGTAAAATAAAAATAATAATGCCTCCATCAAATATAGAAAAGAATTATTTTTGCTATTTTAAGAACACCTCCAAAGCAATTATGTATTAAGTAAATATATATGTATAGGTATGCTTTATTTAGCCATTTTAAATAAAACTCAGTTGTTAACAGGCAAAATCCAATCAAAACATAGTATTTTTTGCCACCTGTTCCTTCTACTAAGAGCTGAAATTTCATAAATAGTTTGAGGCAGAACCCTGTGCCTCTGCTTTGTAGCCATATGTGATGCCAATAGCTGTATTCATAAAAACTCAGATCAGAATAATTCAGTAATGTCAAATGTTAAGCAAACACCCTTGTCTTCTATGAAAAGGAGGTAATTAATTAATTCTTCAGGGGATGCTTTTCATTTTAGTCATCTAACATAAATGTATCTTTTCAGCAGAGACCAGAGAACAAAATAAAATCCCTAAAATAAAATCTAGCTCTCTCAGCATGTATTCACATTAAAGTTCTCATTATATTAGATAAATTCTATGGGAAAGTACATTAGGAATGGTCCTATAGTTCAAATGTTATCTGCCATTCACCTGGGTTTTCCTTTTCCCTTCTAACTCAAAGTAGGGAGGTAGAGCAGAGAAATGAGGCAACAGCTTCTCATGTGTGTCTCACATATTTTATGTGCTCATGAAGTGACAGAAGCTAAGAAGGACATTACAGAAACTGGAAAGTATAACAGTTGACATTCTTTACTCCATAAACAATCTAAACTACAAACCGACCTTCCACATGCTGCAACACAAGAAATACCGACTCCTCAGAGATGATGTACTTGTGCAGACACACCATGTTGGGCACACAGCGGGGGATGATGGTCTTTCTGTTCCTGCTGTATTCACTGCTTTTCCTTAGACCCTGACAGAGAACAAAAAGGTCAGTTGTACCCTCAGTTGCCTTTGGAGCCTGCTGTGCTCTGTGTTTATCAACCAAACTAATCTATCCGAGTTACTCCAGGCTTCAGAGAAACCACTCATCTGCTGCTCTATGCCCCTCAGTCCCTGGAGGCTCTGCTGATGGCATCTGGCGTGAATCCAGAGAACGGAAGATGCCACAAAGCTGCCATTAAAATCAATTACGTGGGTCAGTGTTTTTATTAGAGATGCTCTCAAACTAAGTCATCAGGATGACACACAGTTATTTCTCTACGACCTTTTAAGTTTTATTTTACTTATGCACATCTTTAAAGCAGGAGATGTTGTGTGATCAATTCGAATTCCTGAGACACAAAAGATATTTCTAGATTAAAACAGCAACTTTTAAATTCTATTCCAATATAGTACAAAGATTATTATAGTCTTCTCCAAAAGAACAACATATGTGCTTTCTGGTGTCATACCCTGCTTTTACAAACTGGGGAAATGTCAACGATAAAGTATATTCATAAGAAGAAATGTGTTTCAGTATGTGTCAATGTGACCTATTGCCATGCCTTCTCAGCAAAAGAAGTAGTATCAGAAAAAGAAATATAAGTCAATTCACCTTCTGGATGCTATGGAAATGCCTAAATTATGGTATTTTCAGAATATGTATTATCATAATCCATTCTAAAAACAATTTCAAAATGATGAGCTTTTTCTCATCTTATTCATTTAATTATGAATTAAAACTGAATTTAGATCACAAAGAGAGCCAGGGATGTAGATAACACTTTCTCAAATACCTGTAACAAAATTTTAGTTTTTAAGAATCAAAAGTGAGATTAGGTGTGATCTTTACAAATTATTCAAAATTTGCCTAGGATGTTTTTAAACTATACACTACACATTTAAACAACACAAAATTATTCTTCAATTTATCCAAATTAGTTCTTCTGTATCCTGTAACATAAAACTCATGGAAAAATAGAAAAAATAAATACAAATTGCCACAAACATAAAAGAACATCCGAATATCCATGCAAAAATATTAAATATCTTTTCTTTCAAAGGCATAATTTGAAAGTAAATTTCTAAATTCACTAAACATACAAATTCTACTTACTTTTAAAATGAATGTCTGTTCTGTCCTTGTGTCCATTACAAGTAAAACCTACATAAAAGATGAGTAATAATTTAACCATAATACAGTAAAACATTAACTCTTAACTTTTAGAAACTAAGAATGTGGGGGGATAGAACTGACTCTCCACAAATTATTAATTTGTGAATAGATTTTTAAAGTCCTTAATCAAAGATTTAAAGTGGTCTTATAAAAAAGATTTTATTATATAATATTTCCCTTTTAAAAAAATACCATAGTTTACAAACGTTATTGTTTCCTAAATATGTTTCTTAAAAGTAAAGGAAACAATTCAGACAAAGAATTTTTCCTCGTGAAACATATATGATGAAGAGGAAGTAGTAAAAACAAATTGTTCAACTCTCAACTTTTTTCCTAAAACCTCTTACACAGAAACCAGCTATAATGTGATTTCAGTAACAGGTTCTAGCTGCCACCCTAGGTATTCTTTTGGTACTGATTTCCCATCTGACCTGCCCTTAACTCCTCTCTCTACCATCAGCAAATCCTGCCAGCTCTATCCTCAAAATCTGAACTCATCTCATTAACATCCACTATTACCATGATCCAAGAGGGACCAACTCTTACCTAGCTGGTAACAATGGCCTCCCAACTTATCTCCCTACTTCCTTCCTTCTGTGCTGCCCCGTGATCAATTTTTAAAATAGCAGGCAATGTGTTCTTTTCAAAGTGTAAGTTAGATCGTGTCCCGCCACTCATCTCACTGAGAGAAAAGGCCCAACTCCATAAAATGATCTCAAGACCCTTCATGATCTTACACAGTGTTCCCCAACATGGCCATCCTACCCACCATTCTTGATGGCCAGAAGGAGAGAAAAAAGGTACGAAATTGTCCTACCAGATTAATTTATTATTTCTGCACACTATGGTAAAGATTGGAAAATTTTTTCTATAAAAGGCTAGAATGTAAAGATTTTAGGCTGTGCAGGCCTAGGTGGTCTCTGTTGCTGTCACTGTCACACAAAGGCAGCCACAGCCCCATACTGGTTCTTGGATAGGGGGCAAGAATTTACATCACAGAAGTCAGCAAACTTCCATGAGGCTTTTTCCCCCTCTAGAGAGCTGACTGTCAAGTAATTATCAGCCCACCACTAGGAAAAGATGGACAGTGGTGGATGTCTGAAGAAAAGGAAAAAAAAAAATGTTCACATGGTAAGAACAATCAGGAAAGTTGTGGTGGGAAGCCAGTTTAAGAAGATGGCATATCCCATTTTAGACCTGATGAATTTGAAGAAATAGTGACAACTTCATCTTTGACCTCTCTTCTGAGTGTCTAACCTAGACTATTACCACAGGTACCTTCTAATAGTACCTCTTCCTGATCCCAAAGTCCTGCACTCACCAAAACAATACAATGACCTTGTTCTGAACTGAATATCACCACTCTCTATGCAAGCTCCCTAACCCAAGAGCTCCCAAAGTCACTCTGAACTCTCCAATCTCTTACCTTCAGAACCACTAACCAGATCTAGCCAATGCCATTTCTTGAGCACTTCCCTTAACCATCCACTACTCTTTCATGTTTTAATTATTTACTATGTACTATGTGTTAACCATGTCAATCCTTTCAACAACCCAATGAGATACTTTTACCATTCCTAGTTGACATATTGATGACACTGTAACTTCATGGGTAGATAGTAATAGTTATCTAGCATTTGTAAGGATTTCACTGAGATAAAATTAGAAAAGTACAGCCAATGGTTATTAATGCTATCACTATTATTGCTACTTTTTTCTTAAATGTTCCCCCAGTCACTTATAAACAAGTATTCATCATTCTATACTCAGTTCAAATCTCTTTCTCTCTCTCTCTCTCAATAACACTGACAAATTTCTTCCTTTGTTCTCCCATTTTATCCAGTAGTAACTTCTGTTATGGCATCTCTAACTCTTGTTTGGCTTTATTTATTCATCTGTCTAGCTCCCAACCAGACTTTGAGCTCTTTATGGGCACATGGGTAGAATAATGGCTCCCAAAGATGCTCATATCCTATCTCCAGAATTTGCTAATAGGTCATATTATAGCAAAAAGACTTTGCAGATTTAACTGAGGGACAGACTTTAAAACAGAAAGGTTATCTTGGATTGTCTGGGTGGGTTTTATTGAATCACATGAAGGTGTTAAACAGAGAATGGTCTGTTTCCTGCCACAAGAAATGGAAAGCACAGAAATGGTGTGGAAAATCAGAGAGAATCGAGTCTGAGAGACACACGGTTGCTGGCTGTGAGAGTAGAGACCCATACACAAGAAGCATCTAAAAGCTCACAGCAAGCCTGAGAAGAACAGGAAACTTCTAGTAGCAAAGAACAGCCTTTAGCTGACAGTTGGCAAGGAAACAGAGTTCAGTCCTATAACTAGAAAGAACAGAATTCAGTGACAACTTGAATGAGCTTGGGAGCAGATTCTTCTCCAGAGGCGCTAGTAAGGAAAGCAGCATTGTCAGCAATTGGATTTTAGCACAATGGGACCTGTGTCACATCTCTGACCTACAAAACATTAAGTTAATAAATTTGGTTGCTTTGGGCTGCTAAATTTATGGTAACTTGTTATGACAGCAATAAAACAGAAATGGCATTTCTTTTATCACATAATACATTGTCTGATAGAGTAAATGTTCATAAACATATGGTTAGTGAATCCAAGTCTAAAAGTCTGAAAGTTAGATACCAATATGAGAATGGAGCTTAGAAAATAAGTCAGGACTAAAGATTTATATTTGAACATTCTCCATAAAAATATAAAGCTGAAAACATGAGAATGTACCCTAATGGAATGCTTCCTTTATAACAGGCACTTTGCTATTTTAAAAAATAAATAAATTTACTTATTTAAAGAATTAAATCACGCAATACTCTCAACAAATCAAATAGGAAGGTATTTTTATTGACCAATTTTAGATGAGAACATAAAACTATTAATTTACCCTTAACAAAGCTAAGAAATGGCAGAAATGAAATTTAAACCTAGGCTGTCTGGCTCCCAAGTTCTTACCCTTTAACTACTAAGCTGTGCTACACATAAACAGTACAACATACTTCTCAAGTCTGAACTCTGAAAGTTCTATACACTTGAATATTATGAGTAGACAAAGCAACAACAAGAGTAGTAAGAAAAGTACAAACAAACCCAGGAAAATATATTGGTTCAGACGTAAGAGAAAGAGAATACATACTTAAGAGGTAATTATTAGTCCAAAAAACAAAGAGATGCATGAAGAATGAGAAATTAGAAATAGCCACTGGGTAAGGTGGTGAGGAAGACATCAGTACCATATTATGCCGTGAGCTACTGTAGAAAGAAGCCAAGCTGTCCTGGACTAACTAATGGGGGGGTGAAAAGAAAACAGGGAGACACCTATAAATCTTTTAATTGTGAAGTAAGTAAGAAGTATGAAAAAACACTAACATGAAAGTGAGGGGGAAGCATCAAACAAAGGTTTGGACTTTGATTATTTTCATATAGGAAAGACTTACTCCCTCTCCTTCTTGGCCTTTTGAGCTCTATTTATCACAAATCTTGAACCCCCAAGGCACAGAAGTACATTCATAGAATTTGAACCTTGAAAGTTAAATTAACATATCATGGGTGCAAATGGAGGTACCACAATAGTCCCTTTAAAAAAAAATGGAGGGCTCAATGAGTATGAGTATCTGTTGACACTTAGTATTCCCTAAGTCTCATTTGCTTTTACATCAATTTGTGACTCTTTTAAGTCACTCACTGGGAAACCAACCATGTTTAAGTAAGACACATCTATATGAAATAGAAAGTATCTTACTAGGTGAAAGGTATGAAAGCCACACAATTAAAGGAAAGCACTTCTGTTTCCCACCAGAAGCTGCTTATAACTGACTGAACAGAATATTCCTACAAATCAGTGATCTCTCCTTACTGGTCTTACTTAGCCATGAAGCATGAAGCAGATCAGATTTTTTTAAAAAGGCCAAATTAAGATGGATAAACATGGCTGGGAAGTGCTGCATTGTTTACATTTACTTTCTTTTCCTACCAAGTTTGTTTGCAACTAGACAATGTTCACATTGAGGCAATAAACACAAGAACATATGTGATTTTTTTTAAATGTGCCCTTTGACTGTCAATTTCTCCCAAACAGGTGCTGGCTAAATGATTATAAATTGGCCTCTGGATACACCTCTTCAACTGAGCTGTACAGGGCTGGTGATAATATAATTAGACCTAAAAACATCAGGCTGGTGAATGCTTTCCATCTGTTTGGCAATAATGTTTAGTTAACAGTAGTCTTTAAAGGAAGCACCTTCAACTTCAGTTCTTAGTTATTTATAGAGCTATTCTTAACACACCAACACTCCAGCTAACAAGAGCTTTAGCCACTTGGAAATTATTAGCCATACGGCTGTATACAAAGAGAAACGACTACATTTAACATCTGTATCTTTCCAAATTTACATGCTTCAACCTCATTTAAAGTCATTTCTTAATGAACAGTGTGATGGCGCTGCATTAGTATTATAGTTGCATGCACAAAGATTATAAGGAGCCAAACATTTTTTTAATGCCAACAGTAGGCCAATCTGTAATGAAGCTGTCAGCATAAAGGACAAAATAATAGCTTCTTTAACCCTCAAACAGAATTTGTTCATTTGTAGACTAGAATACATCAATTTAAAAACTGCTCATGGGTTTGCTCACCTTTGTAAAGACAAAAATCTAATTTGTACTAATTTGATACAATTGTCTTTCCAATAAAAGGCTCCTAAAACCATCTTTTATTTCACGATAAAACAAGTATTATAACTAAAACTGTCATGAAATAATTACCTTGGATGACATATCTTACTGAAAGAATACAATTAATATATTTCTCCCTTTCATTTTTCACACTTACTTATCAGCCCCATATTAGCATATGGTTTAACAGAAAAGATTACTCCATCTTTCCCCATACTAATATAGAAAATGGCTGCTCCTAACTGGGTGTACGGGGGGCAGACAACTTACTCCTTAAGGACTAGCCTCATCTGTTCTTCAATTCTACCAGGACAATGAAACATATCCAGTCTTCTGTCATAACACTAGAAAGAAAAGCTTCAAGTGATTATAGGTCTAAGTCTTTGTTAACTAGAATAATGGGAAAGGCAAATATTTATCCAGATACCACCTTTGCAAAGACAGGGCAGAAAGTATACCAAACACATCAAATGATGATTTCTTCAGCATATAAAGAATAAATCTGGAGAGAAGAGAGACTATGACTGAGGTAAAGAAACAAGAAGAATATCCTGCAGTGGGGATTAAGTATTACCCCTTATAACAACTTAAGTGCTGACATTGGAAGTCTGGAAGTCTCTGAAAATAACTTTGGCTCCAATGCCTTTAAAAAGAATGATTACCTAGGTAATTTGAGGGAATACCTAGTCTCTACTTTGGTGGCAATCACAAGACTCCAGGACAATTAAATAGCTGAAAGAATGTTTAAGAAATACTACAGGGTGCTGGAGGACTATAGGAATGGTCATGTAGGACAAACAGCCTTGTTTCTTAATGGGGTCATGTTCACTGGGTATAACCTGAATGAAACTTCAAATGGGCAGGTTATTTTGCTGGGAATTCACACATAAATAAATATAGAATGGGTGGGATCGACACAATAAATAAACCACAGAAAATTTACAAGCCCAATTTT
Source organism: Castor canadensis (assembly GCF_047511655.1). NCBI lineage: Eukaryota > Metazoa > Chordata > Mammalia > Rodentia > Castoridae > Castor > Castor canadensis. The sequence continues at coordinate 120,448,463 of NC_133396.1, forward strand.
GCAAATAAGGCACTTTCTCAACATAGTTTCAGATGAGTAAAACAGTGCTTACTATACTCACTTAAAAATAGTTCACTCAACCCACTCAACTAGTATTAGGTAAGTTTTTAACTAATTTCATGTTGGAAACATTAGAAGAGCTGGTAAGGGTATCTTCTTTAGAAATACTTTTTTTTTTTTTTTGGCAGCACTGAGATTTGAACTCAGGGCGTCACACTTGTTAGGCAAGCACTCTTACCATTTGAGCCATTCTGCCAGCTCTACAAATGGTTCTGAACAACAAACCTACAACACTAAAACTTTGCTCTTCTCCCCTAGTATGATGATAACCAAAAGGTTTATAGCATATTTTTAGCTAGAAACCCCTTATTTTGTATTCTTATGATATTCAAAATGTTTCTACTGTTAATTGTTAATTCTGCACCTTACTTTCACAAGGCATCTCATATAAATTCAACTACCCAAAAACAAGGCAGAGTATTAGGTGATCTTTAATACCAACAATTCTCCCCAGTGGGCTCTAAGTCTCTCTTTGGCATCACAAGGGTAGTGATGTTGCCTGTACAACTGCCCACAACTCCAAATTCAAAAGATGCTGCATCCACAGCATCAGTCCATCAGAAGTTGCAGCATCAGGACCACCAGTGTGACCCTGGTGGTAGAGGTGCCCCTTTCATGTTATGCCATGGACCAATCTGTTCTTGGTCTTTACAAGTTGGAGGAGTAAACGTGACCTGAATACTTTTAACTCTAGTCAAAAAGATATTTTCACCTACAACTCTCAAGGCTCTATTTTCTATATCAAAAAGCATAAAGAGCATCTCTAGGATTTTGAGGGGAATAACAACAAAAAACCTTTGGAGCCTAACCAGTGCTTAATTTGGCTACAACTTCCAACACAGCACATTATTATGAAGTGAACAAACAACCCAAAAGGGTACTTCCTTGTAAATAAATGACAAAGTAAGGAACCACCAACTACTTCAGAACAAAATGAATACCTTTTTGAGGCAAACTGATTTCTTCAGATTTCTGTTTAATACAGAGAAACCTTCAAAGATAGATGACAACAGACCAAATCTACCAGCACTATATGGAGGAAGCACTCAAAATATACGTTTTTGTAGTAATTAAAATTCAAAATATAGGAGCCAGAAGTGAGGTTCAGGTGGTAGAATGCTTGCTTTGCAAGCACAAAGCCCTGAGTTCAAACTTCAAGTCCACCCAAAAATAATTTTTTTTCAAAATATAATCATTTATAGTGTACTTTAAATGCTTATCTAAATACCCGTGACTCCTGAAAATATCTCCTATTTCAATTTATCTAATTATCTTAGCTGTCTCAACCACTGCTCAACTCAGGCAGGGACAAAGGGAAAATAACCAGGTTAGGAAGAACAAATAACATAAAACTAAGTTTGTATATAACTACTTTATCCATAAGAAAATACCTAATTTTAATTTTCTTTAAATGCCCAGACATTTGCAGAGGTTTTAGTATGCTAATTTTTTTAATTAAACGATATTTCAGCAGTGAAAGCTCTTTCATATGCACTACTGATTCTTCATCAAACATTAACTTTCCAACTTAACACCAGTATAGCCGGTGGCAGCCTGAAGGTTTACCATCTGCTGCTACCCAAAGTCACTGTGGCCACCTTCAGAACATATGCATCAAAGCCCCAAGATAAGAGGCTGAAGAAATACTGCCTAAGTCAGCATAAGGGGGATGATGAACCCAGAGGCAGGCAACAGGCAAGCCACCAGAAAATGCAGGCCATCGGGAACCATCAGTCACCTCACAGAAAAAGCACCCAAGGTCACAGGGGACTCCAAAAGCTGAAAAGACAGACAAGAGAAAATGCCACTAAGAATGGAATATATTTAAGTCACTGTGATGGGCTTTTTTTTTTTTAAAGACCAATCATATTTTAAGTCACCTACAATCTTATTCAAAATAAGCATATGTTGAATAAAATGAAATATAAAATTTAAGGTGTTTATTCAGACTATGAATAATAATAAAGGTACATATTGTTTATGTAGTCATAAAAATAGGGTATTTTGTCTTGAAAAGCTTGTTGTTCTGGGTACTGTCATACCCACAATCCAAATGCTACCCAAGGAAAATATACCTTGAGACAGTTTAACAAAATATCAATTAAAAACATGATGTGTGGCTACTTAAAAATGTCACCTAGCCAGACATTGTGGCACATGCCTGTAATCCTAACACTTAGGAGGATTAAGCAGGAGGATGGAAAATTTGAGGCTAGCCTGGGCTCAAAACAAAACAAAACAAAAGAGGGTCATTCATTTAAGATGATCACCTTTACCCCAATACCTCATATAAAAACAAAAACTATGGTGGCTTGTAAAAACAAAGAATCTCAAGAACTTAGCTTTATTTAATTAATTATATAAAATACTGCATAACTGAAATATATTCATTTTTAAAGAAACTGGCTAATATAAAATTTTCTTGTCCTTCATCTTTGCTTTCCATTTTTAAAAAAGTATTTTAAACAGAAGAAAATCAGTATGCAAAATATTCTTAAGAAAATATACAAAAAGTGTCTTTTAAATCTTGGTTTTAAAATGGCACAGATGTAGTTAGTTTACAGTAATTCTAATCTGATTCCAGATTTTTTTCAAAGCTTCTACTTACACGGGGAATCAGTTATAAATTAATTTAAAACTAAAGCACTATTAAAACATTCATGTACCTACTGTCACAATAAGGCCCATTTGTCCTACCCCCTATTTAAACTTAAGTAAAACAACCACAATCTGTGTACAACGACATATAGTCTCAATAATCTAATACTGTATTGTGTTTGTGGATGCCCCATATGAATTCAATTTATACCCGTGAATACTTAGTACCTTGAATAATAATCATGATGATTTTTTAAGAATCACAGTTCGTCATTGTGAAAATGGCTAAAAATAAAGCATACGCTACCAGAATAACTTATCCTCCAAGAAATGTTATGAATCATAATATTATAATATCAGAAAAAAAGAAAATAAGCATATTTTGGTACTGCTAAAACAGATTTGCAAATACAATTTACTCAAAATTCAAAGGCTAATCATTCCTACATTGTTCCATTACCCCAAAGGGCAGCGAAACATGGCTGACAACATTTTTCTTTGACACACTATCAGGATCTGAAAAGATAAAGTGAAACTTTTAAATGTTCCTACAGTAGATATCAGCAAACTTACTCTACAGCTTCTACAGAATGCAAAGAACCTACGATAGGTCCTGGCTGCCATGAAACAACAGCTCTGCTCCATAACACCCTCTCCACCATGATGCTCTGCCTCACCACAGGCCCACAGCCATGGGGCCAAGCAACCACAGACTGAAACTGTGAGCCAAAATACATTCTCACTTAAGTTGCTTTCCTTTGTACTTTGTCACAGTGAGAAAAAACTAACAAACACAGAGACACATAAATATACTCTACTGATCTTTGATGGAGAAGCAAAAGACATACAATGGGGCAAAGAGAGTCTTCAACTGAACATCTATGTGCAAGAAGGTAAACCTACACACAAAACTTACACCCTTAACAAAAATTACCCCACAAGGAATCACAGATCTAAAAGAAAACACAAAACTATCAAATGCCTACAAGATAACATGGGAGAAGACCTAGATGACCTTGAGTATGGTGATAACATCTTTTTCCCCCCCTTGGTGGTACTAGATTTGAAACTCGGCTTCACACTTACTAGGCAGTCACTCTACCACTTGAGTTATGCCTCCAGACCTGGTAATGACTTCTTAAATACAGTATCAAAGACACAACCTGTCCAGGAAAAAAATAATTCATAAGATGGACTTCAGCAAAATTTTAAAAACTTTTGCTCTTTCCGAGATAATGCCAAGTGAAAACAAGCTTTTTTTCATTACCACCAAAACTAAGGAGTGACCAAGATGTCTTTTAGTAGGTGAAGGTGAGACAGCATAGAGTTAGGAAAAGTTCAGGACTCATAAAACATATGTGACTTAATATATTTCCGGTTAAACAGTCTTCTCTTTCTCATGCTTCTTTTCATTTGCATGAGAAAGTTATTCACACTCTGGCACACAACTCAGACTATCCCCACCTCAGCCCAGGGACCACTCATGCCTCTCCCCACTCATCAATTATTAGTGATTGAGAATCACTCTCTGAAAGAGAAAGACACTCTCTCCCTGCTTCGGGGCTTCCACTAGCTCCACCATGGCCTTTTGTAACTCCTTTCCTTAACCTTTAATAAACTTTTATTATCACCACACTACATCTCCATATTCTGCCTGGAGGCATCCACGTGGGATATAAGAATCTGGATTTTCTGTTTATCAGCAATGACAACAAAAGAATAAACTGCAGTATACCCAAGTAATAGAATACCACTGAGCACTAAAAAACAAAATAAGGGCCATAAAGCCATGAAAAGACATGTGCATATTACTATGTAAAGGAAGCCAATCTGAAAAGGCTATGTACTATATGATTCCAGCTATATAATATTCTGAAAAAGGGAGACAGAAAAAGATCAGTGATAACCAGATGCCACAGAGTGAGACGTAGAAGACATGAATAAGCAGAGCACACAGAGAGATTTTCTTTAGGGCAGTGAAAATACTTTGAATGATATTATAAAGACAGATACAAGGCATTATACACTTAACCAAGCATACACAAAATATACAACACCAAGAATGAACTTTAATGAAACTAAGGACTATTAAAATTTTAGGCAAGCACTCTACTACTGAGCTATAACTACAGTCCTAAAATTTTAGACAAATTAAATTTAAAAGACTTTAACTGTATAAGGAATGGTTTGTAAAGCACTCAGAACCTCAGAGCAGGTTCAGAGAACTCTACCCAGAAACACTGTTAGGCAGCATACATGGCAAAAAAAAAGGAAGTAAGGTAGAAAGACAACTTGAATGGTTACAGCTCATTGTTTGCCTTATTTAAACATGGTCTGACTAGCTGGCCTTCTGCAACTGACTGAAACTCACTGCTGTGACTGGCTCAGACTCAGCTATTTGTGTCAACAGTATATATCATAGTTTGGATCTTGGATGACCCCAAAGGCCCATGTGTTAAAGGATGGTCCCTAGCCCATGGTGTTGGTGGGAATTGGTGTTGGTAGAATACCTGAGGCTTACTACAAGGAAGTTAGGGCACTGAGGATGTGCCTTTGAAGGCCACAGGATATTGGCACCCCAGCCCTTTTCGGTCTCTCTTTTTATGCTTCCTGAACACCAGGAGGTTTTGAGTTTTCTACCACCTACTCTTCCCATGGTGCACTGAGCCTCCACAGGCACAAAGCAACAGAGGCAAGAGATCATGGATTGAAACCTTTGAAAAATGAGCCAAAATAAACCTGTCCTCCTGCTGGAGGTATTCTGTCACAGTGACAGAAAGCTGACTACCACAGTATACTTTCAGTTAGTTTGTGTACCAAGTTAGGTTGCACTTCCTTACACAAGAGCCCAAATTTGGAGGTATCCTCTCAGGTCTCACATAATTTAACTGGACTTTGGGTGATAATGATATACCAATGCCAGTGTAGGTTGTTCATTAACTGTAGAAACTATACCACTTTGGTGTGAATTTTGATACTGGTGGAAGCAATGCACACTGTGGGGGCAGCAGGGATGGGGGAAATCTCTGTAACTTCCTCTCAATTTTGCTGTAAACCTAAAACTATTCTACAATCTTTTCTTTTAATGCTTATTAGCAGGGAATAGTGATAAATGTCCAGCACTTGGAAGGCTGAGGTAAGAGGATCACAAGTTCGAGGCCAACCTGAGCTATATAGAGAGATCCTGCTTCAAAAATCTAGTAAGTCAGTAGGGAGGTAGGTAAATAGACAGACAAGACAATAGATGTTATAGACAGATAAACAGTAAATAGACAGACAGGTAGATGCTTGTCTACTTTCCATCTACAAAACACTTGACCGACTCCTGAGTTACAGGGCAAATAACTAAATCTAGCTCTGCTGTAAAACAATGCAAAATAAGGTTATTCTCTAGTAAATAATCCAGGGAGTAATTATCTCAACCACAAATGCAAACACCAATTAAAATCTCTTATACTCATATGAGCCAAATGTCAATGAAGGAGAGATATTCCTCAATGATGTCTTTTACTAGAATGTGAGGAGAATGACTTAGTGAATAATAAACCTATCACAGAGTATCTATTATATATATGAAAAAAGCATTTTACTTTGTATAACTTTTCAAATCCTAGGCCTATACAACTATTACTTCATAAAACCTGCTTCCAAAGGACATGGTGTGTCTTTGTAAGGAAACTGCATATAAATATAGCAAAAGGTGGAGTATAAAAGACAGAGAAATTGGGTTTGAAACAGAATTGCTAAAGAGCTAGGAAAAACAACCACTTAGGAGGCTCTTCTCAGATCCAAAGCTTTAAAAGCTAGATCTCCAACACCTTTGTCATTCTCATTTTGATTGTCTATTTTCTGTTTTTGTGAAGAACTTGCCCAAGGCCATAAAGACATTATGCTAAACAGAGGTTAAAACTCTAAAGTTCTGGATTTAGAGGCCCAAGTTCAGCTCATGCCATTCAATCTCATAGCAAATCTATCTATTCTGTTTCTCTGGTTTGAATTCTGAAGTTCACTTGAAATGATGACCTGACACTTAAATTTAGATGAAAAGCAATTCAATTAAAACAACAGTCAATTGTGTTTAGCTTAAGATCCTTATTTGCATTTGCTACAAAAACCTAATACTTTAATACTGATATAAACTATTTTATTGTCTACTCATAGCCTGGTTTAATTTTCATTCCTATACTAGATGTACGCCATAAATATGCTTGAATCAGTTCATAGTGCCTGGAAACTGAAAGAAGTCCCTAAAAAGCAGCAAATATATTCACACTGGTCTCTTTGCTATTGTGCTCAGAATAGGTGCAGTACACAGTGACAGTGTACTTACAGATAGTGACTCATGATGATAATGAGCTCAGACACATCTTCATGTCAATCAATACAAATCCAACTAAGCTACCAAGGTCAAAGGTAGCCTGATTTCAAGCCCTGAGAAAATGCCTTGAGGGCAAGGAATCTTTAAGCACTATTATTTTGTACTGTTTTTATTGGGTTTGTACTTTTATAGGAGCAGACTTCTCACACCAGAAATAAAATACAGCTGTCTTTCTCCTAGATAAGGGAGACAGGGAGGCATCTTTTAAAAACATCCAAAGAGATGAGAAACATGCTCCTCAAGGAAAGTAAACCAGCAAATATCTCACTAAGATAGCAAAAGGTAGCTATAAAGTATAAATGACGGGCCTCATGGCCAGGACAAGCTGACCAGACCCTCCGGGAATGTCCAGTTCCATTAAGGATGGAGTGGCCAGGTGGTCAGGTTCAGCAAGAAGTCAACTAAAATGACATCCAATCACAAACTAGTTTCAAGGTAGAACAGGAGGACCTTAGTCGGGAAGAGCCCTGTATCATTTCGTGGACTTCAGCCGTTTTTCAACTTAGTTCTTCACTAAGTCCCAACCATCATGGGGTTTTCTTTCAATAAACTTTGTGCTTGCTTTGCTCTTAACCCCTGGTCCGGTATCTTCAATCATTGACCTCACCAGGACATGAACTCAGGATCAACAATCCAGTTTCAGTGGGAAGCCTAAAAAAGGACAACTGCAGTCCAGGCTGGCCCAAGCAAAAAGGGAAACCGTATCACAAAAATAACCAGAGCAAAAAGGGCTGGCGTGTGGCTCAAGTGGTAGAGCACCTGCCTAGCAAGCACAGGGCCCTGAGTTCAAACCCCAGAACCACCAAAAAATATATAAAGAAGAAGGGGATTGAGAAAATAGGTATAAACTTTGAACCTACACATGATTCAGGATGCCTAAGTTTTAATTTGAAACACAGAAAAAAATAGGTTGTGTATAATAACTACGAGTTCCCACAGGGTACAGGGCCACTCTGAAATAATTATTTTAGCTGTGTATCACAATCAAGACTCGAATTATGTTTTGAAAAATAAAATTTACTAGCCTGGCATGAAGTGGTACATGCCTATAATGTGTTCAATTAATATTCTTATAAACATTAGAAACCCCCACTAACAAACAATAAAGAAATTTTAAAAGACATGCAACGATGACTAAAAAGAAAACAGGACATTTTAGAAGATTAGAAAACAAATGCTTAGCATCCATGGGTGGAAAAATGAACAAAAAGCAAGCCAATTCCTGGTGCAATTCATCCCCAGAAATGAGAGGTCATGAGTGTCTCCCTGCTTGAGAAAGTCTATGTAGTGCGTGCCTCTGCACAGCTGGCCAGGCAGCTACCCCTTTCCACCCTGGCAGAGACTAAAGGTTCATCCTCTGAAGACACACAATCAGCCAAGTACTACAAACAGCTGGAATACGGTTGAAAAGAGCACTGACAATGGGCATCATGTGAAAACCTGTGCACCAGATGGTGAGACATCAGTGCACCTTCCACCACTGGCCTCCCAGATAGTTGCAGCTTTTGTACTAATTCCTGAGGTAAGAAGCTTATAAGGTTCTTTTTTGAGGAAACCAATTGGTCCAAAAGTTATGACATACAGACTCTGAAATGTATTAGGTCTCCTAACAAAATATCTGGATGTTTTCCCATATTGAAGGTCAGTAATTAGGCTGGTGGAGTGGTTCAAGTGGTAAGAATGCCTGCCTGGCAAGCGTGAGGCCCTGAGTTCAAACTCCAGTGCCACACACACACACACAAAAGGTCAATAATGCCCAGCTCAACAAATGAGAATTCCCACACCAAAACATGCATCATGGCTAAATTTTAAAACACTAAGGACAAAGAGAAAATCCTATAAACTTCCAGAGCAAGAGGAAGCAGAGAAAACAAACACATGCCACACAAAGGATCAGGCATTGGAGCAACAGAGAAGACTGGTGAAGAGAATTCCCAGAGTAACATATGGAAATGTGAAGAGCAGAGCTAGGTCATGGAGAACAATTACAAACCTGAGCACAACAATGAAGGAATCCAGAAGAGACACCAAGGAAACCACGGATCTCATGAACTATCCGAGGTGTTTATTTCAGACATATTTGAAGTTCTATCAGAGGATTTGGGAATCAATAGTGATAAGTACACAGAAAAAGTAAGCAAATCAGGGAGGTGGAATAAGGAAAAAAATCATACAAGGAAGATCCACAGATATTTCAACAGAATGAAACTTGGGACAGTTATAAACACAATAAAAATTTTTTTTAATTTTTATTTTATTCATATGTGCATACAATGTTTGGGTCATTTCTCCCCCGCCAACTCCCTCTCTTAACCTCCCTTACCCCTCGCTACCTGGCAGAAACTATTCTGCCCTTATCTCTAATTTTGTTGAAGAGAGAGTATAAGCAATAATAGGAAGGACCAAGGGTTTTTGCTAGTTGGGATAAGGATAGCTATACAGGGAATTGACATGCATTGATTTCCTGTACATGTGTGTTACCTTCTAAGTTAATTCTTCTCAAACTAACCTTTTCTCTAGTTCCTGATCCCCTTCTCCTATTGGCCTCAGTTGCTTTAAAGTATCTGCTTTAGCTAAACACAATAAAATTTAAAAGAAACAAAAACAATATAATCAGACAACAAAACTATTTGAAATAAACTGAATCACAGTTACTGGAGATGGGCAGTATACCATGTATTTGGCTCAAGAGAAAACAAGACTTTCAAAGAGTTTCGACAATGTAAAATGGAATGATTCACTTTGTGACCTTAAGTAGCTCTGTGTTTATTTATGCTCTTTATAGACTCTACCGTGTTGCTTTAGATTTTATGTTCTTGCCTATATCTTTCTAGTTAGATCAAAGAGAAGAACCACGTCTTACATGGCATACTATTTCCAGGACCTAACACAGTGCCTGCCACATGGCAGCATTCAAAAGACATTTGCTGAATTGATAAATAAAAGGTCCTGAAAGCTGAAGAGTCATTTTATGGTGCAGTGCATATGGACCACAAGATCTGTAATGTCCTGGGTCGGGTGACCTTAAAGTCCTTTCTTACCCTGAGACTATATAACCTAAACCATAGGAGGTAAAATGACGCTAGAGCATTTACTTCACAACAACTTAGGTTGTCTTAGTATAAAATGGCTCTTGCAGCCTTATTCCTGAAAATACATTAGGGAATCATACCTCAAACAGAAGAACGTGAGCTCTTTGAAACAATATATTGAATCCTATAAATCCAATATATCAACAGTAATACAGCCAAAGGTTTTGCAAGTATAAATGCATTACACGTAATGCACATTGTAACTGAGTCAATACTCTTAATTATAAAATGTTTATTTAAACAATAGAGAGACAGAATAAGATGTGGAAGCACTGAATATTAAGAAACTTAACCAAAATTTATGTGTCTCTCAAGCGTATGATTGACCCTTATTTCAAAACAGTTATATTAGCACCTTAAAGATGATATTCTTAAAAATAAGCATAACCTATTTTGGCTCTCTCTATAAAACCTCTGGGTAAGCTACGTTCTTTTCAACAGAACTCATGAATTCATGTTGGTTATAACATTATGTGTATAATCTGGCACTATGAGAAACTCTCCCTCAACCTCTTAACCTTTCATTAAGGGGATTCTATGTCAGGTGCCAGTGGTTCATGCCTATAATCCTAGCTACTCAGGAGGCAAAGATAAAGAGGATTGTGTTTCAAGGCCAGCAGAGGCAAATAGTTCTAGAGATTTCTATCTTGAAAATATTCAACACAAAAAAAAGGCTGGCGGAGTGGCTCCAGTGGTAGTGCCCAGCAAGTATGAGGCTGAATTCAAATCCTAGTACCACAAAAAGGGGGGAGAGCTCTCCCCCATCCATACATCCAACTGCTTCATTCAACTGCTCTATCGCTTTCCTTATAACCGATGTTCCACGGGACTCTTTAAAAATGTAATTTCTATCTCTCCAACGTGTTGTTCCTCCTCTCAATATAAAACAACTCTTCTCAGCACAACATCTCAAGTGTCTCATCATGGCTGTGTACTAATGAGTAAGTGCAGAGAGCACTAAAACAGAAAGTACATTCTGATACCAACCTTCTTTGCATCATCCTCAAACAGAGATGCATAAACTTAATGGATTAAGCAAGACACAAAACACAATTCTACTTAGGACATGGATCCTAAATGAAATATTTGATACCATATTTAGACTATAAACAGCTGGGATTGATAAAATGATTACATTGCCCAATGTAAGCACTATTTAAAAAATAATATATTCTTGTGCCAAATGCCTGAGTACTGTCAAAATAACAAGGCCCCATTATAGTCCATTATTTTAAAAAGTAACAATTACATTAAAAATTGTTAAGTAGCAACTTATGAAAAATGTTTTCCTTACACATTTGCAGCCAAACTGCCAGAAGAAACAAGTCAGAGGTATATGTATTATTCTTATCCAGTATATTATAACAATGTTAAAATGGGATTACTCAGAAATAACATGGAAAACAAAATGTTGTTATGCTGTAAAAATACAAAGGATATTATAAGATATCTTTCTGGTTATTAAAAAGAAACCAATCAAACAGCACTAAAGGTAAGTTATAAGAGAAAAGAATAAAAAAAATTTTTTTAATTCAATGTCCCATATAAAATTAAACAACAAACTGATGTGTAGACATCTAACCTCTCAATCAGATATTAAAATTCAACAAATAGTTCACTATGTTATCTGCTGAATGCCTGTTATACCCAGGCACAGTATTAGACATGAAGAAAAACAATGAACACAACAGATATGATCGCCATCCTACAGAAACTTAAAAGTTCAATATGGGAGAAGGGCAATTAAAAACAGTTTAGTTGGCTATGGTCGTACACACTTAATCTCAGCTATTTGGAAGGCTGACATAGGAAGGATACAAGTTCAAGGCCAGCTTGGGCCAAGTTAGTAAGACCCTATCTCAAAACCAAAATAAAAACAAAATGGCTGGGGTCTATCTCAAGTGGTAGAGCGCTTGCCTAACAAGCACAAGAGCCTGGGTTCAATCCCCAGCACCGAAGGAAAAAAAAAAAAAAAAGAACCAGCTTAATAGATGCATATGCTACAGAAGTACGGTATAAGCTGAACAAAGAAGCGTATCAAATTCAGACAAGGTACCTTCAGGGAACTCCTGGAGAACTGGAAAGCTGGCAGAACAGGAGTTCCCAGGAGATGCACATTCATTTTGAAACCACATGAGTCCACAAAGACTCTCAGAAATAATTCTGGGCTGAGAAAGACAGAGGAGGTCTCACTACGTAACAATCATTATGATTTAGATATTAATGTCATTATGACCTAATTTGAAAACACAGGCTAATGAGACCTTCATGTGTGCATATGCACAAAATAAATACATACATACATACATACAGGAGCATATATATCAACATGTAAAAATAATTCTCAGTGGGTAGCAGGGTTATGGATGAATTATATTATTTTCATTTTAGTTTATTTATTCTTTGGTTTTTCTATAATGAACAATGGAAGGGGAAATTTTCACATTTAAGAAAAAGAGAAAAATAACTCCTGCCTATTTAAGAAAAAGTTTAACATATTCTTATATTGAAAGTACTCTTAAAAACCAGTAAGAAAACATAAACCTCTAATTAAAATTATAGAAAAAGGACATGAAACAGGTATCTCATAAAAGAATCACAGCCAATAAATATTTGAAAAACTATGCCCTCATTAGCAATTAAAATGCATATTAATAATGAAATCCAAATTTCATCTAGCAAATGATAGATATTGTTGGAAAGGACGTGAGGAAACAAGTCTTTTCATATACTACTAAACAGAAGGGAAAATTACTACGATATTTCTAGAGAGGTTAAAACACACACATGTACTATTTTGACCCATGATCTCTAACTCTAGAGAAGAATGTGAAAGAAATCATAATAGAAGATGATTTAGCTGTAGGAACATTCATCACAGGCAGAGAAAAATAACAAAACAACCTAAGAGTCAAACAATAGGAACTAATTAAGTAAATTATACACATAGAATAGCGTGAAATGATTAAAGACAGTAATTTATAACAGTATTTCTCAACTGGATTACATAGAATTTCTAAGGCTCATCCATTAAAATGGTAATACTGTGCATTTCAAATTTGTAATTTTTAATCAATAAAGATAATCATAGCTGGGCACATTAGCTCAAGCCTATTAATCTTAGCTACTTGGTAGATGGAGAGCAGAAGGATTGTAATTCAAGGCCAACCTGGGCAAAAAAGTTTTTGAGACTTAATTGTTATCCTGGTTTTCTTTTTCATTTTAAATGGACTTTATTTTTAGAACAGTTTTAGGTTCATACCAAAATTGAGCAACTATACAGAATTTCCATACACATCGCTGACCCCAACACACACAACTTCTACCACCGTAAGTATTTTGCACAAGAAGGTACATTTGCTTCAACTGATGAACCTACACTGACACATCATTACCACACAAAGTCTAGTTTACATTAGGACTCGATTGTGTTCATTCTGTAGGTTTGGAAAAATTTACATTGACGTGTACCCACCATTACAGTATCATACAGAGTAGTTTCACTCCTCTAAAACTGCTCTGCACTCCTCCATTCATCCCTCCCTCTCAACATCTAGTAACCACTGATCTTTACACTGTCAACAAAGTTTTGCCTTTTCCAGACAGAATGTGATATAATTGCAATTATATAATATATAAAGCCTTTTCAGATTGTTATCTTTCACTTAGTAATATACATGGGATGCATATTAATGTGCATTTAATGCATATTTATCCATGTCTTTGGGCTTTGTAGCTCATTGTTTTAGTGATGAATAATATTTCATTATCTGGTTACACCACAGTGTCCCCATTCACCTACTTTGGAACATCTTGGGTTGCTTCCAGTTTTTGTAATTATAAATAGAGCTGCATGTGCAAGTTTCCGTGTAGGCCTAAGTTTTAAGTTCATTTAAGTAAATACCAAGTCATGGCTGAATCACATAGTAAGAGTATGTTTTGTTTTGTAAGAAACTGTCAAATGGTCTTCCAAAATGGCTGTATTATTTGTATTCCCATAGCAATGAACAAGCACTCCTGTTGCTCCACATTCTTGTAAGCAATTGGCATTGTCAGGGTTTGGGATTTTAACTATTTCAATAGATGAATTGTGCTATCTCAAATCCCCACTGAGATGTGACATTAAGCATCTTTTCATATGCTTATTTGTGAACTGTATATCTATTTTACTGACCTATCTGTTCAAAACATTTGTGCATTTTTATTAATAAACTTGTTCATTTTGTTATTTTTAAGAGCTCTGTTTATTTAGGATTACAGTCCTTCGTCAGGTAACTTTTGAAAACACTTTCTCCCCATCTACTAGACTCATCTTCTCATTCCCTTGATAATATCTTTCACAGACCTAAAATCTTAATGTTCATGAAGTCTAGCTTATCAGTTATTTCTTTAATAAATTATACCCTTGGTGTTGTATCTAAAAAGTCACTGTAATACCCAAGGTCATCTAGATTTTTCTCTCATGTTATCTTACAGGAGTTCTATACTTTCATATTTTGACTTAGCTCTATAATCCATTTTGGTTCAAATTTTGTGACTGATACAAGATCTATGTTCAGATACAATTTTTTGCATGTGGATATTGAGTTATTCTAGCAACATTTACTGAAAAGACCATCTTTGTTCCACTGTACTGCCTTTGTTCCACTGTAAAATATCAAAATATTTTTATGTAGGTCTATTTCTGAGCTCTCTATACTGTTCATTGATTTTTTTTTTTTTTTTTGGTGTTACTGGGGTTTGAACTCAGGGCTTTGCACTTGCTAGACAAGCATTTTGCCACTTCAGCCACACATTTCCAGCCCCTTTTGCTTTAAATTATTATTTTGTTTTTAGATAGGGTCTCATATTTTGCCCAGGGCATGCACTACCTCACCTAGTTTATTGGTTGAGCCACACAATTACTTGCTAAGATTTGTGAATCCAAATGTGTTAGATTTACAGAACAACTTGGGAAGAGCTGACATCTGGACAATATGAGTTGGAGACTTCCTATTTGTGACCATGAATTTCTAAACTTATTTAGCTCTTTAATTTCTTTCATCAGTTTATAGTCTTCCTTATTCAGATAGTGTACATAGTTTCTTAGATTTATATATAAGTGTTTAACTTTGGAGAGTGCTAATGAAAATTATATTGTGTGTCTTGGGGTTTTTTTTGTTGCAGCGAGTTGAGAACAGGGTCTCACTATATAGCCCAGGTTGGCCTCAAACTCATGATCTTCCTGCCTCAGCCTCTCCAGTGTTGGGATTATAGACAGGCCCCACAAGGCCTACCTGATATTTGCAATTCTTTTATTTTTGTTTTTGCAGTGTTAGGGATCAAACCCAAGCTCTTCTTTTTCTAGACTCCTATCTTAGAAGTCAGATCCCTGAAGTTAAGATTTTTCTTCTTTTCTAGTATTTGACAATCAGTACTACAAATTTTCTTCCAAACTGCTTTCACTGTTTTTCATAAATCCATTAATTAGTTCAGTGCATGATAATGAAAATATCCTGAATGGAGGATATATGGGATCTCTCTGTACAATCTTTGCAACTTCCTTTGAATCTACAATTATTTTAAAATAAAGTTTCTAAAAATATATATGTGTTTGTTTATTGGCCTATATTATTTGTGTTATTCTGTATATCTTACACTCTATTTTACTTGTTTATATTTCTCTTCCATAGTTAACTCTCTGTAAGAATTGCAATAGTATAGGACAAAGACATATAAATGAAATTAATGAAGTAGATAAGGATTAATAATTATTGCCATAATATAGATTATACATTATAACAAAAGTGAGCTAATCCAACATGATCCAATATTTTCCTGGTAAATTTAATATTATTATTCTTTTATAACCTTCAAGAAATTATCACTGTGAATATAATAGTAAATATATAGCAATTCGCCATATTCAAACAGTATATTCTATTATTGTATTTTAATATATAGTTTAAACATATAAGTATATAAGTAGTTTGCAGTGACAATTCTCAAATTAGAACCTGCAAATACAATAAAACCAGTTTCAGATTATACTATATTCAGTAGCACTATTAATATAAATACATTTTCAATGCATATTCAACTGTATACATTTTTTAAATTCCCTTTGAGTCTTCCTCATTGATCCATTGGTTATCTAGAATTGTACATCAGGTAATTTTTGTTTCAACCATAGAACACTATTTTAGAAAACTGAAGAGAAGAAACATCTATTGTATTTACTCACATTTCACTCTTTTCATTGTTCTTTTTTTCTTCCCAATGTTCTAAGATGCCTGCTTTCACCATTTCCTATACTGTTTAGAAACTTGTTATTCTTTTATGTAGGTTTGCTAGTGACAAATTCTTTTTGTTTTCTTTCATCTGACAATGCCTTGATTTTCCCTTCACTTCTGAAAGATATTTTCACAGGATCTAGAAATCTGGGTTGGCAGTTCTTTTCTTCAACATTTAAAATATGTTGTATCATGTCCATTTGGCCTCCATGAAGCCAAATGCATTGTCATTGGAACTAATATTTGCTAAAGGTAAAATGTTATTTCTCTAACTCTGCTTTCAAACTTTTAAACATCTTTCTTAGCATATATTAGTTGTACAGGGGGTTTCACTGTGGCATCTCCATATACGCTGACCATGCACCTTGGTAGATTCACCCCCTCTATCATTCTCCCTCACCTCCTCCCCATCTTCTTACATCAATTTCAACAGGCTTCATTATTCTATTTTCATACAAATATATAAAGTACATCAACCATGTCTTCCCTCCTTCACCCTCTCCATTCACCCTTCCCCTCTCACTAGTACCCACCCTGAGACAGGACCTGTTTTATATTCCTGTCCTTCATTTTTTTAAGTATATATTCATTGTTCAAAGGTGTTTCATCAAGATACTTCACACATAAATATACTGTACTTCAATCAGATTAATCCTTTCTATTACTGTCTCCCTTTCCTCACTACCCCTATTGTTCAACAGCTTCCAGTGTATTTCATTATGCTATCTTCATGCACAGATGCAATGCATTTCAGTATTGTTCACTATCAGTCTCTTACTTTCCCACCTCCCCATAATCTCCTCAAACAGTCCCACCATTGCAAACACAAACACACACACACACACACACACACACACACAGGATCATTTATGTATTTCTGTACACTTTTATCTATTTTTAGGCCTAGCTTCCAAATGAGAGAAAACATGAGACCTTTGTCTTTCTGAACCTGACTTACTTCACTTAATCTAATAATCTCCAGTTCTATCCATTTACCTATAAACAACATAATTTCACTCTTCTTTATGGCTAATATTCCATTGTGTATATATACCACATCTGCTTTCAAAAATTTTTATCAATAGTTTTTGGTTTTGGTGAGATTGGCATTTGAACTCAGGGCTTCATGCTTGCAAAGCACTCTACCACTTGAACCAAGCCTCCAGTACATTTTGCTCTGGTTATTTTGGAGATGGAATCTCATGAACTATTTGCCCAGGCTGGCATGGAACCAATATCCTCCCTATCTCAGCCTCCCAAGTAGCCAGGATCACAGGCCTGAGCCACTGGCACCCGGTTCTTTATCACTAGGTTTTGTTTTTGTTTGGTTTTGGGATTTGACTCATGGCCTCACTCTTTCTAGGCAGATACTCTACCACTAGAGCGACTCCACCAGCGCTATCACTAGTTTTTGAGTTTTACTGTGATGGGCCTTGGCATAAATTTCTTTGTATTTACCTTATTTGGGATTCACTTGACTTCCTGAATTTTTACATTTACATTTCAGTCCCACATTTTTTATCCTCATCATCTTAAAGCCCAAGACACAATATTAGCTCTTACAATTTAGTTTAATAGGCTCTTCAGTCTCTATTTTTTTATTTTTGCCAGCCTATTTTCTCTCTATTCAGATTGGACAGTTTCTACAGTTCTATCTTCAAGGTCATTAACTCTTTCCTTTGTCCTATCCATTTTACTGCTAAGCCCATTGAATGAGTTTGTTTTTTTCTCTCTTACTGCATTTTTCAGTTCTAAAATTTGCATTTGGCTTTTTTATATCTTTTGTTTCTCTGCTTAGACTATTTTTTCATTTGTTTTATGCGCATTTGTAATTTCTCACTGAAGCACTTTCATGATGGCTTTTTTTTAAGCCCTTCTCAGATAATTCTAACATCTCTGTCATTTCAATGTTGGTATCTGTTGATTTTTATCTCATTTGAGTTGAGATCATCCTAGTTCTTACATGACCATCAACTTTCAATAGAAACCTGGATTTTTTGGTATTAGGTTATGAGATAAGATCTCACCTAAATTAAATCTTTTATTTTAGCAGTCACTTACTTATAGCATTCTGATGGGGTAAAGAGATAATCACTTTGTCACTCCTAAGTAGGGATGGTACCCACTCAGCCTTCACTGACATCTGAGAAAGGAAAGCAACACTCTTGGTTTCTGCTGGGTGATGATAGGGGTTCAGGCCTTCACTGATACCACCCTGGTTGGGAAGGACAAGAGACAAGAGTGTCTTATCTCTCTTCATATGGCCTCTACTGATATCAAACATGAGTGGCTTCATTTACGGCTGGGCAGTAGTCAGAGCCCTGACTCTTCACTAGGCTCCCATGGAGACAGGACACTGTGTTACACTCTGGCAAGGAGAGAAGACTAGAAACTTCACTTGGTCTTTGTTAGTGGGAGTGGAAACAAAGCCAGTTTTTTGTGGTGCTGGTCTGAAATAAAGCAATTATTGTTTATTGTTTTGGGTTAAGTGTTTTTTATCTTGCTAAGCTGTGGCTAGAAAGAACAAATTTTTGTTAGTATTGTTTCGGTTTGGGTTTTGTTTTATTGGCACCTATTTTCTTTTCCAGGTCACCCATTTCTCCAACATCCAATTTGAGATGTATGAGGCAAAACAAAAACCCACAGAACTTACCACCATGTAGTTCTTTGGGTCACTAGCCAGTATTCCTTCTCTCTACCTTTCAGTTTTCTTATGTTTGTTCTCTATATAATATCCAGAGTCTGTAGGTATACTTACCAGAAGGAATAGGGAAAAGGACTTCTAGTCCATTTCTCCAGAAGCAAAAGTTCAATGTACTGTAATATGTTACACTGTAATATAATATCATTAAAAACATTAGAGATAATATTCTGGCAACATCATTTAGATGAAGTACAAATAGGAATCCTTTGGGGTTAATCCAGTTTAATCCAATGTACCTTCAATGAGCAAATATTCAAAACTGATGCATCTGTGTTCCCAATGAGGACAGTTTTCCTATATATTATCATAGAGGACTTTATTAGGCACCTTAAAGAAATTACCAATCTTTCAACATCTATTCAATTTGAAGCACCTCCACAAATTTTTCAATCATATTTTAGCTATAAAATATAAACTCCATTTTTCCAGGGGCTCATGAACTTAAAAATTCTGCCTGGCAAGTATCAGATAAAGATGAGAAGCTACAAAGTCTTTGCCCATTTCCTGCATAGGGAGCAAGAAATGTTTCTCTTTCTTTCTCCCTATTTCTCTCTACTTTATCCTGCTGTATTAAAATAAATCCTTGCTAAAACTTCTTTTTAAAAAAACTTGGGAAGCTACCTTGATTACAAAATGCCAAAGCATTTGACCTAATTAAAGAGTTATGGGTTTACAAAGTATGTCACATCTAAAATAATTATTTGCAAAGCATCCTATTTAAGTTGTTTTTCCCAGAGTAGCAATGAATTTGGGTAATTCAGCCATACAATCTTCACCGGTCTTCTCTGTGAACATCATACACACACCCACATAAGTCAAACGCATTAACTGGCCTCCAGAGGGTAAATCTTGGTATTATTACTCTGATGTCCAAGTCAGTGTTCCTGCTAGTCTTTTTTTTTTAAAACTCACAGGAGTAGTAACAAAGTAGAGTCCCAGCTTGGAATAACTTATATAGCTACAATAAGAGATAAAAACTAGGAAAGTGACATTGGTCCTTTACTGTTGGCTACAGAATGGCTCATTTATGCTTTATGTAAGTTAAGTTACACTTTAGTGAACTTCCTCAAAAACAAAGCTTTTGTGCATCTACAACCAAATTACCTATAAATACATAATCCTTATATACACAGAAACATACACACATCATATGTTTATATTTCACACTCACAACACAAAGGACTATACCTATATATGAAAAAAAGTCATATGAAAATAACACTAATATTAGTCATACAGAGTGGTACACACTTGTAAGAAAGATATTTCTAGTCATGAGATAAAATTTATTTTTCTGGAGCTACACTGGTTCTAGTTTTATCCTGGGGAGGGGGGGATTTCATAGGCAAGTTTTACCCCTTACTTTCTCCCAGTGAAATCAGACAACCTGATTTGTCTAAGATGATGCTAGCTTGCATATATTGTTCTTGCATAATGAATACCCCTTTAACCATCAAGATTTAAAGAAAACATAATACAGCTCCTCTATCTAGTATAGTACTCAAATATCTGAAGACCACACATTATTTTATCAGGTTGAACAGCCTCCTATTGTCCAGCTGCTCTTCCTATGGCATGATTTTGAGGCCTTCCACTATCCTGATCATTCTTGCAAATGAATTCACACTAGCTTATTTATATTCCAAGAGCCCTGACACTTTTTTAAATTCCTTGTTGTATAACTACGTTAATGGAGGATTTTATAATCCCAATTAAGGAGCAGAAAGTCATTTACTTCTGTTTGAATACTAAATCAACAAACAGCTATGACATTACTGTCCCTCTGGATAAAGACAACTTGTATAGTGGTACTAAGTGGTAGTCTCACATTATACCAGTAGGTGTCACTCTTATATGATGTATTTTAAATTATTTAAAATTTCAATTCATTCATTCAACAAATATGTATTGAGGGTCTGTTATGTGCCAGGTTTGATTCTAAGTACTAAGAATATAGTGGGAAATAGGAATGTACTACATTATTCTCAAGGAACTTACAATATAGATTATCAATAAATAATTCTGCTTTGTTTACTTTCTAGATAAAAATTTATATCACTCTTTTCCTATAGAATTTCCATACAGAATTACATTTTTCTAAGTTAATACCTAATATTCAAAATAATTCATAATAAACAAATACTATAATAGAACAGAGTCAGAGAAACTATGACCTGCAGAACCTAGATAATGCACACAGTGTATTTTCTAGCCTTTTGAATTTACAACACTTCTCTTCCAAGTTTCTAAAACCCAAATTTAAGGTATCTCTTAGTATAACAGAAAAAAATTTATCTGGAACAGCAATTCAAATTTTTTTAAAATCTACCTTTTGTAAGTAGATATTACATTATAAATTTGAAAGATTATTTTCAAAGCTTATTAATTCCAAAATACATTATTTCCTTACCTCTACTTAGAAAATGGCATCTGCTAAATACCAAACACATATCCCCAGTTAACAGAGCAAAGACAGTAACAAATTATGCCTCAGCAAAGAATTTAGGAATTCCTCTGGTGTCAGAAATCCTTATTTCTAAGACTTCAAGGTGACTTGAAGCTCACAACTTCACTGTTGCTAATAGCAACAATGTGTCAAAACAAACAAATAAGAGAGGGAGTAGACACTACACGTTAAGAAAGAAGCATAATCCCAGCCCTTGGGAGGCTAATACAGAAAGACCTTGAGTTCACAGCCAGCCTGGGCTACATGTTGAGACCCTGTCTGAAATAAAACAAACAAAAAGAATTGTCTGCACTGAAATCTAAGAACCTAACAACCACTCAATTACTGTTTTGTTTCCATCTACTCTCAAACAAAATGTTTTCCACCCTGAAAAACCTGGAGAAAACACAGTTAAGGATTTATTTCAGAATCCTAAACAAACAAAAAAGGTCTTAGTAATTAGAAAGCTATGAGTTCAAATTTCAATCACATAAATTTGAAAAACAATGCTTTTAAGAATAAAACACTAAAAGCTTCAAGAAATAATCAACTTAATGCTCCCTTTTAGTACCTCAAACTGTAACTTAGTGTCTATATTGCTTGAGCTATATTGTATACTGTTTAATGTATGCATAGAATCACATGCATACATTAGAACACAAGAAGTACTCAGTGACTATTAAGTTACAAACACTAAGGTGTTCCAGAAAAGATGTTTAATGATGAAAAAGATCTAGATTAATTTACATGTTAATGTTAAGTAAGGCATTTTTGATAGACAGATAGATAGATGATCAAATATATTTAAAAAACAGCTTATTACTTATGGTTTTAAAATTACACTTATAAACTGACAGGCCAAGTATTGTTAGTACTTAGCATATCTGAGATGTTACCAAACTTGCATGTACTTGATGTGCTAGCTCAGTATTTTTATTCCAAATATAAAAGTGTGTGCAGTTAGAGGGGATCTAGTGTATTGCAAAAAGCATACCTTGTGGAGTCAACAAAGATCAAAGCATGAATCCCAGCACTCTCCTAAGTTAGCTCTGTGACTTCTGGGCAAGTTACTTCATATGTCTTAAAGTCTTTCCTTTCCCAATAAGGTGCAAATACAGTATTGTGAGAAACCATCTTATGTAAAATGTCTGGTATAGGGATGACACATAGTAGGTACTGAATAAATGGTAATTAGGGAATGCCACCTCTCTTTTTGATCACTAAAATGACCACATCGATTAATGACTTACAAGTTTGTAACACGAAGTGCATCTCCCTACTCTAACACTTTTATAAAATAAAACTCCTTACTCAACTGAATGCCAACAAAGATGCACCTTCTCCTTGTGTTCAAATATATTTTGCATGACCTTACATGAATTGCTTAGATAAAAGCTTTTTCTCTTCTGCTTTTGTTATTTTAAAGTGCAGATGCATTTGAGTCATTTTCTCCTTTTGTTTCATATCCTTAAGATCCAAAGCTTCAAAGACAGAATGTCAGCATGCAGTCAATTTATGACTGAACTCTTGAAGAGACACTGAAGAATTACCTTGTCAATCACCCCAAGGACTCTGAAGGCCTTCAGCTCCTCGGCAGGGCTCCTTAGGTTCCAAGGGGGCCTTGAACTTAGTGATCCTGGAGGCTAATGGAAGATATCAAAGATTATACATCAATCAGGGAGGTACTTGAAGGAAGACTGCCTGCTGAAGCAAATGCCAGGCCAAAGGAAACTAAATTTATCATAAATCAGAGAAGAGAAAGATAAAAGGAGAAAGTTTCTGTTTGTCTGCAATGAAAATAAAAAAATCAAAAATAAAGAAAAGCAAAAAGAAAAAAGTTGCAAGTAAATAAAGCAGAACATTGAAAACAAAATTTTAAAAAGAAAAATTAATGAGCTGGTATTGTCTTTACAGCAGTAATTCAATTTAAGACTATATAATTATCATGAAACTTTGTAACAAATGAATAGCTGGGCCAAAAATTAATGATAAATTCATCTTTCTATTCCAGACAGATGAACAATAACTTAGAAGGCAGACACTAAAAACAATGAATTAATGGATAAACTTGGAAAAGGAGGGACACAAGGTATTCTTGCTTATCATGAAACTAAAGTCCTTTAATGTTACTTTATAAATGTATATATTTTTAAGAGGAAGTGGCAAATTCAAATTCAACAAGAAAAATCATCAATGATGAAAAAAAGAAACTCTACCATTTAACCAGTGATTATTGGAATGGAGGTTAAGGGGTGATTTATGGAAGAAAGAAATTTTTCTCCAAACATTTGAATATCTGTGATGTGGAAAACAGTCTGTAGCTACAAAAAAGACCAAAAGAAATCAGTGACTATAGGAAGAGTATATTTCAGTACCACATACAATTAAAAAGCAATACTAGCTTCTAACTGTTGGTTTTAGTTTTTCTCTGTCAGTAAATACATTAGAAAAAACTCTAATACCTTCCTTTAGCATTTATAACAGAAAGTACTACTATAATTAACCCTTATACTATTAAAATGGTAATGCTGTAAAAGATGACAGGAAACACAAGATATATAAGAATATACTTAGAGAAGACCTTGTTGCTGTGACCAGAAAATCTATTAAGATACAGAGGAAACATTTTACCCCCCATGAATAGAAGAGAAAGTATTCTGACTCCTCAAAAACCATGATGAGAGAATCAGTGAGATACACAGACACACTTTGGATACTTCAAGTTCCTGTGCAGACCAACACCACTAGACAGAGAGCTCCTTCAAAACAGAAAATGTTCCTTACTTATCTTTCTAATCACAGTGCCTAGCATGATGCTAACATCTCGTTGGTTATTAGAAGGAGTGAGAGAGAACAAAAATAAAAAGAAAGAAGAAAGAGGAGAGAAGCTGGGAAGAAAGGTAGCCTGGTCAATTAGGTATCATTTTCATTGGAAAACTACCATCTGAAAATTTTAAAAGTAGCAATACTAATTGCTTTCAATTGTTTTGTATGATTATTTGTTTAGCAAACAAATACTAATTTCAGTGTACCTAAATGGTAATGTTTGGAAAAATTAGACTTCATACTTTTCAAAGATACTATTAACTTGAGAAAATTAGTGACAGCAATAACTGAACTAGAAAATAATAATCTTAAAAACTGATCTAGACTTCCTAAATATGTTCCAAAAATACTTATTTGAAATCTCACTTCATTAGGTATTGAACTAGATACCATTTAAAAGAAAAGAAAAAAAAAAAACCACTCATCTCTACCTCTCTAAAAGTTTAAAATCTAAGAGGAATTTTTTTTTTTTGGCTAATATTTTATTTTATTTTATTATTTTTTTTTTCATTTTTCTTTTATTATTCATATGTGCATACAAGGCTTGGTTCATTTCTCCCCCCTGCCCCCACCCCCTCCCTTACCACCCACTCCACCCCCTCCCGCTCCCCCCCCCTCAATACCCAGCAGAAACTATTTTGCCCTTATCTCTAATTTTGTTGTAGAGAGAGTATAAGCAATAATAGGAAGGAACAAGGGGTTTTGCTGGTTGAGATAAGGATAGCTATACAGGGCATTGACTCACATTGATTTCCTGTGCGTGGGTGTTACCTTCTAGGTTAATTCTTTTTGATCTAACCTTTTCTCTAGTTCCTGGTCCCCTTTTCCTATTGGCCTCAGTTGCTTTAAGGCATCTGCTTTAGTTTCTCTGCATTAAGGGCAACAAATGCTAGCTAGTTTTTTAGGTGTCTTACCTATCCTCACTCCTCCCTTGTGTGCTCTCGCTTTTATCATGTGCTCATAGTCCAATCCCCTTGTTGTGTTTGCCCTTGATCTAATGTCCACATATGAGGGAGAACATACGATTTTTGGTTTTTTGAGCCAGGCTAACCTCACTCAGAATGATGTTCTCCAATTCCATCCATTTACCAGCGAATGATAACATTTCGTTCTTCTTCATGGCTGCATAAAATTCCATTGGGTATAGATACCACATTTTCTTAATCCATTCGTCAGTGCTGGGGCATCTTGGCTGTTTCCATAACTTGGCTATTGTGAATAGTGCCGCAATAAACATGGATGTGCAGGTGCCTCTGGAGTAACAGTCTTTTGGGTATATCCCCAAGAGTGGTATTGCTGGATCAAATGGTAGATCGATGTCCAGCTTTTTAAGTAGCCTCCAAATTTTTTTCCAGAGTGGTTGTACTAGTCTACATTCCCACCAACAGTGTAAGAGGGTTCCTTTTTCCCCGCATCCTCGCCAACACCTGTTGTTGGTGGTGTTGCTGATGATGGCTATTCTAACAGGGGTGAGGTGGAATCTTAGCGTGGTTTTAATTTGCATTTCTTTTATTGCTAGAGATGGTGAGCATTTAAGAGGAATTTTTTTTAATCTTTTTTTTTTTTTTTTTGGACAGTACTGGGGCTTGAACTCAGGGCCTCATACTTGTTAGGCAGGCTCTACCACTTGAGTCACTCCACCAGCCCCTAACAGGAATTTTTAAGGTCATTAAAACAATCTATAAAGTTATTTTAATGTTGTACATGTAAACAGACACAAAACAAATAGTTTCTTCTATCATAATTTATATTCTATTATGTCATCTTTGTCTCTCACCCCCAACCCTGAGTGTGGTACTTAGAGAAAGTGATTATTATAACAGATAAATAAAGGGAAGCTCAAAATGGTGGAAAGTTTCTCTACAGTCAGAAAGAGAGATGATAGGCACTGTTGGCTCAAGCCTATAATCCTAGCTACTCAGGAGGCAGAGATGAGGAGGAGTGGGGTTCAAAGCCAGCCTGGGAAATAGTTCACAAGCCCCTATCTCGAAAATACCCATTACAAAAAAGGACTGGTAGAGTGGCTAAAGGTGTAGGCCCTGAGTTCAAGTTCCAGTACCAGAAAGAAAGAAAGAAAGAAAGAGAGAAAGAAAGAAAGAAAAAGAAAGAGAGGGGGAGGGGGAGGGGAGGGGAGGGGAAGGGAGGGGAAGGGAGGGGAGGGAAGGTAGGAAGGAAGGAACAAACGAAGGAAGGAAGGAACGAAGGAAGGAAGGAAGGAAGTAAAGAAGGGAGACAGTGGAAAATCTTGGACTAGAACCTCAACTCCTTACTCTACTGTGTGTGGTCTTTCTATTATATGACACATTATGATAAGTAAAAATTCATCTTCCTCTGCTGGATCATCACAAAAGACTAAGAACTTCTTTTAATTTTATCAGGGAAGAGTTATGTAGAGAAAAAAAGAACACTCTAAGTAATATTTTATCCACTACATTTGTTGTTGAAAATGTGATCAAATGCTTCCAACATCCCTATGTCCTATTGTCACTTGGAAACTTTGTTTTCAAGAACGTTACTTCAGCAATTTCAACAGCAAAGAAAACAAACTACAAAAATCTCTACTACACCTTTTAGCAATTAGTATATAATCACTACGTGCATAGTAACAAAAAAGAATATTGTTATAGTTTGAGTTTTAAATGTCTCTCAAAGGCTACATGTCCACAATGTAGCAGTGTTCAAAGGCTGGGCCTTTGGGAGGTGACTAGATCATAAAGAGCTTTCACCTCAAGAATGAATTAATCCAGATATGGATCTTTATAGGCTAACAGGCTTTAAGAAGGTGGGGCCTAGTTGGAAGAAATAAGTCCCTGGGGACATGAATGGTCCCTAACCTCCAGAATGTCACAATTTATGAAAGGAAATTAAAGCCAAGTACATGAAAGGTTCAGTAAAAACATTCTTCTAAACTATGAGATTATGGAAATAAATCATTAGTTTATGATAAACTATGGTCTCAGAAAGAAATAGGACTAAAAGTACTTTAAATGCTAGATACATAAGATTAAAAGAGGACTGACCTATTGGGGAAAAATATTTGAATTGGAGAATAGGGAAAAATAAAATTATATACGTAGGGTCAGTTTTCACAGGCCTTGAAAGCCAAGAAGAAAAGTCTAAACAATAATCTCCAAAATCTACACAAGTGTTTGTATGAGAAACAACCCAGTTGAAAACAATGGTTAGAAGGTTACTCTTGCAAAGACATGAAGGGTGAAACTGTAATAAGGAAAAACCAAAGGCACGGTGACCATTAAACTTCTTTTTCAACTTTAAACCCCTGTAAAAGTTTAAGATCAGAGAAAGGAACAAAGAAAGATCATGAAATAAAAACATCAATTAAAAATCTTTATTTCTTATATGTAGTAGTATTTAAATTGCCTAGAATCCTACAGACATATTCCTATCTTGAGATGACAAAAAGAAATATAAATCCACAAACTTTTAAGAACAGCAAGAAACTTTAGAGATCAAGTTCAATAGTTTTGGGTTTTTTTTTTTTTTCCAGATGAAAAAAACTAAACAGCAGCAAAGTTAAGCAATCTAAGATCATGAAACTGGGTAACATACAAATAAGGGTTTAAATTTATTAAAAAAAAAAACTTAGAAGTAACATGAGCCCAGTGCTTAAAAGGCAATACGACAGTGAATATCTAGACAAGATGGCTAATTTCCTTGATGAGAAAAGTAAGGTTTTCACATGTATTTATTGCTACTCTAGCAGATGATGTCTAAAAAAGTGTGGTTAAATTCATCTTCTGTCAGGACTAAACATACAGGCAAGACAGGGAGCAAGACAAATGGTGTGATGATTCCACAGTGATGACAAGTCTGTATCACTCAACAGGGGACACCCATGGCAGCCATGTCTGTCACACAATTCTTCTCTCTACAGTGCTCTTTTCAGCCAGTATCTGCCGGAGTTAGCACACTACACTGGTAAAAACCTAGTTACTAGTCCTGTTCTGCAGCCGCTAAAAAGAGAGGTGAAGCTTATCTGTTTCTACTTTGAGTTTTGTAGTTGGATGGTTGGTTGGTTGGTCTTGGTCTTCTGCGTTGCTGTAGACTTTTTCGCCCTGCTCCCAGTGGGCACAATCTCTATTCTTCCTATCTGTTAGTTGGTACTTCTCAAACTTTAATGTATATGCACACCACTTGAGGACTTTGCTAAAACAGGAATCCTGACACAGTAGTTCTCA
Source organism: Castor canadensis (assembly GCF_047511655.1). Lineage (NCBI taxonomy): Eukaryota > Metazoa > Chordata > Mammalia > Rodentia > Castoridae > Castor > Castor canadensis. The sequence continues at coordinate 120,477,038 of NC_133396.1, forward strand.
GAGGGGAACCTGGAATTCTGTATGTCCAACAAGCTCCCAGTCGATACTGATGATGTTGGCTCACCAACCCCATTTGGAACAGAGTTAGTAACCTGGGAGAAGACAGAGTCACCATACTCAGAAGGAAACAAGTAAGTAATCACAGCAAAAGGAAAGCACTGCAAAAAAAATCAAGAAACTAGGCCAGGGTCAGTGCCTCAAGCCTATAATCCTAGCTACTCAGGTGGCAAAGATCAGAAGGATGGTGATTCAAGGCCAACTTGGGCAAAAAGCTTACAAGACCCCATCTCAACCAATGGCTGGGTACAGTGGTACACACCTATCATCCCAGCTATGTAGAGAAACACAAATAGAAAGATGGCAAACAGGGCAGCCCAAGCATAAAGTGAGACCCTGTCTCAACCAACACAAAAAGGACTGGTGGACTGGCTCAAGTGGTAGAGTGCTTATATAACAAGCACGGAGGCCCTGAGTTCAACCCCCAATAGCACCCCCCCAAAAAAAAACTCAAAACTCTGGCTGGGCATAGTGGCCACACCTTTGTAATCTCAGAAGATGGAAGCCTGAGGTAGCAGCATCTTGAGTTCCAAGGCCAGACTGGGCTATGAAATAAGACCCAGTCTCAAAAATAAATAAAAAGCCAAAACTCCTGAACCCTACTCTCCAAATACACCAGAGATCTGAACTTGGCTTCTTCTACAGATTTTCCATTCTACAAAGACTTTCCTGGGCAATGTACCAGCCCTAAAACCCACTCTCCCTCGTCACTTAGATCACATTGCACACGTGACACTTAACTGTAGACCTATTACTGATTTATAAGGCTCACTGCCATCTCTGCTTAACCCATGTCTCACTAAGGACGAAACAACACTCCATCTTAAATATTTCCTAAAGAAAAATAGAGAAATACCAAATAATATCAGCAAGTAAAATGCACATAGAAAAGTACTTTCAATATTATTATAGCATTTGTACTCAAAACCTAGAAAACATTCAGAAAAAGCACATAATCTACATACTAATTTTCATTCACACCTTGTGAATGCATGATAAAAATATATTCACACTTTAAAGTTGTGATCTTTTATGTTCTACATTTAAGTAATTTTATGTTTCTTTTTTAAAATTTTATTGATCTTGAGTTTAAAACTCCTACAACCCAAAATAGCAAGAATGTGATTATAAGTTTTTCCCAAGGAAATTCCATTTCCATATTAATTCTTAAATTATTCAAAGTCACCTACAATTTTTTTAAAAAGAAACCTTCTCCTTTACTTAAGATTCCTCCTTTACTTCAAACAAAGCTCATTTCCTTTTTATCTGAAACCTGCTCCTCAAATTTTCTTGGTGCCTTTTCGTAATGAATACTGAAGAAAAAAGGGAGGGAGGCATGTTTGCTTTTCTGCCCTATTTTTTTAAGACTAGTAACATGAATAATGGGAAAGTTAGAACTTGGACATATACAACAGGCGTCTCTATAGTTCAATGAAACTAAAGTTTAAGCCATTACAGAAAGCTTGGATGAAGGGAGTCATGACTTTACCAAAGGGGGAAATAATCAACAAAAATTTAGAAGGAATAAAGTGGCTGGGGCCACGGCTTGCTCAAGTGGTAGAGCGCCTGCTGGCAAAGTGTGAGGCCCTCAGTTCAAACCCTACTACCAGCTCCAAAATAAAAAGGGGGTGGGAGGGAGGATTCTTTTATTTTCTTACTCATCTAGGCTAGAAAGAAATGTTTGGACACTGCATAGAATTTGAGAGAAGTGGGCTACATCATTTATACCAATCCTCTCATTGTGTTGGCTGTAAATCAAACCCCAAGATGGTTAAAGAAGAGAAATAAATTAACCAAGCTATTCACAAACTTCTGGAAGGCACACAACTTAAATCACAGATAGGAAAATAATCAAGCATGCTCCTGACTAATACGAGCCAGACTTAATAGAACACATACACTGAAAAACAAAGAGCAAATGCTTACCACATATGAAAAATACCATGCCTACTCTCTCCCCCCTAAGCCTCCCTGCCTAAGAACTTAAAAAGAAAAAAAAAAAAAACTACGTATCGAGTCAATTGTAGTAGATATTCCCCTTTATCCTTTCATCCTTTTTACCTTTTCTGATAAAATTTCTCACTGCATGGCTCTTACCATTCTCTCTAACTTTGCTTTCCTCGACTACAGAAATATTGGTGTCTTTAATTATGCTATAGATTTGCAAGAACAGGAATAGTGTAATCTTTTGTATAGTTCCAAAGTATACCAAGTTTGGTACTATACCAGTCTTAACAGATGTTTAATGAATTAATATATAACCTAATATAATCAGCTTTCCTGCATTAGATCTCTTTCATTTTATTTTCATTAGAAGTTATGCATAAAAGGAAATTCTGAGTAACATACTTCAGAGTTCTGTTCTCGGCGTATGTCAAAAACAATACAGGAAGTTTTACATATGTGTCTATGAAATTATGACTCCAAAGAAAGGCCCATCAAGCACTGTAAGAGGGATACATAGGTGGGGGAATTAAATGAGTAAGTACAGGTAGAACATTCAAAGTTAATGCTTACATAATTCCTAAGACTTTTAGAATATTTATATACAAAGATGGATTTAGTATAACAAGTTAAGTTCACAGGGACCCATGTTACTTAGTGCTTTTATCAATTCAATCTAAGATAAAGTTAATACATCAGGATTACATACAAGGAGAGAGGCTCATGCTTGTAATCCTAGCTACTTGAGAAACTGAAATAGGGAAGATCAAAGTTGAAGGCCAGCCCAGACAAATACTTTGTGAGACCCATCTCCAAAATAACAAGAGCAAAATGGATTGGAGGTGTGGCTCAAGCAGAAGAGTGCCTGCTTTGCAAGTGCAAAGCCCTGAGTTCAAACTCCAGTCTCACAAAAAAAATTCAACTACAGATAGATATCATAACACTATAAATTTCTGTCAATTTATAGATGAGAAGATTAAGGGTACAGTAAAGGACTGAGAAGGGACAAGAAAAGGAGAGAGCAAGTCAAGTCCCACTTTATTCTATTTTTGGTAGTTTGCTAAAATGCTTTTCTTTCCACCAATAACTTAAGAGAATTATAGGAAAATTATAGAATTCCAGAAACTAAAATTCTCAAATATTCTAAGTAGAAGTAAATCTGAGAGATGAGACAGCAAAAAAAGGAAGGAAACAAAAAAAACAGCTATCTGACATACCTGAGATCCATCATCAAGCTGAGGTTTTCCATAAAGACTGGAGATACTCTCTGCTCGCATGAGATACTCGGCTGTTCTTCTCTTCACAGCTTCTCGTCGGCTAGGGCTTGACTCTCCTAAGAGGAGAAAACAAAAGTATGCCCTTATGAAAAACACACATATTTTTTTTAATCCAATCTGAAAATTAACTTCCTTTCACCCAGTTCACTGCTTGTACACATTTCTAACTGGAAAGAGGGGATATTTGACCTAATTCTGATACTTCTCCTATTTAAAAGTATATTAAGAACTTGGTGGATTTTAGGAGTAGTCAAATATACAAGAAATGTAGTACATAAAGCTCTGAAGACAAAGACTCACACTAGTCCCAACAGTATTAAGCTGGCCAAATCAAAAATAGGACCGGATGTAACGGATGTTTAGTAAGAGCTGGGATGTGAAATCCATACGCTATAGGTTATGCAAAACTGCCAGCAAACTGGAAAATAAACCTAGTTAGGACAATTTTGTCATCCATCTTACAAATGAAAGCAGGAATGTGACTGAAATTCCTAAAGTATAAAATTATATGTAAGTAAGTCATTTAACCTATTGGTCTTAGTTTCCCTAAGTAAAAGCTATACAAAATAGACTCCAAAGAAATCTCAAAACAGAGATGGTTAAGCCTATACAGTAATGGGTCTCTCCTCACCAGAATGGGATGATTTTTATCCACTTACATGATTGACTAAGAAAGAGCATTTCATTTGAAGAAAGGATTCTGCTATAATCTGAATCTTGAATGTTCCTCTAAAGATTCATCTTTAAAGGCATGGCCCCCAGGTGGCACTACTGGGAGGTTGTAAACCTTTAAGAGGTGAGGCCTAGCAGGAGATCTTTAGATGGTTGGGGATGTGTCTCCCAACAGGGTTTTGGAACCCAGGTCTTCTTTTCCTCCTTCTTCTTTTTTGCTTCCCAGCCATGAGGGGCAATTTTGCATTGCCACCTACTCCCACCATGATCTGCATGATATGCGGCTTCACCACAGGCCCAAACTACAAGACCAATCAATTGTGGACAGAAACCTTCAAAACTGCAAGACAAAATAAATCTTCCCTCTTGGTAAGCTGATTATCTCAGTTTTCTGTTATGTTGATAGCTTACTAACACAGAGTCCATGGCTGAAAGTCAAAGTTTAAAAACCAACAAAGCATATAATCTACAAAGTTCCTTTCATAAATATTGTTCTATAATAATCCATGTGATTCATGACTAATTTTTAAAACACTCAATAGATAGTGCTGTTATAATTCACTTAATGCATCTTCGCAATAAAGTTAACCAAAGAGCAGGTATCAAATAGTGGAAGGTGCCCTAGTAGAAAACCTCTGCTTATTTCAGTCTGGAACAGCATTTCCTGCATCTTCTGGAAAATGCCCATTCCCCTCTCCTTCAGATTCTCCTCCCAATCACTCACACTATTTCAGCTCTGAGCCCCTCTAGTCACTGACTAGTTAGTCAATGGCGGGATTCCCTCTCCTAAGCAGAGTCAATCATAGAACGCTCCTCTTCTGGTCACAGTTGGAGAAGGGAGGAATTGCCACAACACAAACTAGACCTCTTCTGTTACTGAAGCTGTAAATAAGAGGGGGACTCCCAGCAACTACAGGTTCTGCCAAAGCAAAAGAAGCCAAGCTGAAAGAAAAGACTTGATAAGGAAAGAAAGAAGTATGAGAAAACAAAAACAAAAACAAATAAGCACAAAAAAAAAACCCACAAGAAACCCTAGTTTTCCTGGGGGTCCCTGGTCTCAGGTCAATCTACATCCTACCTTCTCCACCTAAAGTAGTTTAACTGTGGATTTTGGTGCACGCAAGCCAATGAATCCTGACTGAGAACAGTCTTCAGAGAAAAACTACAGTGAAGATAAGATGGCAATTTTGCTAAATAACTTTCTGTTCACCCTTTTACATTATTATCGCATCTCTTCTCTCCTTCCCGAGTATAACTACTCAGGAGGGAGGAGCTACTGCTTTTTAATTGGGGAATAATCAATAGTTAGTAACTCTCCTACTCCTCAAACCACAATTAAAATGTTAGTACGCTTCTGACTCTGTGCTTAAATTTTACCTACTTTCTGAAACCAGGTTTTAGGGGACTTCTCTACACAGTTGAAAAGTGGGTATAAACTATCTATGAAAATCATCTGAAAAACTACAACATACCTTGAACATAAAGTGTGCCACATAAATAACTGCTATCAACTATGTCTACACACTATTAGGCCTTTGCTTTAGGGATACTGCTTTGGGCTATTATTCCCACTATCATTAGCTCTTCACATTTCAGGTTTTGCCCTTCAGGCCCTAACTTTAACAATTAAACAAAAATTTCTAGATCACCTTAGGTTCAACTCCAATAGAAACTATGGCACTTTTATTTTTTTGTTTTGTTTTGTTTTGTTTTGAATTCAGTGTGGTTTAGCTTTAATAAATCTTAAAATTTTGCTCTATTCATGACTGTACACAGTGGTTCATACATATAATCCCAGCTACCGGGAGGCAAAGATTGGGAGAACTGGAAGTTTGAAGCCAACCTGGGTAAAAGGTACCTAGACACAATCTCAACCAATTAATTCAGGCATGGTGGTGCACATCTGTAATCCCAGCTGTGGCCATAGACAGGAGGGTCACAGTGCAAAGCTAACCCCAAGCAAAAACACATGATCCTACCTGAAAAATAAGCCATAAAAGGACTAGGGGCATAGGGGTCAAGGGAGGAAAGGAGGGAGGAATTTTTGCTCTATTCAAAAAAATTAATTTCTCTTACAAATTAACATGTAATTCAAAAATGCCAAATTATAGAATACCTAGCTATGATTAAAGATGATTTTAACTATATTTTGTAATCAGATCACTGCTTTTTAAACTTTTGGCTTTTTTGCCACTTTCTAGACAGTCTCCATAGTAACAGAGAAACAAGAACCGGAAGCCAACAGCTGAAATGGTGGGTCTACTTCCATGGAAACTACAACCAAGGAAATTCTGAGAGCATCCTTATATAGAAATGCTATGATTCCTTCCCTATCAGCCCCTTGAAAGGAGGTCACAGCTACTGCTAACAAACAGCATCCACCAAAGATGAAAGCTAACTCTTGCAGATACCTGTCACTACCTGCTTACTGGAGTTTGGGAGTACCATACAGAAGGAGCCTGGGTCTCACAATCCCCTTTACAGGCATACCCTCAATGACAGGGGCTGAGGCAGGAAGATAAGAATTTGAACTTAGCCTGGGCTAAGTAGTGAAACTCTGTCTTGAAAATCACAAAAAATAAAAAGTGTAATTCATTCTAATTTTCATGGTTTCTTATAGCTGTTCTTCCTTTTAAAACACACATGCCCAAAGCAATGGATCCAGCCAACCTAGGGCTGAAACCTCTGCAAGCATGAGCCAAAAAATGAATCATTCCTCCTTTTAAATGGTTTCTCTCACAAAAAAACTGACTAACACAAGTGGTTGTTTTGTTTTGTCTTATCATACATCAGGGTACCTGTCATCATACTAAGCTATCTTTAAATATAAGTAGAAGAAATTGAATTTGACAGGCGTGGTGGTACATGTCTAGAATCATAGCGCTCGAAAGGCTGAGGTAGGAAGATTACGAGTTCAAGGCCAGCATGGCCTACACAGTGAGTTCAGACCAACCTGGGCTCACTCCTATAATACTAGCTACTTGGGTGATCAGGAGGATCACAGGTCAAAGCCAGCCTAGGCAAACAGATCTCAGAGATCCTAACTCGAAAATACCCAATACAAAAAAGGGCTGGCAGAATAGCTCCAGTGGTAGAGTGCCTGCCTAGCAAGTCAGAGGCCCTGAGTTCAAACCCCAGTACCACCACCAAAAAGAAAAAAAAAAAAAAGAATTTGAATTTGATAATTGCACATAGGGCAAGTGTAGGTGAATATGGCAACAAAGGTGAAGAGAAAATAAACTATTACCTATCAGACAACATAGCAGAATAGAATCAGAATGGAGAAAGACCCAAGACGACAGAAAAACATAAAGAAAAATAAAAGCTACTAAGAGGTATACTTCCCACTACACAGAGGGTATACAAAAGGAACATAAAGGAACACAGGCCAGAAATGGCAGGACAGTACTAAGAACTTCCAATTCTGCTCTTCCACTCTTAGGTCACTAAGGAGAAAATAGCAAATACCCTCATAATTTGTTCAACAAAGCAAAAGCAATGTCAGATAAAGAACTAGCCAACTTAGATTTCTTGAAAGACATTATGTTAATATGTACATTTCATGGGAAATTTTAAGAATACTTTGACTAAATTTTCACCACATACACAGAGCGTAACTCCCACATAAGACTCTGCTAGTCACATCTTGTATTCTTCTCTCTATTCCTCTGCTCCTCAACTACTTTCCGACATGCTTAGTTCAAGCATGCTTGGTTTCATTCAGATTTACATTAGAAAGAACATCTAAACCAATCTGGAGGTGCTGCAATGAGTTTTTGTTTCTTATTGCTTTTCCTTTTCTTTTCTTTTCTTTACAATTTTAGTCACATAAAAGAATTCTTCTCTTTGAGATGGCCTTGGTAGTTGTAGTTTTTGTAAGTGCTGATTTATTATATTTAACATGTTTTTGTTCTTTTCAGGTATAGCCTGCCATTTCTGCCTTATGCTAAGTGTTCTGACAACAAAAGGCAACCTTGAGGAGAGTAATAATTTATGGTTCTACATGTCTACCACAATGCTGAAGCCATTGGCTTTTCTGCGCTCAATGTGAACCGGTCAGTTAGGGAATTTCCTTTCTTTTTGCAGTTAAGTCAACCCCCTATTAATGCTTGTTCAAAACCAATCATTACATGGCTGCTATAAGTTCAGAAAGTCACCAAAGGATGGTAAAAGCAAAAGCCATAATAATATTCATGCTGAGGCATTGCCTCAATTGAATGCATCCAATGTTATGCAGCAGTTTTTATACTATCAGTAATACTGAATGAAAACTAGCACCATTAGATCACACAGGGTCAAATGCCTATCAGTTCAACAATTTCTTCTGCTCAGTAACTAACTTTTCTTTGTTTTGCAATTTTAAAAGACAGTATGCAGAAGACTATCATTTACTTCTTTGAAAGCAACATTTTTACCAGGCCATTCTTAGAGATGATAAACACTTTTTGCTTATTTGTTTTTGTTCTTTTTTTTTCTTTTTGAGACAGTCTCCTAAATTGCCCATCCCAGTCTTGAAATTGCCATCCTCCTGCCTCAGCCTCCCATGTGCTGGGATTACAGGTGTGGCTGGCTAAAAGCTAGAAAGGAGAGGTCACTTTGGTTGGTTGGTTGGTTTTGCAGTGCTGGGGACTGAACCTAGGGCTGTCACGCGCTAGGCAAGCACTCTACTACAGAGCTACATCCCAGTCCTCATCCAAGGCATACCAACAACAATCCCCTATGTTTCCTTATGTTCTAAAGTCAAATGGCTTTTGAAAGATGAAGATAAACAGATTCTTAAAAAGCAAGCAGGACATACTGAAAAAAATAGGAATAAATAATTAAAACTATGGGGCTGATAGAATGAATGGCTCAAGTGGTAAGAGTACCTGCCTAGCAAGCATCAGGTCCTGAGTTCAAACCCTAGTGCTACAAAATAAAAAAAATTAAAACTAAGGAGCTAAAATTTTGCCTGGACTAAAAATAAGGTAAGGGAAAATTCAGAAATGAAACTAAAGAAATTGTTACCTGCCCTACTGGCAATCATAAAAAGTTCCCCAATCCCTTCAAGGGCTTTTGCTCATTCTTTCTTTCCCTGGCTATGTAAGACACCTTCAGAGAAGTGACAAATGCATGAAAGAATCCAGAGACCAACAATTGTTTTCTTGATGTCGTGATACTGATTCACATTATTTTTGAAAAGTGATCAACAGGATCACTAATTATCAGCAGTTTATTATTCACAATCCTAGAAGTTTCATAGGCTCCTTTTAATGCATTTCCTACCTTAGAAATTCAATTGGCTTTAGCGTACAGAGTAAAGTCCTCCAATACCATTTACCCTGGCCCCCTTTAGGAGAGATGACAAATAATCACTGAGTTGTCTGGTATGTCCCAGGCATGTTGTCATAGAATATTACTTGTAGAAGACACTTCAGTAAAATTTTATTAAACAAATGAATGGATAAGTAAAAAAATGAATTACTTCACAAGTTCTGATTAACAATATATCCCCTTATCTGCAGGGGATGTAGGCTGCAAGACGCCCAGTGATCACCCAAAACATCAGACAGTACCAACTCATATTATATAAGTCATGTGATACCATGACAGTCAATCTGATAACCAAGTTGGCTCCAACATGACTAACAGTCAGATAGGTATACAACATGGATGTCCCAGGTGGGATGGCACAAGATAGAACAGGATGGCTTTGGACTTCACGATGCTACTCAGTATGGTGTGCAATTTAACACTTGTGAAATGTTAATTTCTCAAATTTTCCATTTATATTTTTAGGTCCCAGTGGACTATGGCTAACTAAAACCACACAAAATGAAACCAAGGAAAAGAGAGGACTATTATAACTTCATACCTACAAATGCCTCAGTTACCTCCTTCTATAACTTATTACCTTTCTCTAACAAAAGGTCTGCATAATTATTGTCTTCATTATCTATCTGAAATGCACACAAAAGGAACATAGAAGAACACAGTCCAAAGTGGCATGACTGAACTAAAAAGAGAACCTACATTTTGAAATAATTTTCTGAAAAACATCCTATCAGTATCAACAAGGAAACAAAGCCTAGACATCCTAAGTACTTAGAATGTAAATAGGATGAAGTCTATAAACTAACTATCTTTTACTGTTTGTCACAATTTTGAAAGACAGGTTTCTTAAAAGTGTATAAAAGTACAACATGTCTGCACAATGATGTGGTAATTTTTCGAGTGACACCCACTTCGAGATTACTAATAGCAACACAGCAAGCTGCTGAGAAGAAGCAGGTTTACATTTTCAAAACTTCGTAAGAGAGAATGTGGAAACTGAACTTCTGTGCAATTTATTCAAAATGACATTTCATTACAAAGATATAACAAGCCATAAGTTATATATTTTTGTAACTTGAGTAATTACAAAATAATGTTTAAGTCTTTTTCAAAATGCCTAATTACCTGTTAGTACTAAAATAACAGTAGTTTTCCTTTTACGGGTTTTTTTTTATTTCATTTGATTTACTTTACTCACAGATATTTACATTTTTTCTGGTCCAAATCAAGGATTTTTTAGTAACCCTGGGATTAAGCCAGCCCTCTCAATTTAATGTTTTTAAACTGTGTCGTTAAAGATATAAAAATATGCTTAATACTGAAAACAGAAATTGTCTAATAAAAACCCTTCGAGAATCCTCATCTCTCTGCTTTTGCTCCACAGCAGCTGTGCCTCACACGAGTCACATGAATGAAAATATTTAGATGAGAAACCACCCACTTAGTTTATTTTCCATATGACTTTCCTGTAATTATTTTGTAAACTGTTCACACAACAATACATAAAAACATCTGCAAAAACAGGTAATTAATGTGTCAAGCCAAACTAATGCATTTTTTATGGTGTCCATGCTTCGTCAACTGTAATTATAACTCTTTTTTAAGCAAATGATGATGTGTTTGTTGCAATGTGCAAGTGGTTATTTTAGATGCTCTGTTTACTGTTCATACAATCTGAATATAAAACTCCACAGCTACTTTACCCCACATCAATGCTTTACCTAGTTTTTTTGCTGAAACAGGAGTGCTTCTCTTTTTCCAAGCTATAATTTCCTGTAAACATTTTTGTTATTAAAACATAAAATGCTCAACATAAAACTTAACACTAAAATAGCCAACAATTTAAGAAGCATATGTCAGCAAACTATGCATCTAGACATTCTGCCTCCAGTTGTAACCTTGTAGGAGACACAGCATGTTATATACCAAAAGGCTACAATATGGTAAGCCTCCTGAGAATCAAAGTCTAAGGATTCATTTTGGTTGATATAATATTCATTTCATCTACATCTGCCAAATCTATATATATTTAGCACGACAAATGAAGTACCAACTCCTTCCCAAAACACACTGTGCTTCATATTCAATTTATTCTCAAGTACTGACTACATCATACTACTACCATCGTTTTGCAATAACTTATACTGTATGGCAATAATTGTTCCCAGATGGACATTCCTACTGGCCCAAGGTATGTGATCTCTAAAGTTCTATCTCCAGAGCCAACAAAACCTAGGAGTAAGAACGAAGCACAACCCTATACTATTTTCCTATGGTTCCTTCTCCTAAAAAACAAGAAGGCATTTTTAAAAATATCAGTGGTGACTATCTGCAGTACAAAAAAAGTCAGGCAACAAAAAATTCTCAGGGAACAAGGGTTTCTGTTTGTTTTCACACTCAAATTTTTAAAAGTCAGTGGAGAATTAAACATCATGAGTCCAGTTTTATTTAACTTTTTATTGTGATATAAATCTTCCTTAATTGAGTTACTCCATTTTTAAGCAGAATTAATTAAAACTAATTTAACATGGCTTCCCCTGAATATTAGCTACTGTGATAGGCAATAAGTATCTATTCCCACCTTATTCCCACAAAGATCAGAAAACTGTTATAGCCAAGCCTGAGCTTTAGGTCAAATGCTTATTTAGGGAGATTTAAGGGTAGAGTCTGATCAAGTCAGGGCAGAGTCCTATTTCCAAGGATGCTAGAGTAGGAAACACAAAGAAAGGGAATAAGACAGAGCTTATTAAAGAAATCAAACAAAGGGTCAAATTGCCAAGAGGTCTCAATATGAATCTACTACTTACATAGCTACAAATATAAATGTAATAATGCATATAAATTAATACCACTTCAAATGATTGAATTCTACACATTGCCAAATATTAGGAATAAATATATTGATGCCTATGTAGAGTACTGAAATGTATTTCAAACTCATTTGTTATTTTTAGACGTTCCATGATTGACTATTGGCTATTGATTACACAATCTTTCAGATTCAATTTATAACCTCCTCCAAGAAGCCTTTCCTATGAACTTTCTCCTTCCCTCTGGTTAGGTACTACCCATGTAATAGAGAATCATTCTCCTGCACAAAAATATTTAGAGAACTTCCTGTGTTCTAGGCTCTATGCTAGAAGATACAAGCAAATGCCTTGCCTTTGAGGATATTATAGGTGACTGAGATCTATTCACTCAATAAATAATGGCAAAAATAATTACTTCATTGTAAACATCATAAGAACTTGAAGAAAAAACAGTGTTCTTCAGGAAATGCATATTGACCTCAGATGTGTGAGCCAGCAGACTGAAGTACGGAAAAGCACGCCAAACAGCACAACTCCAGGAAAGTTCTAACCTGGAAAGATGATGGTTCCAGGAAGTAAAAGGTCAATGTGGCTAAAGAAATACATGTGAAGAGAATGATTCAAGATCAGTCTGGGAAAAGGGGTAGAAGCTAAATCATGCACAGCCTTGTAGACCGCAGTAACTCTGAATTTTATCCTGAAAGTAATGAGTTTTTTAAAAGAAGAAAATGACATGTTAGATTCCATTTTTTAAAAAAATCACTGGGACTGGGTACTTGGCTCAAGTAGTAGAATGTCTGTCTAGCAAGTGTGAGGCCCTGAGTTCTAAGTTCCAGTACTGCCTAAAACAAAAACAAAAACACTCAGGCTGTCGGAAGAAAAAGAACAGATTAGATTAAGTAAGAACAGAAGTTATAGAAGAAAGAACAGAAGAATTTCAAAGTGAAGAGTTCAGCAAGACCTCTCTCTCCAGCTGAAACAAAACAAAATTATCAAAAAAGAAAACTGGATGTTGATGGAGACATACAAAAAGTTAAGAAATATTTATATTAAAAAAAGTTGTTGAGTAAGAGAAACAAGGGTCTGTAGTATTTTAACAATGGGCTACTCCTATTTGCTCCCCACCCCAGTCACAATGGGAAGGTAGCTATGAGGACCAACAACCTTCCTGCTACTGGAGGGGCTCATCCAGTAAATGGATTAAATGGATTTGGATCTCCATTTAAAAGATGGGGGCAGGTGGTTGAAGTCAATAGCAACTGATGGCAAACAGACAAGCCAAAAATTTAACAGGGAAATCTGAGAAACCAGACATCCAGGGTGTGCTTTGAGAAGCTCCCACATATTCCTGGGGAATCTTAAAAGTTAAAAGCACACACAGAAGAGTCCACAAAGCCCCAGCTATCTATTCATCCCTTGTAAATGGAAGGCCTTGCACAAGCAGAAAAAAAAGTCAATAAAGATTTGTAAACTGTCAGATATTAGATCACAGTCCCTGATCCACATACAGATACCTCACGGGTTCAAACTGTTGAAGCACAACCACTGGTTGGCCAAAAAAAAATAAAAGTGAAAAAGAAGCAATGATCACTATCCTTGGGGAATGAGAAGGTAATAGAATATGTCTTTGGGTTTTGTTTTGTTTTGTTTTGTTTTGGGGAGTGGGTTTTGATGGTACTGGGGTTAAGAAGAAAGGGCTTCACACTACAAACTTGAGCCCACTCCTCCAGCTGGAGGGAGGATCTGGAGTTGCTATAATGTATTATCTAAAATGTCAATTAATGAACAAAAAAAAGTAGGAGACATGGAAAGAAACAAGCAAATGCGGCCCATACTGAGAAATAAACAAACAAAAAATGGTCAAATGTCTCTAAAGCTGGTAGAATGTCTCAAGTGGTAAAGTGCCTGCCTAGTAAATACAGAGCCTAAGTACAAACCCCAGTTCTGCAAAAATGAACAGGAAACAAAACAAAAAAATGGAGGCTCAAACACCTACAAAAAAACAAGTAGGCTAACATATACATAATTCAGTCAAAGAAATAGAGAAGAGTGAAAGATGCTGGCAGGAAAACAATCGATGAAAACTTAGTGACAACTCCCCAAACTGAATGAACACTGATCTGCACATTTAAGAAGGTATTAATGAATACCAAGGATATAAAAAAATGTCAAGAAGGATAAACTCAAACAGATGCACACCTAGACATATAAATAGCTAAACCATTAAAAGCCAAATCAAAGAGAAAATCACAACAGCAACAAAAGAACATTCATTACTCATGCCAGGTGCCAGTGCCTCACGCCTGTAATCCTAGATACTTAGGAGACAGAGATCAGGAGGATCACGGTTCAAAGCCAACCCAGGCAAATAGCTCTTGAGGCTCTATCTCAAAAAAAATCCATCACAAAAAAAAAAGGGGGGGGGGGTCATGGAGTGGCTCAAGTTGTAGATCCTAAGTTCAAACCCTAGTACCACAAAAAAAATTATTCATCACGTACTGGGGAACCTCAATACAATTAACAACTGACATACCTGAAAATGGAAGCCAGAGAGCAATGGGATAGAAAATTAAAAATATTAAAGGCAGGGAGACCATCAACCAATAATCTAATATCCAACAAAACTATCAACAGTGAAAGCACAAAAGACATTCTGAGATAAAGATGGAAGAGAATCTGTTGCTAACAAACCCACCATACAAGAGATACCTAAATTAAATTTATTTTTTTAAAAAACTGTAAAGACACCAGAGAATAACCCAAATCCAAGCAAACAAACAAGAAAAAAAAATGAAAGGAAATTGCAGTCCAGGCCAATCCCAGCAAAAAAGCAAGACCCTATCTCAAAAAATAACCAGAACAAAAGGGCTGGGGAAGTAGCTCACAACATACAGCACCTGCCCAACAAGCACAAAGCCCTGAGTTCAATCTCCAATATCTCTTTAAAAAGAGAAAAATATACTAGGTAAAAAAATAATTATAAACAGGCAGAATAACTATACTAATATCTACCAAAATATCGTTTTTGGAAAAAAAATGTTATCAGAAACAAAAACTGACATTTTTAGACTGTGAAAAAGCTTAATCAAGTAAATATGACAGGCCTGGCAGAGTGGCTCAAGTGGTAGAGCACCTGCCTAGCAAGTGAGTTCAAAACCTAGTAATGACAAAAAACGTGATCAAGATTCTTCTTGATTGCTTTGTTTCCAACAAGAAGTCTGGTGGCATTCTTATCTTTGTTTTGTAATGATTTCCACACACAGACACACACTTCTTTTAAGCCTTTCTCTCTATTGCTGGCTTTGAGCAATGTTATTGTAATGTACTGTGGTGCAGTTTTCATGTTTCTTGTGCTTGGGATTTGTTAGGCTTCTTGTAAATGTGGACTGAATGATTTTATCACATTTGGAAAGCTTTTAAGCTGTCTTCAAATATTTTGTTTCCCTCTTCTTTCCCAGGGGTTCCAGTTACATAACACAGAAATTGTTCTATAGCTCAATGATGATGTCTTCACTTTCTTCATTCTTTTACCTCTCCATGCTTCATTTTGGATAGTTTCTTCTGCTATATACTCAAGTTCATTAATCTTTTCTTCTGCAATATGTTATCTGACACTAATCCCACCCCTTGTATTTTTCATTTCTGATATTATAGCTTTTATCAATTTGGCTTTTTAAAAGACTCTAATTAATTAATCAGTATAATACACACACATCTCTACCTAACTTTTGTTGTATAATCAACACTATAATAACTCTTATAGTCCCTGTCTGATAATTCTAATATCTACATCCCACTTCTGGATGGATTTTGATTCACTTTTTCCCTTACTTAAGGTCACAATTTTTCCTGTTTGTATGTACAGCAATCTTTTATAGGATCCTAGTGACTGAATTTCACCTAGCTAGGCTGTAGATGTTTTCCTAACTCCTTATCAATATTCTTGAGCTTTATTCTAGGATGTAGTTATGTTTCTTGGGAATAGTTTCTCTTCCAGGTCTTCTTTTTATGAATGGCTAGAGTGGCACAGAACTAATCACTGTCCACACTAGTACTATTTCTCATGAGTATTCTAGCCAGTATCTCATGGCTGCAGCTTTGCAGGCTTCCTTTTGGCAACAGACACTCACTCCTCCCAGCCCTGCGTAACCGTCCAGAATCATTTCACTTGTTGCTTTGTGGTGGATCCTTCACTGGCCTTAAGAGAGTTTCCCACACATGCACGCACTGATCAGTATGTTGATGAATTTCCCATCTGCTCTCTAGACGGGACACTAGACGTCAGGCAATGATCCTGCCATCTCTACCCTGCAAGACCTAACTGCAACTCATGTCGCAGTCTCTCGACTCCATCCCTTTAACTCAAAGGCTCTACCAAGAACCACATGGTTTACCTTCCCCTCACCAAAAGCTGGAGAAATTCAAGTCTGTATGCTGAAGCAATCATGAGCCTAGTTGTTTCCTATATTCAGAAACCATTGTCTTTCACTTCCTGATGTCTAGTGTCTTGAAACCATAGTTAAAAATATTTTTCCTTAGATTTCGTATTCCTTCTTATATGTATCAAAACTTATATTGAACAATGAGTTTTGGGTTGCAAAAGATGATTTATTTTTTGGACCTGTCTGTAAGTATTTGTTCACATATTTAAATATATTTTTGTCTTATATTTTTAGTTGCTTCAGGCAGGAAAGTGAATATGGTCCCTATTACCCATGTTGGCCATCGGTGGACACCTTATTTTTTAAATGTGGCTACTAGGAAATTTAAGATTACATGTATATCTTACATTATATTTCTGTTGTACGGTGTTATTGTAGATAGTTACTGATGTCATATAATACTGAAATGGCATTAAGGAGAATAGGGTAGAAGCCTAAGAAGGCTAAAGACAAAATCTCAATGAATTCAGCACTTAAAGATCAAGTGGGGAAGGACTGGCAAAGTAGATGTAGAAAAGTCAACTTAAGAATTAGAAAAATCAAAAAATTATTATCAGAATAACAGAAGAGATTTAGGAAAGTAGGGGATATATGAAGCCATCACTGCAGACTGTGGGACATATGAGTTAACAAAATAATGTTAAGAGTTGAGGTCTCAGTTAGAATTAGAATACTGCACTCATGATGGTTATCAATCTGCCTAGAATGTATGATTTCTCCCGCACATCTGCTCAGGTATCTGCCAGAACATGGAACTAAATTGACCTGGCTTGCTAGATTACACTAGTAAAAATTTTATATTCTGTTTCCTCTATCACTAGATATTGGCCTCTTCTCATTATTTATTCTTTCTAATCTTACTTCCTGTAACCTAGGTAAGAATGGGCCTTTTATCAACAGTGTAGGTCAAGGCATTGTTTTCTCTCCACTTAAACCAATCCAATCAGCCACAATAAAAAATCCAATTTAGGGTCCTTTGTTTCTAATGTCTGCTTTTACTTCCTCTGAGTAACCAAAGTCTGTGTTCCTCACTGCCCTATAGAGTACCCTTCTTTTGTAGGAGAAAGGATTGTCACTGGTCTAGATTCATTCAAGATAACTTTTATAGCAAGATTTTACACATTTGTAGTCCTTCCCCCCACAAGCCAATAAAATAGGTGTGCTTTAATTAATCAGAGAATAATTTAAACACACCCCATACATTTTAAAAATCAATTTAAGAGGCCGCAGATGTGGCTCAGTGGTAGAGCACTTGCCTAGCATACACAAGGCTTTAGGTTTGATCCCTAGCACCACAATAAATAATAAATAATTTAATGATCTGGGCCTAAGGCTACTCAATAATTAAGAAACCACTGGTGGGACTGGGTGTATAAATCAGTGGTAAAGTATTTGCCTAGTGTATGCAAGGTCCTAGGTTCAATCCTCAACACCATCAAAGAAAGGGGAAGGGAGGAAAGGGGGAAGGAAAGGGAAAGGAAAAGGAAAGGAGTAGTAATGCTATAGATTACTATATCATGAAACTCTCAGATTATTTTTGAATATATCAAACATTCTATTTCAAAATTCTACAAAAGATGATCACAGGGCAGGGTGCGGGATGTGGTGGTACACACATGTAGTCCTAGTACAGAGGGTGAGGTAGGAAGATGGAGAGTACTGGGCAAGCCTGAGCTACAGAGTAAGACCCTGTTCCAAAAAGATAAACAAGACCAAACCGTTGGCCATAAAGCCTCAGCAAGGGCTGGTAGAATGGCTCAAGTGGTAGAGCACCTGCCTAGTAAGTGAGGCACTGAGTACAAACTTCAGTACTGCCCCCAAGAAAAGCCTCATTTCAAAACACTGGAATGATTCAGACTTAGTTCTTTGAGTATATGCAATTAAAACAGAAATCAGGAAAAGGAAAAGGAGAGGGAGAGGAAGAGGGACAAGGAGAGAGGGAGGAGAGGGAGAGGAAAGGAGAGAGAAAGGGGTACAGAGGAAAGAGGAAAGGGGGAAGGGGGGAGGGGGGAAAGAGGGAGGGAGGGAAAAGATAATCAGAAAAACTCCAACTGCCAGAAAATTAAACAATATCCTCATATGCTCATGCTATACTTCTGAGTAATTCACAGGTATAGAAGGCAGAATAATGAATGGATGACTAAAGATGTCCATGTTCTAGAACCTGTGAATATGCTCTTTTACTGAGCTAAAGGAACTTTACAAATGTGAAAGGGGATGGCCCTGGGTCCTATCCCCAACACTACCAAAAAAAAAAAATGCATAGGGATATTAAAACCAATGTTACATTTTATAAATTTGACCACTTGTATGAAATAGATAAATTACCTGAAAAATACAACCTATCAACATGGCAAAAGGAGAAATATATATCTTCTTTAATATATATAATTTTTTGGTGGTACTGGGGTTTGAACTCAGAGCTTCACTCTTGCTAGGCAGATGCTCTACCATTTGAGCCACTCCACCAATCCTAGATATATAATTTTAACAACTGGGTACCTATGGAAGAAACTAAATCCACTAGTAAAACCATTCCCATATGTTAAGTATGATCACTGCACTGTGAATACATAGAATGACCCTCTTTTCTGATTATGTAAACCATGGGGTGAAGGCCACAATAATGTTCACGATTTATTTTTAAGTCTACCAAATATACATATATATGAAAAATACAAGAATAAATATTAGCAATAAAATCCACTGATACATAAAAAGTATAATACATCACAACTGAATAAAGCTGTTAAACATTCTTAAAAAAAAAAAAAAAAAACAATCCATGTGGACTCCTAGGCCTGGAGGACAATGTTGGCTACCCAATTTCCAATCTCCCTACATATAACATCTCAAAAAACAAACCATCAGACAGCAAAGAAATTCACATATGACCCACATTTTCAGCATAACTAGGAAGCAAAGAATACCATGATATTCAGATCATCTGTAAACAGGGAAATAAATCAAATTACAACAGAGCTCCTAGAGCACCCCACCACAGGTCTGTGGAGGCGGAGACAGAGGAGGCAAGGCTCAAGTTATTCCCTGGGGTATGGGGAGGACAGAAGGGAGCAGAAGACCCAAAGCAAAGCAGAGGGGGAATAATCCTCCAGAAAGATAGTTCTACTACACATAGGCTGGGTCTTAGTACTTCAAAGCCCAGGCTACAAAGAGGAGGCTAGAAACTGACTGGAAACAAAGTGAGAGGCTCACTAAAGCTTTCCTGCTGGAGAAGAATCAGACATACAGAAAAGAAGTAACCTCTGTGGAAGATGTGGCAGTGAAAAGGTAAGGAGAAAGAAGGAAATGTGAGAAAGGTAAGGACTCTACAGAAATAAAAGAGAAGCCAGAGGTAATGTGGCATGCCTGAAATCCCAGTACATGGGAGGTGGAGGCAGGAGAAATATTAGTTGGAGGCCAACCTGAGCTTTATGGTGAAACCATGTCTCCAAAATAAAGAAAGAAAAAATAAAAGAAACAAGGTGGGAAAGACAAAAAAGCAAGCAAACCTCATCCAATGCTGTTAAAAGATCTGCATAGCAGCTACATTTGGAGAAGAGGGAACTGGGAGGGGAGATGACAAAGCTTCGAGGTGCTAGAGAATTCCTAGCCTCTTGATCCAGAAGCAAGTTCTGTGGAAGTTTTCCATGTGTGAAAATACATTAAGCCATATACTAACATACTTTCCTGTATACATAATTACACTTCAATCAAAAGTTTAAAAAAGAGCTACGATGCCTGTTCTCTAGAGAATTATAGTCTAAGAAACACATAAGAAAAACATATAAATAACCAAAACAACCTTTTTTTTTTTGAAGGCTACAGGAGAAAGAATAATAAATGGCACTAACAACAAGCCAGTAAGGATAAGTACAGGATGACATGTTCGTTCGTTTTGCTTATTCCTCTCTCTGACCCACACCTCCCATATTCTGCAGCTCTGATGTTCAATTCATGTGGTCCATCACATGTAGCTCAGTCCAGGAATGACCAAGGGCCTAACCAGGTTAGGAAGACAGAAGTGAGAGCACCAGGCCGATCTTCCATGAAATGTTTATTGTAGTTTGGGAGAAGATACCCATTCCCTCCAATCTCCTGAGGATCAAATCAGAGAAAAGGGGTGTAGCAAGTACAGGATGTGTATAGAGACAGGTAAACAGAAAGACAGAGACCAGAAGACATTTCTTGAACACCTAAATAAAGCTACAGGTAACCAATGAACCATTCATTTATGTGGGCTAAAATTCTTTTCTATGTGAGTTGCTTAGGATTTTATTAGCCATAACTGAAAGAGCCCAGTCTAACACAAAACCTGAAAGAAGGGTTGACTTGAGTACATGGTTGTTTTGTTTTTGTTTGCTTGTTTCTTGGTTTATTTTGTGGTACTAAGGATCGAACCCAGGGCCTCGCACATGCTAGGTAAACACTGAACCACTGAGCTACATCCCCAATCCCCCATTATAGGGTAATTATAAGGGCAATTATTTTCATTTGTGAACACTGCGAGCTAAGAATCTAAAGCGTTCTCTCTGAACCTATGAAATAGCGCTTTCTGAGTTAACTGCATTAGTAATTGCTTTCTCCTGTTGGCAGAGACTTCCTAGATTAATCAGAGAAAAGAGGAACCAGAATGCTGACAAGGAGGACAAGACAGAATAGTGACATATTCAAACTGCTTAAATTTCTAATTTTTAAAAATCTCAACTTTACTGCTTCAAAATTCTTTTAGCCAGTTTCAAAAGTTAAGATCTGAAAAATCCTCAACTAAGGTAATTTATTAAATGTGTAGGGGATACATTTGATTTTAAAACAGAAAAGGCTGTAGAAAATTTTCATAACGAAACATTCTCAAAGTTTATAGTGCTCTTTTGAAAAGACCTCCACTTCCAGAATGAGATGTACAGAAAGCTCTAACTTCCATGAGCAGCCCTTATTTTGCAACTACATTATAATAGCAAGCAAAATATAAACAAAATACTATAAGGCACAATGGGATTCAATTTTATGACATAAATCTCTATGGAAGCAGTATTTACCCTAGGAATGCAAAAGTGGTTCAACATAAGAAAACCAATACAATACATTAATAGAGCAAAGGAAAAACAAAGATCATTTTGAGTTGAGGCAGAAAAAGCATTTGACAAAATCTAATGCATGATGAAAACAACCAAACCTAGGAATAGAAGGGAACCACCTGAATCTAATAAAGGACAATTATTTAAAAAACAAAAAAATAGCTTCACCCAGCATAACGGTACACTCCTATAATTCCAGCTGCTCAGGAGGCAGGGATAGGAGAGTTGTAATTCAAGGCCAACCTGGGCAAGAATTAATGAGACCCTATCACAAAACTAGCCAGGCATAGTAGCTCACACCTTGGGAGCAAAGGCAGAAGAAGGGTCACGGTCCAAGGTCAGCCCAGAGAAACCATGAGATCCGATCTGAAAAACAAACTTTGAAAAAGCAAAAGAATTAAGGTATAGCTCAAATGGTAGCCCCGAGCTCAATGCCCAGTCACCACCAAAAAGAAAAGGAAAAGTTAGTTAACATCACATTCAATGTAAAAGATTAAAAGTTTTCTGCCTAAGGTCAGGAATAAGACAGGATGCCTACTTTCTGAATGCATTTCACTAGAATTTCTAGCCAAAGCATTAGGCAAAAAGAAAGAGGATCGAAATATGCTTCATATATGCATACGAAGACAGCATAATGAAACCCATCAAACAAAAAATTTTTTGAAAAGGAAAGGTATTCAAACTGAAAAGGAGGCAGTAAAAGTGTTTCTATTCACAGATAAAATGAGAAAGAACCCACAATAAAACAACAAAACCTAATAAAACAAATTGAACAATTTGTTGGGTAGAAGATCAAGACACAAAAAACCATTGAATCTATATACAGCAGTAATGAGCAATCTGAAAAGAAAAAAAATTCCATTTATACTACCATTCAAATGAGTGAGGTAATAAATTTAGGAATAAATTTAACCCAGGAACTAAAAGATTCATACAGTGAAAACATAAACCATTGCTGAAAGAAATTAATGACCTAAATAAATGGAAAGACATCCTGTATTCATAGACTGAAAGAATTAAAATTGTCAGGATTGTAATACTCTCAAAATTTGTTTACAAATTTAAAGCAATTCCTACCAAAATTCCAAGTACCCATTTTACAGAAATGGAAGAACTAATTCCTAAATTTATATGAAACTGCAAGGGACCCTAAACAGTCAAAATAAGAAAAGTTTTTTCTTCAGAAAGGTCACAGTTTTCAGAACATGTCGGAATATCCCTAAGACTCTAGCACATACGTACCCAGGGATGGGGTAAACTATGAAAAATGACTTGGTACAGCAGATCAGGCCACTTACCAGAACAAAACAGCAGAACATGGTTTGTATCTCTAAGCAAGTATTAACACTAAAAATAGTCTCTCTGGTCAAAAACATCAACTGAAAACATTCAAAGAAAAATTACATGTTACCAATATCCAGGGAAATCTTTTCATTATAAATTTCATTCACAATATATGCAGGAGATTTCAATTGAAACAAAAGAAGAAAAGAAAAGGCAGGGAGCAGAGGAGAAAGAGCAGGAGGGCAGAAAAGAGGGAGGGGAGGATTTAAAAACTGGCATGGGCAACAAGTTAAAAGCAAAGCAACAGGTGTGGTACCAAGTACCTCACCAATATATACTCCATAATCCTGGGTCATATTAACATTCTACAGAGTCGACAGAAATATCTCATTTTGAAGGGGCATCACTCAAAATTGTATTTTCACAAGGAAAAAACATTGTATATTCCCTATTGAGTAACAAATGCTTATTGAATGATCAACTAGGAAGATAAATGGTGGAATAAACAAATGAGAGATGGGAAAAGAATGAATATTCAAAATAAAGTTTTTAATACTTTACACTGAAGATTTGCTGCTTCTCCATTTTGAAAAGCTAACCTAATAAGGAGGGAAGTGTGTGAAAAGTAGCATGGCACAGTGGAAAGAAGACAAGATTTAGATTTGGAAAGACCTAGGTTAAAATCCTAGCTCAAATATTACTGGCTGAGTCCTTGAGCAAATGGCAATTTGTGCATATCTTAATTTCCTCCACCTGTAAAATGGGAATTACAGTGTCTACCTTACAAACATAGCAAACCATCGATTCTGGCACCTGGAATAAACTATACAAAACCAGCCCTCAAATCAATTGGGTAACTCATAATGTAGACCACAGATGGGTGTTACTAACAATGCTCACCATCTGGTAGCTTCCTGTTTTAAATAATTACTCTTGCTAAGTAGGTGCCAAGCTTTTAGAATCATTATATTAAATGTTTGCACCCTCTAAAATTCGGTATCCTTAGACAAAGCCCAATGTGACCAGCCAGTTCAGCTTTGGGGGTTGTTCTGAAGAAATACACTGTGTATAGGAACAGGCATGTAATAGATAACAAGTTGCTGTTATTTAAACATTTCATTAATACCTTTACGTAATGCATTTGCCACTCTACATTATCACAACTATTCCAATAAGCCCACCCTGAGAATACAGATTAATCCTATCAGCCACTAACAGTAATAATAAACAAGATGGATATGAAAAGTTGGTAAGTACTATAACATTCTCTTCAAAGAGTAAAGCTGATACGTTTGGCCTTGACTTTTGAATAAAGGCCCAGAATTTAGAAGAGTAGATGGCACATTCTTCATTTCAAAAACCATTTCTGGACTAAGAGAGTAAGTGAGAATTGGGTTCAAAAAGAAAATTCAAAGTTATTCCTAGCCAGTCACACTTCTTCTCTGCTGGTATGCTTTGCATCTAGGCTCAGCTGTGCAAACCCAAGTTAAGCAAGAAAGGCTCCAAGCCACCTTTAGCAGATCAACTAGCATCCCAGATAAGCAACTTCAGTTTAGCAGTGAAATAACAAAATTTTTCAGCCCGTAAGAATCTCTGTATTTTCTTTCTCTCTTTCTCTTTCTCGATCTCTCTCTCTCTCTCTCCCTCCCTCCCTCCTCACCTCCCCCATAGACTCTCACTGTGTAGTCCAGGCTGGCCTTGAATTTGCAATCCTCCTACTTCAGCCTCCGGAATGCTGGGATTACAGGTGTGAATCACCATGCCCTGCTTAAAACAGAGGTTCTTTTATATATTAGTCAAAAAATCAGAATTCTGAAGATTGCAGCTGAGTGAAAAAAAATTAAAAGGAAAAAAAAAACCCAGAATTCTATGAGGTGGTTCCCATAGTTTGTCTGAATAAAATGGATTACATTAAGAACAAACAATAAAAAGTTTAAAGATGTGAGTCAATTATTAAATCTCTGGATTTGATGGCACATTAAGAACAAAACCCAATCCAGAGATGGAAGGGATACTGTGATTTCGGGAGGAAAGACATACATCACAGAAGTATCTTTAAACGTTAACATTCTCTAAGACAGAAGTTTGACAGATTTAGTGTCAAGTTGTAGTGGAGAAAAAATTCACCACAATAATTAGCAAAGTAACTAACTAAAGGAAATATTACTTTGTTATTTGCTGAAAATACATCTATAATTCTTATTTTGAAGCAGCAATTTTTGTTTTTTTGGTGCCATCAAGTGGTAGCATTATGAAGTGTCCTAAGAATAAATGCAAATAACTTTTAGGCAGAAAGATGTGTCAATTAAACACTAGTGATGTTTTAGCACATAATTATCTGCAGGAAAGATGGGGAAAACATCAGAGCAGATTATGTGCAATTCATTCCCATTTGAAACTCCCACCTCAAGATGACAGCTGAGGCAAAGAACAAAAATGCATAGACCTTTTTAGAATAGGATGCTCCAATAGCAAACAAACAAACAAATAACCCAACAGACTATGAAACCATTTGAAAAACAAAATTGAGACCAAAATGACCTATCAATCAAGCTATGAGAACAAATGACTTCAGAATTAGTCTCCAATAGAAACATTAAAAGTGATAACTAAAATTATATAATGATGATTTTTATGGAAAATGAACATGAGAATCAATTATTTGAAACTATGTTAAACAGATTCCAAATAATTATATCAACAACTTCAGTAAGATAATAATTACTAACCAAAACATAAATAACAAGATTCCATCTCCTTTTATTGCTACACACACAAAGCAGTAATAGATTTTTGGTCCCCAGGCCCACCAAAATACACAACTATTGTGAAATCTGCAATCCAGTAAAAGATGGAAAGCGAGTGTATTTATCAGCTATGCTCCCTCCTGCAACTCCATTAGCATGGTAGCAAAGGAATTTATTTAAGGTGAAACCCCATTAAGATTGAACCTGAAAGAGAAGATAATAGCAACGACACTTTAGAATCCAGAAAGTAGGTAGGAAAGAGGTGACTGTCTTGGGAAAGCTGCCTGACCTACATGGCACAGCAAGTCTCCAAAAGTCCCAGGACTGGTGGCCCTACATAGCTGTGAAAGTAGGAGGGAAGGCTACAAACCAAAGAACTGCTAAAGATCCACAAGCAGGCATACACCCTCATATCACAATTTAAGACTGAACATTTATGCTCTGGGAGGAGTCAAACAGAAGGTTCTGGACTTCAGGACACCAAGAAAATAAGAGGGAGCACTATGGTAAAAAGTGTTAGCAATACAAGACACTGTGGTGACCTGAATGGCACTGACAAGTCAAAGAACAGCAATGAAAATGATGATCTTCTAAGAACGAAATGTTATCATTCACAGGTAAATGGATGGAATTGGAGAACATCATTCTGAGTGAGGTTAGCCTGGCCCAAAAAACCAAAAATCATGTTCTCCCTCATATGTGGACATTAGATCAAGGGCAAACACAACAAGGGGATTGGACTTTGATGACATGATAAAGCGAGAGCACACAAGGGAGGTATGAGGATAGGTAAGACACCTAAAAAACTAGATAGCATTTGTTGCCCTCAATGCAGAGAAACTAAAGCAACTGAGGCCAATAGGAGAAGGGGACTAGGAACTAGAGAAAAGGTTAGTTCAAGAAGAATTAACCTAGAAGATAACACACATGCACGGGAAATCAATGTGAGTCAACTCCTTGTATAGCTATCCTTATCTCAACTAGCAAAAACCCTTGTTCCTTCCTATTATTGCTTATACTCTCTCTTCAACAAAATTAGAGATAAGGGCAAAATAGTTTCTGCCAGGTAGCGAGGGGTAAGGGAGAGAGCGGGAGGAAGCAGGGAGAAATGACCCAAACATTGTATGCACATATGAACAAAATAAAAATTTTTTAAAAAATGAAGAAAATGATGACCTTCTAGAAAGAAAACCACTGTAGGAGTCCCATCGAACTTTGATTATTGTATCCAAAAAGTTGTGTAACTGAGAATATTTCATTCTGCTTCTACAGGAAAAAGCAAAGGACAAAAGCAAATGCCAATACTTTAAAAGAAAAAAAATGGTGGGAGTTCTACTTAAAGACATTGAGTTAAGCTCAACTCTATGTGCACCATATTACCTACATTAACTAGATGAGAATTATTACAATAATTACAACGAGCGGCAGGCAAACCCAAGAACCTTTCACACTCATAGTTTAAAAGTTCATTTAAACACCCATTTTTGTCTCCTCAGGCCATTGAGAATAAATGCACTGGAGAATCTCTGTGAATACTCTTGGGAAACTCTCTTGGTGTACACTATAATCAAGTCAGGAAAAACAAAAACTTGGAGGCTTGATTTTTTAAAAGAATCCCATCTTTGTCGATAAACTGACCAAACTATTGAGTTAAGTTCCTGTGCTAGTATCATTTAAGGAGCAGTAATTTCTCATTTTTAAACCTGTTTCTGTACAAGATTATACAAATGACATGTGTACACACTTTTTCCAGATCTAAGAAACAACCTAAGAGCATGCCAAAACATGTTTATAAAGATGAAACTGTACCTTGAACACCTTCTAGGAGCAGATCAACTCCCTTCCTATAAAAATCAGAAGCAGCTTCATAGTCGTCTTCCTCTTCCTTTTTTAAAGCTAGCTTTATTAATTCTCCTGCTTTCTCCAAATAATCTCTCTTGCCAAACCTAGGTTTTAAACTGCCAGGAAAGAGGCTGCGACTTTCCCGTTCTTCTTCTGCTTTGTTTGGTTCACTGTCAGAAGCAACAGCCCGTAGTGCTGAAGTATCCGAAGAAAGATTGAGACCAAAAGTTCTAACGGGAGAACTTTCATTGGAAGCCATTCCATCATCTAACTCAGCTGGTGAATCCACATCAACAGTAAGAGACAACAGATCACTGTCGCTGGAGAAGCCTAGGAATATGATCACAATAGTAAACAGATATTGAGTATCAGCCAAAAGAACACAAATAACATAATGATTCATTTTTCACATTGACCAATTAAATTAGGAAGGCTGGAACTTACTGATGGAAATCAGTGTGTAGGATTCAGCTTATTTCATTCACTTTTGAACTCTCTTTATAACTCTGGAAAATAATCTTCTTGTTTTAATCATTAAACCAAAAGTGAAGACAAATCTTTATCTATCCTTGCTGTCAAAAAGATCCTTTACCCAAGATCTTGCAAACTGTTTACAGAAAACTGTTGCTTGGACACACAGTTACAGTAAACAATAGCATTATGATAAGGGAAAAGAGAAAGCACCCTGGAGTGAGATCAAAAAAAGTACTTGAATCCCACCTCTTAAAACATACTGTGTGACCAACAGGAAGTTCCTTAATCATTTACTTATTATGCAGAGCTTTAAATGAGGAATAGTTATGCATGCATGAGATGCTCATAAAATTTAACTATTATGACAACTGTGTAATAATTACATAATGATTAAACAATGCATCCTTAGAAGTGTGCCTTCAGGGAGTCATTCATATCTGGAAAATGTATTTGAATTTGTAGAAATTTTTGTTTCAGCCTCTTCCACAGGTTTTTGGAGAAAACTTTGGACTATATTTACATATAAATAATATGAATAATAGATACTACTAAACTATTTAGCAATAAAAATCACTTCTCCCATTTCATATAACTGATTTCACAGTAAGCAAGCATAATCTACAACAGATAGACAACTTCTGAACTCAGGACCTTCCTCTGCATTCTTAAAATGATTGAGGACTCTAAAAAGCTTTTGTTCATGTGGACTACATCTGGAAATATTTACCAATACTGTATTGGTATTAAGAAAGTAACACAGTATGCACATATGAATAAATGAATAAATAAACCAAAAAAAAAGAAAGTAACAGAATTTTTTAACAAAACATTAAGGACTATTATATAATAAATTTCATTAAAAGAACTATATTTGACAAAACAAAGATTTTATTTATTGAGAGAAAAGGCACTGTTTGATTGTTTTGCTAATTTTGTTACCAAAGATGACTAGATCCTCATATCTGATTCTACCTATCATCTGTTGTTATATGCTGTTTTGGGTGAAAGATAGGAAGAAAATGTCATGTAGATATATAATTGAAGAAGGGACAAGTGTTTTTACAGTCTTTTCAGATAATTCTGGATACTGTTCTTTGATACTACACCAAAACTCCACAAGTGATAGTTTCTTAAAACTAGTTGCAACGTGGAATATAAAATCCTATCTACTTCTGTCAAATGTCAACACCATGAAAAGGCAAAGAATGTCCTAATACTTTTATATTATCATCAAAATAGGTTTTGCCTTGTGGACCTCTGAAAAGGTTTCAAGAATACCCAGAAGTGTGAAAAACACTTTGAGAGTCACTGATCTATAGCATTAGGTAAGATTCACAACCAGGTCATATAAAAATCGTTTGGGAACAACCATCAGATCTGTATTACCACTAATGGGGCGGGCATTGCTGGGGATCACCCATGCAAGCCAAGTGCTCTACTACTAAACCATACCCCAGCCTAGCCTTACCACTGATTGTTAACTGCCAAGCTTCTCAGAAAAAAATGGTTTGTTCAGGATTAAGTACTAAGCCCAAATGAAGGCATATTAAAATGTACTATTCTAAGATAAGAACCAGTGAGCTTTTTTTTTCTGTTAAAGACCAGAAAGTAAAAATATTTAGGTTTTCCTGGTCATAAGATCTCTGTCACAACTACTCAACTTCACTGCTGAAGCACAGAATCAGCCATACACAATATACAATTATAATTATATAATATGTATTCTGATAAAACTTTATTTAAAGACACAGAAACTGTAATTCCATACAATTTTCATATCAAAAAATAGTATTCCTTGTGGGTTTTCCAACCATTCAAAAATGTTAAAACTGGGGGTGGGGAGAGGTGGCCCAAACAATGTATACACATGTGAGTAAGTGTAAAAATGATAAAATGAAAACTTTTTAAAAATGTTAAAACTGTTCTTAGCTCACAGGCCACATAGATGGTGCAGATTAGGTCCATGAACCACAGTTTGCTAGCCTCTCTTATAGACTTCACTTGTTTACATCGTATCAAATAAAGAAAGTTAGATTAAAAACATGTTACTTGCAGCTAAACTCAATTTGACACTAATTTGACACTTGCCACTATACACAGATACTTAGAATGCCCACACAGTGCTAGTTCTGTTCCCCAAAAGCAATAGATTTCATTAAACCCACAATCTCAATTGGGATTCACTAGACTTAGCGAAAAATCATCTTAGTTCCCTGGCATTTCAGCCATACAGACAGTACTTCATAATCAAAATCTTTTACAGCAATCTACAAAATTATTTGTTCACTCTTCTGAGAAATACATAATCTTTATGAAATTTTTCATTTAGAAATACTTCAGGTATTTCAATAAAAACTTATTTCCTTAAATGGTAATCTACTCCACTGAAACAATTTTGTTGAAAAAAGAAGTCTGGTTTATACAGCTAAGTACAAAAGAAAGGAAATGCTATGTTACAGATCTTTCGTCTGTTCTCCGGTGTCTTGTCACTATAACCTTCACACCATCCATCACATTGTTCTCTTTCATGCTCTGCCTGATTTAACAATAATACCAAAGGGCAAGGGGATAAAGTTATGTGTACTCAGTTTCTTGGCTTTTGACCACAAAAATCTAGGAACACAGCCACACTTCCTGTTACCTTTGCAATCTTATTTTATTACCAAAGGGAATCAAAATTAAATGAAATTAATCGAAAAGTTAAGACCATCAAAATCTCCAGAGAGATAAATCAGATAGCAAAAATTAAGTAAATAAATACCCTCTAAAGTGTTTCCTTTTCAAATTCTACCTAATTTCTAAATGGAGGATCTGTAAAAGGAAACAAATAAATAAAAAGCAGATTAGGATGAATTATTTTTAACCAAATTAGAAGAAACAAAGGAGGAAAAAAGACTTCTAGCTTCATCTTTTTTTGAAAAACAATCTGGAAATGCATACCAAAAGCACAAAGACCAAATACCACTTACCTCTTTGACCCAGAAATTCAGCAGCTTATAACAAAAGACATATACACAAGAATATTTATCATAAAAATTAGCAATGATTTAGAGATAACATAAATCCCTAACATTATAGTATCTCCCTATGGTAAAAAGTATACAGTAATTAAAAACCATGTTATAGAAAAATGTTTAATGCTGTTATCCTTATTATGTAAAAACAATAAACTATAAAACAGTATGCACACTATAATTCTAATTGAAAGGCACAAAGAAAAAAGGCTAGAAAGATACACTAAGCACTAACAGTATTGTCTCTGTACAGTGAGATAACAGGTGACTCTGTAATACCAAATTTCACAACATTTCTTTGTGTGTGGTAAGCCCTTAAGCTTGGTATCAGACAAGTATACCAAAGGAGATACTACAAAGGCTAAAATCAGGAATTTGAGAATAAAATTATATAGGCATTATTTATGAAGTACAATCTGGTATGGATCATCCAACAGCCAATGCCAAGAAATTCCTAACTTTAAAAAGAAGGCACAAATGATGGTAAGGCAGGTTTGTTTAAGGCAGATGAACTCTTTATTTCTCATGTTAAACTGTTCCGTGCCAGGCCTGAAAAGTTTAGCTTCTCAACCACACACTGCAACTAATCATCCCCCAATATTTGCTGATATCTTTCTTTTTCACATTTAGCCAATTTCTAAGCAATAGGCTTGTAACAGGTTTTCAGTTTAGGTAAACAGGAAAAACACTGGATAAGGCAGGACAACCATTGATGCTTGATACAATATAGAGACTATCTGTCAAAAGTTAAACCATCCTCACAGAAGCCCTTCAGGCCATCACAAGAGTAAAAGGTGCATCCTTCACCAACACCATCAAGCCAAAATCCTAAGCCTTTCTGGAAGTGATACAAGGGGGAAGTCAAAGGTTGCAGGTAAGCATTCTGCCTCAGGTTCATATCACAGAGATTCTAGTCTCTGGGCTATTAGAGGGCCCCAGGTGACTTGTTAAAAAGCAGCTACAGACATGAGGGGTTTATTTAGCATCCCAGTTCCCCCACCTACCCTCACCTCTGTGCTTTGAACTGCTCAGAGTAGGTCAGTATAGCGAAATCTGTGTAGGACACCATCTCTGAAAGACAGGCCTAAGGGGGAAAGGTTGAGCTGCCACAGGGAAAAAAAAATCTTTATACAACAAGCTATCAGAAATCCACATTTGAAGACCATCTGTAAAAAGGAGACCAGTTTCCTTTAGAACAACAGGTGGGCTCTCATGGGTGACTATATATAAAATACATGGCCTCATTATTGTTGGCAGATAGTGCTCACTGAACTGAGGTTCAAATATTGCCATAGTCAACCAAAGAGTTTCTACTTGTCCTAGTAGCAATGTCTCATGCTTCATGCACAAAGCAAGATATCTAGCCAGCAGATCAAAGATTACTGAAGGTGGAAGACATACAGATCAGTTTCCACTAAAAAGCCCTTAAAAATATAATTTTAGTGCTAGTAGAGTGGCTCAAGTGGCAGGACGCCTATCTAGCAAGCATGCGGCCCTAAGTTCAAATCCCAGTACTGCCAAAAAGAAAAAAATATATGACTTCAAATGAATACCTACATCTAATGTTTAATGCTGGTTATTCCAGTACTTGATGCCCTACTCATCAATTAATAATGTCTACAATTACTAAAAAGAACCATTTCTTCGATATGTCTTACTTTTTTTTTTTTTTTGAGACACAGTCTCACTATGTAGTGCAGGTTTGCCTGGAACTCACATATAGCCCAAGCTAACCTTGAACTCACAATCTTTGTTTCCAACTCTGGAATGTTGGAGTGTGTGGTGGCCCACACCTGGCTCCCAATGAACTTTTATTCTGCCTCTCCCCATAACCTTGCCTGGGCGCCATCACTTCTAATATTCCTTTTATTCTAAAATCCTGATCCCTACAACTTATTCTGAATTTTTTTTGCAATACTGGCATTTGAACTCAGGGCTTTGCACTTGTTAGGCAGGCACTCCACTGCTTGAGTCACATTTCCAGCCCATTATTGAGCATTTTTTGTGTTTGCCTAGCTCTTAAACTCCTACTAACCCATATTATCTTCAACATACCTAGGGTTTTTGTTTTGTTTTGTTCATGGTACTGAGCTTTGAACTCGGGACTCCATGCTTGCTAAGCAGGTGCTCCAAGACTTGAGTCACACTCCCAGCCCATTCTGCTTTATTTTTGAGACAGGGTCTCGCTTTATGCCCTTGCTGGCCTTGACTATAATCCTCTTATTTACACTTCCAATGCAGCTGGATATACAGGAGTGTGCCATCATGCCCAGCTTTTATTGGTTGAGATCAGCTCTCATGAACTTTTTGGCTGGGGTAACCTCAAACCATGATCCTCCCAATCTCTGTTTCCCAAATAGCTAGTATTACAGGTGTGAGCCACTAAGCCCAGCCTCATACCTAGGGTTTTTTTTTTTATGAGTCAATATTATCATTTGTGTGATGTTTTATGTGTCACACACTGACACATTCTCATCTGTTCTTATCTTGAGAAAAATGACCTGTTCTTTTTTCCTATTTATTTTAAGCATCCCCCATTTAAAAAAAATTCAGTAAGAGGAAGTGGATAAGATGAAGTTGAGTAAATAATCACTTAAGACAAAAAAGAATGTCTTCAACCTGAGCTAGAAGTGTTCTAATATAATACAAGAAAGCTTAGAATAACTCATCATGATTTTTGAGCTCCTATGGTGCCACCTTGTGGACATTTGTAGAATAAAAATTCTATTTTAGACTTAAATTACTTTTAGCCGTTCCTTATTTTATCATGTTATACTACACCCTGTACTGCATAGACTTTAAGTTAGCTTAAAAACAGACTCAGGTTATTAAGTAACCAATCAACTGAAGAATATCCCTGTTTAAAATGATTATGACTTAAAGCATCAACTTTAAATCTACTAAATGAAAAATAACACAAATAATAAAGGGAAAATAAAAGATATCTTGGTAACCATAAACTTTTTTCAATTAGCCCTCCAATGTTTTAAGTATAGTCAACCAATTTAACAGTTTAACTACAATCTTTGTGTTTGTCTACATATAGAAAACAATTATTATCTTACTATCAAATAGGCATAGAAATCTTAGGCTAGACGTCATTTTAAGGAATCCCTTACAAAACCCAGCAATATATAGCTATATCCTCAAACTGTGTACCTCCTTTACTCTAAAATGGCTAATTCAAGACAGCCTCATAGATCCTTTCAAGTCTCTATAATTGTTGCAATGAACACATGAGAAATTCTTAATCCATAATTTATAGGATCCCCCCAAAAAGTGGTAGATTTTGTTATTTCAAGACATTTAAGAATATTCCCTCTTAAGATCTGCTACATATAAGATGTTGGTCTCTTAATTTGCGTTCGTGTTTATGACCACTAATTATTTTCTCTTATTTGCTGAATGAGCCTGGAAAATATCCCTCTTGAAACTGCAAAGGAAGTCAAGTAATGCATTAGAAAGAGGAAATGACACAGGTTGCCAGATGAGACCAGAGCAACATCAAAGGCACCAATATCGAGGCCAGCATGGCAGTAAAGCAGCCTGCATCCTTCCAAACAGGCCAGCAGACGAGAACAACTAGGCAAGAAGCTCAGTCCCCACACCACTGTGCACACATTTCCAAGCACAGTGGGATTTTTTATTCAAATAAAACACAGACGTTTAACATGGAAGTAAAATGTTAACAGCCAATCAGATCGCCTTTCATCTTTTAGAAAATATAGTTTAATTGCTTTGGACAAAGAAGATAAACAGTAACTAGCATTAAAAAAATGGGAAACAATTGTTAACCTGTATCTAAAAACCACTGAATTATCAGTTTCATAGTAAATGAAACAGCTTCTACTTTATCACCCAGTTACTGATTTTATGAAATCTAAAGGAATTTCTCTATTCCTCTGTACTATAAAATAATAATTCTAAAACAAAAACAGAAATCCCAGATTTTCATGTTTCCATCAGAACTTTCATTTCAAAGTAAATTAGGATTTGTTTAGCACATCTTACAATGCTAATAAAAATAATCATCACTTAGCCTCTAAACCTGTCCTCTGAGAAGTGGTAAACTTGCTATGTGATATGGTTTAGATATGGTTGGATCCCAAAAGGTCTATGTGCTGGAAACTTGGTCTTCAGTATGGCAGTGTTAAGGAAGTGGATCCGGTAAGCTAGAACCTTACTGTGTGGGAGGTAATTAAATCACTGGGGACATCATCCTTGGAAGGAATGAATTTAGGTCTTGTGGGACTCTAATTAGTTGGAAGGAGAGTGAGTAGTTATAAAAAAAATTTTTTTAAAGAGCTCAATTGACCCCTCCCCAGTCTCTGACTTCCTGTGATCTCATCTGCACACCAAAGACCAAAGAAGCTAGTAACCTGAACTTAAACTTTCAGGCTCCAATACTATGAGTTAAATAAACCCCTTTTCTTTATAAAGTACCCAGTCTCAGGTGTTTTGTTACAGCAACAGAAAACGGACTTACTCTACTGAAGGAACTTGAAGCAGCAGACTATATATTAAGAATTACTGTCTATGGTGGCTCATTCCTATAATCCTAGCTACTCAAGAGGTGAAGGATCAGGAGGATCTCAGTTCTACCTAGGCCTGGGCAAAAAGTTAGTGAGACCCCATCTCAACCAATAAAAAGCTGGGCATGGTAGTGTGCACCTGTCATCCCAGCAATGTGGGAAACACAGATAGGAAGTCTGCAATCTAGACTGATCAAGACAAAAATGTAAGATTCTATCCCAAAAATAACTAAAGCAAAAAGGGCTGGGGTCATGGCTCAAGTGGTAGAGCACCTGCCTAACAAGCATGAGGCCCTGAATTCAAACCCCAGTACCATCAAAAAAAAAAAAAACAAATATATATATACATATATATATAAACATGTATATGTGTGTACATATATATGTATATGTATGTATGCATATGTATATGCATGTGTATATCCTTCTGGCTCATTCCACTAGCAAAGTAATTCACAAGAAAAATGACAATCTACCTTCAAAAAACCATTTAAAATTCTACACTCACAGGAACTGTTATGGAATGAATCACCTCACATTTTGGCTTTAAATCCAAACCACAAGCATTTGTCACCACAATCTCTCGACAACCCTCCATTTCACCGTATACCTGTGGGGTTTGGCTGACTGTCAGCTTTCCTGCTCTTTACTACTGCATGCTCTCTCCCTTGGTTGCCACTAGGGATCCCAGACCTTTAGGTATGAAGTAAATCTTCCATTTTCCCACTATGCCAGACAATCTCATAATATTCAAAAGTCATTTTCCCTCTTAAATAACAATGAATTTTCAAGCTCTCCTACAGTTTCATTTTTTCTGTATTTGTCAACTAGGTGTCTTCCAGCAGTATTAATTGCCAGACTTACAGGCTTTTATGGGGGAGGGTCAATATGAGCATTAACAATATTTAAGTTCCGTGGTATTCATTCTTCGTGGACCACAGTGGGTTTCAGAGCTAGTAATGCAGTTGAAAACCTAAACCCCACTGACAGGATAAAAT
Organism: Castor canadensis; assembly: GCF_047511655.1. Classification (NCBI taxonomy): domain Eukaryota; kingdom Metazoa; phylum Chordata; class Mammalia; order Rodentia; family Castoridae; genus Castor; species Castor canadensis. The sequence goes on from NC_133396.1 coordinate 120,513,522, forward strand.
GTCAACATTACTTTTAGGTGTCATAAGTCTTTTTCTGTGTTTTAACAAAGATGTTGCTTCCAATTTCTCTCATAAAAGGAATTTCAGGGCAGGAGATGTAGCTCAGTGGTAGAGCACTTGCCTAGTATGTGTGAGGACCTAGGTTCAGTTCCCAGAACCACAAAAATTAAAAAGGATAAAATGAATTTCATTCCTAAAAGATAAATCCTTACAAAGAAAACACCTCCTTTTGAAACTTCAGAGGTAAACTCTGAAATAAATGCTTTAGAAGGGGTTACCCATGTATACCAGTTTGCCAAGGTCCATCTTGTGTTGTGCTTATGGTCTTGGCATAATTATTATACAGCTTCATCTTCAATTCCTAGACGTGTCCCAGCTTGAATTACAGGATCACTCTATCTTTAGGTTGCAGGTACTTTATCATGAATATAGCCACCTGTTCACCCTCAAAAGCCTTCAGTATTTTAAAATACCATCCCAAGAAAAACCATTCCTAGTAACAAGGCTCCTCCCCCTTCTCCTGGACTACAACAATGGACAAAAAGAACTCTGAGCTGCTCTCAGCCATGCTGACCTTCCAAAACAGGCTCCTCACATTAGACTCCCACCTAACAATAAAGGCTCATTAGGGATATCAAAAGAATGTAAGCACTCCACATCACACAAACTTTGACTGTCGTATCAAAAAAGAAAATTAAAAGAGCCAGGCACTGGTGGCTCAGGCCATAATCCTAGCTATTCAGGAAGCAGAGATCAGGAGGATCACAGTTGGAAACTGGCCCCAGCAAATAATTCGCAAGACCCTATCTCAAAAAAACTATCACAAAAAAGGACTGGCAGAGGGGTTCAAGTGGTGGAGCCTAGCAAGTGTGAGGCCCTGAGTTCAAACCCCAATACTGCATAAATAAATAGATAGATAGATACAGACAGACAGACAGACATAAAGCAAGCATTTTACACTTCTAAGAACCATAATCCTCATTGAGCAAGATTCTTGGAAATATCCTCCTACAAATCTAACTTTCCTACTTGTATAAAGCACACATCACAGAATCAGAACATTTTACAGATGGAATTCATACAAAGTCAAGTATGGCTTAATAAAGAAACAAAACAAGAGCCTGAGCATTCTCAAAGTGGTTAAAAAAATTGTTATGGTTTAAACTCATGTTATTAGAAAACGTATCAAGCACACTAAAACTGCCCTAGGCTATTCTTTTTGGGTAAATGATTAAATCTAAAATTATCTAAACGTGAAATGCTGCTAAATTAGTAAAGCATTCTCACAAGTTGTACTATCTAGTGTATGTCATACTAAATTCTGAATACTCATTATACCAGCAAATCTAACATGCCATTAAATACATGATGAATCATTATTTTATACAGCACCAAGAAAGAAAAAGGCTGTTAATTAAATGTGAGACATCACCAATCCAACATCAGTGCACCTCATGCCTGTGATGTTACAATCTGGAAGAAAAGAAGTATTCAGAGTAAGTGACATACCCTCTAATTCGTATTGACAGCTTTTTTTTTTTTTTACAATGCAGATATGATTTACAGTCGTTTGCAATCAAAACCTTTGAAATGCAAAAGAAATTAAAGTCTCTTACCTTCTGTACTACACTCAGGAAAGTTATCAGGGAAGGAATCTGAGTAAGCTTCAGCAGGACCAATTAATTCAGAACCATCATTAATTATTCCACCCTAAAGGATGAAAGAAATGGTGTTTCCTCATCATTAAGAGCATAAACAAATGTTAGTGATCTCAACTGAGTATGTATAAGCATTACAGAAACCATTTATTGAACTAGATTACAATTGTCTTAACAAATCTATTATTATGTCAATATTGGTTCACCAGTTATAACAAAGGTACTATACTAATACAAGATGGTGTGAGGTAGGTAGGAGGCAATATATGGAAAATTCTACTTTTCTAATTCTAATTTTTCTTGAAACAAAAGCTGATCTAAAAATAGTCTATTACTTTAAAATTCAATTAAAATACTAAGATGCTTATAATAATGTGACTTTTAATTAAAGTATATTACTTAAAATCTTAAAAGCATTCAAAATTCACAAGAAGGAAAAAACCCATCAGCTAAAGAATATTCAGTATCCTTTGGGACTAGCCATTTTAATTAAGAGATAAATAATGGAGCCATTAGGAAGTCAATGAATTTTATCAAATTATAAACTACAACATCTCACACAACACTTCAGATGATCTTAGAAGCCATTTATGTTTGAGAACCACTTGTACACAAAATGGCAAAACAAAATTAAGATAGTTTCAGTAAAGAAACACATTTTAAACATAGAGAATATAAAATTGATTTCTCCATGTTACCATCATCTTAATCATACATCTAGGTTTGCAAATTTAGGACTAAAAAGATATTTTCTCTTCCTCTACTCTACATGCAACTAGAATATATTACCATCGGACAGGTTGGGGTGGTATGATTTTGTGCTATGGCTTTACAGACTGAATGCTCTGCTGGTGGAGTGGTTCTAGTGGTAGACGCCCTGAGTTCAAACTCCAGTACCACCAAAAAACATTTTTTTTTGTTCTGAATGCTCTAATCACAGACAGAAACACTTACAATCCTTAAGCAACTACAAATAATTAACAAAATAACTCTTCTGCTCTTTAACAACTTTCTCCCTTCCACCCAAAGATTTTTGCCCCAAACATTATTACCCAATTAGCAAATCCCAAGAGAAATGCAAACCATCATTTCTTCTATACCTCAGCACAAAGAATTCACCACCTTTAATCAGAAAACTCCCACCTGACAACAGAGTAATACATTCGTTTCAAGTATACACAGAGCTATATCATATGCTTATCAATTTAAGGGGATTGAAATCATACAAAATGTGTCCTCTTGTCACAAGAAAACAAAATTAGAAATCAGCAATAGAAGAAACTAAAAATCCACAAATACTTAGAAATTAAAGAATACATTTCTAAATAATAAACACTACTGAAAGAATTAATGTATATTAAAATAAATGGGATCATTTCATGTTCATGGATTAGAAGATAATATTTTGAAGATGACAATTGTCCCAAAACTGAAGTACAATCAAAATTCTGTAAGAAGCCGGGTGCCAGTGGCTCACACCTGTAATCCTAGATATTCAAGAGGCAGAGATCAGGAGGATCGTGACTGGAAGCCAGCCCAGGCCAACAGTTCATGAGACCCTTTCTGGAAAAAACTCATCACAAAAAAGGGCTGGTGGAATGGCTCAAGGTGAAGGCCCTGAGTTCACACCCCAGTATAGCAAAAAAAAAAAAAAAAAACCCCACTGGAGATAATCTTCATGACCTCATGACCTTGGTTACTCAAAAGAAAACTGGGAGAAATATTTATAAATCACCTATCTGATAAAAGACTTTTTTAATCAGGATATATTCAGAACCCTTACAACTCGATGAGACAAATAATTCAATCAAAACTAGGTGGATTTTAACAGGCATTTAAAGGAGACACGTGAATAAACAGGAATACACGGTAAGCATCATTAGCCATTAGGTTAGGAAAATCGACACAAAAGTGAGATGCCACTACACATCTGCTGGAATGGTTATGATTAAAACCTCAGATAACACCAAATACTGTGGAAGAACTGGTACATCCACATATATTTGGGGAATACAGAACAGTAGTCACTTTGGAAAACAGTTTTGCTATTTCTTAAAAACACAGACTTGGATTGGGAGCATGGCTCAAGTAGTAAAGTACAAGCATAAGGCCCTGAATTCAATCCCTAGGACAAAAAAAGAAAAAAAAAAACATAAAATTCTGTAGTTCCACTCCTCAGAATCTACCCAAGAAAAATGAAAACATTTCCACATAAAGATGTGTACACAAATGCTCACAGTAGCATTAGCCAGAGAGCCAAAATCTAGAACCCAAGTAACCATCAATATATCAACAGATATACAAAATGTGGTATAATCTATATGCAACAGTACTCCCCTTACCTCGGTTTCACTTCGAACACAGTCAACCATGGACTAAAAAATAGTCCATAAGCAAACAATTCATAAATTTCAAATAACTTTTATTGTAGCATATTAATATAATTATTCTAGTTTGTTGTTATTTACTGTTGTAAATCTCTCACTGCTTAATTTATAAAACTTTTTTCTTTTCTCTGTTTTGTCGGGGGGAGTGCTGGGGATGGATCAAATGCCAGGCAAGCGCTGTTCAATTGGGCTGCACTCCCAACCCTCTTACTCCCTAATTTACAAATTGATCTTTATCATATGTGTACAGAGGAAAAAAACATACACACACACACACACACACACACACACAAAAGAATGAATGATCTGGTACTATCTATAGTTTCAAGCACATATGGGACTCAGCAACCTAAAGGAACAGAATACTAGTTGTGTATGGCACACCTATAATCCCAGAATTTAGGATGCTGAAGCAAGAGGATTATGAGTTCAAAGCCAGCCTGGACTACAAAGCAAGTTTAAGCCCAGCCTGGGCTATGCAGCACCCTGTCTCAACAACAACAACAAAAAAAAAAACAGGATAAGGGAAGTAGGATATATGGCTCAGTGATAAAGTGGCTGCCTACCATTCATGATGATATCCCAGTTTGATCCATAGCACCAAAAAAAAAGAAATACTGACACATAATATAATAATGAATGAAGCTAAAAAAAAAGACACTTATTGTATAATGCCATTTATCTGACATGTTGAGAAAGATGAGTCTGTAGACAGAAACAGATGAAATGGGAAAGAAGGGATCACTAGCCAAGAGGGCACAGGGGGACGTTTTTGTGGTAACAGAAATGGTCTAAAACTAGCAGGTGGCGATAATCTCCATAACTCCGTAAATGTACTGAAAGTCAGTGAATTGCATACTTATCACTGGTAAGTTTTAAGTTATGCTAATAAGGCTGCAATAAATAACCAACAAAAAGTATGTGATGGTAAAGAATGAATGAAGAAATTGGCAATGTACTACAGTTTTTTAAAATGAATGATGGGAAATGAGGTCCATTATTCCTATTCTTATGAATGTTTAAAAAGCGGGAGAGCACCTGCCTAGTAAGTGTGAAGCCATGAGTTCAAATCTCAGCACCTCATGTAGTATCATTAGTGTTTTTACAGGTAAAAAAAAAAAAAAGTATTGTGACACACTGTGAATTAGCTACCCAAATCCATCCCTCCACACCTTCACCCATGATCCTCTGCATCTGTTTTCAAAAATTTATGAACCAAAAACCAAACATTTCTATACCAAAAAGAAAATATGCTATAGACATACCAAGTTCTACTTTTTTAATGAATGAATCCAAAAGTAAATAAAATTTTCTACTTGAATTTACTACAAATTAGAAAACAAAAGTATTTAATAAGATATAAATATTGCTAGTGAAGTGGTTCAAGGGATAAAAGCACCTGCCTAGCAAGCATGAGACCCTCTGAGTTTAAACCCCAGTGCTGCCCAAAAAGAAAAAAAGATCTAAAATATTGAGTATTGAGCTAGGCACCACTGACTTGTACCTATAATTCTAGCTATTTGAGAGGCTTAGATCAAGGTCAGCCCAGGCACATAATTTGAGACTCCCATCTCCAAAATAACCACAGCAAAATGGACTGAGGTATAGCTCAAGCAGTAGAGTACCTGCTCTGCAAGCACAAAGCCCTGGCTTCAAACTCCATTCCCACCAAAATAAAGCTATAAAATATTATAAAAAGACTAGCAAACCTTGAAAAACTCCTCAAGCTGCTTACTGTTGTAAAGTGCAGGAATGTTGGCCGAGAACTGCAGCAGGTCTTCAGCACACTGTCTTCTCTCTTCAATTACAGTTTTGTCAAATCTCCCTAGAAGTAAGAATCAACACTTACAGAAGGAATTACTAAACACTGCTTTATGTGGCTTAGGTCCAGAGACTAGAAAGAAACAGCAAAGGGCTGGTGGAGTGGCTCAAGTGGTACAACACCTGCCTAAAAAGAAACAGCAGAAAATAAACTGACTTGAATGTAGAATAGTGATTAGTAAAGATTGGGAAGGGTATAAAGGCAAGGGAGAGGGTAAATAAAAAGAGGTTGGATTTGATTAGGGCATGCTGTATGTACATGTGGAAATATGATGTTGAACCTCCTTAATATGTTCAATAATATATATTAATAAAAAATAAAAATGAAATGTAAAATAAATCTTAAAGATATGTGTAACCTTGGAAATGAGGGAGGGAGGGAACAAAATATTTGTTATTGTGGAAAGAAGTTTCAATGAAAATAAGCATATTCATGTCAGCAGCCAGAGGGGAAAAATAAGACTATAAAATTCAATAGTCACTCATCTTAAACTCTTAGAAATAACAAGAAATGTCCTTAATCCGATAACAATGGCAGTTCGGTATGTCCCCCAAAGGCTACACAGGACCTATGACTTGGGAGAATACCCTGTAACTCTCTCAAGAGCATGGCATGTTAGGCAGTCTTGTAAAGAGCTGCACAAGGTTGTTAGGCCTCCACTTGACATCACTTATGCCATCTTAAACTCTGCTTGGCCCTAGAGCTGTTTGGCTCCAATAGAGACACCCCTCCCCCAACTCCCCACAGAGGGAGCCATCCTGTTTCTCCACACCTGTGTCAGAACACAAGACCTCGTACCTTGACTACCCTAAAAGCGTCCTATTCTCACCATCAGGCTGTGACTGAAACATTGTTTCCCAGCACCTATAAGAGAACACAAGACCCAGTTCCTTGACTATGTCTAGCAATGGACAATGGACAAGCCACAATGAAAAACTTCCCTCACCCTTTACCAAGTCCTTCCTCTCCTATAAAACCTCCAGCCTGAAAGTGGTAATGGACTCTCTCGTCTCCTGGAGAATCCCTCTGCAGGTTCCTTCTCTGAATAAACCTATGCTGACAGTGAGCCTTCTCGTCTATCTGTCTACGCTTTTCACTCTAACAAAGGTCAATTCTCATTCAGTTCCCTCTCTTTGGAGAAGGCTGCCAAAGGCAGTTTCTCAATCACCTCCCTGGTTCTGGTGAGCATAGGACCTTCCCTTGCCCCGCACCTCCACCCTCACACCAAGGCACACCTGGCAGGCTGAGCGTGAAATTGGTCAGTCCATGACAGTGACCTGCTGCTCACGTTGTCTGTTATCTGGCCCCTTTGGTTCATTTTTATTCTGTAGGATTTTATTCTGTAGGATTAGGGATGTGGGGATCTGGAACCACGCAGCGGCTCTTGATTCTACCTATCCGCATGGTTACCTAATGGAAACTTCCATTTCACTGAAAAGCCAACATGAAGGAACTCAAAATGACCTTCAAAAGAGTAAACATTTGAACGCATGATGTTTGTCCTTCTCAGTCTGGTTTATTTGACTTAACATGATGGTCCCTAGCTCCATCCATTTTTCTGCAAATGGTATAATTTCATTCTTCTTTATGGCTGAATAATACTCCATTGTGTGTATGTAGCAAATTTTCTTTATCCATTCATTGGCTGACAGGCATCTAGGCTGATTCCATATTTTGGTTATTATAAATAATGCTACCATAAACATGGGTGTTTTGTCCTTAAAAATGAGTGACATGAATGTAAAAGAAGTTCTGTTTGAGGATAAGAACCAGCAGGAGGGGTACAGGTAAAAGGAGAGGGTGAAGGGGTGGTGAATATGTTCAAAGTACTCATATATGAAAATAGGCCAATGAAACCTGTTGAAATTGTTTTAAGAAGTGGGGAGAGAGAACAAGGGTGAGTGATAAAGGGAGTAAGTTTTATCAGGGTACACTGTATGCATTCATAGAAATATCACAATAAAACCCCTCTGTACAACTAATATATGTTAATAAAAATGTTTAAAAAAAAAACATAAGCAGCAGGCCTTCTACTGCTTACCTGGTGTGCTTATTAGGTGAGAACTTCTGAAGTAACATCTAGTCTCTACAGTGAGAATGGGTAAGGAAAGGAAACAATGTGTCAGATAAAACAAGAGGCTGAGTGTCAACAGATAAACAACTAGCACTGACATAATCTAGGGCCTACCAATGTAAGAGAGTCTTATATTTTTCTTAAAAAGCTGGAAAAACTTGAAAAGAATTTTGAACAACTCAATTGGTTTCTATAGTAATGCAATACTGTAATTACTCACATTTTTCCTTTTCCACTCTTTTTGATATATAAGGGGTATGAAGAGAGGAAATTATGAGAACAGCTGTATTATCAGTGGGGTCAAAAACCTCAGCTTGAAGCGAAAAGCTTTTATGCTGAATTCCATGTGTGATCTGTCAGGGCACACAACAGCATGCTTGTAAGAGAAAAGAGCACACACAGCAGCAGTGAGTTCTACTTCACCAGGTGATTGAAAGGGGCTTTCAGAGATGCTTTTTAATGGTATATACAATCTGAATGCTGGTATATGCCATTAAAAAGCATATTACTTCACTTACTTTGCAAAGTAGTAACAGAAAACTAAGGCACAAAGAAATTCTTAGTGATATAAAACAAGGCACGAATTTGAAACTGTGCCTCATGTTTATGGCAAAGTGTCTACTTCGTAATAACTAAAAAAAAAAAAAGGTACTGAAAAAGAAAAAAAATTTTAAGGTACTAGCTTTAAACCTGGGTTCAAATACAAATTCTATCATTCAATACCTGCAAAGCTTTAGGCAGGTTATTTCTTCACTGTAAAATGGAGAAATTAATAATATACATAAGACTCCCAGTTCCATGATAGGCACATAGCAAGCACTTAGCAAATTATCATAGTGCCTTAGAATCTCCAAGACTGTCATAGTGACTAGCATACAGAGAATGCTATGAAACAGCTGTGGACTATGTTAAGCAAATAATGAAAACAGAAAATGTTCTTACAGTGGAACATTCTAACAGAAAATGTTAATAGGCCCACTAAAAAAAAAAACCTTGGCCATGGTTCATGGATGGGTTTCAGAGACAACAATCCTACAGAACTCTATGCATGTGTACATAGAGACCTTTTCTAGAGAAAGGGTCTATAACTCTTTTAGCATCCTCAGAGAGTCCAGGGCCCATAAAGGAAAGTGGTAATCAGTTAGAGGAGTTTTAACATCTAGTATTCTACTTTAATCTGTAGAATCTGTTCTTTCTTCCCTAGCAATAGACTCCTCAATTTTTAAGTAGCTACAAAACAGTCCAGGAAAAAAAAAAAACACTATAATTGTCACGTTGCTTTTCAGTTAGGTAAAGTCATGTTCTAATTTCTGACCAATAGCATGTATAATAAAAGTTACATTATAGCTTCCCAGAATCTCTTTAAAAGACAGCAGATGTGCACCCTCTGCCCTGCTTTTCTTCCTTGTCCCTTTCTCCTTCCAAGGAGGAACATGAAATGGAAGGTTAAAAATGGCAGAGCAATATATGAGGAGCTGGGATTCCTATCTGTATAGGGCTTCCATGTAGAAGCTGCCTCTAGACCTTTGGCCATGAGAAGGAAACTGCCTTCTATCATATTTTAAATGTTGCCACAAGTAACCACACCTAATATAATCCACTATGAGAAATCTGGCTTGTTACTGGTTTTCAGTTCATATTTCACAATTAAATAAAACTCAGTTCTCCCAATGATAATGTATTGTAAATGATGCTACTAGCTAATCTATCAATAATATCTGTTTGGGTTTTTTGTTTGTTTGCTTGCTTTTGATGAAACTAGGTTTTGAACTCAGTCTTCATGCTTGCAAAGCAGGCACACTACTGCTTGAGCCACACCTCTGCCCTATCAATATCTGGAAACAAACTTCCAATTGTCCAGTATGTGAGCAGTAATTATTCAATCTTGGGAAAAATCTGGTAGATAAATAGGTAAAATGTTCATTATTCCTTCTGTTGCCTAAATAAATATGAACCTGTGCTTATGATTATAGTCCAACACATTTATCCTTATAAAAACAGTTGATTTCAGGGCCTGTGAATTAATATTAGTAATTTTGAGACAGCTATAATCTGGAAACAAAAACACAGAAAATGTACACATTTTTATAATTTAACCCATAAGATCATCTAATATCTTTAAATATATTAACAACATGTCAAAAATTTTAATGGAAAACTTATTAGTTAATGATATCCTGAAAAGATTTTATTTCTATATGAAACAAATACATAAAAATGGGGAGGACTTTACTCTTGATATGACTAATCTTACCTCCCCATTAAACTAGACTAAAACACTTAAGTAATGTTAATACATGTCAAAATCTCATCTTTATTGTATTTTCTAGTGATCTATGCATTCCATTCCACTAAACTTAAGACAGCAGAGATAAATTAAAACATTTTTTCAAAGTGCAGAACAACACAAAATAATGGCTTATTCCTTAAAAGGTTCAATTACATTGAATTCTATCATCAGAATAGGATGAAAGAATATGTTTCTTCTTTGTTCCTAAGATATTTCAGAATAACAAAATAGTACTGGTAGCTAAACAAAGAATTTTAATGCAGCAACTACTAGCCCTAATACATTAAAAAAAACTTCCTAATTTTTTAATTTTTTTAGGTAGCAATATTTAATAGCTATCCTAGGGATAGACAATACCCTATTCACTGGTTGTTTATCCTTTAATACAATCTAAAAGCAGCAATAATATATGAGAAATCAAAAACAGGTGTTTTCTCATTGCTACTTCAAATTTCCATTTGCAATGCCAATCTTTATTTCCCTGTGAGCAGGGTAGAAAAATTATAGGTAAAGACAAAACACATAAACCAATTTTTCCTAGGAAGGTTTTTTCCTGCCAGGAAGGTTTATATCATGTATACGATTTATGCACAATACATATAAATTACTCCCCCACCCCAAATTACTCAACAATGATTTGTTTATTAAAAGCTGGTTAACTAAGCTGGTTAACCAGTGGAAATAAAAGCCTTTGATTTATAAGCTGTCTTTGCAATTTTCTCCATATTTTTATTATTCAGAAATGGTTTATGACTTTTTAAATTGCAATCAATGATCTAAAACTATATGGAACTAAAATTTATCCTAGACCAGTAAGAAATTAGCCAGAAAAGCCTGATCCTGATGATTCTTAACTGTATCCAAAATTCATTCACAGAGAAGGAAGAGAGGCCAAGATTCTCAGGTGTGAATTCTCTGCAGCCAAACAGCCTCTAGTTAACTATAACATACCTCTAGTTAAGCAAGGTAGATTCTGACACCCTGCAAGAATCATACAGACTGCCCACCACTGGAACCCCTGAGACACTGCACCAACAGAGTGTTACAGAATTTGGGCTTGTGCTAGGTATTCCTGGGGGAAAGGTTCAAATGTGAAGTTTTGCACAGGACTGGATGTTGTCAGGAAGAGAGGTAATTCTACGATTCTATGAATTCTTTCTAATTCTATGAATCTATAATTCTTAATATGTGTTATTATGAAACAGGAAGAATAAAGCATGACAAAGGCTATAATTTATTCAAAAAAAACCATCAGTAGTCATCATACCAGACAGGATGAAGATAGGTTTGATCATTTCTGTGACTTGAACGTTCCTGTTTCGACATATTTGTAGGCATCACTGCACAGTGCTCTTGTTTGTCTTGCTCCAAGAACATGAAGTGACTTATCTACTGTTTGCATTCTGTGAAACAACACAGCCTAGTTGTGGATGTCACGCAAACTCAAAGAACTTTAATTGGCAGACAGCTTCAGGCCAGTTCTTAGCTCTGTTAAGAGCTGCTTGTCTCTTTCTCACAGGAAATCATAGTGTGATAATAAACACAGCAAAACAAACAAAAAACAATGATTGTATCATGAGAAAACAGATCCAGATTTTGAAACCTTCCAAAACAACCGCCCTTACACTCTTAAAAAATGTCAGCATTACCAAGCTCTGGTAGCTCACACCTATAATCCTAGCTACTCAAGAGGATCGTGGTTTGAAGCCAGCCTAGGCAAATAGTTCATGAAACCCTATCTTGAAAAAAACATCAAAAAAAAAGAGGGCTGGTGGAGTGACTCAAGGTGATCCTGAGTTCAAACATCAGTACCACCAAAAAAAAAAAAAAAAAAAAAGTCATGGGCTAAGGGTGTAGTTCAGGAGTAGAGCACTTGCCTAAGCTGCCAAACAACTGCCTTACATTCTTTTTGTTGTGAAAGACAAACAATAATAATAATAAATAATAATAATAATGTGTAAGGACTACTCTATATTATATTAAAGAGACAAACCAAACCAGCCATGACTGCAAATCAAAAAAATAAAAGTTGAAAAGGACATTCATAGGACAAGTGGGGAAGGTTAAATATAGACCACTTCATACGATTATTTATGAATGTTAAATTGTCACAGGTATGATGGTATTGTGGTCACAGGAAAATATGGGAAGTAGTTGTGAAATGTCACCATATCGCTAACTTATTCTGAAATAATCCAGGAAAAAAATCAGGAACACACAGAGAAATATAGAAAATGTAGCAAAATGTTAACAATAACTGAACTTGAAGAAAACGTATATAGGTATTCACTATACAATTCTTAGCATTCTTTTCTGTAAATTTGAAAGTTTTACAAATTTAAAAAATTAGAACCTGGGCACTGGTGGCTTACACCTATAATTCTAGCTACTCAGGAAGTAGAGACCAGGAGGATTACAATTCGAAGACAGCCCAGGCAAATAGTTCAGGAGACCCTATCTCGAAAAAACCCTTCACAAAAAAGGGCTGGGGGAGTGACTCAAGGTATAGGCCTGAGTTCAAGCTGTAGTACTGCAAAAAGAAAAAAAAAATAGAGAAAAACAAAATGAGTTAAGTGCTATATTGATGAGAGGTGAGAATAACTCAGTCTACAGGAAACATGGAGAATTTTCTAGAAGCAGAAGCATCTATAAGTATAAAAAATTAACCAGATCCACACAGTGCCCCAGTATAAAACTAAAGAAGGAGATGCAAGAGAGGATGGAACAGTAGAGGAAATGGAAAACTAACTGACCAACTTGACAACAGCTAATGATAGATGATATGTGTCAAGCATGAGCTTAGACACACTAAAAGTATAATCCACAAAACCTTAAGTATTACTAGCTTACCATTAGATAACTAGACTTGTATATTTATTTGTGTAAAACCATACGGCTAATAAACAATAGAAGATTTGGGCCTAAATCTGACTGCAAAAGGTATGTTCTTTTCACTTACACTACCAAACTAGTACCTTTACCTCTGGTGATTATGTAAATTACAGTAAGACTCCTGTGCTGCTGAGGTTTACTCACTGAGTATGTGAGAAGAGCTAAAGAGATGGATGATTCACCAACAATGCTCATCGCACAACCACAGAGGCTGCCTGCAGAGTTCACTACAGTTATCAAGTATTACAGTAGACTGTACCATTAATTGAAGAAGATGAATTGTTTACTTAGTAGGATTAATAAAAAACTTCAAATTTATAATATGGAAACATGTGAAGATGAGTTGAAGATAACCCATTAGCAACAGTCAGTAAGAGCTAAGAACCTCAACTTATTTAGAAGCCACTCCCTTCTATCCAATGATAAGCTTACTGTTTAATAAACCAAGGTGTGTATCTTCCAATATTGAAGTTAAAGATGTATTTATGTGGGCTGGAAGCATGACTCAAGTGGTAGAGCACCTGCCTAGCAAGCACAAGGCCCTGAGTTCAAACCCCAGTACCACTAAAAAAGAGATGTATGTGTGCAGTTAAATCCCACAGCCTAGAAAGTACAAGATAAAAACTAAAATTACTGCTCCTCCCACTAAACACTATACAAATGTTTGCAGGTACATCTTCACACAAACATGTGGTCTAAGTACATATAAATGAGATCTTACATAAACATATTGTTGTGTAACATTTGATTTCTTGTTTGTTGTTGCTGCTGCTGCCGTTTGGTAGAGTTTGACTCAGGGCCTTCGCTTATGAGGCAGGCACTTTACCACCTCAGCCACATTTGTTTTCTTAACTTAAAAATATATTTTGGAAATCTTTCTATGCCAGCCATCTCAAACAGCTGCAGAATTCTGTTAATGGATAAATCATGGCATATTTATATACTCATATATGAAGAAATATTCATTTTATTTTCAATTTTCTTTGACAAATTCTGTGTGAATGTGTGTGTATAAGAGGTGTGTGTGTGTGTACACATGTATGTGTACTTGTATGTGGTATATGTGTGCATGTTCTCAAAGGTCCATAGACAACAAGGTGTCTAGACAACAAGGCTATGGGCCTTTTAGGTCAACAAGGTCAAATCCATTTTCATAATAATACTTAGGCAGCAGCTGCATTTTTTTCACTGCCTTGACATCTGCACTGATGGTCTAAAAGCAATGGCAGCCAAACTGCTGACCTCTTAGCATGAATCAAAGCAACAGCACCAAACTCACTCACTTAACTGCCACTCAATCATATTTAAAAAATTTTAATGCCAATTTCACTTAAGAAGGTCCTGGATAAAATAGTAAAAAGTATTAACTTTATTAAATCCTGACCCTTGAGAACATTTCTTTTCAAAATTGTGTAAAACAGAACAAACTATAATTATTCCAACTTGGATATTTGCTAGAAATTTCCTCGAAAAACAATTTAAAAAGTGAGCCTAACACTTCAAGGAAAACCAACAGCATTGTTGTCAGTAGTAAAATTCAAGGTTTCAAGTCAATGTGAGCTTGATAGCTTCCCACTATGTAAAACATTTTCTTTAGAGATCTGTAACAACATAAAAAGGTTTGACATTGTACAATGAAATGAGTCAACATCTGCAAGATCTGTAAAACTCAAATAACCATACTTTTCACTGAGAAGACTGACATCCTTAAGAACAGTCTTTTCATGTGTGTGTGTTGGTACTGGGGATCAAACCCAGGGCCTTAAACACAACAAGGGGATTGGACTTTGATGACATGATAAAGCGAGAACACACAAGGAAGGTATGAGCATAGGTAAGACACCCAAAAAACTAGATAGCATTTGTTGCCCTCAACACAGAGAAACTAAAGCAGATACTTTAAAGCAACTGAGGCCAATAGAAGGGGACCAGGAACTACAGAAAAGGTTAGTTCGAGAAGAATTAACTTAGAAGGTAACACACATGTACAGGAAAGCAATGAGAGTCAACTCCCTGTATAGCTATCCTTATCTCAACTAGCAAAAACCCTTGGTCCTTCCTATTATTGCTTATACTCTCTCTTCAACAAAATTAGAGATAAGGGCAAAATAGTTTCTGCCTGGAAGCGAGGGTTTTTTTTTTTTTTGAGGGGGTGGGTAAGGGAGAGGGTGGGAGGAAGGGGGGAGAAATGACCCAAACATTGTATGCACATATGAATTAAAAAAAAAAAAAACCCAGGGCCTTGCACACACCTAAGCACAAGCTTACCACTGAGCTATAAGCCAGCCCCAAGCCAATATATTTTTTCTTTTTGAATTATCATACAAGGCAGTTTCATTTTGATAATTCCATAGATGCATACAGTATACTTTGGTACTGTGAACAAGTATATCCTCTCCAATATATTCCTGTACTCTCCTCCCACCTTCACCATTTTTCAAACAGTGCACAAACTAATATTTTTCAATTAGCCAATGCATGATGTTATAAACTCAAGCACAGGTAAAAGATCCATTCAAACCTAACATAGACCAACAGATTTAATGTAACAAAGTAAAATAAAAAGTACTCACAGGGCTTCATATTATCCAATGCAACTTGCCTTTAAGAAATTACCACTAATAAAGTTTTGGGTTTATCAAGGGAGAGTACCTTCAGTTATCTGAAAAAGACAGGAAAATATTCCTCCCTTCTAAAGGCATCACCTATATGACCCAAAATTTTCATCATATTCTTCAACCTAAAAACAACATATCACAACAGATGAATGCAGAAATAGATTGACAATTTGTCTTTTTTTTTTTTTGAGATGAGGTATCACTACGTTGCTTCAAAATATCCTTGACTCAAGCAATCCTCTCACTTCTACCTCTCAAGTAGTAGGAACAACAAACATGCATCACCTCACTCAACTTCAGCAATATTTTAAGGCAGAAATTAGAGATTTCTAAAACTGCAAATACTACTCTTCTTCTGTTTTTTCTGTGCTAAGAGTCATATTTCATAAAAAATTACATGAACATATAGAATATTATTTTTATTTCTTTAATTTCTAGAATGATAAATAATAGCTATAATTCATATAAATAGTTCTTTGACGTCTTCAAATAATTTTTGTGTATAGTTTCTGAGACCAAAGTAGTTAATAACCATTGATAAGCATCCCCTACATACACAAGAATTGATGTACAAGAAAATTCACTAACAACAGAACTGTTAGGAAAAGGTTATTTTAAACTATGCTATGACAAATATGCAAATTTATACTCTTCCTATGGAGTATACACTATATATAATCATTTCAATTTTGACCTTGGGATTGACTTGTCAATAACATCATTTATAACTTCTAAATCTTGTTTAACTTATTTTTTAAGCACTTACAGATCAGGCATGGTCCTAAAAGCTGAAGATACATTCATAAAAGACTGAAGCAGTCTCGAAATCTTACTATTCAGGGTCTTGACAAGGAATCAGAGAGAAAGGCAAAAAAAAGCATGGGGGACGTTTCTTACTTTTAGGAAAAAAAAAAACTTTTGGTGTAGGTATAGAAGCATGACTCTTAAAACTCCTTAGACTGGTGTCTTCTTGATATTATGTATACCTTCAAAATTAGAGTGCCACAGTCTTAAAAACTTGACAGTGGAGTCAGTGGTGTAGCTCAGTGGAAGAACATATGATGTGCAAGGCCTTGGGTTCAATCTCCAATACCATAAACAACAACTTGATAAGGAGGCCACCATAACCTAAAGAACTTCCCTTCTCACTTCAGGAATGAGGTGCTCACTGCTTCAACCACACGACCTTAAGTACCTTAAAGGACAGAGCCTTTGGAGTCATCATATTCCCAGTGCCATTTTTTTCTAATGTTTCTTAATTAAATGTGCCCTACAACTTCCAGGTAACTGATAGTTGGACTGAAATCATCACAGAAGACACTTTTAATAACACAGTTTTGGCATGTCACTGTGCTTGGTGGGCACAGTAGCAACAAAATGGTGGTTAAAAGAGAGAGTAATTGCAATGGCAAAGAACACTACTGATGTTCTGCTTGATTTAGGAGGAATTACATGGACTGTGGATTTCTTTAGACAGCAGGCAGGACTGCAGTACTCAATGAACATCATACTTGCCTCAGTAATCTAAACAGGGAAGGTTTATTACAGAATTGTACCTTCACAGCAGAGTAACAAGAAAGGTGAAGAGAGACTCTAAAGAATATCCAGGGTTAGGGCTGGCAGAGTGGCTCAAGTGGTAGAGCCCTTGCCTAACAAGTGTGAAGCACTGAGCTCAAAACTCAGTACCAATACACATGTACATATGCACATGTGTGAGTGGAAGTGTGTACATATGTATATATTGTACAGCTATGCACAAAGATGCATGTTTCCTAACCCCAGCTGCCGAAAGAGCTTGGAAGCACACGTTGCAATGAGAATACCTACTGTCCAGACATTGTCTCTGTACCAGGCAGAGTCCATCAAGAAAATGGAATCCACTCAGCAAAAGGGAACATTTTATTTAAAAAGTCCTAACTATTTACACATGATTAATTAATAAAGAATAAAATAGAACTCTAAGGACTTCCTGGGTTGAGGGGGGGAAAAAACCAAAGGAAATGTTTGGAAGTTGCACGTCCTATCCACTGGCATTCAGATCTCAATGAAGACAGTGTGACTATAACCACTGGATGAGAGCGGTGCGCTAGGGTGCCTACACCACAGATGATCTACAGTAGGAAGGTCAAAGTTCGTACAAAACAAACTGCTGAGATGCCAGAAGACCCAGGAATGGAAGGGAGGGAGGAGCTGGAAGGAATCAACAATAAATCTGGAAGAGGATGAGTACCACTAAGTATCCCCCACAAACCATTAGTCACACAGAGCGAAAAGAACAGAAATATATCAAAACCCTACTTCTTACAGTGTCCCTACTTCCTACATCTGGAAAACGAGGTTCAACCAGGCAATAAGGACAGATCTGAAGTTAAAATACAATAAATTAATAACTGACAGAGTCTCTAACACCATTCCTCACAAAAAAGCAACAAGAAATGACATGGAGCAGAATAAATTCAAGGTAAGCATTGAACGTCTTATTATGCCTAAAACTAGAAAGTATTGAAACAAAAAAGAAAACTATGATAGGAGCAAGCTACAAGGACACAGAAGCAGCTTTTTTAAAAAGCTGGATAAAGATGATAAAATTTGAACATCAAAATAATTAAGCACATTAGTGAATTCTAAACTACCAGAGGAAAACATGGTGTATGAGGCCAAATTATTAAAGGATAGATGGGCAGATTCACAAATACAATGCACAGACACATAAATACCAGTACACAGTGTACAGTTATATATGAAGGTACAGATACCTAGATGCAAAGATAGGTACATAGATATAAAGATTATAGCTAAATAGATATGCAAAGGAAGAAGAGAGGTCCTATAAAACATAGAGGGGGTGTTAAAATTAGAAAAATCATCATTTTGTAACCATCATATAAACACTGTTTCAAGAAAGCATCATCAACAGATGCTGAATCCAAGAGGTAATTTTGTAGAAGAGCAAGATATTGTCATGTCCTTAAAAGTTTCTTGCTGACTGCAAGAAAGGAAAAGAAAAATACAAGTAGTGTATAGTAATCTGAAAAGGATCTCCCCAAAGTTAACCAGGTCCTAATCTCTGGAATCTGCAAATGTCATGTTATTTGGAAAAAAAAAAAACCTGCAGATCTTGAGCTGGGGAGATTATCCTGGATTACCAGCGTGGGTACAAAATGCCATTATAAATGTCCTTGTAAGAGCAGCAGAGAGATATTTCATAGAGAGGGCAATATGAAAAAACAGCAGAAAGAAGCTTGAAGATGAGGGCTTCCAAGATTGAAATAATGATTCAAGGCAAGCAGAAGCTCAAATGTGAAAGAGGCAAGGTACAACTTCTTCCCCCCCATCCCTCTCCCCCAAGCCTCTGGAAGCAGCATGGCCTGACCGAAAACTTAATTTCAGCCCAGCAATACCAACTTCAGATTTCTGGCATCTAGGACTGTAAGACAATAAACTTCTGACATTTTAAGCCATGAATTTGTGGTAATTTTTTATGGTAGCCACAGAAAACACAGTGGAAAAGTTGGACAACACCTAGACAGAGTAACACAAATTTGTACCACCAATGAGGGGTAGATGGACATGTGTCTCAGGTGTGATACTCTGAAAAGGACAGAGGAAATGGAGAGAATGTATTCTTCAAAAATGCTATTGTTCATATGATCATCCAATAGATGTAGAAAAAGTCTTTGACAAAATTCAATCCCTTCATGATAAAAGCCCTGAACAGTCTAGGAATAGAAGGAACACACTTCAAAACAATAAAGGCTAGATATGATCAGCTGATAGCCAACATCATACTAAGTGGGGAAAAACTGAAAATATTTTCTCTAAAGTCAAGGACAAGACAAGAGTTTCTCTCTCTACTCTACTCAATATAGTGCTTAAATTCTTAGCTAGAGCAATAAAGCAAGAGAAAGAAATAAAAGGAACAAAAATAGAGGAGAAAGAAGTAAAATTATGTGTGTGGGGTGTGTGTGTGTGTGTGTGTGTGTGTGTGTGTGTGTGTGTGTGTGTGTGTGTGTAGAAAGAAGTAAAATTATGGAGGGAGAGAGAGATAGAGAGAGACTGTGTGTGTGTGTGTGTGTGTGTGTGTGTGTGTAGAAAGAAGTAAAATTATGGAGGGAGAGAGAGATAGAGAGAGACTGAGACTTACCAATCCACAAGGGAGAAACCAACAGTCTTTTGTAACCAAATCTGAGAAATGACATGCTATCACTTTTGCTATTGATCATGACCAACCCTGGTACAATCTGAGACAGTGGACAAGATAAAACAAAGATGTGAATACCAGGAAATAAGAATTGCAGGTGACCATCTTGGAGGCTGGCTACCACAAAAGCCATAGCCCAACTATTTAATAAACTAAAATGTGACATGATTTGATTTAATGATATGGTATAAGAAAAAAATACTTAAAACATTTTTCTTATGTTGGCACAGTAATTGGCACCATTAAACATTGAGAAAAAATATGTAATTGTAGTACACTACCTGACTAATCAATATTTGCATACTCATATTTATATGTCTATTAAACTCTAACTTTGAAAATCATTAATTATTATTTTTGAACTGAAAGTTAAAATATGAGCACAGATTTCAAAAATTATACAGTAAAAAGAGCAGAACAGGCTGAAGGAAAGACAAAAATGTTATTAAAATGTTCTTCCAAAAACAAAGGATGTTATCCTTAATTATGTTTTTTTTTTTCTTTTTCAGTACAGGGCTTGAATTCAGGGCCTTGTGCTTGCTAGGCAGGTGCTCTACCACTTAAGCCACTCTGCCAGCCCTATCCTTAATTAAGAAACAAGAAATGTAGAGGTCTAGTCAACAGAGAAACTAAGTACATAATAGTACAGGAGAATAAAGTAAGTAAGCTAAGTATTTACCCATCAAAGAAGCATGTCAACAGATACATCCAAACTTGTTAAATTAAGAAAAATTGGTAAAATGTTGCCATTACAAATATGGAAATAAGCAGTTTAAAAATGAAAAGCCAGGTATGGTGGCTCATGCCTATTATTCCAGCACTAAGAAGGTTGAGGCAGGAAGACTGCAAGTTCAAGGCCAGCCTAGGTCACAATAAAAAAAGAAAAAAAAACAGGAAGGATTAAAATTCACTTATCTCTAAAAGTAAAATGGTTGGGAAGACAGATAAAAAATGCAACTATCATTTTTATTATACATTCTTCTATACTACTTTTGTTTTGTTTAGTTTTTCATTTTTCTTAGCTATATACCTATGCTGCTTTAAGTTATTTCAATGTAAAAGGATGCTGATGCTATCATTATTTAAAAACAGTAAGAAAATATATATCAAAAATCACAAAAATATACATGCTGCTTGATTAATTCTGCTCCCAGGAATTTATCCTAATTAAATAACTACACATTGCACAGCAATATATAGATATCAATATTAACTATAGTGTTATGACAGCAAAGTGAAAATAATATATCAGTAAAAGATGAGCTAATAAATTATGGTACATACAAAAACTTGAACCTAGCCCTGTGCCAGTGGCTCACATCTATAATCCTAGCTACTCAGAAGGCAGAGATTAGGAGGATCACAGTTCGAAGCCAGTCCAGGCAAATAGTTCAAGAAACCTTATCTCAGGGCAAAGTAATTTCTGCCGGGTATCAAGGGGGTAGGGGTGAGAGGGAGGGGGCAGGGTGGATGGTAAGGGAGGGGTTGGGGGCAGGGGGGAGAAATGACCCAAGCATTGTATGCACATATGAATAATATAAAAATAAATAAATAAAAAAGATACCTTATCTCTGGAACCTATTTATCTATTAGAATTACTAATGTACAGATCCTTTTACAGACATGAAAAGACAACTCTACTATACTGTTATGTAAAAAGAGGTCACAAAATCCTATGTAGCAAGATTACATTTTTGAGGTTTATATGTATAGACAAGTGAAGAGGCACATACCTACTCAATATGTGCAAAAATGTACCATACATACACAATGTAGACTAATATGCCAAAATATTATCTTATCTAGGAACAGTGATAAGGTTAAATTTCTATTTGCTTTTTAAATATTTTTCTTTATCAGAGTTATATGAATACACCATCTATAATAAGAAAAAATTGTCTACTTTGAAAAATGTAGAATATATGTTTATTCTACAATTCAATTGCAGAAACTGTAAAAAATAGGATGAAATGTACATAAGAACATTTATGGTAGTGTTATAGAAAAAAAAACAAGAAATATTTTATATTCTATTGGTCAAGAACCAGTCACAAAACAAGAAGCCACACTGATTTTTTTTTAAATTTTTATTTTATTATGGTAGTGGGGTTTGAACTGAGGACCTCATACAGATACTCTACCACTTCAGGCACTCCACCAACCTCACACCAACAGGTATATTTAACATTAAAAAAATAAATAAACAGTCAACTAGGTATTTGAAAATTGGTAAGGCAAAAATGAACACAAAGGAGTCAAAAGGATATAATTGATATATTGTAAGAACTTTCGCAAATGCCACAGTATACCCCCACCCAGCACAACAATAAAAAAAAAATAATAAAAGGAAAAAAAAGGTACCAAAAGGTAGCTCCAAAAAGCACCTACAGATTGAACATCCCTAATTGAACATTTGAAATGCTGCAAAATCTAAAACTTTGAGCTTGGCATGTCAGGATTTTTGGAGCATTTTAGACCTCAGATTAGGGATGTTCAACTGGTAAAGTCTATGCAAATATTCTAAAATCTGAAAAACTCTAAATATGAAAGACTTCTGATCCCAAGCATTTCAGATAAGGGATATTCAATCTGTACTGGAAGTACCCAAGTGTTGACAAGGGTGTAGAGAAACAGGAATCCCTTTACATAGTTGGTGGGAATGCCAAATGTTACAGCCACTACCAAAAATAGCACAGCATTTTCTCAAACAATTAAAATTACCATATAATCAGTAATCACACTTCTGGGTATACAACCAAGAGAACTGAAAGCCAGGTTCTTGAACAGATATTTGTACATACAAGTACAAATTCACAATAGGCAAAAGACAGAAGCAATCCAAGTGTCCATCAACAGATGAAGGAATGAACAAAATATAAACACACATACAATGGAGTATTTTTCAGCCTTAAAAAGGAAAGAAATTCTGACATATGCTACAACATGGACAAATCCTGAAGACATTATGCTAAGTGTAAGCCAGTCACAAAAGGTCAGATACTATAATTCCATTTATATGAAGTACACAGACTAATCAGATTTAGAAAGACAGAAGTCAGAGGGTGCTTGCCAGGGACTAGCTGGGGGAAATGAAGAATTATTGTTTAATAGATACAAAATTTCAGTCTTGCAAGATAACCCTTTCTAAAAGTAACGGTGATAACTGCGTAAGATGTGAATGTGCTTAATACAACTGACCCATGGATTTACGAATGGTTAGATATTAAATTTTTATATTATACATATTTCACCCTAATTTTTAAAAATTAATTACATAAAGCTTCAAATTATAAAATCTTTGGCTAATTCTAATCTTTTTCAATTAAGTACTCAATTACTGAGTTTTAATTTGAAATACTATCAAGCCACCAGACTACTAGATTGTGTATTTGTGTAACTGATTTCCTAATATAAACATAGAAGTTCATTTTTCTTATTAATTTTGCTTGTTCCAAAAAAAATGAAGAAAAATAGCTACAATTACTATATGTGATTGTGGTGAAATAAAGGGTAGAAGGTGAAATTATTACAAGTTATCCACTTAGCAGGGGTCGTCAGAGTTCAAATTGAGTCTTGGAGGAGAGCACTGTGGTGCTGGGGCCTACTGCAGCAGGCAGTATGCAGGACAGTGTCACTGAAAGGATGTACTGAGACTGGTTATCAAAGTTACAGAAAACTACAAAGGGAAATAAACTGCTCTACTGAAACAAATGACAACTGTCAAGGTAAAGATGTTCACACTGACAGGAACGTGAAGGAAATAGTCTCTCTCTAGTCTTTCAGTCTCACTCTAATGCCCCTTTTTGCCAGAGGCTAATAGAAAACAAGCTGGCAAAAGAGATTGGGATTACAAAAGAAGTACAACAGAGTGAGTTTAAATCTAAGAGACAATAGGTTTACTAGTAAGTGAAAACACTACTAATGACAAACAAAGCAACTATCAGTACTGGGCCCTGAGCATCATCAGCCACTGCCAAACTCTTCAGACACATTACCTATTCAGCACATCCTTATTATGTCCATTTTAAATGCAAGAAAGAGGGGCTCGGAAAGTATCAGTCCTTTGAAAAAAGTTGTACAGATGATAAAGAACAAAGGGAGAATTCAATTCTAGGTCTGTATGATCCAAAAACCTACACCCTCAACTAATTAAAACCAACACAAATGTTTATCCAAAGAACTAACTGGCAAGTAAATCATGATAAATCCATACCATGCTATCTTTTAAAAACATGTTGCATAAGACTTTATTTATGTGCAAAGGATCACCCCCCCCAAAAAAAAACTGATATTTTTTTAAAAAGCAACTTACAAAACAATAATGTAATATAACATTTTAATTAATTAACATGTATACATACAAACTTCACTGAAGAAGGGTTGGTGAGACATAATCCAAAATATTAACATGCAATCATGTTTAGCCCTGAGTGCTTTTTGGTTGTTATTGTTGTCACTATCTGCGTGTGTTTTTTTGGTATTTCCCAAAAATTTTCTATGTCAAATACATAGCAAAATCCTATCACATATATTTTTTCATTTGACTGATACCAGAAATTCCAGAAATCTAAATTTTTTTGGTATTTCCCAAAAATTTTCTATGTCAAATATATAGTAAAATCCTATCACATATATTTTTTCATATAACTGATACCAGAAATTCCAGAAATCTAAAATCTGTAAATCAATAACATACCTGGAGAATCAATTCAAAAATGCAAGATGACTCAAAGTACAATAATCCATATTATCAGAAAAATGTCAGATAAGCATATACATTTTTTTAAATCAGAGAATTTCAGAACATAAGAATAACTGAACATCCTTTCTTAGGTTCCTAAAGTTCTTTTTATTTGTCTGGTTGGAGTTGAGTTGCTGTTTTATGAAAGGAAAAGGTATTCCATGTAAAACAAAGTATACTAAACATAAAAAACAACTTCAAGTGCTTGCTGAACAATATAAATTATCTTAGAGTATAGTATGTCAGGATTCAGCATACACACATAATTAGCTAATCATCCCTTTTTAAAATTACAATTTCAAAATAATCACTTACCAAACACTATTCCTTTAGCAAATGGAGGGAACAATTCTGAATGTCGGAATAAGTTTTTGTGAATTTGCCATAGTTCCTTGTGCAGTTTCTTAAAATCACTATATCTCTTCCAAACGATTATCTAAAGAGAAAAAAAATGTGTATTTCATAGCAAAACCATTTAGGTTCTAAATAATCTTTCCATTAAAGTGCTCAAAATTACCATGCAAAGCATAAATATGTTAACTAAATAAGGTTAACTATCTGGAATGAAGTGGTATTTGCTTTAAAAATATAAAGCAGCAATTCTTCATATACAGTTTCTGTTTGAGTGTTTTAATTTCATTTATAAAAAGTATTATTTTATCCATATTGGAAAAATATTCAATTCCATACAAACAAGGTTCATATTATATAAAATGTCAATCCCTTCAAAAACCAACTACTATTGGCCTGGAAATGAGTTAGATGTCTCAAAGATAACATGATTATAAACACAAAATAACTAATTTAGGCAAGTTAAACCAAAGGACATGCTCAACATTTGTTTAAAGGATAAATAATCTGAGTAAAAAAGAAGAAGAAATGGCTATGTTGCAAGTAATTAACATGGACTTTTATACTTCGTAACTTTTTTCGTAAGTCTCCATTTACTTAAACTAATTTATGAGATTTCCAGAGACAAGGTAAATAACGATCAGAACATCACTAAAACTAGTGTATTTCAAAAACAATTAACAGTCATTTAGATTAGATAACAAAGACATAGTTTACTTCAATTGTTTGAATTACTTAACCTTACTCAAATTAGGGGGAAAAAAATCACTTTGTAAAAAGAAAGGATTTGACACATGACCTTCATGTCATTGAATCAAGTCAGCCAGCCCTTCAAGCTCCACAAAACAAGGGGAAACTGAATATTAAATACCTTTCCTCTGAAAACCAATCACCTCACTTCTAACAAATACTAAGTGTTTCCATATATATGGAATAGATATAATAGATGGAATATATAGCATATGCAATGCTAGGGACCAAATAGCAGGCCAGGCAGATAATCAGATGTGATTTAAGGATTCTTAAGGGAATTTGAGAAGACAGAAGATTAGAGACACCCAGCAGTTCCTTGCATCTCCACAAATGTGAAACAAAATATCAGGTGCATTAGTGCTAGGAGTGGCATGGAAAAGCAAGGAAGGGCAAAAATAAACAGTGGAACAGTGGACAGTTAGGAACCAAATGAAATCCAAAAATATTGAACTTTAGATTTGTAAAAGAAACAACAGACCTTAATACAGGGTACTACGCAAAACCATGGGGAAGTGGGAGACAACCCCCACCCCAGTGGGGCTGTAAACAAAAGAGAAAGCCACACAGGTGCACAAGCTGGTGCTCCATGAAACACAGTTTAAGCCAGGATACTTTCAACCCATGCAGCAGTTAGAGCCAGAGAAGGGGCACCTAGCTTGCTCACTGGTACTACAGTGAGGAATCATCTCAGGAGAGGTCTTACAGTCAACCCTTTCCATTGAGGAGAGCAGAAGACTCTGCATTTTTATATCGCCAAAACCCAAAGGCCTCCCCTTCATATTGGCTAAGTGACCCACCACCCTGAGAATCTATATGGGCCCAGGAAACTGGTTGTGACTTGGACTCATCTTCAAGAAACAGATCTACTTAGGTGGGGAGTGTGAGCCAAATCATAGAAGGAATCCAGGGGTGATTACATTGAGGGAGCTTCAGCCCAAACTCAAAGGAAGAGGAAAGAGACCAGTGTATATAAATACAAGTGGGTTGCTACGACAAACAGCTGTATGATCAGGACACACAGGATCAGTCAGCACCCTGTGCCTTGTCCCAACAGCATAGACTGCTTCAGTCTGACTGCTTTATGTCCTCTCAGATGGCAAGAGACATTTGGTGGAAAGAAGTAGCTCTCAGGAATTTCCTATGCCAAACCCACACTGTCTGAACACCTCTGGTGCAAGAGGGCATCCAACCAGGGGGTCCTCAGGCTCAGATGGTCAGAACAGTTAGAGGGAGGACACTACACTCACTGCACTGGCAGGCCTACAAACAGAAAACCACTGAAAGGAATTCAGCTCAGCAACTGCCCAAGAGTATGCTCCAGCAGGAAGCCTGCAAATAGCCCTTTCTGGTCTGTGTCAACTTCAGTGTCCAATATTTCAGGGCTCAATAGCCCTCTACCCCCTAACATCAAGTAAGCTACAAAACAATAAGCTGGGAGAGGGGTTAGGGCGGGGTGAAGGATCTCCACCCTCATTGTCCTCAGCAAGGAAGAAATACTGAGTGGTGTTTTGTTTGACAGCTTTCTCATTTTATCATGTTTTCCCTCATTTTATTTCTTATACCTTCATCCCATATACTTTTTCTCCCTTTCCTATATCACTCCTATTTTCATTTTCCCATTCCCCCTTCATGGTACTAATTCATCATTAACTTCTACTTTGTAAGTATCCTAGTTCCTTTCTTTCCTAACCTTATTGGGAATGTAGCTAATACTTCCAATTTTTTTTAACTACATTTAAACATCTGATTTTTTTTTTTATTGTATCTGTTACTGCTATCTGCTTTCTCTCATTTGAGTCATAGTGGGGGTCATAATCCTAAGAGAAGGAAGCCCACTAAGATGAACCCCATTAAAAAAGTGAAAGAGATATCCAGATGCACATGTCATAATACAAGATAAAAACACAAGAAATATGAAAAACAGGCAGTATGATTCCTCCAAAAGTTCATAACTCCTCAATAACCGAATCCAGAGATATTGAAATGGCTGAGTTACCAAAGAATTCAAGAGTCTAGTTTTTAAAATGATCAATGACCTCAAGAGGATTCAAAAAACAGATGAATAAAGTAAAGAAGTTAATTCAAAAACTGGATGACAAATTCAGCAACAAAGATAAATTCAGCAAGGAAATTTAGAGTCTGAAAAAAAAAAGAAATGTTGGAAATGAAGAATTAAATAAATCAAATTTTTAAAATACACCAACAGACTAGATCAGGCAGAAGCAAGAACATCAGGTTGAAGAATTAAAATATTCAGACAAAACAAAAAAAAATGACGATTACAACTTTCAACATCTCTGGAACATGATCAAGAGACCAAACCTAAGTAGTACTAAGTAACACACAAAGTAAAGGCACAGAAAACCTATTCAATGAAATTACTGCAAACAATTTCCCAAAACTAGGGAAAGATAAGGACATACAGAAGACATTTAGAACCCCGTATAGACATGATCAGAAAAACAACTCTCTATATCACATTATAGTCAAAAAGGTTAAGATTACAAAATTAAGAAAGAATATTGAAAGCTGAAAGAGAAAAATGCCAACTTACTTACAAAAGCAAATAAGTCATTACATCAAAACGCTTAACAGAAACCCTCAAAGCCAGAAAAACATGGAATGATATATATTTCAAGCCCAAGGGTAAATAACTGCCAACCAAGGTTACTATATCCAGAAAGTTACCCTTTCAAATTGGTGGAGAAATAAAGACTTTTCAAGATAATTACAAAATAAAGTTATTCATGACCACTAAGCCAGCATCACAAAAGATACTTGAAGAAATCTTATACAGAGGTAAAAGAAGAAACTGTCACAAACACAAGAGCTAGGGAGAGAAAAAATTTCACAAAAGGAAAAAATGAACAATTGAAGACTAGGAAAAAAACCAAACATGTTCAACTTAGTAAACCCCTAAGATTAATATGGGAGCAAGAAAAAGAACACACAGTACTGAATCAACCAGAAAAAACATTCCTCTCAAAAACAGTCCTAAATGTAACTTGCATTAACTCTTCAAGTAAAAGATGCAGACCAGCTAATTGGATCAAAACACAAGATGCAACTGTTGTTATCTGCAAGAAACACAGTGCACTGGCAAAGACACACATGGACTAAAAGTGAAAGGTTCATTAAATGATAAACCATGCAATTGGAATCCAAAAAGAAGCAAGGGCTAAGAATATATAGCCCAGTAGTAGAGCACTTGCCTAGCATGTGCGAGGCCCTGAGTTCAATCCCCAGCACCACAAGAAAATAAAAACAATAGCTGTCTTCATTTCTGACAAAAGTACATGTAAAAATCACCTTAGGTTGGGTCTTTTCGGTCAAAGGATTTAATCAGTAACCACTACTGTTACAAATGTTAGCCTCACTAACTCGATTCCCATACATTCACTTGCTTAATCTGATCAAAATTTCTATTAAAAACAAAGGGTTGTTTTTCTTAGCCAGACAAATTCCTGTTTCCACTAGATGCCCTGGTTCCAGAGCTGATAACCTAAAACACTTATTGCTTCCCTAAACTTTTAAACTTCTTTGTCTCCAAAACCCCTCTCGAAACCTGTCCCCTTTCCAATTAGGCATCCACATAGACCGTGAACCCAAAACCTGCCCAATCCAGGTGAGAAGCAGCACTGCTTTAGAGATAAAACCCGAGCAGATTTTCCGCCCAACGTGCTTGCTTCCCAGACTCTTTGTTGGGTGCACACCCTTCTGCAGAAGTAAATTTTGCCTTGCCTATTGACTTCTAAATTGTGTAGTCTCTTTTGTGACACCCTAATATCTTAAAGCTATTTCTAGCTGTAGAGTTTAGAGTTCAAACCAAAATTAGATGAGATAAAGAAGGTCAATATAGCCAGGTGCTGGTGGCTCACACCTGTAATCCTAGTTACTCAGGAAGATCACAGCTCGAAGCCAGCCTGGGCAAATAATTCACAAGACCCAATCTTGAAAAAACCCATCACAATGAAAGAAAGAAAGAAAAGGGCTACAGGAGTAGCTCAAGGTGTAGGCCCTTAGTTCAAACCTCAAAAAAAAAAAAAAAGTCACTATATACTAATAAAGGGAACAATCCAACAAGAAGATACAACCATCATGAATACATATGCACTGAACAAGTACACCCAATTTTGTTAAACAACACACTGGACATAAAGGGTCAGATAGGTCCAAATACAAATAATAATGAAAGATTTCAATACCACACTCTCATTAACAGATGATAGATAATCCAAACAAAAAATTAGCAAATAAACTTTTTTTGCACAATAAAACAAATGGACTTAACAACTATCTACAATATATTCCATCCAACAGCTTTGGAATAAGTATTGTTCTCAGCAGTCCATGGAACTTTCTCCAAAATGAATCACATTTTAGTCCATAAAACAAGTCATTAAAAAAAACTTAGTGCTCACTTTGGCAGCATATACACTAAATGGGCAACTATTGGAACGATACAGAGAAGATCAGCATGGCCCCTGTGCAAGGATGACATGAAAATTCATGAAGCATTCCATAGTTAAAAAAAACTGAAATAATGTATTTTATCAGATCACAATGGAATAAAACTAGAAATCAACAGCATAAGAAACAACAGAAAATAAGCAAACATAGGGACTGAATGATACACTGTGAACAATCAATGGGTCATTGAAGAAATCAAAGGGAAATTAAAAACCTATAGAAACAAATGAAAACAAAGACACCACTTACCAAAATCTGTGGGATACAACAAAGGCAATTCTAAGAGGGAATTTTACAGCTATGAACTTCTCATAGAAAAATCTTAAGTCAACAAACTAATGATGTACCTCAAGGTCTCAGAAAAGCAAGAAAGAAGTCAAAGCCAAAGTTAGTAGAAAGAAATAATAAAGATCTTAGCTGAAATTAATGAAATACAAAAAAAAAATCAATGAAACAGAGTTGGTTCTTTGAAAATATAAACAAGATTGACAAACTCTTAACCAAACTAATCAAAGGAAAGAGAAAACTCAAACTAATAAAATTAGAGATAAAAAGGGGGACCTTACAATAGATAACACTGAATTCCAGAGAATCGTTAGTTAATATTTTGAAAAATCAGACTCAAATACATTGGAAAACCTAGAGAAATGGGTAAGTTTCTAGACACATATAACCAACCAAAATCAAGAAACAAGAGGATAGAGAAAATGTAAGCAGTGAGATTCAAACAGTAATAGTCTCCCATTAAAGAAAAGCCCAGAGCTGTGATTCACACCTGTAATCCTGGCTACTCAGGAAGCAGAGATCAAGAGGATCAGGTTCAAAGCCAACTGGGGCAAAATAGTTCACAAGACCTTATCCCAAAAACACCCAACACAAAAAGGGTTGGCGAAGTGGCTCAAGTGGTAGAGCACCTGCCTAGCAAGCATGAGGCCCAGAGTTCAAACTCCAGTACCGCCAAAAAAATAATATATATATATATATACGTAAGTCAACCAAAAATCAGAAGTTGGACATGCACTTTGGCAGCACTGAAGAAACAAGGGACTTGGAACTAAAAAGAAAGGGATTTAGATAGTGGCAACTGATCTACAAAGCAATACCAAAAGCAATATACAACTTGAATGAAATCTCCATCAAAATTTCAAAGACATTCCTCACAGAAACAAAAAAAAATCTAAATTTCATATAGAAATACAAAGATTCCAAATAGCCAAGAAAATCCTGAGCAATTTGTAGTATAACTTCAAATTTTACTACAGAGTCATGGTAACAAAAACAACACGGTAGCTAGCACAAAAAGAGACATGTAGAGCAATGGATTCAAAAGAAAATTCAGAAACAAGCCCATACTAGATACAGTCATCTGATTTTTGGCAAAGATGCCAAAGATACACATTGAAAAAAAAAGAGAGATCTTTTAACAACTGGTGCTATGAAAACTGCAGATCCTCAGATAAGAGACTGAAACTAGATCTCTATCTCTCAATATCAAAGACATTAATGTAAGAACCAAAACTTTGAAACTAGTAAGGAAAATGTAGAAGAAATACTTGAAGATCTAGGCATAAGCAATGACTTTCTAATAGGGTCCAATAGTTCAGGAAATAATAGCAATTATTGACTAATGGGATTCCATCAAACTAAAAACTGTCTACACAGCAAAACAATAGACAGAATGAAGTAGCAACCTACAGAATAGAAGAAAATCTTTGCCAGCTATTCATCTAACAGAAAATTAATATCAAGACTTTATAAAGAATTCAAAAAGTTAAACACCAAAAGAGCAAATAATCCAACCAATAAATGAGCAAATGAACTGAACAATTTTCAAAGGAAGAAGTACAAATGACCAATAAATACATGGAAAAATGTCCATCTTTAGCCATCAGGCAAGTGGAAATCAAAACCACATTGAGATTCTATTTCATCCCAGTCAGAATAGCTATCATCAAGAAAGCAAGAAACAACAAATGTTGGTGTGGATGCAGGGACAAAGGACCACAGCTAGCAGGAATATAAATTAGTCCCACACTGTGGAAATCAGTATAGCAGTTCCTCAAAAAATTAAAAATAGAACTTCCATATGATCCAGCTACACCACTTCCAGATATATAGCCAAAAGGACCAAAGTCAGCTTACAATAAAGATACTTGCACACCCGTGTTTATTGCTATGCTATTCATAATAGCCAGTTTATGGAATCAGCCTAGGTGCCCATCAGTGGATGAATGAATAAGGAAAATATGATGCATACAGAGTTTTATTCTGCCCTAAAAAAGAACGAAATTATGTCTTTGGAGGAAAATAAATGGAACTAAAGATTATGTTAAATGAAATAAGCCAGTCTCACAAAGACAACTATCAAGTTTTTCTCTCCTATGTGGAATCTTAGATGAGGGGAAGACCATGAAAAGCAAAAGGGAGGACTATTAGAAATGTGGATGGTATATTAGTTAGCTTTTCATTGCTGTGACCAAAACATCTGACTTAAGTAAGGAAAGATTTATTTTGGCTCATGATTTCAGAGGATTCCATCCATTGTTACTTGGTTCTGCTGATGCTGGGACCAGTTAGGCAGAACATCATGGAGGCAGGAGTATATGGATTAAGGCTGTTCAACTCACAGCAGCCAGCAAACAGAAAGAGGCCAGGGCAAGGACATGCCCCCAGTGACTTACTCCTCCACCTTAGCGCCACCTCCTACTTTTCACCACCTCCAATTAATGCCATGATATTATAAATCCATCAAGGAATTAATCTACTGATTAGGTCAGAGCCCTCATGATGTAATCATCTCTGGAAACGGCATCACAGACACCCCCAGAAGTGTGCTTTACTAATCTCCTGGGTATTTCTCAATCTAGTTAAGATGAAAAATTGAGATTAACCATCACAAAGGAAAAAAGGGTGGGAAGAGAAGAAAGGGTAACAGAGACGGTAAGTATGATCAAAGTATATCGTATGCAAGTATGGAAATGTTATGACGAACCCCCTTACTTTGTACAATTTAAAATTTTTGAGCTGGTGGAGTGGCTCAAGTGGCAAGAGTGCCTGCCTAGGAAGCGTGTCCCTGGGTTCAAACCCCAGTGCCACAAAAAAAAAAAAAAAAAATTTTAAGAAATTCTTGCCAAAAACACCTATTCTCTGTATTATGAAGTTCTTTACCAAACTTTGTCATACTACCAAAAGACTTACTGTGATTGGTATATTTCTTCTTTCTAATACAGTTATTCTAGGAGGCTAGGCAAATTATAATATGAATTAATTTTTTAAAAAAACTACTTCATCTTGTTGCTTCACTTCTGTTCATTTACTCAATTATGAAATTTGTGCAAGAAACCATAAATAGTCATAACGAATGTAGCCATAAGTTCACAGTCTGATTAGGAAGAATAAGCCAACCTAATGCATGTATCACAAAGCATTAATAAAGTATTAATCAAGTATTAATCAATTAATTATCAAGTATTGATAAACACTGAGGGACAGCACAAGAGTGGTATAGAAGGGACTCCTCAACCAGCCTAGATATTGGAGTGACACTTTCCTGAAGGGAAATGATCTTTTTTAAATGGCACTGAAGTTTGAACTCAGGGCCTAATGCTTTCTAGGCAGGCACTGTTACTGCTTGAGCCACTCCAGCAGCTTAAAATTTTTAAATTGTACAAAGTAAGGAGGTTCAAATGAAAAGATACAAAACTTAGAGATTTATGATAGGATACACAGAAAATTCTATTTCAGTTCTTTTCCTTCCCAAATTATACCAATGAAATACGCTATCTCTACAAAAATAGCTATGGGTTATTTTATTTTTAAAATACTACCATGCCCTTCTTCACCCTTCTGTAAGCTACTCAGGTTCTAGACAATCTACTGACTGAAAGGCCACAGACTAATTGCTGCTATACCACTGCAAATTCATGCATGTTTTTCTTAATAAACAAAGAGTTAAAGGGAATTTTTTAAAACATTTATTAAAGCTATCCAAGAGCTGGGTGCCAATGGCTCACACCTGTAATCCTAGCTACTGAGGAGGCAGAGATCAGGAGGATCAAGGTTCAAAGCCAGCCAGGGCAAACAGTTCTCGAGACCCTATCTCAAAAAAACACCAGTATAAAAAGGGGCTGGTGGAGTGGCTCAAGGCATAGGCCCTGAGTTCAAACCCCAGTACTACAAAAAGGAAAAAAAAATCCTAACCTAGATAATTTTAAATTATTTACTTCTTAGGAAGAAAATACTGAGATCTAGTGAGATGTGCCAAGAAAAATAGCAAAACTTCTCCACTTTTATTAAGATAGCATATTTAGCCCTACATCTGAAAGGATTAAAAGTGCATCTAATAGCCAAGAGCCTTCAAGAATC
Source organism: Castor canadensis (assembly GCF_047511655.1). Classification (NCBI taxonomy): domain Eukaryota; kingdom Metazoa; phylum Chordata; class Mammalia; order Rodentia; family Castoridae; genus Castor; species Castor canadensis. The sequence continues at coordinate 120,548,144 of NC_133396.1, forward strand.
CTGACTGTATTCTAAAGCAATAACTAAATGAATTCAGTAACAGAGAAAGTGAAAGGCAAGAAAATGGAAGCCAAGTCTAACTGGCAGCATCCTCTCCTCAATAAGAATTACAATGTTAAATAATTGAGAAATGTGATAAGTATTATGGTATTTTCAAGATTATTCTGTATTTTAAGAAGCCAATTTATACAGAAGGCTTTTTTTTTAATTTATACTACTTCTAAAAAGATCATGCAATTGCTAACTAACGAACACTTACAAGACTTCTGATGAATGTTTCACCACCAGTTGTTATAATAAAAAGAGTTTTCCCCGAAAAAGGATTAAGGAAATGGCAGAGTGTATGTTCATGGATAAGTTGGTTCAGGATTCTCCCTGGAAAAGGGGAACACCAAGCTACAAACTACAGTACAGCAATCAGACAACACATTCAAAGGAAACACAACCCATTTCCCATTTTAACAGAGCTATAAATTTTCAAAAGCAGAATATACTGACATTGGCTATTAATTCAACCTAAGAATCCTAAAGACTAGTTCATACTAATCAACTGGTAATAAGTAAGAGTAGTTTAATTAATTAACTGGCATATATATCCTTTTCTTTCAAACTAACAATATTACAATATTTTTCCTTATTATCAGGGAAGGGAAGATATCCCAAAACCTACTCTTACATGTGTCATTTATTGTACTTTTTTAATCATAAGACAGAAATAAATAACAGATCAGACACATCAAGAAATGGTAATGTATAAATTGTTAATATTTTCTAAATCTGGGGGAGTAGGTAACACACTCAAACCAACCAGTACCAAACAATCAACTTAAGTACATGAATCAAGCCAGGTAGTATAATGAGTAGTAAGGCCTGTGGCTAAAATTCATATCCCACCTAAAGACAAATTCAATTTCAACTGGGAAAAAAACAACAACACTACTGCAAAATTAGGACTGTTAAATTTATAGCACCTGTTTTAAACACTTTAATGAGGCAGGAAAAAATCTCTAATACATGTCCTTGTAGTCTTAGTAAAAATGAGCAGGGACCAAAATAAATATGTCAAGATACGTTAAAATAAATAAGCTCCTTACTAAGGATTCCTAAATATATGTAATAAGCACAGAATAAATACAAATAAAGAATTCTACAGTTTTAAGGAAAAATATATAGGCTGGTATCATTTTGGAGCGAAGGAAAAGGGAAAAAGAGAACAGTGGAAAGAAAAGCCTGCAAACAAAAGAACTAACTTAAAAGTTAAAAAGAGGACGAAGTGTCTCGAGTGGTAGAGACCCTGAGTTCAAACCCTACTATCACCAAAAAAAAAGGAAAAAAGAATCAATTTATGTACCTAATTCAGATCTTCAAGATGTCAACATGTCAATTCAACATAAAAGCAGAAGTAGGTAGAGAATCAATCTACTGTTACAATCTTTAGAATTAATACTAGTTACCAAATACTTACCTTTTATTAAACAACCAGCATGATTTTGAAATGATAGAGGCCCTTAACTAATTCAGAAATTTTAAAGAATATTAGTTGTCACTACCACTCCACCAGAATTCCTCAACTTCTTTTTTATACAACTTAACATTTCAGCTGAAGACAATATCCATACAATTAATTCAGGCAGTTTCTTCAAAAAATATTCAAGTAAATTTCTATCAAACGTATAAAGTGGAATTTTCATATGGATAAACATGTTACCTCCTGGACATCTTCTGGATTTCTTCGTGAAACAACCTAAAACAAAACATGCACAGAAAGATCTAATCATTATCAAAATTTAAGTTTTCACATTTGTATAATTACTTTCAACAGCATATATATGTGTGTATATATAATTCAATTTGCTTAAAGGAAAATAAATACTGTATCACTTACTAAAAACTCAGCCATATAATAATTCACTATCTGAAATACTCAAATTTAAAGGAAAAAGCAGTGAAAATAAGGTCCACGTGCTGCATTCCTAAGAGAATGCCTCAGACTTCATTCTTATGTGATATAATTCCAACATGCTTATCTACCCCCATTCCCAGTGTAGAAGCACAAAGAATAGTTATATTTGGGCAAAGTATTATTCTTAAAATTGTGTATGAATCTACAATTACCTCAATAAAATTTCAGTGGGGGTGGATTTTGGTTTTTTCCTTTTTTTCTCTTCTCTTTTTATCAGTAAAATTTCAATTTTTAAGAAAACAGCAGTCATAATGCTCAAACACACTGATATCCAAAAACAAAAGTAACAAAAAATTAAATACAAGCATTCAGAGACAAATAATCCTATCAATATTACCTGAACAGGGACTGGAAGTGGGGGTAGCTCAGTGGAAGAATGCATGCTTAGTATGTACAAGGCCCTAGGTCAATCTCTACCACAATATATACATATATGCAATACATGTGCATACATATTTAATACATATTATATATAATACATATTTATTTTTCCCCTGAGCAAAGGAGAGATTCCTGCAGATTTCTATGATTACAAAGGCCAAAAAGTTGAATACCATGTGGAAACATTTACTGAAAATTTTGGAAAAGAAAAAGGCTGAATGCTTAAATCATCAAATAGCATCATAGAACGGGAAAATCTCCCACTATATTAGTATTATATAAATTGCATGACACAAATTTAGACTATATAATAAATCTATGTAAATGTAAAATTAATGAACCTGAAATTGCAGTATTTTGCAAACCAAAAAAAAGATACATCAAACACATAGGCAAAATGATTGCCTATAGGTAGAAGAAAATGATCTCTGATAATAGACAACTCAATACTAAGAACTAGAAACTAAGAAGAGTTCAACATAACTCATAAAAAAGCAATATATTTATTATGTATAATATATCCATATATGTATATGTGTATGACTTCAAAGTCAGGAAAACTTTGGTTCAAATTATATTCATCTACTTATGGCCTGATCTCAGAACCTGTCTGGGCTGGCTTTTGTGAACATCAATTAACACAGCAAGAGCTTCATAATAAAAAGTTAGTTCCCTCTGCCTACCAGAAAGTTTAAATATCCTGACAGGGCCCTCTAAGAATTTCAGAGAGCAAAACTTTTTAATGTCTTATCATCTATTTTCCAACTTTCAGAATACAGAAATTTGGTGAAATAGCCTAGCAATTTGCATTAATTTAAAACATGGCTGTCCAATAGTACTTTGTGGGATTACGCAAAGGAATTTTCCTATCTATAGCATTCAACACAGTAGCAGTCACATATATATATGGCTATGAAGCCCAGGAAACATGGCTAGTTCAACTAAGAAGCTGAATTTCTAACTTTATTTCATTTAAATCAATTGAAATAAAAACAACCTCATGTGGCTAATGACTACATATTCGGCAATACATATTTAGAATAAGAGGCTAAATAGGGAACTAACAACCATGTATTATTCAAATATTTCAACTATTACTTTCAAACACCAGTCCCTCACTCCCCTCTTAAACACACACAAACACACCCCTTTCCACATAATTAAATGACTTTCAGTGGTAGACTGCTTGCCTAGCTAGCAGGCACAAGGCCCTAGGTTCAATTCTCAGCCCACAAGAAAATAAAAAATAAATGACAATTTTCTGTCCTGAGAAGTCATCAATATTCAATCCACTAATAATCATCCTGCCAAAAACAGTCAACACATGATCACTGACAATAAAATTTATTCAGATACATCTGACATTTTATAGTTTATATTATTCTGAAAACTCAATAGATTTCCTGAATTGATAAATATATTGAAGTTAGTATTTTAAATAATCTTCCTGAACACATGCAAATGATCTTTTTGTGACAGAATTATTTCTTAGTTTGGTGTACATATTAGAAAATATGTTGCAGTTTGGATTTTCCTCAGGTGCACCACTCCTGGAAATCAAGTACATGTCTTCTACAAACAAAATATATTAGTCATCCCCTAACAAAATCCACAGTTGTTTTTTTTTTTAATCTATAGTTTTTAAACCCTTTTCCCAGAAACAGCCAATTGGTTATTTCTCAGCCATGTCCTAAAGGCTCATATATGACTGCTGTGTGCTATGCTGTGTGCTGTGTGCCATACACATAGCTCAGTCCAATGGTGCATAGTGACTGGGGGAAGAGGGGTGTATATCCCAAATTTATTTTCAAATCTCAGAGAACAGCAGTATTAGGAAGCACTTCATCCTAGACACTTCCCATGACAATGAATCCTCAATGTTCTGGCCACAGTGGCATCCTGACAACAATCAATAACAAGGTTTATAGACTGGCAGGGTAGCTCAGTAGTGGAGCACCTGCCTAGCAAGTATGAGGCCCTGACTTCAAACCCCAGTACTGCCAAAAAAAAAAAAAAGTAAGCCAATCAAAAACCAGAAGTTAGAGACACACTTTGGCAGAGTTGAAGAAATAAATTAATAAAATAAAAATAAAGCGCTCTTTTGGCTAACTAACATCATAACAATAACTTGAAATTACGCTCAGATACATGTAAGAGTGGTCAGCTGGGCACCAGTGGCTCACACCTGTAATCCTAGCTACTTGAGTGGCTGAGATCAGTTGGTTGAGATTGGAGGCCTGCCCAAATAGTTTACAAGACTTCATTTCCAAACAGAGCAAAATGGACTGAATGTGTGACTTATGCAATAGAGTACCTCTCTGTAAGACTGAGTCCTGAGTTCAAACCCCAGTGTCACCAAAAACAAAAAGAATTAAAAAAAAAAAGGTGTCATCTTTTAAGAGAACAGCCACTAGAAAACAAAACTACAAAAATTATTCAGCTCTCACTACTGTTATTTCCTAGGGAAAATGATCACAAAATAAGCCCCCTCAGAAATCAGTCATAAGTAGAAGTGAATATACATTTTAAAGAACTACTTTAATGACATTTTTTTTTTTAGACAGGAAGCAGTATTCATTGATGGATGTGACTAAGAAGGAGTAGCACAGTGTAAGCTCTCACAAGTGCAGGGCCCACTACTTGTTCAAAGGACTAAGACAGAGGATGTGCATGACCTCACAGGCATATGGAACAAGCCAATGCTCAGTCACAAAGTCTTCAAATCCATCTGCATTAAGCTTGGTAATACCCCACTTCTTTGAGATCTAGATCTTCTGGCAGCCAAGGAACTTGAACTTGGCCCTGTGTAGGGCCTCAATCACATGCCCTTTGTTCTGCAGCTTGGTGCAGATGGACATGATGACTTGGTCAACTCTGGTCATTACAATGCCCTGAGACATTCCAAAGGCTCCCCCACAGAACTGTCTGGAGCCTAGACTGGGAACAGGTCAAGGTCAGGCACTGCGCGCCAAGCCCCCACAAGGAAAGGAGTCCAGTAGGCTTAACTGGCAATTCACTGTACACAAGTTTTCTGATGGCTATTTTAGTAGTAGTTCACCTGCTAATTGATAACAAAGATATAAAGTGACAAAAGTAACATATTTAACATCATTAAATGTCAAGATATAAATAATCACATGTGAAAAACAAGGGACATACCTCCTCTTCATTTTTCATGGATACAAATCTCCAAATATAGGATAGGAATGATTACAAATTTAAAGCTACACTATACTGAACATTTCTCATTGTGGTGGTTAGGTGAACCAAATGGCACATTCATCAACGTAATGTTTGCAATCCTGACTTTCGAACATTAGCTTTCAGAAAATCTGTGATTTCATAGAAATATACTGACTTCTTTAAACTACACTTCACATGCACAAAACCACAACTCTGGCAGTGTGAATAGATACCTCAAAGCACCCAGCTCACATAGGCAATTGTCCTCTTACAAAATTCAACCTCCCTCTCACTCCATCACCTATATCTCAACTTCTCTCCCCAGTTTCCCTGCAGAGCCACAGGTGTCATGGGTTGGCAAGACTATTTGGGTGGGTTTTCACCCTCCAGTCAGGTAATCTGGACCCAAGAGGCAACACCTGCACAAACCATAATTAGACATTTGCAACATGGTTTTTTCTTTTTTCTTTTATTATTTATATGTGCATACAAGGCTTGGGTCATTTCTCCTCCCTGCCTCCACCCCCTCCCTTACCACCCACTCCACACCCTCCCTATCCCCCCCACCCCCTCAATACCCAACAGAAACTATTTTGCCCTTATTTCTAATTTTGTTGTAGAGAGAATATAAGCAATAATAGGAAGGAACAAGGGTTTTTACTGGTTGAGATAAAGATAACTATACAGGGAGTTGACTCACATTAATTTCCTGTGCATGTGTGTTACCTTCTAGGTTAATTCTTTTTGATCTCACCTTTTCTCTAGTTCCTGGTCCCCTTCTCCTATTGGCCTCAGTTGCTTTTAAGGTATCTGCTTTAGTTTCTCTGCGTTAAGGGCAACAAATGCTAGCTAATTTTTTAGGTGTCTTACCTATCCTCACCCCTCCCTTGTGTGCTCTCCCTTTTATCATGTGCTCAAAGTCCAATCCCATTATTGTGTTTGCCCTTGATCTAATGTCCACATATGAGAGAGAACATACGATTTTTGGTCTTTTGGGCCAGGCTAACCTCACTCAGAATGATGTTCTCCGATTCCATCCATTTAACAGTGAATGATAACATTTCGTTCTTCTTCATGGCTGCATAAAAATCCATTGTGTATAGATACCACATTTTCTTAATCCATTCGTCAGTGGTGGGGCATCTTGGCTGTTTCCATAACTTGGCTATTGTGAATAGTGCCGCAATAAACATGGGTGTGCAGGTGCCTCTGGAGTAACCTCTGTCACAGTCCTTTGGGTATATCCCAAGAGTGGTATTGTTGGATCAAATGGTAGATCAATGTCTAGCTTCTTAAGTAGCCTCCAAATTTTTTTCCAGAGTGGTTGTACTAGTTTACATTTCCACCAACAGTGTAAGAGGGTTCCTTTTTCCCCGCATCCTCACCAACACCTGTTGTTGGTGGTGTTCCTAATGATGGCTACTCTAACAGGGGTGAGGTGGAATCTTAGTGTGGTTTTAATTTGCATTTCCTTTATTGCTAGAGATGGTGAGCATTTTTTCATGTGTTTTTTGGCCATTTGAATTTCTTCTTTTGAGAAAGTTCTGTTTAGTTCACTTGCCCATTTCTTTATTGGTTCATTAGTTTTGGGAGAATTTAGTTTTTTAAGTTCCCTATATATTCTGGTTATCAGTCCTTTGTCTGATGTATAGTTGGCAAATATTTTCTCCCACTCTGTGGGTGTTCTCTTCAGTTTAGAGACCATTTCTTTTGATGAACAGAAGCTTTTTAGCTTTATGAGGTCCCATTTATCTATGCTATCTCTTAGTTGCTGTGCTGCTGGGGTTTCGTTGAGAAAGTTCTTACCTATATCTACTAGCTCCAGAGTATTTCCTACTCTTTCCTGTATCAACTTTAGAGTTTGTGGTCTGATATTAAGATCCTTGATCCATTTTGAGTTAATATTGGTATAGGGTGTTATACATGGATCTAGTTTCAGTTTTTTGCAGACTGCTAACCAGTTTTTCCAGCAGTTTTTGTTGAAGAGGCTGCTTATTTCTCCATCATATATTTTTAGCTCCTTTGTCAAAGACAAGTTGGTTATAGTTGTGTGGCTTCATATCTGGGTCCTCTATTCTGTTCCACTGGTCTTCATGTCTGTTTTTGTGCCAGTACCACGTTGTTTTTATTGTTATTGTTTTGTAATATAGTTTGAAGTCAGGTATTGTGATACCTCCTGCATTGTTCTTTTGACTGAGTATTGCCTTGGCTATTCATGGCCTCTTGTGTTTCCATATAAATTTAAGGGTAGATTTTTCAATCTCTTTAATGAATGTCATTGGAATTTTGATGGGACTTGCATTAAACATGTAGATTACTTTTGGGAGTTATCGACATTTTTACTATGTTGATTCTACCAATCCATGAGCATGGGAGATCTCTGTACTTTCTATAGTCTTCCTCAATCTCTTTCTTCAGAAGTTTATAGTTTTCCTTGTAGAGGTCATTCACATCTTTTGTTAGGTTTACACCTAGGTATTTGATTTTTTTTGAGGCTATTGTAAATGGAATTGTTTTCATACATTCTTTTTCAGTTTGCTCATTGTTAGTGTATAGAAATGCTAATGATTTTTCTATGTTGATTTTATATCCTGCTACCTTGCTATAGCTATTGATGATGTCTAGAAGCTTCTGAGTAGAGTTTTTTTGGGTCTTTAAGGTAGAGGATCATGTCATCTGCAAACAGGGATATTTTGACAGTTTCTTTACCTATTTGTATTCCTTTTATTCCTTCTTCTTGCCTAATTGCTCTAGCTAGGAATTCCAGTACTGTGTTGAATAGGAGTGGACATAGTGGGCATCCTTGTCTGGTTCCTGATTTTAGAGGGAATGGTTTCAGTTTTTCTCCATTAAGTATAATGCTGGCTGTAGGTTTGTCATATATAGCTTTTATAATGTTGAGGTACTTTCCTTCTATTCCTAGTTTTCTTAGAGCTTTTATCATGAAATGATGTTGGATTTTATCAAAGGCTTTTTCTGCATCTATTGAGATGATCAAGTGGTTTTTGTCTTTTCTTCTGTTAATGTGGTTTATTACATTTATTGATTTTCGTACAACATGGTTTTTTCTAAAGTGAAAGAACTCTTATTTAAAACAGATAAGTCAATGGGACAAATTTTATATTCAGCTTTCTAATGAGTTTTCATGAAAGCAATAAGTACTATGGATTGAAAGTTTGCATCCCCCTAAAACTCTTTCTTATGTTGAAGCGCTAATCCCCAATGTGGCAATGTTTAGAAGACCTTTGAAAAAGAATTATGTTTTAGCATCCTTATAAGAAAAAAATAGATATTCCTCTCTCACCCATGTGAGACTCAAATCAAGAAGAGGGAGGGTTGGAGATGTGACTCAAATGATAGAGCACTTGCCTAGAACAAGGTCCAGAGTTCAATATCCAGTACCACCAAAAAAAAGAAAATTTAGGAGTGGCAGTGTAGCTCCAGTGGTAAAGTGCCTGCCTAGCAAGCTTGAGGCTCTGAGTTCAATCCTCAATACTAACAAGAAAAAAAAAAAAGTGAGATCTCATCAGAGATTTAATCGCTAGCACCTTGATCTTAAACTTCCCAGCCTCCGGAACTGTGATAAAATAAAAATGTTTGTTGCTTAAGCTGCCCAGTCTATAGTGTTTTGTTACAACAGCTGACTGCAACAAACTAAGATAGTAAGAAATTGCAGCTTTCTACATTATTGAAATACCAAAATCTCATGAGCAAATAAAGAAATTATACCAGTAAGTTACCTTTAGATACTCAAATGTTTGCTGAAGTTGCTTTTCTCACATCAAATTACACCACCACACTATTTTCCAATCAAGGTTCAAGGAAAATCAAAATCCAAGCCAGGCACTAGTGACTCACGTCTGTAATCCTAGCAATTTGGGAGGCTTGAGATCAGGAGGATCTCGGTTGGAGGCTAGTTTGGGCAAATAGTTTGAGAGACCCCCATTTCCAAAATAACAAGCACAAAATGCACCAGAGGTGTAGCTAAGCAGTAGGGTGCCTGCTTTGCAAGTGACTGTTTTACAAGTATGATGTCCTGACTTCAAACCCCAGTCCCACCAAAGGAAAATCAAGTGTTAACACTTTCAGTTTAAAGTCTTCATATCTTACCATACATGATGTCAATAAACAAGATGAAAACAACAATGGTTTACATTTTTTTAAATAAACTTACTAGGACTGGCAGAGTGGTAGAGTGCCTGCCTAGCAACCCTGAGGCACTGAGTTCAAATCAAGTACCAACAAGACAAAAAAAAAACCTTACTAAAATGTTATGTGACAGTTTTGTATTAAACAATATTAAAAATCAAAAACAAAGGAAGGATAGAATAAAACTAAATTCTAAAAAATAACAGAACTTGGGAGTCATGATTTTTCAAAATGCTTCAGCATAAATACATTTTGTAAAAATCAAACTAATCACTCTCCCTACTCCATGATTAATTACTCTACTTGTTGAAAATATCTCCAGATGAAGATAAAAACCAAGTATTTCCTCAAGAAATCTTCAAAGAGATACTGATTTAACAAGTGAAAACTACCAACTCCTACTAATTTAACACTGGGTATTTACAATAATGTAAGAGATTAAGAGTATAACTTTAGTAAGTTCTTTGATTTCCTTTAAAGTGATTTAAATTGGGCATGGTGGCGTACACTTGTAATCCCGGCACCTAAAAGAGGGAGACAGGAGGATCTGGAGTTTGAAGCCAACCTGTGCTACCTACATAGCATCTCAGAAAAATCTAATTGAATAAATGAAATAAAGTAACTTACTGAAATGTTTATGAGCATTTATTACTTTCAAAATAAAAGGCTAACAAAACCAAAAATTAAAACAAGTGACCTCCTACATATGAAAATTCTATACGAGTATCCTAACACTAAAACTTAATGCTTTACAAGCTAAGATCAGGAACAAGATAAGGATGTCCACACTCACTACTCCTATTCAACACTGTACTCCAAGTTCTAGCCAGAGCAATAAAGCAAAATGAAGGAATACAGATTGGAAGGAAGAAATAAAATCATGCCTTTTGGCAAACAACATTGACTGTCTTATGCAGAAAAAAACAGGAACTCTTACCAAAACATCCTAAAATTAACAAGTCAGTTTGGAAAGGTCTTAGGATAGAGTCAACACAAAAATGAACCAGATCTGTATACATTAGCAACAAACATGACATTTTTAAATATTACAATAGTTAAGAAAAAGATGAAATACTGAAGAATAAATGTAGTAAAACAAGTATAGAATCCATATGCTTTTTGAAAACTACAAAATGCTGATGAAAGAAATCAAAGAACATCTAAATAAATAAGAAATAATGTATTCATGGGTCTGACAATTCAACGTAGTGAAAATGTCATTTCTCACCCAAACTGATCTACAGACTTAATGCACACTACAGACTTAGTGGCTTAAATCTTGTAAGGACTGAACATGGTGGTACCCATAATTCCAGCACTCAGGAAGCAGAAGAAGGAGGATGACAAGTTGAAAGTTTGCCTGAGATACACAGTGACTCTATCTCAAAAAAAAAAAAAAAAAAAGGCAAAGATAGTTTGAGCCAGGCACTAGTGGCTCATGCCTGTAATTCTAGCTACTCAGGAGGCAGAGATCAGGAGAACTGAGATTCAAAGCCAGTCTAGGCAAATAGTTCACAAGACCCTATCATAAAAATACCCACCATGAAAAAAAGCAGGTAGAGTGACTCAAGTGATGGAGCACCTGCCCAGCAAGTATGAGGCCTTGAGTTCAAACCCCAGTACCACCAAAAAAATTAAAAGACAGCTTGAAAAGGACACTGTATGACTATGTGACATTGTCAAAAGGACAAAAGTGTGGTGGAGCGATCAGTGGTTATCATTGGCCAAGGAGTCAGGGAACGGTGTGAAAAGGTTTTTGGCAGATTTGCTAGATGGAGTTATTCTGTTTCCTAATTCTGTTTTCTAATTATGGTAAACTATCTATACATGTGTTGAGATTCTTAGACTTATACAACAAAAAAGTCTATTTTACTATATGTTAATTTCTGTGGTACTGGGGATTATTGCATGTTGATTTTAAAATAATACTTAGGCCGGGTACTGGTGGCTCATGCCTGTAATCTTGGCCATCCAAGGAGGCAGAGATCAGGAAAACTGTGGTTCAAAGCTAACCTTGGCAAACAGTTAACAAGACCTTATCTCAAAAAAAACACATCACAAAAAATAAGGATGGTAGAGTGGCCAAAGGTGTAGGCATTGAGTTCAAATCCCAGAACTGTAAAACTATAAATAATACTTAGAAAGAAAAGTGCTGCCTCTTTCTATCTTTGTCTCAAGTCCTTGTTATAGGCACCAAGAATAAGCAGTTAAAAAGGCAAGTACTTCTCACCAGACATGGGTGACTCACAGCTATAACCCTGGCTACTTGGGAAACGGGAAACTGAGATCCAGAGGATTGTAGTTAGAGACCAAGCCAGGCAACTATTTCAAGACTCATCGCCAAAATAACCACAGCAAAATGGACTGGAGGTATGGCTCAAGTGGTAGAGCATCTGCTTTGCAAGTGTAAAGCCCTGAGTTCAAACCCCAGTCCCACCAAAAAAAAAAAAAAGGCATTGTCTCCTATGAGAAGTGAAACAAGTACATTATGATAAAGGCTTTGATAGCAGAGTATATAAAATACATACTGAGCTACCTACAAGAGGCTTCTGGAGAACACAGACATAGCTGACAACTGAAATGAGCAAGACAAAAGAGCATTCAAGACAGAGGAAACGGCATTCAGCAGAGAGATACAGAGGCATATAGTGTACTAGTATAACCTGGAAAACTGCAAATAATTTCTTCCCAAGCATAACCAGTCCACTCAAGAATTATGGTCAAGGACTATGTGTAGTGGTACACACCTATAATCCCAGCTACTCAAGAGGTAGAGATGGGAGCATCGTGGTTCAAGGTCAGTCAGGGCAATTAGCCTGAGACCCCATCTAAAAAAAGATACTAAGCGAAAAGGCTGGAGACACAGCTCAGGTGGTAAAGCAAAATCAAGACCCTGAGTTCAATCCCCAGTATCAAAAAAAAAGGAATATGGTCAAGAATTGGAAGCAGACTCCCTCTCAGCAACAGTATTTCAATGTGAAGCCTTGCTGATGGTAGTTTTCAAGGCTTTAGGTCAAGCTCAGTGCACTTCCAGCACTCATTCCCTGCTCTCCTTTGTTCACATTAGCCCACTACTTTTGCAAACAACAGTAAGGCCCGTAGGGACAGATAAATAGGTATCCCCATATGTACACCCGCAGCACCTAATGAAATGTGCTCTACAGTGTATGCATTTAGCAGCACAGCACTGTGACTGGGGCCTGTCTATCTGGCTTCAAATACACATTCTACCACTTGCTAGCTATGTGATCCTGGGCAAGTTACTTAACCTAATTTTCTCATCAATAACATGACAGTAATAATGGCTCCCACTCACTGGGCTAATGTGACAAATGTGTTAACGTATATAAAATGGTCATTCAGTCAGGTCATTCAGTCATGTCTGTAATCCTAGCTACTTGAGAGGCTGAGATTAGGAGATTGAGATTCAAGGCCAGCCTGTGCAAACTGTTCAGGAGACCCCATCTTCAAAATAACCAGAGCAAAATGGACTGGAGGAGTGGGTCAGGAGGTAGAGTGCCTGCTTAGCAAGAGTAAAGCCTTGACTTCAAACCCCAGTCCCACAAATAAAAAATAAAATACAATGCTAATTCAGCCAAGCACAGTGGTCAAGCCTGTAATTCTGGCTAAAAAGACAGAAAATGAAAAGATTGTGGTTCCAGGAGTCCAGGCAAAAGGTTCACAAAATTCCATCTCAATCAATAAAAGCTAGGCATGGCGGTACACATCTGTCATTCCAGTCACGTGGTAAACATAAAAACATAAATAGGATGATAACAGTCCAGGACCACTATGGCATAAAGCAAGACCCTTTGTCAAAAATAACTGAAGCAAAAAGGTCTGGGAGCACGCTTAAGTGGTATAGTGCCTGCTGAGCAAGGGTAAGGCCCATAGTTCAAATCTCATACCACCAAAAAATTGCTAATTCATAGTAAGCACCATCCAAGTAGTTGCTGTTATTACTCAATAAATGCCGGCTACATAACATGAAGATTTAGGTATTACCTACTTGAAAATCAATCAAATTACTTTATGTGCAAGACAGTACATTGAAAACCTCAAAATTTCAAAGTACTGCTCAAATTGAAGAAGAGTTAAACAAACAGGGAGGTCTATGTGTTCATGGCCCAGAAGACTCAGTATTATTAAGACATCAGTTCTTCTGAAACTGATCTATATTTTCAATGTAATCCTAATCAAAAACCTGGGCAGGCATTTTTGTCAAACCTGACAAGGTGACCTGGAGGTGTGGCTCAAGAGGTAGAAACCCTGAGTTCAAACCTCAGTCCCAACAAAAAAAAACAAAAAAAAAAATTTTTTTTGATAATTCTGCTTAACGGTAGAAGCAGATTCCCCACACACCCAAAAAAATGTGTATACTGTATGATTTCTTTACATAAAATTCTAGAAAATGCAACCTAATCTATAAAGACAGAAAGCAAACCAGTGGTTGCATAGAAACAGGGTGAGAAGGGGAGAGTGACTGCAAAATAGCATGAGGGAACTTGGGCAGTGCTGGCTACACAACTACTGCCATTTGTCAAAACTCATCAAATGGTACACTTAAGATTGGTGACTTTCTCTGTACATAAGTGATGCCTCAATGTAAACAAAATGAAGTCTTAAGGCAGCACTGTCTGTTAAGAATGAAAGCACACTTTCTGCTTTCCATACTCATGAAAATACAAACAAGAATTACTATTCGCAATGTTGTTGAGAAATCTTTATGACAAATACGAGAATTCTGCACCATGTTTCTCACATGATGAAACAACCAGAAACACTGCTGATGGTTTTTTTTATATCTGTATCTCCTTTAACCAAAGAATCAAAGAAAATTTACACAAGACTTTTCCAATAAGTAAGGGTACTTATTCCAGATAAAAACTAAGAAGCATCCAAGCCAAACTCAGGATCTGATAAGGTGATCAGCCTGCCTGCAGGTTTATCAAGCAAACCCAGTTTGCTGACAAAACTGGTTCCTGGCATTAAAACAGTACCAGATTAAGAGTGTAGTGTCTGCTATCTTTTTTTTTTTTTTTTGTAGCCCACACTGGCCTGGAACTCACTACACAGCCCAGACTGTCCTCAAACTAGAGATCCTCCTGCCTCTGCCTAACAAGTGCTGGGATTACAGACATCCACCATCACTCGCCTAGGTATGGATAGTCACCTTTATGTGGTTACTGCTGGTCCCCAGGATTCTCCCTTTAAGGGAGGGACTTTTAAACTCAAACTGTTCCTTCAAGAAGTACATTCAATGGCTGCATCTAAATTAGGCTTCAAGAACAAAATTTAGTCAAGCACTAGTGGCTCACGCCTGTAATCCTAGCTACTCTGGCGGCAGAGATCAGGAGGATCATGGTTCAAAGCCAGCCCAGGCAAAATAGTTTGTGAGACCCTATCTCGAAAAAAAAAAAACTCATCACAAAACAGGGCTGATGGAATGGCTCAAGGTGTAGCCCCTGAGTTCAAACCCCAGTACCAAAAAAAAAAAAAGACCAAAATTTGTCATCCCAATGTAGACAAATTGGAAAGAATATGTTTAGATATTTAGAAAGTTAAGTGGTCCCTACCACCGCAGATCCACACAGTTCTGCTATGGATCCAGGCTTTGTTAGGTGTTCCTAATCCAGACAATCCATTTGCAAATAATGTAGCAGTGCAGTGGAAGACCAAAGCCTTAGAAACAGCTAGAACATGGACTTCAGTTATTTTTCAAAAAAAAATTTTTTTTTTTTTTTTTTTTGGTGGGACTGAGGTCTGAACTCAGGGCTTCACACTTGCAAAACTGGCATTCTACTGTTTGTGCCACACCTCTACTCCATTTTGCTCTGGTTAGTTTTAGAGATGAGGGTCTCACAAACTATTTGCACAGGCTGACCTAAAACTGTGATCCTCATGATCTCAGCCATCCAAATAGGCAGGATTATAGGTACGAGCCACCAGTGCCTAGCTTCCATGAGCAATATTCAAGTGTGCTTCACTTCTGTTCTGCCAAGATTTCCCTTTTCGTTTGCATTTAATGTACACAGACTAAGAAACATTACAGAATAAAAGCCCAGACATCTTTGGTGATTAAATGCACATTAGCAAATCCATGTAAGCATAAGCAGAGGCCAGAAGTATCATCTGGACTGTTGCAAAAGGAGGTGCTTAAAAGCAGTGTCTCTCTGCTTTTATTCATTCCCCATGTCATGGTTTAAATATAAAACACCATGAGTGAAGGTGGTTTTCAGAGTTAGCTGCAGGAGTGTGGGTGTTTTTCTTTATTTTTTGAGTGAGAAGATAGTTTTATTTTAATTTTATGGATGTCGGCTGGCTGAGTGGCTCAAGTGGTAGAGCGCGTGCCTAGCAAACATGAGGCCCTGAGTTCAAACCCCAGTGCCACCAAAAAAAAAAAAAAAAAAAAAGAAAAAGAAATGTTAATTATATGCATGTCATTCCCCCTTTTTCATGGTGATCTAATTGCACTGGTTAACAGTAGCTAGCCAGTTCCAAAATAGGAACATTAAACAAGGCCTTACTAACCACACTGGGACTTTACTGTCAAGTACAGATTCCCACTCCACCCTGCCTTTTCACAAAAAAGCTTGTGATCAGTTTGTATAGCTTGTCTGGAAACTTCTGTAAATATTATGTATTAGTAAAATATTTTTTGTTATTCAAAAAAAAATTAAGAAACAATACAGAGGCTCTCAAGTGGTAGGGCGCCTGCCTGGCAAGCTCAAAAGCCCTAAGTTCAAACCCCAGTACCACCAAAAAGCAAAAGGAAGCAACATAAAGTTTAACTAGGAAATCCGTTAGCAGCATCCTGGTAACTAGCCACAAAGTCATCTGAGCCTGCCAGGTTCCAGAGTATTACAAAAAAAAAAAAAAAAGTAAAGGAAATTTAGGAAGAAAGAGCTCTTTTGCTATTCAAACTTTAACACTGGTACTTCCAGTAATTCTAATTCAACTCCTACAGAAATAACCCTGCAAGGAACAAAAATATAGAAAATGTTCCTTGAAGCTAGAATTCAGTCAGTAGTAGGAAACATGTAGAAGACATTCCTAATTTTTTCATGAAGTTCTCAAGGGAGTACTACTTACCTGATTAGTTCTCCTGAGGAAAGATGTTTTTTTCCTTAAGATTCAAAAATAATATTCTACTTGTTTTATAATATTAAGCACAGTTATCTTTATAGCTCCATGTTGACCCTTAAATTTAAAAAACCCTTAAATTAAAAAAAATCTGCAACATGAGCAATAAATGAGGACATAAACATTTACAGAGAGAGAAAAGTCAGTGCAAACAATTTTCAAATAATCCCAGCAACGTGTAGCATGCATATAGCGTGCATTTGGTTAATTCTACAGCAATGTGCTTCTTTACCTTCTCTTTTATACTATCATAAAAGTTAGTTCGAGGGGCTGGAATGGCTCAGGTGACATAGTGCCCCACCCAGCAAGCATGAGGCCCTGAGTTACTTCAGTAAACAGTTCACAGCTTAAGATATTTAAGATGTGAACTTGGTAAGCCTTGCCTTTTGCAAAATACGACCACAAATAATTATCATACTAAACGCTTCTAATTCAAGTTCCACACACATTCATACCCCCAGGTTTCTACGGGCTCTATCCCTTTCTACAATTTCTTCAATGCCATCTCTTTTTCTGGATTCTTCCCATCTTTCACTACCTGTCTTAATTGGTATATACTCCCTGAGCCCTTGAGTCAGAAGCAACCTCTATGTCTTACGAATTCCCATCGCTCTTTTCTGTAGTGTTTGTGGCACTTCTTTAAGTAAACTCTGTTCTACCACAATTACCCTTGAAAGGAAGGCTTATGGTTTATCCAGCCTTGTAGCCCTCATAGTACTTAGTCCCTGGAACTACAGATTATTGGGTGTGCTGCCTAGAATGAAGAGGAAAACACTCAACGACGTTTTTGGGGGCACGGTGTACTATGCGCTGCCTTAGTTGTGTAGACAGAAACAACTGAGAGTTAGAAACAATTGGTAGTTAGAAACAACTGCCAATGAGAGACCTACTCTAAGCCAACTAAGACAACTAAGAGACACAAACATGTATACAGATTAATACAATGTATTTTGATAACTGTAATAAGAGATGAGTAGGATAGCATTATAAGAAAACCATGTTTGTTGAACATTGTCCTTACTGAAAGCCATGAGAAACTGGGGCAAAGACACAGCCCTGACACATTGGTCCATGCATGGTAGGTGGCCTAACAAGTGTGTTAGGATTGCCTCAGAGAACCGCCTTCTATTACATAAGTTGGCTAACACATAAATTAAAATTTTCAAGGGTGCGTTATTCCTCTGGAGCAAGCAAAACCACTTCTGCAAATTTCGTTCTAAGAGAAAGTCCGAGTGGGACGCAGGCTGAGTCATCAATTTAAAAACATGCCAGCACTACTCCACCCTAGAATGGGAACAGCACCGCCAGCTACTCCAGGAGAGCCTGGCACCCCACATTCAGCCACTGCCCCAGCCTTCCTGATCTCCATCTCCAACGCCTGTCCTGCCATGGGGCGCCGCCAGTCCCACTCGCCACCCGCACTCACCCGGGCGGTGACTTTATACACCGTGTAGCCCCTCGGGTGTCGCTGGGGCTCGGTGACGGTGTAGAAACGGGCCAGGTCGGCGCTGTGCCCCCGGGGAGAGGTCATTCTCCCTCCACCTCGGCAGTCGCCGCCAGCCCCGGATCATCGGGGAAACCCGGAGCCGCTACAGTCCGGGTCCCCAACCAGCTGCCCAGCAGCAAGGGGGCGGGGGCTCCACGGCAGCGCCTCCGCCGCGCAGCTCCGCTTCCGGGTCAGCGGAGTCGCTTCCGGATCGGGGGGGCGGGTCCCGCGTCCCCCGAGAGGAAACCAGGCTCGGGCTTAAATCCTGGTCCCCACTGGGTACTAGTACTGCCGGATGGACCAAGTTGGGGGGGGGGTCTCACCGCCACCCCCCCCCCGCGACCGAGACCGGAGACATCTCCCCTAAATCTCCTTGGGCGCCAGACGCGTCACCTCTACTTCCTGAGCGCTGTTAACGGCCTTGCCACGGCGGCGAGAGCTTCGCTCCTCCCCACCCCTGCTGGACTTCACCAACTTATGTGAAGGCATGGAAGGATGGGAGGATGCCCCAGCCTACCATCTTTTCCTTCCCCACTCCGGGTTCGTCACATCTCAGCCAGTTCCCATCCCGTACACACCTCTTTCCGTACCACACGTGCAGTACAATCCCCATTGAAAGTTGCAGTTCTTTTTTTGTAGAAAGTGACGTGGTAGGACTAGGTATGGTGACAAATGCCCGTAATCCCACCACTTGGAGGACTGAGGCAAGGAAGATCACAAGTTTGAAGTGAGCCAAAGCTACATAGCAAGAACCTGTCTCGAAAAAAGATAAAAATAAGCTGAATCTAAAATTTATGTGAAAAACACAAATCAGTAATGCCCAAAACGATCCTAAAAAAAAAAAATAGTAACTTGTAAATTCTGATTTCAAGATTACTGGAGAGGCTCAATAACCAAGGCAGCGTGATATTGGCATAAAGATCACGTTTAGATCAATAGAACAGAGGACCAAAACTCATCATAAATGGTCATTTGATTTTTTTATACAATGCCAAGCCAATCCAAGGAAGAAAGGATACTTTTCTTAACTAAAGATGCTAGAATCATGGGGTGTACATTAAAAAAGAAAAGAACCTCACCCTTACAACTTGACTCTTTTACAAATAACCATAAACGAAAAAACAAAAGATATAAAAATTTTAGAAAAGAGGAAAAAACTTTGTATGGTAACAAACATGCATGCGCAGCTACTCAGGAGGCTGAGGCAGGGGAAGTGTTTGAAGCCAGAGGCTTGGCAACATAGATGAAAGAAAGAGAAAAAGTCGGGTGCCTGTGACTCACTCCTGTAATCCTAGATACTCAGGAGGCAGAGATCAGGAGGATCACGATTCAAAGCCAGTCCAGGCAAATAGTTCAGAAGACCCTATCTTGAAAAATCCCTTCACAAAAAAAGGGGCTGGTGGAGTGGCTCAA
Source organism: Castor canadensis (assembly GCF_047511655.1). Taxonomy (NCBI): domain Eukaryota; kingdom Metazoa; phylum Chordata; class Mammalia; order Rodentia; family Castoridae; genus Castor; species Castor canadensis. The sequence continues at coordinate 120,567,862 of NC_133396.1, forward strand.
AGTGTGGGTCCTGAGTTCAAGTCCCAATACCACAAAAAAAAGGAGAAGAAACAGATTGGAAAACTTACCTGATCTAAAATATTTAAAGAACCTCTACAATAGTTTTTGTTTGTTTTGTGGGGGGTAGAACTTCTCAAAAGTCTTTATTTGTTTATTTATTCATTCATTCGTTCATTCATTTGGCAGTACTGAGGTTTGAGCTCAGGGCCTCCTGCTTCCTAGGAAGAGTGTTGAGCTACTCTGCCAGCCCAACAATGGTTTTTAAAAAGATAGTCAAAACAGTTTGGTTTTTTTTTTTTTTTTGGTTGGTTGGTTTTTGGTTTTTTCTGGGCTTTTTGGTGGGACTGGAGTTTGAACTCAGGGCCTTGTGCTTGCAAAGTAGGCACACTACTGCTTGAGCCACATCTCCAGTCCTTTTTACTCTGGTTATTTTTTGGAGATGGGGGGAGGTCTCTCAAACTATTTCCCTGGGTTGGCCTCAAACCATCTCCGCCTCCCAAGTAAGTAGGGACTACAGGTGTGAGCCACTGGTGCCTGGCCAGCTCAATTTTTTTAATATGGAAACAAACTGAATGTACAGGTCACCAAAGAAGATATTCAGAGGACAAATAAGCACAGAGAAAGATGTTCTATGAACAAAGGTTTGTGATAACTCAGAAGCGCTCAAGAAAATAGGCTGAACCTCTTAAAAACAGTAAACTTTGTGACATTTCAAACTTCCATAGTCCCCTATCTTACCTTCAGTTCTGGGGTAGCTTTAAAAATACCCTGCATTCCTGGTACCAGTACCAGAGATTGCAGAAAACACCTCATCTCAGTAATAATTACTTGTTTCTATCTTTTTGGTGGCTCCCTGGAAGACCAACACAAAAGACTTGCCTTTCTCTAGTTGCTTCAGTACTAAAGACCCTAACCAGGAGCAATTTTTCAAAAATATTGTATTTACCATGTTTTACTCATTGCTGCCTGAGGAAATGGGATGACAGTGGAACAAACAGCAGTTGCCCAAGAAACTAGAGGAAAGGCTGGGACAATAAGAAGCTTTGAGTAATATGAGTCTTGGTAAGTGCCACCACATTCCTGAGAATCTAGAAGACCATGCATATGACCAGGGCTGTATACATGCTCAGAAAACACAGAAAAGGCCTTAAGCTCTCTTAAGTGGATGACTTTGAAGTTCTGCACAAGCAAGACTAGAGCACTAAGGGAGAGTTGTAAACAACCTGACTGAGTATAAAAGGCATTCATACCTGTAATCCTAGCTACTCAGGAGGCAGAGATCTGGAGGATCACAATTCGAAGCCAGCCTGGGCAATAGCTCTCGAGACCCTAGCTGGAGAATAACCAACACAAAAAAGGGCTGGTGGTGTAGCTCAAGTGGTAGAGTGCCTGAGTTCAAACCCCAATACCTAGAAAAGAAAAATATTTAAGTCTGTCTTTGAAATAGGAATAAAGACTACCCTTATTTTCCTGGCTCCCTCCACTCTATCCTCTATATTTCTATTAAAATTATCCATTTTAAAAGAACATCTTGCTGGGTGTTGCCGCATGTGCATGTAATCCAGCACTCAGAAAGTGGAGACAGGAGGATTGTGAGTTCAAAGCCAGCATGGGCTACATAAGGAGACCCTGTCTCAAGAAAACAACAACAAAAGACATGTCACTCCTGTAAAACCTTTCAGTGGGCCCTATTGCCATGATTTCTCCAACATGCATTTTAGAACCTAGAATGTCTGGTCCCTGCTTACCCATTAGTCTCATTTTTCTGGGCTTCAGCCAAATCCTTTGCAATTTCATATTTCCTTATCCTCATGATGTCTCTGTTGTTTTCGATCCCCGCCCCCACCTACCCTCAGGAATCAGCCTATTCAAAAACTAAAGTCATTTGAAGCCCACTTTCCCAGTCCTATCTTCCATTCAAGGAGAATGAGGTACTCCTTCCTCTGTGCCACCACGTCTGTGCTATAGCACCTATAATAGGGGAGTGGTGTGTTGTACAGGTTATTTAAAACTGCATAGGAGCCAGGTGCCAGTGGCTCATACCTGTAATCCTAGCTACTCAGGAAACAGAGATCAGAAGGTCCACAGTTCAAAGTCAACTCCAATAAAGAGTTCTCGAGATCCTATCTCCAAAAACCCACCACAAAAAAGGGCTGGTGGAGTGGTCCTGAGTTCAAACCCAGTACTACAGAAACAATGTAGAAAAAAGGGCTGGTGGAGTGGCTCAAGGTATAGGCCCTGAGTTCAAGCCCCAGTGCTGAAAAAAAAGCTGCGTAAGATTCATCCCACTAAATTGCGTACTCTTCAAAGAAATGGCTCTTCTTAGTTTATCTTTGTATCCCTATTTCTGCTGCCATAGCTATAACAGGTATTGACTGAATGCATGAACTCCAAGTCTCTAAAGATGCCTTTCCTACCAAATCAATTAAATTTTATGTCATTATTTGGTTGTTGTTGTAGTTTGATGAGACTGGGGTTTGAACTCAGGGCTTCGTACTTGCAAAGCAAGCACTCTACCACTTGAGTCACACCTCCAGTCCATTTTTCTCTGGCTATTTTGAGGATGGTGTCTTGAAAACTGTTTGCCTAGGCTGGCCTTGAGCCACATTCCTCCCAGTTTCAGCCTCCCAAATAGCTAGGATTACAGGAGTGAACCACTGGCACCCAGCATTATTATTTTTTATTTTGACAGTCAAAGTCATTGACATGTAAATACTTACCAGAGTTGCTGACCAGAATCAAATAACAAATGTAAACATAGTAAGTTCATATTGTGTCAATCAAAGGCACCTGAAAATTTGGCAAACCCTTGCTTCCATGTTGTGGATTTTTCTTCACTTACGAATATATTTTTAAAATATTATAATAACTCAAAGATTCCCTTAAATCTCCATTAGACCATCAGTATCTCAGTCATCCAGGTTTAGATATCAAAGGATAAAAAAAAATACATATTGCTATAGTTTGGATTTTTACGATCCCTCAATGGCCTAAGTGTTAAAGGCACTGGGAGGTGCCTAGAGTCCTTAGGAGCTGAAGACTAGTGGGAGAATTTAGGTCATTGGAAACATGCCTTCAAAGAGGATTGTGGGACACCAGTTTCTTCCTCTTTTTTCTTCCCTAATGCCATAAGGTAAGCAGTTTGCTCCATCATGTGCTTCCTGCTATGATGTACTGCCTCACCACAGGCCCAAAAGTGCTGGGGCCAACCAGCAATGGACTGAAACCTCCAAAATTATGAACCAAAATAAACCTTTTCTCATTAGAAGCCAAATGTCTCCAGTATTTTGTTATAGTGATAGATAGCTGACTAACACAATACCTTACACCTTGATCATAAGACATACACTCTCACGGCCTGCACAAGCTCATCCTAGGAACCTAACTGGGAGCTACAGGAGATTGAGAAAGGACAAAAGACAAACGTGCAAAAAAGCTGAGATCAGGTGAGCTTGCTGCTCTGGTGGAGACACAACAGCCTCCAACACCTCCATTGAGTTTATACAACTGCAAACAAGGAAGTAGAGCAACAATTCTTGGGGCAGCATGACATTGTAGTTATTGGGAATGGGGGAATCTGTGATCGCTACTCTCTGCACATAGACATCTTTCAAAAAGCAGCTGTGCTGCATTTTGCCCTCACTCCCTTCTGCAGCTGGGGGCTGTGCCAATCCCAGCCTGCAGATTCTTTGACATGGCTGTGCTCATGTCAAGTTCTCATAGGCTTCTCATACTCTGCTTTCCACAATGCACTATTTTCAGATAAATGCCAATTCAGGCATAAGTAGAGCCAGAATATGACAGAAAGACCCCACTAAGTAGCCATTTACTTATTATTATTATTAATAAAAAAAAAGACAGGATTTCTCTCCTCACAGGATTATCAAACAACCACAGAAAGCATTTTGGCTCTTTCTTACATATGGCGTTCTGTGTTCCCCTCTGACATTCCATTGCTCAGCTTCTTCATTCGTCTCTGTTTCTGAGATTCCTGCTGAGTTGAGCTCCTACTCATTAATACTTTCCCAGAAAGATAACTACAGGAACCCTAACACAGAGCAAACCAAGTGCCAAGTTCGTCTGTCAGAGGTGAGCTCAATTCCATAACATCAAGTGTCTGTTCTGTTCGGCTCATTTGAGAGATGCAAATCAGGGCTTAGGGGTAGAGGGAAGAGAGATTTAACCTAAAATTTATATTCTGACTACCAAATTTCAGCAGTTGTACTTCTATTTTAAAGGCTAAGACAGCGCTGGGGGCATTGCTTAGTAATAAAGTGCTCAGTGACAATGTGCCAGGCCACACCACATGCACATACACAAAGTCTGGACATCAGGAGTTCTTAATTTGGTGGTCCAGACAAGTTAGGAAAAGAATTTAGAAATTCTAGGAAGACCTGAGTGCTATGTTTTCATCGAGTACTTCTGCAGAACATATACTCATGAAGGAACTCTGTGTGCTTTGTGTACTTATATACTATTGTAAGACCATTAATTAAATTCTCCTCGTTCCAATTTAAATCTTTAATTTGCTAGCACATTAGCAAATCCAGTTGTAATATTAGGTTGCATGAAAAAATGAGAAACAGTTTCAATAAAGGAAGGATTCCACAACCATACTTCTGTACTAGACTATAAGATTCTATAAGGGGAAAGAACTATGTCACCATGACAACCTGAGACATTTTTATTGTGAGAGTTGGTAGGCTATAAAAAAACAGTTTCCAGACTGGGAGATGGGGAATGAAGTATAAGAACATGTGTGGGAGTTGAAAGACACTTCAAATTGTATTTTCATCCTATTTTTTAGCTTTTTTTTGCAATCTACATATTACCAAATCCATTTTATAAGAGCTAAAGGATCAAAATAGTTGTATACCCCATAATTATATGTGAATGCTATGAACATGTATGTATGATTACATAAGTGCTAATTTGGGAGATTTTCATTAAATGATATTGTAAGTGAAGTAATGACAGAGGTGACTCCATTTTGGATGAGAGACACTTTAAAAGCAGACATCTAAAGAGGTGTGGGAAACAATAGGCTGCTTAGAGAAATAACAAGCCCCTTACCAAAATAACAAAATGCAGCTGCACAATGTGGGTAGTGGGCCCCAAGGCCAGGACAAGCTAAACAGAATTTCAAGGCCAGGATGAGCTGACCAGATCTTCTTGAAATGCTCAGTTCAGTAAGGAGAAGGATAGACAGGTGGCAGAATTCAGTGAGAAGCTGACTCAGCACCAACCAATCACAAATACAGTTTCAAGGTAGAATAGTAGGAACTAAGCCAGGTAGAGCCTTTTATCACCCCATAGACTTCAGCTATGCTATGACTTTAGCTTTCCAAAGCCCCTCCTGCACATGCTTTGCTACCCTTTCAACAAACTTTGTGCTTTCTTTACTCTTAACTACTGGTCTGGGGACTTCAATCATCAACTACGCCAGGACACAAACTTGGGATCAACAATCCAGTATCAATACTTGGTTTCTTGAAGATCAGAAGTTTATATCAATCAAAATAGTACAATTGTTACCCATAAGGGTCTCAGAACACGCTGGTCCAGAAGATCTCAGGTTATTGCATCTCACAAATGAAGAATTGGATAGAGACACAGATTGCAAAGCAGGAGCAAAGTTGTATTGAAAGAGACAGGAAAGCATAGATAGGAGGATACACTGCAAGGGTGTGGTGGGCTCTGGCCAGACGGCTCAGGATCCCTGATCTTTGTTCTATGGGCAATTTATAGGTTGTAAGGGCAAAAGGGAAAATGAGTTGTTTTTGCAGGAGAGACTAGGGGCGATCGACAGGTTTCATTGACAATGTTCTGTTATATAACATGGGGTATTCTGCACATGCATGTATGCCAATTCCCAGGATTTTAATTTTAGTATGAGATGCAACCGATATCTATGTTGTCAGCTCCTGTAGTCTCTGATCAGATTTCCAAATCCTTTGTGTCTCACATGGAAGCATCCAGACAAGACACGTGGATGTAGTAAGGCAGGTAATAGAGCTTATTAAAGGTTAGGGAAGGCATTACAAAAACAATAATGGTGCCCTATGGCCAGGTGATCCAGGTGGAACGGAAGCAGGGAAAACGGAGCAGAGAGAGAGGGTTTGCTGTCTCAAGGCATTTAAAAACCTCAATACCTGTGGGAGGGGAAAGACCTAGGCAGCCTCCCAATCAGCAATAATCAGTGAGTGAGGAGGGAAAATGGGTGGTCCCAGTGGATTGGGCTAGGGTGATTGACAGTTATTCTGCACATGCACTTAAGCTAGCTCTTAGGTATTTTAATCATATGCATGAGGTGGGATCAATATTCATATTTTTATCTGAGGGATACTAGAGGGCAGAATCAATCCAAGGCTTCTTGTCTTACAACAGCAAAAGACAGCATTGGATTGAGATAAGAAGTTTAGCATGAGAATTGCAGAAAATAAGTTAACTTGGGGTCTGAGGATTCCCTTGGCATCTCTTCCTATTTTCTAGCCTGTCTCATTCATAAGGCCTTAAATAGAGAGCTTTACCTGAGAGGTCAGATTGAGGACAGATTTCCCTTTACTTGGCATGTACCCTTTCCTGATCTGATACAAGATGTTGAAGTCACTGATGATTCTGATCAAAAGATTTTGGTCTTTGTAATCCCATGAGGAAGAATCCAAGCAGAACAAGTGGATGTAGTTTGGGAAATAACAGAGCTTTATTATAGTGAAAGGGATTACAGGTGGGGTCTCTGCCAGGTGAAATGGAGGCATATTATGCAGAAAAGGAGGGGAGATTTTTTTATTTTAGGTCATTTCTATATCATCCTTAACTTGAAGGTGGAGAGAAAATCTGAGTCACTCTTTGTCTCCAATGGCCTTTGAGCCAGGGGGAGGATCTAGGGGACTCAGGCATACAACTATGCTAATTCTTAGGTAGCCTAAATCTATGTAGGAGGAAATTTCCACTCTAATTTAACCTAACAGTATTTGCAATTGGAAAGGGGCTCTCTGAGCTCAGAGGAAATGGGAAGGGGAGGGTGACTAAGTCAGGCTATATGGTTTTTAAAATCCCGCACTTTACCTAAAGTCTAGTCTGCCTCAAAGAGACTCTCTCATCTTTTAGGGGCAATTTACAACTGCAGAGGAATTTACAACTGCAATTCTGACCATAAAATGACATCAAGAAAGGATGTCCAAGCTAGATACTGGCAGGGACAAAGAGGAATCCAGCATGCACCTTTTGTTGAGGAGGGTCGACATGTTACTTGTTTTCTTTCCCTTCTCCTAGCCTGCCTCTCATTAACATACTCATATTGTGTCCAACTTGGAATTTACTATTTGCAAATATTTGAAAATATCAGACTGATACTTCCCTTGTGTTGAAACTATATTACTTTTGACTTGGTTTTATATAATTTTGTCTTGTTTTTAATTTCTCTGTACTGTAGACCAAAAGGTCTACATAAAGTTGTTTGTATGTATTTTCTGTTAACGGCACTATGCAGTCTGTAATCAAAAGACTCCCAAAGTCCTTGTGTCCCTCGGGGAAGAATCCATGGCAAGACATGAGGGGTATAAGTTGAGTTTATTAAAAGTTAGGGAAGGGAAATACAAAAGGGAGCGTGGTGGGCATGGGTGGAGTCTGGAGACAGAGCGAGTATGTGCCTCTTCTCCAGGTGCTTTTAAAACTTATGCCAATTGAGGCAGAAGGGAGAAACCAGGTGATTCCCATCCAATAATCAATGAGTGGGGTGGGGCATGAGTGGTTCCCAGCCAGGTGAGGGCGGTCCCTGAGCCAGAGCATGGTCAATCTGAAATATAATATTTTTCTATGAATCCCAAACTTTCCCTAATTTTAGCCTGACTCATTTTCTATCCCATAAATCTAGTTTGTTAACCAAGCTTATGTGCTCAAAAATTTGCATACAAATCTGGTGAAAGAATATTTCAACTTTTTTACATCTATCACTTTATACTTAAAACATTTCATTAAATATTATCAACCCTACTTTACAGATGAGATAACTGTGATCAAATAGATGATATATTTCCCCGATGTCACAGCTAGGAAGTGTCAGTGTCTGTGCTAAAACCCATGTCTATTTGTCCCTTAGAACCTATTTCACTGTTGTGATAGTGTGACTTATAATAAATATCTATTTGGTCCTTGTCCTCATTTCCTGTGATCACATTTCCATTGTGATTTATAAAAAGAAATATGCATTTGGGTTTTGTACTTGTTTTTTTAGCACACAGCTGTTAAAACCCTTGGAATCCCTTAAACACTAAATACCTTTTTTGTATACTAATGAGATGAATTTGGCTGGGGGCTCCTGGACAGCCTCAGGATAGAGGCCTGGTTGGTAGGGGGATCAACCTTGTGATTAGAGTGTTAGCACTTTCTGTCCCATCACCAAACCTCAGGAGAGAGGAGAGGGGCTGTGGATTGAGCTGATCCCCAGTAGCCAGTGATATAATCAGCCATGCATAGAGCTTCCTGATTGCTGAACACATGTAAGTGTCATAGGGTAGCAGACAGGAGAACATAGAAGCTCCATTCTCCTTCCTTCCCTGTGTCTTTTCCATCTTGATACACAAATGAAACACAGGAATTTTCAGGTGTTGAGGGTTATTGGTCCACTCTGAGATAGAAATCAACAGCAAAGGTCAGAAAGATTTTATTTGTAGAGACGAGAAGGGAAAGGCTGCATGTTGGCATGCCACGAAACTGGTGGTCGTCATGGGTCAGATTGGAAATTGGGTTTTATAGCCTTTTTTTTATTGCCCAAGGGTGGAGGTGCCTCTCTGGTGCAAACAGACGTTTCCTGGGAAGGAGAAGTGTCTCCCTGGCTGATTATCACCTTTGGGAACACATGGACCTCCTGCCGTCTGCCCTTCAATCTGGCTACTCATCTGTATCCTTCGTAATATTGAAATTGGCTAAGGCTTGGACACACCTGGACATAAAACCTTAAATAAAAGTTCTTAAGGTGTTTTTCTGGAGGTGCCTCCACAATCTACTCAAGGGTGATTTATACCTGCTTTTCTTTTCTTTTTTTTTTTTTACATTTTTTATTAGCACACATTAGTTATACAAAAGTTTCATTTTGCTCTTTCCATATGTGCCTAGTCAAATACCCTGATCAAATTCACCCTATTATTCCCTCTCACAGCCCCTCCTTCTTAAAACAATCTCAAGTGGTTTCATTGTTCTATTTTCTTACATGTGCATAATGTACTTCAACCCTATTCCCTCCCCTTCACCCTCTCCTTTTGCCGTCCACTCTCCCACTGATACCCACTCCCAAACAGAACCAGTTTTACATCCCTGTCATTCATTTTTAAAGTCTAGATTCTGCCGGGCACCAGTGCCTCACGCCTGTAATCCTAGCTACTCAGGAGGCAGAGATCAGGAGGATCGAGGTTCAAACCCAGCCCAAGCAAATAGTTCATGAGACCCTATCTTGGAAAAACCCATCACAAAAAAGGGGTGGTGGAGTGGCTCAATGTGTAGGCCCAGAGTTCAAGCCCCAGTATAGAAAGCAAAACAAACAAACAAATGAAAAAACAAACTACTGTCCTTCTTTAACCATTCTGACTAATTTTGGATTGAAGTCTGCTTTGGCAGACATGAATGTAGCTGCTCCTGCTTGCTTTCAGATTCTGTTTTCTTGTACTATCGCTTTCCATCCTTTCACTCTCACTCTGTGTGTGTGTGTGTGTGTGTGTGTGTGTGTGTGTGTGTGTGTGTTTGCCAGGTGAGTTTCCTGCAGATAGCAAACACTTAGATCTTGTTTTTTTGTTTTGTTTATTTTATTTTGGCAGGACTGGGTTTGAAAACAGGGCTGAAGCTCACAAAGCAAACGCTCTACCACTTGACTTTAAGTTCACAAAGTAGGCGCTCTACCACTTGAGCCACACCTCTGGACCATTTTGCTTTGGTTATTTTGGAAATGGTGTCTCATGAGCTATTTGTCCCTGCTGGCCTTGAACCTGATCCTCAAGATCTCAGCCTCTTAAGCCCCTAGGATTACAGGTGTGAGCCACCAGTCCTTGGATTGAATCTTGTTCTTTTTAATTCATTCAGCCAGTCTGGATCTTTGTCATTGGAGATTTAAAGCATTTACATTTAGGGTGTTTCCCTTCTTCATAATAGAAATTTCTTCTTTACTGAATTAATTATGTTTTAATTCTTTCCCAATTCTTGCTTCCTCCCCACCATTCTTCTAGTGAGATTTATTCTTTCCCCAGCTCTCACATTTGTGTATTTCTTCCTCTTCTCTATGTAGTATTCCTGGCTTAGTGGTCTGAATTGCTTTACTTTATACTTATTTCAGAATCTTCTTTGCAATGCTTTGTGGGTGCCAAGAAGCTCTCTGTTGTTGAGGGGGTAATTTCAGTATTTTGTCTTAAAATGTCCATTAATTCTACCTGTTGTTCCTGGGATTGGAGGTAACTGTAGGGGGAAAAGACTCAGGAGAGCTCATTCTCAGGAAGAAAATGAACCAAGGCAGAATTAGAAACAGAATGGAATTAGCCAGGTCAGTGACTGGGCCCTCCTTCACCAAGCTCCCTAACTTCTTTGTTTTCAGGTCCCCAGACTAGCTCAGTTTCAAATACTAAACCCCCCTCTCAAGATGTGCATGGCTATTGCACTCTGAGATATGGGAGCAATGCAATGAATTTCTTCCCCATTGCTGGCCTGCCATACAGGAGGAGTCATTGTCACACTAAATCCCCCACACTGGATTTAAGGCTTGCAAGAACTATGATATCTCCTGGATTCAGACTGCCAGTCTGTTGTCACCAGGTTTGACTGCACTCTAGGCTTACCTTATGGTTATGGCTTTGGCTCCTCCTGCTCACCCCAAGAACTGGGTTGGAGCTGTGGACTGTTTCCTACTTTTCTGCATTACCTTTCTGTTTCACCAGGCTGTTTAGCTGTCCTGTCACTGCTTTCTTGATTCCTGATACTCTTCCTCACTTTCTCTCCTTGGAATATTGTCTGTTCTTTGCCACTCTGCATCTTCTTGTTGAAGTCGCTGATGATTCTAATCAGAAGATTTGGATACTTGAGCTCAACAAGGACCAAGCAGAGCACGTGGATGTAGTGACGGAAAAAAGAGTTTTATTATAGGAAAGGGGGAAGGGGACTCCTCGTGAGGTCTCTGCCAGGTGGAATTGAGGTGCCAAGTGTAAAAAAAAGGAAAAGATTTTATTTTACATCATTTTTGTGTCATCCTTAACTTGGAGGTGGGGAAAAAATCCAAGTCACTCCCCATCACCAATGGCCTTTGGGTCAGGGGGAGGATCTGAACAGACTCATGCATATATCTATCCTAATTCTCAGGTACCCTAAGTCTATGTGGGAGGAAATTTCCACTGTAGTTTAACATAGGATTTGCAATTAAAATGGAGCTCTCAGGATTTAGAGGAGATGATGGTGGGGGGGAGGGGTGGCAAGTGAGGTGCTCTAAATCAGGCTGTATGATTTTTAGAAGTCCAGAAATTTCTCTGATATCTATCCTGCCTCATCTCATTTACAGAGTCACACAGAAGAAACTTATAATTTGTCATCTACCCTGGATACCTCTGTCACCCTTCTTAACTCCCTCAATCCCTGGCTGTGTGTATAATTAGCAGGAGGCAAGGAGATAGTTTCCTGAAAAATCAATCAATGTCTCTTCCTAACCATTTTTTAACATTTTTTTTGGCAGCACTGGGGTTTGAACTCAGGGCCTCACACCTACTAGCCAAACACTCTACTACTTGAGCCACTCTGCCAGCCCCTAACCATTTGTGTGTGGGGGGGTAGGGGCTAGGATTAAAACTCAGGACTTCACACTTGCAAAGCAAGTGACGTCTCTAGTCCATTTTTGCTCTGGTTATTTTGGAGATGGGGTCTTGTGACCTATTTGCCCAGGCTGGCCTCAAACTGTGATCCTCCTGATCTCAGCCTCCTAAGTAGCACTCAGCACCATTTCTCTCTCTCTCTTTTTTTTTTTTTTTTTTGGAAGCACTGGAGTTTGAACTCGGGGCCTACACCTTGAGCCACTCTGCCAGCCCATTTTTTTGTGTGTGATGGTTTTTGGGGGGATTGGGTCTCGAGAACTATTTGCTTGGGCTGGCTTCAAACCATGATCCTCCTGATCTCTGCCTCATTAGTAGCTAGGATCACAGGCATGAGCCACTGGCGCCTGGCTGATCCAGCACCATTTCTTAGTAACATCAGACTACATCAAAAAAGAAATCACCTGACCTTAATTACTAAAATAGGACTTTTAAAACATTTCTTTGTTTCTTGTTTGTTCCAATATTTTTCATATTATTGTTGTATTGGGGGCACAATGTGACATTTACAAAAGTGCTTATAATATATCTTAATTAAATTCACCCCCTCCATCCTTCTCCCTTATCTCCCCTCCTCCAATTCCTAGATTAGTTTCAACAGGTCTCATTTTTCCATTTTCATACCTGAGTACATAGCATTTCCACCATATTTGCCCTCCTTTCCTTATATCCTCCCCACTCCCAGTGGTACCTACTCCCACATGGGACTTTCTCGTAAGCTTTCTCACACTCCTGTTCTACTGAACTTAACTGGGGGTGACAGGAGAGGCAAAAAGGACAAACAACAGACATTCATTCATAAAGCTGGGGCCAGGTGTGCTGGGCACTCGGAAATGCATAGCAGCCTTGTTGCTTCTTTTCTCTAATAACTCTTCTTTTATTTTGCTTCTTTTCACTTATTCTTTAAAACCTTATTTCTAAAGTCTTTCTTCTTTTCTGTTCTTTAAAGTCTCTTTCCTTAGACTCACACCATCCCATGTTTTCCTTAATCTCTCTTAAATGTCTTGGCCCTCAGACTTGCACTATCCCATGTTCTCTCTTAAAGTCTTGGTGCTCAGACTTCCAGGCAAACAACAGTAGCCATGTCTAAAAACTGCATTAGCATAACTCTTAAAGTCTCAGTCATTATGTAGCAGGAAGAGGGCCAGAAAAAAACAGACAGGCTGTGTTCTGATGAGATGGGGGAAGGGATGGCAAAGCAGCGAGATAAAACTTAAAGAATTGAAACATGAAGGTCATATAGCACTGGGGAAATAAAATAGCCAACAAAGTCACATGCAGCCACAAGTGGGTTGAGCTTTGCTTTTTGCTTCTGTAACCTGCTGGTAAGGGTATATAAGGTGAGGCCTCTTTGTTCTCAAGGCTCAGCCTTTGGACATGAGTCTGCTGGGTCAGTGCTGGCACAATAAATATTACTTCCCGCTAACCTGCCTCAGTGTCCTGTATCTCAGCTCGTAATTTCCCGCAACATTACCTAGGGGCTTGCCAGGATTGCAGAGATGGTGAGTTATCACCTCCCTTGTCACCAGGGTGCTTCCCCTGGACTGCCAGGAGGAGATCCCACCAGGCACCAATGGACAGCTTGATTCGGAGGGGGACGGGTCCTCCTGGCGAATTGGGGTGAGGGCCTTGGATACACAATGGAACCCAGTGAGGCGCAGGAACCAACTTGGCAGCACTGCTCATCAGATCGGTAAGAACCCGGGTTTGAATTCAGGCCTGCCTCAGGAGGCAGAAGGGGAGACTGATCACCTCCCAGAGACACTAGTAACTGCCTGCTGGGGTGAAACTGTGTCTCTCAGGTTTAGGGAGCAGGGTGGAAGAATTGTGCCATGTGAGAGTACATGAAAGTGTAAGCCTGAGAAGCAGCCCAGCTGAGAAGTGAGTGATGAGTCCCAATCCATGGGTCCATGGCAAACTCATAAGGTCAAGGGTAAGCCCTAACAGGGCCTCTGGTCCAGGGTTTATACAGACTTGCTAGGGCCAAAGAGACAGCTAAATCCCTGCGAGGGGAGTGGCTGGAGATGGACAAAGCAAGTGTTCTACCAAAACCCCTCCCCCTCTGTGTCTGTCTGACAGTCTGGTAAAGGGAGGAGACGGGTGGAAATCAGAGCAAAAATACTCCCTTGGAGTGTATGATGAAAAACTTTAGAAAGGGATTTAATGGAGACTATGGAATTAAGTTAACTCCTAACAAGCTCAAGGCCCTTTGTGAAGTAGACTAGCCTGTTCTTGGTGTAGGGTGGCCTCCAGAAGGGTCACTAGATAAAACTGTGATTAGTAAAGTTTATAGAGTAATTGTAGAAAAGTCTGGAGACCCAGAACAATTTCCCTATATTGATTGCTGGCAGGAAGCTGTCCTCAGTTGGCCCACATGGCTGAGGCCTTACCTAGAAGAGGCCTATAGGATTATAGTAGCTAGGGTAGCCGCAGCTTCCAAGTGTAAAGAAAAAGCAAAGGAGCCTATCCTGGTTGAGGAACCTGAGGAGGTACCACCACCCTATGTGCCACTCTATCCACCTCTGCCACCAGTGCCCAGTTCTGCGCCCTCACCTCTGATACTGGAGGGGAAACTCAAGGGACAGTCACACCTGTGAAATCTGGTTCAGAAGCTTCTAGGGCCTCAACTCCACTGACTTCCCTGAGTTCTATCAACTCTATATGCACTTCAAGTCCTCCAGTGCTCACCCCCACATTCCCCATTCAATTGAGAGCATCTGACCAATCACTGTAGGGACCCTCCTCTCCTCAGACTCCAGCTGCCTTACAGATGCCCCTGGGGGAAGCATGGAACCTCATGTATTATGACCAGAAGGGCCAAATACGAGGAGGAAGATGGGTACTTGTATCAGCCCTTTACCACCACAGACCTCCTCAACTGGCAGCATCATATCCTCTCCTTCACAAAGAAGCCTCAGGCTCTGATTGATTTGATGTAGTCTATCATCTAGACTCACAAACCCACCTGGACAGACTGTCAACAGCTTCTCCTGATTCTATTCAATACTGAAAAGTGGCACCATATAACGTTGGCAGCTCAAAAGTGGCTAGAAGATCATGCCCCTAAGGGCACCCTAAATGCCCAAGCATATGTTCAGGCCTATTTCCCTAAACAAGACTCCTATTGGGACCCCAATAATAGCTGAGATTACCAGCAACTTGAATGGTATCAGGAGGCATTATTGGGAGGCATGAAGAAAGGAGAGGAAAAGGCCATGAACATGAGCAAAACATCAGAGGTCCTCCAAAGGCCAGATGAGAGTCCCAGCCAGTTCTATGAGTGTTTGTGTGAGGCCTTCCATTTATACACCCCCTTTGACCTAGAAGCCACTGAAATCCAGAGGATTATAAATGCCACTTTTGTTGACCAGGCCCAGGGAGACATAAGATGAAAGTTGCAAAAGCTGGAGGGATTTGCTGGAATGAATTCTAGCCAGCTCCTGCAGGTGGCCACAAAGGTCTGTATCAATCGAGATCAGGAGGCTAAGCGGGAGGCTGACAAGATGAAAAGAAAAATAGACCTCCTTGCAGCAGTTCTTGCTGGACAGTCAGGTGGGCCTAGGTGAGCAAATCCAGGCAGAGGCAAAGGCAGTTTCTGAGGGTGATGACAAATGCCTCCAGGACACCCCCACCCTAGGGAGGAACTGGGGTGGAACCAATGTGCCTACTGTCACCAGTAAGTGCATTAGAAGAATAAATGTCCCAAACAGGCCGGGACTCCCAAAAAGCCTCCAAGGCTAGAGCCAAAGGCCAGGTTATTGAGGGAAAATATCAACCCAACCACAAGAGACCCAGCCCCC
The DNA here is from genome assembly GCF_047511655.1 of Castor canadensis. Taxonomy (NCBI): domain Eukaryota; kingdom Metazoa; phylum Chordata; class Mammalia; order Rodentia; family Castoridae; genus Castor; species Castor canadensis. Next base: position 120,583,499 of record NC_133396.1, read on the forward strand.
AGGAGGAGACATTGTTGGTCTGACAGACCTGGGAGGCTATGAGGAAGACTAGGACAGACCGGCTCCATTCTACTGGGCCCCCAGGAGCCTATCGTCCAAATGAAAATAGGGGGCCATACACTGATCAGCCCTGAACATTCAGTTGTGACCTAACCGATGGGTTCTCTTTCCAACAAGCACACCACTATTATTGGGGCTACAGGGGACTGGGTCTGCTGCCCCATCCTAATGACTAAACAATGCAATCTAGGGAGTCATGAAGTAAGGCATGAATTCTTCTATTTCCCTGATTGTCCTGTGGGCCTGTTAGGCAGAGACTTGCTATGCAAGATAACTTTTGATTCAGATGGCACAGGAGCCTTAAAGTTGAGAGGATCCAAGGCAAAGACTTTAATTCTCATATTTGCACAAGAGGAGGAATGGCAACTCTATGCCCCCGAGGGGAGGCCTCTTGAAATCCCTGAAATCCCCTTCAATATTCCAGGTGTATGGGCTGAAGATAACCCCCCAGGTCTGGCCCAAAATGTGCCCCCAGTAGTGGTAGAATTAAAGCTGGGAGTCACCCCTGTCAGCCAGAAACAAAACTTCATTCCTTGAAAGGCCGAGGTTGGAATTCAAAAAAACTTTGACAGACTCTTAAAATATGGGACCCTGTGACCTTGTCAGTTGCCCTGGAACACACACTTATTATCAATCTAGAAACCAGGGACTGAGGATTTCAGGCCAGTTCAGGACCTCCAGTCAGTAAATTCAGCAACTGTCACTTTGTACCCCATAGTCCCAAGTCCATACACACTTTTAGGACTTGATCCAGCTAAGCCAAAGTTTTTTACTGCCTAGATCTCGAAGGTGCATTCTTCTGCATCTGCCTGCCCCACAGAGCCAGCCCATTTTTGCCTTCCAATGGGAAAACCCCAACACTGGGGAAAATGGACATCTAACCTGGACTCAGTTGCCACAAGTTTTCAAAAATTCACCCACTATTTTTGGAACTGTCCTGGCATCTGACAACCAGCACAGCTGCACACCCCTCCAGTACATAGATGACCTCCTGCTGGCTGGCCAACTCAGGAGGACTGTATGGAAGGGACATGCCTCCTCCTTTCTCTTTTATCGGAGGCAGGATACAGTCTCTAGGAAAAAGGCCCAGATTTGCCAAAACAATGTCAAATACCTCAGCTTCCACCTGCCCCAGGGGCAATGCAAGCTTGGTCCTGAAAGGAAGCAGGCTATATATTACATTCCAGCCACTAAGACCCACAGGCAAATCAGAGAATTTTTGTGAGCTGCAGATTTCTGTCGAATCTGGATCCCTTCCTACTCCCTCTTAGCCAAGCCCCTCTATGATGCCACAAAAGGGGGAGAGAATGATAGCCTTTGGTATGGGGAAAGGGACAAGAAAAAGCCTTTAAAGAAATAAGCACTCACAAATGCCCCTGCTCTGAGCCTGCCAGATGAGATGAAACCCTTCTTCCTATATGTACATGAGAGACTGGGGACAGCTGTAGGAGTCTTGACCCAGCTGCTAGGTTTCTGTCACCACCCACTACCAAAAGCAACTTGATGCAGTTTCCCAAGGCTGGCCACTGTGTCTGTGAGCATTGGCAGCTACCGTTGCTATGGTAACAGAAGCAGACAAGCTCACTCTGGGGCAAGAACCCACTGTCCAGTTTTCCCACTCTGTCCTGACACTCACGGAGTATAAGAGAAATTATTGGCTGACTAACTCTTGGATGGTCAATTACTGGAGCATACTATAGTGAAAACTCATGTATCCAGCTGGAGGTTGTTAAGACTCTAAGCCTGACTACTCTATTGTCTATTGACAAACCCCTAAACCCTCCCACCCCCCAGAGCATGACTGCTTAGAGGTTACTGATGAGAGTTTCTCAAGCTGGCCAGATTTAACTGATCAACCAATCAATAATCTGGATATTGAGTATTTCACAGATGGCAGCAGCTTTGCTGGATATGTGGTGGTACCTTTGGACTCAGTAATTGAGGCTCATTCACTGCTGGTAGGGGCTTCTACACAAAAGGCTGAACTTCTTGCCCTCATGCAAGCACTCCAGCTCACTGCAGAAATACAGGTAAACATCTACACTGACTCTAAATATGCTTTCACAATCATTCATTTTCATGGAGCCTTATATAAAGAAAAGGGACTCAGTAACTTAGGAGGAAAAAGTATCAAGTATGGGCAGGAAATCCTTGAACTGCTAGATGCTGTGTGGGTCTCTAAACGGGTGGTAATTATGCACTGCTGAGGACACCAAAAGGGAGATACAATTGCTTGGGGAAACCAGAAAGCTGACAGGGAAACCAGACAAGCAGCCCTCACTAGGGGACCAGCCCCAACTGTTCTGACAGCTGTCTTGTTCCCATGTCCCTTAGCTGAATGGGACCCATGGTACACACCACAAGAACAGGCATGGTTTAAGACTGAGGAGGGAAATTTTCTACCAAATGAATGATAGAATTTACTGATAATCATTTTGCTATTCCTGAGTCACTGGCCTCTACATTAAACAATTCCATGAAGGAATTCATTCAGGGCAAACAGCCCTTGTGACCATCCTGGCCTAGCATTTTTATGTCCCCAGGCTCTCCAGCATAACTAAGACAGCGTGTGAGAGATGCGCCTTATGTGCCAAAAACAACCCCAGACAAGGGCCAAAAGTGCCCCCTTGCACCCAGAGTGTTGGTGAAACTCCTCTTGAAGACTTGATCATAGACTTCAGTGAAATGCCATGAGTTCGAGTATACAAATATCTGTTGGTATTTATTTGTACCATTTCAGGAGAGGTGGAAGTCTTCCCCACACAGACTGAAAAGGCCGGGAGGTGGCCAGATGTCTATTAAAGGAAATCATCCCTTGGTTTGGAATATCTGTGTTTGTTGGGTCAGATAATGGGCTAGCCTTTGTAGCTGGTACAGATACTGTCTAAAGGCTTAGGAATCACCTGGAAGCTGCACACGGCCCACCACCCCCATAGTTCAGGAAAAGTGGAGCACATGAATAGAACCCTAAAATCACAGGGAAACTGTGTCAGGAGACACATCTGCAATGGGATCAATTACTGCCCATAGCATTACTAAGGATTAAGTCTGGTCCCATGAAATGGATGGGGGCTCTTACTCTTTCAAGTTCTCTGAGGACACCCATCTCCATTAATCAAGAGCATGGGGTGGGGAGGGTGGGGGTAAGGGACCTTAAGGAAATAGGTGACCTCGCCCTGAGGCAACAGATGCAGGCTCTTAGGTTAGCTCTTTTTTTTTCTTTTATTATTTATATGTGCATACAAGGCTTGGGTCATTTCTCCCCCCTGCCCCCACCCCCTCCCTTACCACCCACTCCGCCCCCTCCCTCTCCTCCCCACCCCCTCAATACCCAGCAGAAACTATTTTGCCCTTATTTCTAATTTTGTTGTAGAGAGAATATAAGCAATAATAGGAAGGAACAAGGGTTTTTACGGCTTGAGATAAGGATAGCTATACAGGGAGTTGACTCACATTAATTTCCTGTGCATGTGTGTTACCTTCTAGGTTAATTCTTTTTTGATCTAACCTTTTCTCTAGTTCCTGGTCCCCTTCTCCTATTGGCCTCAGTTGCTTTTAAGGTATCTGCTTTAGTTTCTCTGCGTTAAGGGCAACAAATGCTAGCTAATTTTTTAGGTGTCTTACCTATCCTCACCCCTTCCTTGTGTGCTCTCGCTTTTATCATGTGCTCAAAGTCCAATCCCATTATTGTGTTTGCCCTTGATCTAGTGTCCACATATGAGGGAGAACAAACGATTTTTGGTCTTTTGGGCCAGGCTAACCTCACTCAGAATGATGTTCTCCAATTCCATCCATTTACCAGCGAATGGTAACATTTCGTTCTTCTTCATGTCTGCATAAAATTCCATTGAGTATAGATACCACATTTTCTTAATCCATTCGTCAGTGGTGGGGCATCTTGGCTATTTCCATAACTTGGCTATTATGAATAGTGCCGCAATAAACATGGGTGTGCAGGTGCCTCTGGAGTAACCTGTGTCACAGTCTTTTGGGTATATCCCCAAGAGTGGTATTGCTGGATCAAATGGTAGATCAATGTTTAGCTTTTTAAGTAGCCTCCAAATTTTTTTCCAGAGTGGTTGTACTAGTCTACATTCCCACCAACAGTGAAAGAGGGTTCCTATTTCCCCGCATCCTCGCCAACACCTGTTGTTGGTGGTGTTGCTGATGATGGCTATTCTAACAGGGGTGAGGTGGAATCTTAGTGTGGTTTTAATTTGCATTTCCTTTATTGCTAGAGATGGTGAGCATTTTTTCATATGTTTTTTGGCCATTTGAATTTCTTCTTTTGAGAAAGTTCTGTTTAGTTCACTTGCCCATTTCTTTATTGGTTCATTAGTTTTGGGAGAAATTAGTTTTTTAAGTTCCCTATATATTCTGGTTATCAGTCCTTTGTCTGATGTATAGTTGGCAAATATTTTCTCCCACTCTGTAGGTGTTCTCTTCAGTTTAGAGACCATTTCTTTTGATGAACAGAAGCTTTTTAGCTTTATGAGGTCCCATTTATCTATGCTATCTCTTAGTTGCTGTGCTGCTGGGGTTTCATTGAGAAAGTTCTTACCTATACCTACTAACTCCAGAGTATTTCCTACTCTTTCCTGTATCAACTTTAGAATTTGGGGTCTGATATTAAGATCCTTGATCCATTTTGAGTTAATATTGGTATAGGGTGTTATACATGGATCTAGTTTCAGTTTTTTGCAGACTGCTAACCAGTTTTCCCAGCAGTTTTTGTTGAAGAGGCTGGTATTTCTCCATCATATATTTTTAGCTCCTTTGTCAAAGACAAGTTGATTATAGTTGTGTGGATTCATATCTGGGTCCTCTATTCTGTTCCACTGGTCTTCATGTCTGTTTTTGTGCCAGTACCATGCTGTTTTTATTGTTATTGTTTTGTAATGTAGTTTGAAGTCAGGTATTGTGATACCTCCTGCATTGTTCTTTTGACTGAGTATTGCCTTGGCTATTCATGGCCTCTTGTGTTTCCATATAAATTTAAGGGTAGATTTTTCAATCTCTTTAATGAATGTCATTGGAATTTTGATGTGAATTGTATTAAACATGTAGATTACTTTTGGGAGTATTGACATTTTTGCTATGTTGATTCTACCAATCCATGAGCATGGGAGATCTCGCCGCTTTCTATAGTCTTCCTCAATCTCTTTCTTCAGAAGTGTATAGTTTTCCTTGTAGAGGTCTTTCACATCTTTTGTTAGGTTTACACCTAGGTATTTGATTTTTTTTGAGGCTACTGTAAATGGAATTGTTTTCATACATTCTTTTTCTGTTTGCTCATTGTTAATGTATAGAAATGCTAATGATTTTTCCATGTTGATTTTATATCCTGCTACCTTGCTATAGCTGTTAATGATGTCTAGAAGCTTCTGAGTAGAGTTTTTTGGGTCTTTAAGGTATAGGATCATGATGTCTGCAAATAGGGATATTTTGACACTTCTTTACCTATTTGTATTCCTTTTATTCTTTCTTCTTGCCTAATTGCTCTAGCTAGGAATTCCAGTACTGTGCTGAATAGGAGTGGAGATAGTAGGCATCCTTGTCTGGTTCCTGATTTTAGAGGGAATGGTTTCAGTTTTTCTCCGTTAAGTATAATGCTGGCTGTAGGTTTGTCATATATAGCTTTTATAATATTGAGGTAATTTCCTTCTATTCCTAGTTTCTTAGAGCTTTTATCATGAAATGATTTTGGATCTTATCAAAGGCTTTTTCTGCATCTATTGAGATGATCAAGTGGTTTTTGTCTTTGCTTCTGTTAATGTAGTTTATTACATTTATTGATTTTTTTATGTTGAACCACCCCTGCATCCCTGGGATGAAGCCTACTTGGTCGTGGTGAATGATCTTTTTGATGTGTTGTTGAATTCGGTTTGCCATTATTTTGTTGAGGATTTTTGCATCAATGTTCATTAAGGAGATTGACCTCCTTTTTGGAGGTGTCTTTGCCTGGTTTTGGGATAAGTGTAATACTGGCTTCCTAAAATGTGTTAGGCAGTTTTCCTTCCCTTTCTATTTCATGGAACAGGTTAAGGAGGGTTGGTGTCAGTTCTTCTTTAAAGGTCTGATAGAATTCAGCAGAGAATCCATCAGGTCCTGGACTTTTCTTTTTGGGGAGACTCTTGATTGCTGCTTCAATTTCATTTTAATGAAATTTAAATTTAATTTTTTTAAATTTAATTTTTTTAATGAAATTTAAATTTTAATTTAAATTTAATTTTCATTTAATCTATTCAGGTGATTAATTAACTCTTGGTTCAGTTTTGGATGATCATATGTATCTAGAAATCTGTACATTTCTTTAAGATTTTCAAATTTATTTGAATATAGGTTCTCAAAGTAGTCTCTGATGATTTCCTGGACTTCCATGGTGTTTGTTGTTATCTCCACTTTTGCATTCCTGATTCAACTAATTTGGATTTTTTTCTCTCCTCATTTTAGCCAGGTTTGCCAGGGGTCTATTGATCTTGTTTATTTTTTCAAAAAAACAACTTTTTGTTTCATTAATTCTTTGTATGGTTTTTTTGGTTTCTATTTCGTTGATTTCAGCTCTTATTTTTATTATTTCTCTCCTTCTATTTGTTTTGGGATTTGCTTGTTCTTGTTTTTCTAGGAGTTTGAGATGTATCATTAGGTCATTGATTTGGGATCTTTCAGTCTTTTTAATATATGCCCTCATGGCTATAAACTTTACTCGAAGACTGCCTTTGCTGTGTCCAATAGGTTCCGGTAGGTTGTGTTTTCATTTTCATTGACTTCCAGGAACTTTTTAATTTTCTCTTTTATTTCATCAATGACCATTCTTCATTAAGTAATGAGTTATTTAGTTTCCAGTTGTTTGCATGTTTTTTGTCTTTACTTTTGTTGTTGAGTTCTACTTTTACTGCATTGTGATCAGATAGTATGCTCAGTATAATTTCTATTTTCTTATATTTGCTGAGGCTTGCTTTGTGTCCTAGGATATGATCTATTTTGGAGAATGTTCCATGGGCTGCTGAGAAGAATGTATATTGTGTAGAAGTTGGATGAAATGTTCTGTAGTAATCAACTAGGTGCATTTGATCTATTGCATATTTTACATCTTGGATTTCTTTATTGACTTTTTTGTTTGGATCACCTATCTATTGATGATAATGGGGTGCTAAAGCCTCCCACAACCACTGTGTTGGTGTTTATATATGCTTTTAGGTCTTTCAGGGTATGTGTGATGAAATTGGGTGCATTGACATTGGGTACATACAAGTTGATACTCCTGCCTGTTTTTGGGGGCCATTGGCATGCTAAATCTTCTTCCAGCCTTTCATCCTAAGCCTTTGCTTATTTCTGTTGGTGAGATGGGTCTCCTGTAAGCAACAAATTGTTGGATCTTCCTTTTTAATGCATTTCGTCAAGCGGTGCCTTTTGATGGGTGAATTAAGTCCGTTAACATTATGCGATAGTACTGATAGGTATGTGGTGATTCCTGTCGTTTAGTTGTCTTAGTTGTTTGAAGGTTTGATTGTGTGTACCTAAGTTGAGGTTACTCTCATCTGTCTTGCTTTTTCTTTTCCTGTGGTTTGGTGCTGCCTGTCTTTTCATGGTTAAGTTGGGTTTCACTTTCTGTGTGCAGAATCTTTTGTAGTGGTGGCTTTGTGGTCACATATTGTTTTAGTTTCTGCTTATCATGGAAGACTTTTATTGCTCCATCTATTTTGAATGATAGTTTTGCTGGGTAGAGTATCCTGGGGTTGAAGTTATTTTCATTCAGTGCCCTTAAGATCTCACCCCATGCTCTTCTTGCTTTTAATGTTTCTGTTGAGAAGTCTACTGTGATTTTGATGGGTTTACCTTTGTATGTTACTTGTTTTTTCTCTCTTACAGCCTTCAATATTCTTTCCCTAGTTTCTGAACTTGTTGTTTTAATGATGATATGTCGTGGGGTAGTTCTATTTTGATCTGGTCTGTTTGATGTCCTGGGTGCCTCTTGCATCTGTATGGGAATATCTTTCTCTAGATTTGGGAAATTTTCTGTTAGTATTTTGTTGAATATATTATGTATTCCCTGCGCTTGTACCTCTTCTCCTTCGATGCCCATGATTCTCAAGTTTGGTCTTTTGATGGAGTCAGTGAGTTCTTGCTTTTTCTTTTCACAGGTCTTGAGTTGTTTAATTAATAGTTCTTCGGTTTTTCCTTTAATTACCATTTCATCTTCAAGTCTGAGATTCTGTCTTCTGTTTGTTCTATTCTGCTGGATTGGCCTTCCGTTTTGTTTTGCAGTTCTGTTTCATTCTTTTTTCTGAGGTTTTCCATATCCTGGCTTGTTTCCTCTTTAATGTTGTCTATTTTTGTCCTGAGTTCATTTATTCATTTATTCATCGTGTTCTCTATTTTACTTTGGTGTTTATACAGTGCTTCGATGGTTTCCTTTATTTCTTCTTTTGCTTTTTCAAATTCTCTATTTTTGTTGTCTTGGAATTTCTTGAGTGTCTCCTGTACATTTTGGTTGACCCTATCCAGTATCATCTCTATAAAATTCTCATTGAGTACCTGTAGTATGTCTTCTTTTAAATTATTCTTGTGGGCTTCATTGGGTCCTTTGGCATAGTTTATCTTCATTTTGTTGGAGTCTGGATCTGAGTTTCTGTTTTCTTCATTCCCCTCTGGTTCCTGTACTAATTTTTTGCTGTGGGGAAACTGGTTTCCTGTTTTTTCTGTCTTCCCGTCATTGTCTTTGGTGTTGTTACTGTCCCTGTACTGTGTGCAATTAAGTATTTTCTAGCTTGTAATAATAACAATGGTAATATTTAGAATGGAAGGGTGAGCTAAGATGGAAAGCAGGAAGTTAAAGAAAAGGAGAAAACAAATACACAGACAAGAGGGAGAAAACAGAACAAGGTTTCAGACAAGAAAGTTTCAAATGTATAAACAGGGAGTGTTAGTGTACTAATTGACATTAAGCTGAACAGACATTAGAGAGACAGAGAGAGGATTGAAAATCAAAAATTAAAAAGAAAGATAAGAATTAAAATAAAAAATAAGTTAATGAAAGAAATATCTATATATAAAAATGAATTAAAATAAAATGGAAAATAGAAAATTAAAAAAAAAACAAAAAACCAAAAAACCTCCAAGTTTAAATGCAATGAAGTTTCAGTCTTAATATTTTGGGTGTCCGTCTCAGTCTCCAATCCTGGAGATGGTGCCTCAGATGTTGTTGTGTAGTTGTCTCATCAAAGGGGATGCATAAAGTAGAACAAATCTACACACACACACACACACACACACACACAAAACACCCCACCAAGTGTCCCAAGTTCAAGTGCAATACAGTTTCAGTAAGTTTTTCAGCATGCAGGTGTAATTCGGTTGTTCTCTCATCAAAGGTAGGGAGAAAAAGAAAAAAAAGAGTCTGGAGACAGTTCTGAGAATGGTATCTGCAGCTATGGCTTGCCTGCCCCTGCTGTCAGCCTGCTGTTGCTGGAGGTGTTATTTATGCAGATCTCTGGGGTGAGCTTAGCACTCACCTGGCCCTGCAGGCTTTGTTTGTTCAGAGTTCTCCTGTGCACCTCTGCTACAAGCTTTCCCCTTTCCAAGCACACTGGGAAAGGTGACACTGCACCCGTGTTGTCAGGCCTGCGTGTTTATTTACAGTTCATGTGGGAGGTGGGTCTTCCCCCCTCTCCTGTGCAGTTTTCCTCCCACCACCACTTTCACAAGCTTTCCTGCTCCTGAATACTGGGCGGTGCTACTGCTCCTGCCAGCCCATGTTTATTTACAGTTCACGTGGGAAGTGGGTCTTCCCTCCTGTCCTGTGGAGTTTTCCTCCCTCCCCCAATCTCGCAAGTTTTCCCGCTCCTGGTTGTTGGGCGCACGCCCCCTGCTATCGCCAGAGCCTCTCTGGCCTGCCTGGCTTGTTTATTTACAGTCCCGGGAAGGATTCCCTTCCCCCAATCTTCAGCACTCAGGTCGCCCCACCCTCTTTCCCGCGTGTCTTCATTGTTCTTATTGCTTATTACTCAGTTTCTTTTTTCCCTGGGTGGTGGTCAGTCTGTCCAGGGGGCTATGCTGCTCTGGCCCAGGCTTGTCTGTGGGAGTACCACAGTACTGCGAATTTCACCTGGTCCGCGTCTTCCCAAGCCGTCTGGGTGCCAGCGACTGGCGGCCTGGGGGCCCTCCTTGTTTCTCCGTTTAACATGAAGTGGAGATTCTCTGTGCCGGCCGGAGGTGTGGAGGGGTCAAAGTTATGCCTCTTCTCAGTGATTATGCCTGCAAAGTGTGTCTCCAGTGTCTCTCCAAGATTTCACTATAGGAGGCTCACTTTGTGCTTCCTCCCTCTAGCCACCATCTTGGAATCCGCTCGGGTTAACTCTTTCAAAGATTAATGACTGGGTCTGGGAGAGACTTTCCATTAATCTAACAACTCCCATACACTCCCACAGGCCAGGGGATGCCATATGGGTAAAGGAATGGAATGTGCAACCATTGAAGCCTCATTGGAGAGGCCCTTTTGTTGTTGTTGTTGTTGATTTGTCTACTCCCAAAAGTAGCAGAGATTGCTCCTTGGATCCACCACAGTTGAGTCAAGACAGCTTGTCTCAAGTGGGAGTGCATCCCTGATCTGGCTTCACCATGAAGGGTCACCCTCCGGAACTTGAGCACCATCCCTCATGAGAACTCTGCTTCCAGGTAACAACAGGAGACAACAAATGGCAGAATGACAGCCCTGCTCTGACCACTCCCAGAAGCTGACTATGCATGGCAGAAGCTTGAGGAGTCGACTCTCCAATGGAACAAATGGACTGGTTTTTTTGCACCAGTTATCTCACTGTAATTCATTGTCACCCCTTGTTTCTATCTGTTGCTGTAGTTCTCACCATAGTCTTTGCCATAGATTTGGCAGAAACAAGCCCTGGTGATTGGACTCATGGTGAAAGGTTTTTATTAGCTCTCTTCTGTCTCTTTTGGGCAGGATGCCTAATTACTGTTTATTGTTACTGATGTGGTTTCCCTTCTTGGCCTCAGAGCCCTCCTCCTGTGACCTATGTATGCATACTCCTTGGGCAGGAAGTGTTGTCACTAGGACTTTGCTTTTCCACACTTACTATTCCTGTGCAGGCTCCATCATCAGATCATACACTCACAAACATACCATCTATCTAGTGTGCTCCCATGGTCATCAGCATATCTGCTTCAACCCCACTTACCATCCTTGGAAGCAATAGTTAGAGATCCAGAGCTTCTGCGACCCTGGGAAACTTGTCAGTCGCACCCAGGTGTTTAGTCCTGATAAACCAGTGTCTATATTCTTTGATGTATGTGTGGCCATAGACCAAGGTGGGTGTGGAGGTATAGGCTATGACTGTGGGGGTCTAGCTTAAGAAAAAGCCTGTATGTCAAATAATAAGTATATGTACAGGAGAGACAACGCTTGGCCATGTGATGATGTAGGTTCTTATTATTGTCCTTATTGGAGTTGTGCTTCATGGGCCACATGGCAAAGAACAAAACATGCAGCCCTCCTTCACAAGGGGACAGCTGCCCCTGACTGCACCCATGCACCTGTATCCCTGTAAATTTCACTATACTTAAGCCATCTGATAGGACATAGGGACATGTAATTGGCATAAGAATGGATGGGAAGGGCCTTGACCCAGGACTCTGATGCACCTCATATTAGTAACTGTTATCCATGAGAGTTCCTCATACCAAGTTTTTCACTCCTTTAATGAGGAGATGAGGAATAAATTTTCCATCTCTGCCAATGCTAAAAACATGTACCTTTCACTGGCTGAGTCTATAGCACAGACACTGAATGTCACCTCATGCTATGTTTGTGGGGAGACCAACATGGGAGACCATTGGCCTTGGGAAGCAATGGAGCTGAACCCACAAGAGCCTTTTAATGAGACTGCTTTTCCAAAACACAGGAAAGGCATCTGGCTCCTAAAAACTTCCATCATTGGAAATTTTTGTATCTCCCACCCACAAAGCCAATTCTCCACCTCAGTGGGGGATTTAACTTGTTTAGGACAGAACTTTTACAATGACACTGCCCAAGAGATCCAATTATGGGGAGCTCCTAACCATACAGAACCCCAGCCCCACCCACTGGCCAACTTCTCTAATTTCAGAAAAGCTTGAGATAATCTTATTGCAAACATAGATTGGCAAGAACCCAGGGGGCTATATTGGATCTGTGGGAAGCAAGCTTATACGGTGCTACCTGGTAGCTGGTTTGGGTCTTGTGTGCTAGGCCCAATCAGACTATCCTTTTTCTTCCTTCCCCTCAGACAAGGTTAAAAAAAAACTGGGAGTCCCATATATAAAGAAAAATTTAATAGACAAAATGGGTTGCCTTACAAATTGGCAATTGGAAAGATGACAAATGGCCTGAGCGAATTACCCAATACTATGGTCCTGCCACTTGGGCAGAAGACAAGTCCTGGGGCTATTGCACCCCTATATATGCTCAACCATATCATCAGGCTACAGGCTGTTGTTAAAATTATAACTAATAAAGCTACAAGAGATCTCAATTTGCTGACAAAACAGCCATGCATGTAATGATGCTGTAAAAATACAAGCCTCTAAATCAAGATGACGCTCTTTGACACTAGTCGGGTCTGACCATCAAAGAGGGGAATGATGTACCAGAGAGGAGGGCCAGAAAAGAAACAGATAGGCTGTGTTCTGATGAGACAGGGGGAAGAGATAGCAAAGCAGAAAGATAAAACTTAAAGAATTGAAACATGAAGGTCATATAGCACTGGGGAAATAAAATAGCCAATGAAGTCACACGCAGCCCCAAGTGAGTTAAGCTTTGCTTTTTGCTTCTGTAACCTGCTTGCAAGGGTATATTAGGTGAGGCCTCTTTTGTTTTTGGGACTCAGCCTTTGGACATGAGTCCACTGGGTCTGTGCTGGCACAATAAATGTTGCTTCCTGCTAATCTGCCTCAGTGTCCTGTATCTCAGCTCGTAATTTCCCGCAACACTTAGACTTGCACTGTCCCATGTTTTCTTTAGCTTAGCTTTTCTAAAGCCTATGTATAAAGCTCTTAGTACAGAAAGCTGCTCTGGTGGAGACACAACAACCAGCAGAAGTGGCAGTGGAAGCCAATGAAAAGTCCCCATCCAGTGGTAAAAATCCTCCTTCAGTGAGTCTTTTATATCCAGCGGTAAACAAAGAGGTGGAGCAACAGTTCACTGGGAGGAGCATGACACTGTAACAAGAGAAACCTGCATTCCTACTTCTCTGAATGTAGACAACTTAGGAAAAGCAGCAGTTATGCTGCATTTTGCTTTCTTGCTGTCTTCTGTGGCTGGGGCCATGCCAAACTCAGCCTGTAGATCATTGAGCACAACTGTATTTCTGTCAAGTTCTCATAGGCTTCTCGTAATCCACTCCCCACAGGACTTGTTTTACCCTTCTGAGTTAGTTTCTATAATAATAATAATAATAATATAGATTTCTTTAAAGTGTACCAGAAGATATTATTTCCTTATTTTCAGGTAATTTTAGAAATTAAATTTATATATGTGCTTATTTATAACTAGAAGCCACTCAGAACAAAATAGACAAACAAAAAGAACTAACAGTTGGGTACCAGTGGCTCATACTTGTAATCCTAGCAACTCAGAAGGCAGAGATCAAGGGGATCACAGTTCCAAGCCAGTCTGGGTGAGACCCTATCTTGGAAAAACCTATCACAAAAAAACAGGCTGGTGGAGTAGCTCAAGGTGTAGGGCCTGAGTTCAAACCCTGGCACCACAAAAAAAAAGGTCTAACAAACCGATTCACTGTGCAGAAAAATTGATCTCTATAAACTATTGGGCTGGTGGAGTAGTTCAAGTGGTAGAGCACCTGCCTAGCAAGTGTGATGTCTGAGTTCAAACCCCAGTACTGCCAAAAAAATATAATAAAAATACAAGTACATTAAAAACTCTTCTATAAACTATTAATCCTTTTATAGAGGTCACCAAGTGGTCATGTTAGTGGCATGGTGCAGTTTATGATCAGAAGACTTCCAAATTCTTTGTGTTTCACATGGAAGAATCAATGTCAGAATACATGGGTGTAAAAGGAGTTTATGAAAAGTTAGGGAAGGGAAGTACAAAAGGGAGCATGGGAGGCTGAAATCAGGAGGATATAGGTTCAACACCAGCTCAAGGAAATAGTTCATGAGACCCCCATCTCCAAAAAGCCTGAGCAAAATGGACTGGAGGTGTGGCTCAAGTGGTAGAGCACCTGCTTTGAAAGCATGAAGTCCTGATTTCAAACTCCAGTCATAAAAAAAAATGCCCACCATTTATTGTGTACTTAGCACAGCCCTAGTACACAATAGAACCCCAAGAAAGGGGTTCTATTCTGCTGGAGAGAAGAGAGAGCTTTATCTGGGGGTCAAAGAAAGGAGTGAAAGCCTTCACTTGAAAACCAGTGTCTCAATTCCAAGGAGTTGAGGAATTACAGATGTTGGATAGCACAATGAGGGAGAAAGATAAGCTAATGAAGGAGAGGAATATTCATGTCTTTTCTGGAAATTGGCAGAGATCTTCCAGGAACTTACGTACCATGTACTTTTGCTCCATTTATGGTTTGGTGTTTACAGACATCGTGGCTGGTAGTGTCTTTAGCGCAAAGGTAAAAGCCACAAAGGAGTCAGGTACAATATGAAAACAGCAATACCAGTCACCACCCTATTGGACATCTGAAAGTTGGAGTTTTCAACAGAAGAAGCTTTCAGGTCCTGTGAGAGGAAGGCAGGGAGGGGGAAGGGAGATAATAAATGATATTGAGAGTTAATGAGTGCTACAGTAAAACAAAGAAAAACCAGAGTTGAAAAATGTTACCTGGAGATCAAAGAAAGGTCACCTCACCCCAGAGGTTAAAGCAGCCAATGAAATAACACGTGATTATGTATGGGGCAAGCTGTACACCCCCCCATTTCTGTAACCTGCTCTAAATGGTATATAAATAAAGCCCCCTTTGTTCTCAGGGCTCAGCATTTGGACTTGAGGCCACTGAGTCACTGCCAGCTTGCTTAATAAACGCTTCCTGAAAGCTTTGGTGTCCTCTCTGTATCTGTCTGATCCCTCCTGCAACATTTCTGGGGGATTGTCTGGGATTTGGAGGGTGGTGTTTTCACATTCTTGTCACTGCCTCAGTGTCCCCAGCCCACCAGGAGGGCTGTCCCTGCCAGGCACCACTAGACTGGTTGATCAGAGGGGATGGAGCCTCTCTCCCAGCAAGCCAAGGAGGTGAGTTCCAGTTGCACAAAGGAACCCAGAAAGGCTCAGGAACCAATGTGAAAGCCCCGCTCATCAGACTGGTAAGAACCTGAGTTCAAGTTCAGACCTGCCTCAGGAGGCAGAAGGGGAGTCTAATCAACTCCCAAAGACACCCTAATAACCCCCTTTTTGGGGTGAAACCATGTCTTTCAGGTTCAGGGAGCTGGGTGGAAGTACTGTGCTGTGTCAGAGTGTGTGAAAGTATGAGCCTGAGATGTAGCCTGGTTAGAAAGTGAGTGTGGACTCCCAATCCGTGGGTCTGTGGTGAACTCATATGGTCTAGGGTGTGCCCTAACAGGGCCCCCAGTCTGGGGCTTATACAGACTCACTATGGCAAAAAGACACATAAATCCCCATGAGAGGAGAAGCTAAGTGAATGGTGTTATTTGTTTTCCCCTGTGTGCCAGAAAGGAGGACCCCTTACCTTATCTCCATAGCCCTTATCCCTTCTGTCTTTGTCTCTGTCTTGATTTCTGGCAAATTGGAGGAATGGGAGGAGGTCAGAGTAAAAACACCCCCCTAGAGTACATGTTTATGAACTTTAAGGGGGATTTAATGGAGACTATGGGGTCAAGCTGACTCCTGGCAAGCTTAGGACCTTCTGTGAAATAGACTGGTGTAGGATGGCCCTCAGAGGAGTCATTAGATAAGGTCATAATCAATAGAGTTTTTAAAGTGGTTGTAGGGGAGCCTGGAACACCCAGATGTTTCCTTATGTTAACTGCTGGCAGGATGCAGTCCTGAATTGGTCCACGAGGCTAAAGTCCCACCTAGAGAAAGCATGTAAGGTTATGGTAGCCAGGGCAGCAGCAGCTTCCAAGTATAGGGAAAAAAATGCAAAAAGCCAGAGAAACTCATATTAATGGGGGACACCAAAGAGTCCCTGTCCCTTTATGCCACTGTACAGATTAGAGAATTTCTAGGAGCTGCAGTTTCTGCTGGATCTGGATGCCCAATTACTCTCTCTTGGCAAAACCCCTTTATGAAGCCACAAAGGAAGGCGAACAGGAACCCATGGTATGGGGAGAGGAGTAAGAAAAGGCCTTTAAAGAAATTAAGAGGGCACTCACAAACACCCCTGCCAGATGTGATGAAGCCCTTCTTCCTATATGTACATGAAGGATTGGGGACAGCTATAGGAGTCTTGACCCAACTGGTAGGTTCCTGGCACCACCTGGTGATTTATTTATCAAGCAACTTGATGCAGTTTCCTGAGGCTGGCCACCCTGCCTGTGCACCCTGGCAGCCACTGCCGTCTTGGTGGCTGAAGCAGACAAACTTACTTTGGGACAAAACTCACAGTCTGAGTTCCCCACTCTGTTTTGACATGCATAAAATATAAATAATTATTGGTTAACAAATTCCTGAATGGTCAAATATCAAAGCATGTTGTATGAAAACCCACATGTCTGGATAGAAATTGTTAAGTCTCTAAACCCAGCCATGCTATTATTCAGGCCCCCTGGAGCATGACTGTTTAGAGGTTATGGATGAAGTGTTCTGCAGCCGGACAGACTTGACTGACTAGTCCATTAGTCATCTGGATGTTGAAGAGTTCACAGATGGCAGCAGGTTTGTCTGGGATGACACATGTTTTGCCAGATACACAGTAGTGACACTGTCACTGAAGCATGACTACTGCCAGTTGAGACCTCTAACTCAGGAGAGAATGTTAAATATGGACAAAAAAATTCTAAAATTACTAAAAGCTGTATGGGCCCCTAAGTTAGTAGTGGTCATGCACTGCCAAGGGCACCAGGAGGAGTAGACAACAGTTGTTTGGGGAAATCAAAAGGCTGATAGGGAAGCCAAGTGAGCAGCCCTCAAGGAGGACAAACTTCAGCCTCACTGACAGCTGCCTTGTTCTCAAGACCATTATCTGAATGGGGCCCATGGTATACTTCACAAGAACAGGCTTGGTTTGAGACTAAAGGAGGAAATTCTCTACTGGACAGATGGAGGAAGTTTACTGATGGCTGCACTGCCATACCTGAGTCACTGGCTCTCACATTTGTCAAGCCGTTCCAAGAAGGAACTCACTCAAGGCAGACAACTCTCGAGACGACCTTGGCCCAGCATTTCTATGCCCTCAATCTCTCCAACATAAGTAAGACAGTATGTAAAAGGTACAGTCTGTGTGCCAGAAACAATCCCTAACAAGGACCAAGCTATAAATATTTGCTGGTGTTTGTCGGCACCATCTCAAGATATTCTTCCCCACTTGACTGCAAAAGCCCAAGAAGTGCCAGGTGCCTATTAAAGGAAATCATTCCTTGATTCAGGATACCTGTGTCTATTGGGTCTGTTTTAACCACATCTATTGCCCTTAGTATCAATGACTAGAGGTCCAAATATCCACCAGCAGTGGGAAGCTCATTAACTGCGCCCAGGTTAATGACCCCAACAAACCTGTGTCCATATACTTTAATGTGTGTGCCACAATAGTTGAAAACACCAGGCCTTAGGGCAACGGTGGGGGGCTAGCCTAGAAAAGGACCTATAGGTTAAATGACAAGTATATATGCCCAGAAGATGACAATGGGACATCCAGTTGTGCATACTATAAACAACTCTATTGCTCTTATTGGGGTTATAAAAGGTGCACAACTTGGCTAAAAGGAGAGGTCCATACCTCACATGGAACTGCCACTCTTTTACAAAAAGGAAACAACCCTACTGCACTTTTGGTGCCTATAACCCTATAAATTTCACTATTTTCAATCTCAATGAAACAGGTTGGGAAGTTGGGAAAAAGTTTGACATTTTAATCTATGAAAATGAAACAGACCCTGGTATTTTACTACATTTTCAACTCATCATGATCACTCAGGATGACATGAGCGTTCCTCATACCAGGGCTTTCACTCCTTTTATGAGGAGATATAAAGTGAGTTTCCTATCTTACTTAAAACCAAAAACCTGTTCCTCTCACTAGCTGATTCCATAATATAAACCCTAAATGTAACTTTGTGTTATGTTTCTGGGGGAACGAATATAGGAGACCATTTGGCTCCTAAAAACCTTTATTATTGTGAATTATTGTATCTCCCGTCCTAAAGGCCAATTCTCCACCCTGGTAGGGGACTTGATCTGTTTGGGACAAAAGTTTTATGATGATGCTACTCAGGAGACTCAGTGTTGGGGGGCTCCCAAT